>NC_086449.1:249927697-250527697 GCF_028390025.1 Pseudophryne corroboree
TTTAGACATCTCATCCACCTTACTTTTCAGAAGCTTTAGTAAATCTACAATTAACTGTAGCTGCTGTTACAACCGCACATAGGGAGATATGTATTCAGCTTTCTTAAGAGTGGAGAAGTTTCTTATAGAAACCAATCAGCTTATACCTGTCATCATTTTATAGAATGTATTTAATAAATAGTAGCTACAAGCTGGTTGGTTGCTATAGTTAACTTCTCCAGTTGTCTACTCTTTAGAAGACTTGACACATTTCCACCATAGTCTTTGTGTAGAGAAGTGTCTAACTGAGCCTGCCCTCTCTAAGCACGTGCAGCCGTAGCTGCATTGATGTGTCCAGGTTGCCTGTCTTGACAGTCCCCATTAGCCCTCCTGGTGAGAAATACATTATCTTAAAATTAGGACTACAGTGTGCTCAGTGTACATAGGTGTCAGGGAAAACTAGGTTGTAAAACTTGGTAATGTAAATGCACATTTGTGGGGACTCCCTGAAAGAGTGGAGCATGGTGCATATGTCCAAGGGCCGTAGCTAGGTGTGTGCAGAAGTTGCATTGCCCACAGCACATTTGCCTTGTGTGCGCACCTTCTACATACACCCCGAGTGGCCGCATATTCCCCCTGCTGACAGCCGCTCCTCCCATTCCTACTCCCTCTTCCCTATGCGCTCTTGCAGCATCTGGCGCCGGGAGCCCCAAGCTCCGACCAGCAGGAGCCTCTGCCGCATATAGTTAGTGCCAGCGGCAGCGCTGGCTACCATTAAATCCCCCATGTGCTGCGCTCCTGTGGCCCACCCCATCTCTTGGCCCTCGTGTGCTGTGCTTGCTCGGCCCCCCCTCTCTTGGTCCCTGTGTGCTGCGGCCCCCACCTCTCTTGGCCCCTGTGTGCTGCGCTCCCACGTCCCCCACCTTCTCTTGGCCCGTGTGCTGCGCTCCCATGGCCCCACCCTCTCTTGGTCCCCATGTGCTGTGCTCCCACGGCCCACCCTCTCTCTTGGCCTGCAGTGCAGTGTACAGAGGGAGCTGGCAGCAGCGCTGGAAGAAGGAGAAATCATGTAAGTTGCTTCCTACACAGTACACTGTAGTACACTATATTACACTACAGTACTATACTACACTACAGTACACTACACTACATTACACTACATTACACCCTACATGTAGGGGGGGATGTAAAGTGCTCTACCTGCCGTAATGCGTAAAAAGGGACTCCACCTGCCGTAATGTGTAAAAGGGGGCTCTGCCTGCCGTAATGTGTAAAATGGGGGCTCTGCCTGCCGTAATGTGTAAAAGGGAGCTCTGCCTGCCGTAATGTGTAAAAGGGAGCTCTGCCTGCCGTAATGTGTAAAAGGGGACTCTACCTGCCATAATGTGCAAACGGGGCTCTGCCTGCCGAAATGTGTAAAAGAGGGCTCTACTGCCGTTATGTGTAAAAGGGGACTCTACCTGGCGTAAAGTGTAAAAGGGAGCTCTACCTGGCGTAATGTGTAAAAGGGAGCTCTACCTGGCGTAATGTGTAAAAGGGAGCTCTACCTGGCGTAATGTGTAAAATGGGGCTCTGCCTGGCTTAATGTGTGACAGGAGCTCTATCTTGCGTAATGTGAGTAAGTGGCGCTACTGTGCGGCGTAATTTGACTAATGGAGACTACTGCACAGTGTAATACGAATTGGTATTATTTTGTGGCTAAGCCTCTTCCCCATGAAGTCACACCCCTAAATTTTGGTTGCGCGCGCACTGGCCCTATTTTAAATATGGGGGGCGCCGATGCTGTTTCTTGCACACAGCGCTAAAACATCTAGTTACGACACTGCTATGTCCCCACTTAATCTGGACAACAGGAGTTTAATTTGCATGCCAAGCCTTTCTCTCTATGTCATTGTTATTCTGTCAGTGTATTCAACCACTGAACCACCTTCCTGCCTATTGCATGCCGCTCTGCATACAGACAATAATTCATTCACAGGTGCTTATGTGATATATAACAGGTAGATTCTTGCCAGCAGACTATAGAGTAATTATAGCATTCACAAATATAATAATTACAAGATTAGAAATAGCACTATGCCGTCTTTATTAAAATCACAAGTTCTAAATACTATATGCTTTATTTTAATAGGCCCAGTGGTTTAGGGCAGGGTCGGACTGGACCACAGGTGTACAGGAGAAATCCCCAGTGGGCCTAACCTCTAAGGGTTGTCAATAGGTAGAGCAGGATAATGGATTAACTTGGGTGCTTGGTTTATTTCTATGGAACTACACCAAGATTAGCCTTCCTGCCAATCAAAGTGGGTGGTCCTGACACATCCCTGCCCCCTCCATTATAAAGGGGCCATGTTCTTGGCATGTCCTCTTTAATAGCTGGGACAAGTCCCTCTGAGGTGGTTGGCCATCTCCCTCTGGTGGCTAGCCACACTCCTTTAGTCTGGTCCCCTACGACTGCATTTCCCTGATGGGTCCTTCATGCTCCAGTCTAACACTGGTTTAGAGCTAGTTTTTAGGTTGCTGGACAGTAAAATAGGCATTGTGTATTACATCCTCTCTAATCTACAGTCTAAGCAGCACAATGTAACTTACTGTATTAACGTATTTAAGTGATTACACTGAGCAGGATGTACCAAGCAATTAGAGTATATCCCGCCACACACCGCATTGTTACTAAAGGAAGTATTCATGTGACCGGTGGTCAGAAGACCGACGGTCACATAACCTCCCCCTACATCCTGCTCTCTCACAATCCCGACGGTCGGCATGCCGACCAACAGGGACTATTCCCACACATGGCTGTCCACGAAACCCATAGAGCAGAAATAGAACTGCGGTCGCCACCAAGCAGCGGGCGAGCGCAGCGAGCCCACAAGGGGCTTGTTGCGCTTTCCCCCCCCCCCCTGCCGGGATTCTGCTGCCAGTCAACTGCCGGTCAATCATACCACACTCATTACTAACTGAACTAGGCACTACTGTGTCTCGGCCGTGGGAGCCCCCCTGCGCATGCGAAGATGCCAGCAGCAGCTGCGTGGGGTGCTGGGAGGGATCTGTTAGGCTTCTATAGGGTGTGTCAATGTAAGCGCCTGTCATACTAACGTATACGCATTAGCGTTTCTATAATGGGTGCAATGTGGGTGGTGCACACAGGCCCATGGGTCCATGGGGGGCCCACACCGCACACACCACCCATATTTTAATACTTACCTTTTCAGGAGTCCCATGTCGGGCATTGCAGCCAATGCGAAAATCACACCCAAAATGGCCACCACGCATGCGCATTAGTAAAATTGGTCTCAGGAACATGGAGGGCGCCATGTTCCTGGAGACCTGCACAAGCGCAGTAGTTTCTGGCATAATGCCGGAGACTACCGCGCCGTGCAGAGGAGGAGGCCCACCCATAATCTGCACAGGGGCCCACTACTCTGTTAAAACGCCCCTGCATATACACCAGAATTTTGACTACATAAAGTATAAGAAAAATACAAAGAATATATTAGAAATATCTTCTTTGTGTTATTCTAATCATTTGTATAGTCAAAATTCTGGAGTAAAAACTCTATGGCAGGTGCGCCGGGTGTAGTATGGTATGCCGGCGGCCGGGCTCCCGGCGACCAGCATACCGGCGCCGGGAGCCCGACCGCCGGCATACCAACAGCGTGGCGAGCACAAATGAGCCCCTTGCGGGCACGGTGGCGCGCTACACTCGCCACGCTATTTATTCTCCCTCCAGGGGGGTCGTGGACCCCCACGAGGGATAAAATCATGTCAGTCTGCGGTCTCGTTTCCTCCCCTGCTGTTAGGAGGGACACGGAGGGCACAGTGCACGCCTCCCTGTGTCCCTCCTGGGTCTCCGGCGGCCGCGGGTCTCATAAAGGAAGTGCCGTTCGTGAGCACTTCCTTTATTAGAGTGACCCGCGGCCGCCGGAGACACAGGAGGGACACAGAGAGGCGTGCACTGTGCCCTCTGTGTCCCTCCTAACAGCAGGGGAGCGGGGGGAGCGGCGGCGGCGGAGGAAGCGGGGGGGACGCACTGAGGGGGCATATCTGGCACTGGGGGGGAATATCTGGCACTGGGGGCATATTTGGCAGGGAGGGGGGGTTGGGAGAATATCTGGCACTGAGGACATATATGGCACTGGGGGGAATATCTGGCACTGGGGGCATATATGGCACTGGGGGGGGGAATATCTGGCACTGGGGGCATATGTGCACTGGGGGGGGGGATATCTGGCACTGGGGGCATGTGTGGCACTGGGGGGGAATATCTGGCACTGGGGCATATGTGGCACTGGGGGCATATATAGCACTGGGGGGGATATCTGGCACTGGGGGCATATGTGGCACTGTCGGGGAATATCTGGCACTGGGGGCATATGTGGCACTGGGGGGGGGCTATATTTGGCACTGGGGGCATGTGAGTACCTGGCACCGTGGGGGAATATCTGGCACTGGGGACATATGTGGCACTGGGAGCACAGCCCTAGCAACAAGGACTACCTCCTAGCAACGAGCATGACACCCAGTGCATGAAACCCCTGGCAACGAGCATGACACCCAGTGCATGAAACCCCTGGCAACGAGCATGACACCCAGTGCATGAAACCCCTAACAAAGCTAAATATTTATCTTGTTAAAAACACGTTAAAGGTTAAAGAACACTTACGCTGTTTACTTAAGAAGTACCGTAATGGTACGCTATTTGCGTAACGATCGCTCAGCCGTAGGCGAGACGCTCAAGCGTCACGTTCGCTCGCGGCCCAGTGATCACAGGACACGTTATTGGTTATGTCTAGGGAAATGATTCGCTATGGCGTAGCTTACGCTCGAGACCACGAGGAGGTCACCAGCGATGCAGACGCTCACAACACTATACCTTTATGTAAAACCTTATATCAATGAAATACACTGCATACCTTAATGTGAGTACAGGGTGTAAGTGCAACCTTGTGTAACCTGACTAACTACAAAGCTGCTTGTGCGTCACCGACGCTCAAGTGAACACTTAACACTATAGAAAATACACAGATACTGGTTTAGGGTTCCAAAGCCTATTAACTGTATTATATCTAATATACTTGTAAAAAAAGGATAACAGTACATATGATACACTACAATATAACAGAGACTTCCTAACCACAGAACTAAACAATAAATACAAATAGACAATACTACGCTGACCTAGATACAATACAATACAATACTATATTAGTCTAGGGGAGATATGAGAGAAAGGAGAAGGAGAGAGAGAGAGAGAGAGAGAGAGAGAGAGAGAGAGAGAGAGAGAGAGAGATGAGAGAAATTGGCTCACAGAAAAAACAATGATTACGTTACATAAGAGACAACATGGTTGCAGATAAAACTACATATGTGAGAGACAATCGCTGCGCAGTTAGTCAATGCTGAATACAGCATGGGATGGAAGCTAGACTCCATTTTGAGAAACCTCCACTTGATTCCAAAGACCACACCACATGCCTGAAAGGGGGAGGGGAAGACATCCAGCAGCAGCCATTTTAGATTTGCAGGTCCAAACACATGGCACCACAATCACATAGCAGAAAACACAAGACTCCATTTTACTCCAAAATGTCCAAGCCTCAAAACAATGCATATGTTCTGATTTTACAATTCCAAACCATCTAAAACACCTTTCACAATGTAATCCAACTTCCTAGAACCATCTTATAATTTCACATTCCAAATCACCTTTCACAATGTAATCCAACTTCCTAGAACCATCTTATAATTTCACATTCCAAATCACCTTCAGTATCTCACTAACCAGAGCATATTCATCACAAGACCAGATCACAATGTACTCACAAGTATCAGCCTGCCATTGCTACCAGCACATATTCAAAACTACTGCATGGTGGTATTTATGATTAACAAGATCCCAGCTACCATCACAGATTCCACAGGGCACCAACACTAACACCCAACAATCACACAACCAAGCTACAACATCCTATTTAAACCAGAAAGCAATCTGTCTATATTCCCTTATCTAGCCATGTGGATTCAATACTTAGCCTTTGGTGCCTGGTCAGTCCTGGGGATGTAGCCTCCATGCTGCTGGGTGCCAGGTAGCTGTGTGTGTCTGTGTGTGAGTGTAGCTACATTACATCTGTTCTCTGAGGCCACACCTGACCACTACCTTCCTGTTTGACCAGTATCTGGGGGAGGGGTCTCTCTAGCTTTTGTATTGAATCACTGTTCTCTTTGTATATGCTAATCAGGTTCAGACCTGAAAACTTAGTTGATCATCCATTGTTCCCAACAAAGCTGATCTTAACTTTTATACATATAATCATATCTATCCGCTGCAATGTCCCACGACAACACAATAGGTCTCAAACTAAACCACACCTTATTCTGCTTGCTTCAATACCAAACATGATGTGTTTATCTGGTTCGGTTCAAATGATACACATCCATGACATTAATTCATCAGCCAATTCTAAATCTCCATGACGTCTGGTGTTTGCTGTGCTCGCTGCGCATATTTGCAAGTATAGCGGCTTATATGTGTGCAGTTTATATGGTCTCTCTATGTAATATTTTTCTGACTTTGACAGTCCACCCTTTGGCAGTCACCAATAACTGCCACTTCCTAAAACATTTCAAAAAGAGAAAAATATATGTCAGGGGTTAATACATTTCCATGGTTGGGTAGGGGAGGAGAGAGGAGTAGGTGTGAAAAGGGTATGACCTGGTGAGATAGCAGAAGCATGTGTGTATGCGTCCATGTTTGGGGGGGTCATGTATCATCGTGCCGAACGTGTTGTAAATCAAGCTTCGAGGTATTGCGAAGTATACATTTGAATTCCTTCTTATCCCATATTAAGGGTCTGTGGATGGGCTGTCAAACTCTACCGAGCTCATTTCGGCTTTCAGTTGCAACAAAATGGGGATGCACATTTTAGTTGATGATACATGAATGAGGGAAGTATGTGGTTGCTGATATCTGTGCCTGTATTCCCTATCGACTATGTGTGTCATTACCTGAGGGTTGTAGAGATGAAGATAAAGAACACTTATGGAAAATGCAATGATATTCTATGTCAGGGAAATGTACGTTCGTCGATTGAGGTCTTGATTGGTGTCGGTTGATTGGAGTCTTCTTCTTTGTGCTTTTGCTCATAAATCGTGAGTAAAGCAAACAACGTCCATGGATTTACAAAAAAATGTTGGGCTAGCGTGATTTTAAAGTTCCTAGGGAAACTGGGGTACCCATGGCATTGTCCATCAAAATCTTGTATATCAGGTCGTCTGCTCTTCTTCTTTCCATCTTTCCGTTGTCGGCCCCTTGGCTCATCAAATCCTTCGTCTACGTGGGTCTTTGTACCTCGGAGGAAAACATAGAAATGGGTGAAAGACGGACCGTATACTCATTACATCATTACGTCATGGTTTCTAGCATTGGGTCATAAATCAAATCCAGGTTAATTACAGTTTCCTCACTCCTCAAGCTCATCACTCTTGTACTTTGTTTGCACCTCATTAAAGCCTGCCCGCATCTAAATATCAATCCAATCGATATAACGACACCCAAGATACATAGCAGAAACTTTCCAACATCCATTATGACTCCTTGAGCCCAGTCTCCCAAACCGGAGAACCAATTTCGCGGGTTCAACCATGTCACCCAACCAGTCAGCTCATTACCTACAGCAACAAGGGTGAGATTGTGTTTTCGACGAAATTCCCATTTTAATTGCAGAATGTCGTCCATCTTTTGGTCTATGACCTCTACCGGATCCTCGGTGCTATTTGTGATATACGTGCAACACTTTATACCGTACTGTGTTGCCAAAGTAACACAATATCCGCCTGTTACTGCTGTAAGGTAATTAAGAACCATCCTATGCTGAACTAGTTCTGTTTTGTAAGCTTGAAGTTCTCTTCCAGTGTATCTAAACGTGTCATCATACATTTCAGTGATATTATCTAACAAATTGGCGAGTGCGGAAATGTATCTATAATTCATCACTCCTCGAGCGGTACGAGTGAAATCTAACGCTACCAGAACCTGAATCCCGGTGGATTCATGGATAAGATCAGAGGCCGGATGCTCTAACCTTTCTGACAGTTGTCTTTTAACTCGGTGTTCGTAGTGAGTGTGAGTATAAGGAGCTTGGGCACCACGGTGTATATCCTTCATTTTGTCATGTGTAACAGTCATTACTTCAGGCAATACTTTTCCAATATAACACAATCCTTCAGAGTTTGGGGCAAGCCACTTGTACGCCTTTCTCCCGCATATGAAATATGCATCATCGGGGAGAACATAAGGGACGGAGAAGGACATGACCATATTACAAACCTTCCAGGTGAAATCTCCTGACCCTAATTCTTCCATCTGCTTAATGCACGTATCGGTTTGTACGATATGTGCACAGTATCCTGGTGATACCTCTCCAACCTTTAGTAATCCTATTTCCTAAGGTATATCGATACCGGAAAGATTTTCCTCTACTGGCTATGTGGCGTACGAGCTCTGTATCTGTAGGCATTCTATCTGCTCTATGTGAAAAGGTCATGGTTTGGTTGCTCCATGACACTTCCCAATTTCCCGGTTTTCTAGGATTGGAGATGTTAAAACATAAGAGGGACCTATCCACATGGTATTGGTGGAGCTTCAAACTAGGAGGGCTGGAGATATTAAACCTCCTGTCCACCGGTCTCCCACCCTTTAGCTCAAGTACCTCCCCTACCGTTAAAGGAAATGGTACTAGCCCTGATTTGCTGTGACCCTGAGGTACTTGAGAGCATACCCAACAATCTGTTTGGTTCAACACGTTACCCACTAGAGAGTGATAGTCACTCAATGGATGCCGGTCCATATGGATATTAAGACTGGATTGGCATTTCTTTATGCATCCATCTTCAACCGTTGTCACAGAGCCTACAGATACAGTTTTTCTTTTTGAACTAACAATCCTTCAAAGAAAATGTTTACAGATAACATGGTTGTTAGATCGTGCCCGGTACTCGCCTTTGCTTGGTGATTGGGTTGCTATTGGAAATTTACACCTCCGTCTCAGTCATCAGGACCTTTCTGGATCCTTTCTCGACCTCACTGGTACTCTCACCGAAACAGACTGCTCTGGTCAACATCATGGTTAACGGAAAAATCCATATCACAGTCTCTTGGGGCAAGTCCATCTTACAGGAGGAGAAAAGAAGAAGTTTGTAAAGGGGGTATAAGAAAACCGTCTGAGGGGGAGAGAACTTGTTACGATAATAAGTTCTCTCGTCTTGTTGTTCTTCTTGTTCTGCTGTCCTCTCAAAAGGTGCTGTCTCTCAGTCTTCCAAACGAACATTCTGGTGATGCAATATTCCTTCCCATCCAGCGATCTTTCTGTTAAGGAGCAAAAATCTGGCATTACCATAGGTCCAACTGAGGGGTGACATACCATCTTTAAACCATGGAAACATGAGTGGGAAGAGAGAGACAACAAAAAAAAACAAAAGAGATAGAGAACAATTCATGTGCATATATACATTACATAACTCGACAATAACCACCAATAAGAAAAGAGAAACAAAGCATTTTTAAACATTGTCAACATTAAGAAAACATTGTTAGCATTAGAAAAACATTGTCAGACTTATTAGGCTGTCATATCTATGTGTCTAATGGTCTCCTTGAGCAGTCCCTCCCCACCAGCTCCTGCATTACTCCATTGTCTGTATCTGGCCAGAAATACATTGTGGCGGAGGTTATGCTGGGGTTTGGTAGACTTCTGCAAGGACCAAGTTGATATGCAATGTGTGAATTCTTACCAATACTCGTCATAGATGGGGATAGAGAGAGAGAGAGAGAAAAAAACATTTTTCACAAATACATTTACAACGTTTCACCTGGTCATCCCTGTGTCTTTAGTGAATGACCTCCCACTTTATTAATCGTTACCTCAGGCTTACCATCAGTCCTAATGATCACCTTTCTTGACTATATTTTATGGGTGTGGCCCAAAATTCTTCCTATATGATCCCTGATTATAATGGTGTGTCATATTCATGCTCATTTTCATGTCTAGGGGGTCTAACTTTATGTGGGTTATTACAGTTGTTGGCATAATGCCCTTCTCTTCTACAATGGTAACAAATCCTTGGCCTTCTCCATGTGCTAGGGGCCTGGGGTTCCGGTCGACTTGATGCATCCTCTAGTGCTTGGATGTTCAGTGTCATCAACCGCTCTCCCTGCGCTTCCCTGGTTCTTTGGATATTTCGGTCATGCTCGATAGCGGACTCTCTTAATGCCGCCACCGAGATACCTCTCCAATGAGGTATTGAAGTTTGTACCCTAATTTTTAGTGTGTCTTTCAAGTTGCTCGCTAATACGGACACAGCTACCTCTCTGTGGTGTACATTTGTTTGTGTGTGATGTATATTACCATACATACCTGTGAACACGACCTCACCTGACCCTCCATTAGGGGGTTTGATTACAGTTTTTACCGACTGGGTCGTGTCCACCTGGACGTCTTGTGTGATGACTTCTGAAAGAGGTGCCGACATCGTTCTTGGTTCACTTTCTGGTTGGTGTTCCTGAGGAAAGTTTAACATGGGGTGCGACTTGCATGGGTTAATAGTTGTACATTCAACAGTATTACAATTATCTTTGTTACATTTATTACACTTATTCTTATTATCTGTACTACTGTTGCTAAGAGCATTTTTATTGTTCACCCTTGTGCTTCTCTCCGCAACCACAATCCCCTCCATTGCCACTTCTCCTCTCTCAAGATGAAAGTTAGGTAAGTAAGTTATATTTCTTTGCATTTCACTCTCCTGTTGCCATATTTGTAAACAATCATAATGCTTGATTCGTCTCTTTGCTGATTTGATGAGACATATCCTTTGCCTTAAATTATGCAACACCTCTGAGTCAAAACTACCTATCCCGGGAAATGGTGCCTTATCCCCCGCAGTCATTCGTGTCCATTCATCACAAAAGGTCTCAGTGTGGGGACCATATTTCCCCCACATTACTAACCGAGCAGACCCTCGGGGTCTGCAAGCCTCTGGAGTCTGAATCCTGACCTCCGACCGTCTCTGTGTTGTGCACTTGGCTGCCATTGTGGACCTTTTTAACACAGAAAAACTTCCTAAAATGCACCAAACACAGAACTTCGTTGGAAATCCTTAAAGCTCTTCCACTGAACTTCTTCTGCTCCGGGTATCCCCGTTCCGCCTTCTAGCAGACACGTGTAGCCGTTGCAGGCCCTATCTCTAGAGATTTTCCTGAGAAAATTCCCTTCCTTTTTCTTTACACAAATCACGCTTGCATGTGCTCCCTACAACACGTATGAGGGCAAGATTTACGCATGGATATACGACCTCATATCCCGTTGCGTTATTGGTCACACATACAACCGTGCGGTCCAATCGTACCACTTATAGACACTTGTTGCCCATAAATGGTAGGATCATTGGAGTCTCCCTACTGTGCTCCAAAACAGCCAGAGCGTAATACAACGAAAACTTTATCACACTCTGTTGCACGTTTTCACTCAGATCGTGCTTATCACATTCCACATAGATCACAAATTATCACATAGATCACAAAGTCCACAAAGCGGGATTATCACATAGATCACAAAGTCCACAAAGCGGGATTCAATACACTCATACCGTTTTCAACCCACTATCATTCTTATAGTTTTCTGATCAGAAAAATCATTTCCCGTAGTCTGATAGCTCTCCCCAGAGGTACTACAGTAAAACAAGGTATTTAAACTAAGTTTTGGAAAGCTGAAATCAATTTGTGTTATTGTCTTGTGGCTTCTGTATCGCCTTACTATAAGCGATATTTCACTATATAAACGCTTACCAAACACCACACAGTATCTTCTATGCTGTGTGCTTGGTTTTTTTTTTTTTCAGTTACTCCCTTACCTTTTTTTTTTTTTTTTTAAATAGCAGCAAATTTTCTCAGCACGTTATCAATGCAAATGGCAAACAGGAAGGTGAGATATGTGAAAGTACACAGATGAAAATGCAATTCTAAATTAATCTAATAACATACATTGATGTAAGCACAGACATATAGACATTACATATATGTACTAATCACTTATTACATATATGAGACCTTATTCAGTGCTTCCAATTTGCATACGAATGTGCTTTCAAACTATCTGCGAATGCAATCTCCTTCACTGCTGGGAGAGAAAAAAAACAAACCAGTCACACAAGTTCATTTGCATTTCAATGGCCCATCTCACAACTAGCAGAGAATCCTAGAATCTTGGAGGTGAGAGGGGAAAAAGAAAAAAAACACAACAAAAAACAAAACAACATTTTTCATTAAGCCCTATCTGAACTATTTATAATTGACTATGACACTGGTTAAATAAATGCATTGGTAACTCATAAATGGTGATTTTTTTTTTTTTTTTTTTTTTTACAATGGATGGCTGATTATTTCCTGAGTCAACTGAAAAGCAGCCGTTCAAAAAAAATAACATTTGACCTTCCCAAAATGGCCGCTGCTCCCCCCCTTCCACCTCCATGAGGGTCACACAAAATGGTGGACAGACCATGCGGCCTCTCCTGCCATAAAGAAAATCACCATGCTAGTTCCCAAAGTAACTTTTAAATGTACTTTTAAACCTACTTAAACAGATAAACAATCTAATCTTAATCAAACACGATATGATCCATTTGAACCTGGTTTTGCGACAATAAAAATACATTTTAGCATCTTAAATATTATGAGAAACGCCTTGTCCCTTAAAATTTCCTATCAGCGTCTTACTGATACCACAATACATTAACGTGGGTGTTTTTTTTGTTTTTGTTTTTTTTTTTCAGCATTTTGCGAGATGTCCATCATTAGCCGGTCAATTACAGCCGCGTTTGTAATGTACAGTGCATCATTAAGATCGTGATATCGCGGACCAGAGCCCCCATCTAACAAAGCTAAATATTTATCTTGTTAAAAACACGTTAAAGGTTAAAGAACACTTACGCTGTTTACTTAAGAAGTACCGTAATGGTACGCTATTTGCGTAACGATCGCTCAGCCGTAGGCGAGACGCTCAAGCGTCACGTTCGCTCGCGGCCCAGTGATCACAGGACACGTTATTGGTTATGTCTAGGGAAATGATTCGCTATGGCGTAGCTTACGCTCGAGACCACGAGGAGGTCACCAGCGATGCAGACGCTCACAACACTATACCTTTATGTAAAACCTTATATCAATGAAATACACTGCATACCTTAATGTGAGTACAGGGTGTAAGTGCAACCTTGTGTAACCTGACTAACTACAAAGCTGCTTGTGCGTCACCGACGCTCAAGTGAACACTTAACACTATAGAAAATACACAGATACTGGTTTAGGGTTCCAAAGCCTATTAACTGTATTATATCTAATATACTTGTAAAAAAAGGATAACAGTACATATGATACACTACAATATAACAGAGACTTCCTAACCACAGAACTAAACAATAAATACAAATAGACAATACTACGCTGACCTAGATACAATACAATACAATACTATATTAGTCTAGGGGAGATATGAGAGAAAGGAGAAGGGAGAGAGAGAGAGAGAGAGAGAGAGAGAGAGAGAGAGAGAGATGAGAGAAATTGGCTCACAGAAAAAACAATGATTACGTTACATAAGAGACAACATGGTTGCAGATAAAACTACATATGTGAGAGACAATCGCTGCGCAGTTAGTCAATGCTGAATACAGCATGGGATGGAAGCTAGACTCCATTTTGAGAAACCTCCACTTGATTCCAAAGACCACACCACATGCCTGAAAGGGGGAGGGGAAGACATCCAGCAGCAGCCATTTTAGATTTGCAGGTCCAAACACATGGCACCACAATCACATAGCAGAAAACACAAGACTCCATTTTACTCCAAAATGTCCAAGCCTCAAAACAATGCATATGTTCTGATTTTACAATTCCAAACCATCTAAAACACCTTTCACAATGTAATCCAACTTCCTAGAACCATCTTATAATTTCACATTCCAAATCACCTTTCACAATGTAATCCAACTTCCTAGAACCATCTTATAATTTCACATTCCAAATCACCTTCAGTATCTCACTAACCAGAGCATATTCATCACAAGACCAGATCACAATGTACTCACAAGTATCAGCCTGCCATTGCTACCAGCACATATTCAAAACTACTGCATGGTGGTATTTATGATTAACAAGATCCCAGCTACCATCACAGATTCCACAGGGCACCAACACTAACACCCAACAATCACACAACCAAGCTACAACATCCTATTTAAACCAGAAAGCAATCTGTCTATATTCCCTTATCTAGCCATGTGGATTCAATACTTAGCCTTTGGTGCCTGGTCAGTCCTGGGGATGTAGCCTCCATGCTGCTGGGTGCCAGGTAGCTGTGTGTGTCTGTGTGTGAGTGTAGCTACATTACATCTGTTCTCTGAGGCCACACCTGACCACTACCTTCCTGTTTGACCAGTATCTGGGGGAGGGGTCTCTCTAGCTTTTGTATTGAATCACTGTTCTCTTTGTATATGCTAATCAGGTTCAGACCTGAAAACTTAGTTGATCATCCATTGTTCCCAACAAAGCTGATCTTAACTTTTATACATATAATCATATCTATCCGCTGCAATGTCCCACGACAACACAATAGGTCTCAAACTAAACCACACCTTATTCTGCTTGCTTCAATACCAAACATGATGTGTTTATCTGGTTCGGTTCAAATGATACACATCCATGACATTAATTCATCAGCCAATTCTAAATCTCCATGACGTCTGGTGTTTGCTGTGCTCGCTGCGCATATTTGCAAGTATAGCGGCTTATATGTGTGCAGTTTATATGGTCTCTCTATGTAATATTTTTCTGACTTTGACACCCCTGGCAACGAGCATGACACCCTGAGCATGAAAACCCCTGGCACCGTGCATGGAACCAAGAGCATGAAACCCCTGGCAACGAGCATGACACCCAGTGCATGAAACCCCTGACAACGAGCAGGTATTTGAAAAGTAATTAGAAGCCTTACTGTAGGACTTAATGTGTAATGGGCATTACGGTGTGTGGCATAATGTATCACGGACATTGCGGTGTGTGTCATAATGTGTCACAGGCATTACGGTGTATGGTATACTATATCGCTGGCATTGTGATATGTGGTATAATGTCTCAGGGTCATTGCAGTGTGTGGCATAATGTATCACGGACATTGCGGTGTGTGTCATAATGTGTCAGGCATTACGGTGTGTGGTATACTATATCACGGGCATTGTGGTATGTGGTATAATGTCTCAGGGTCATTGCAGTGTGGCATAATATATAACGGGCATTGCGGTGTGTGGCATAGGGTATAACGGGCATTGCGGTATGTGTCACAGGCATTACGGTGTATGGTATACTATATCACGGGCATTGTGGACTGGTATAATGTCTCAAAGTCATTGCAGTGTGTGGCATAATGTGTCACAGGCATTGTATGTGCTATAATGTATCGGGCATTGCAGTGTGTGGTATAATGTATCACGGACATTGCAGTGTGTGTCATAATGTGTCACAGACATTGTATGTGCTATAATGTATCAGGGGCAGTGCAGTGTGTAGCATAATGTATAACGGGCATTGCAATTCCTGTCATAATGTGTCACAGGCATTATAGTGTGTGGCATAATGTGTCGGGGGCATTACGGTGTGTGGCATAATGTGTCGGGGGCATTACGGTGTGTGCATACTGTCTCATGTGCATTATTGTGTGTGGCATAATGTCTAAGGGCCATTGCAGTATGTGGCATAATGTATACTGGGCATTACTATAAGGAGGAAAAATGACAAATAATGTAAGGGGCATGAATCAGGATTATTTTTCTTTCCTGTGGTGGCCAACGTCTGGGCGTGCAGGTTGCAAAACTGGGGTATAAGGTAGTCTTTTTCTGCGATACCACGCCCATTCCAACGAAACCACGCCCATTCCAACGAAGCCACGCCCCTTGTGGTGCCCCCCCCTGTAATTTTTTTCTGGATCCGCCCCTGCGCCTACCTATCACATCTCTGATCAAAACTCACCAAATTTCCAGCAGCATATACTACTGCACCTGTGTATAATGCATACATGCACCCCTGGGCTCATATATTGTGTGTAACTCTGGCTCTGGTATTAGCCAGTGCCTCCCAGCCATTTACCTCACCGCACGTCCCTGTACTATGTGCATATCTATCGCTCAGCAACAGGTTTACAGAAATTTTTCTTGTCCTTTCAGAATAGATTTTGCACTTAATCTCTGTATGGATCCTGTGATTTTCCATCAGGGCCTTCATACGTAACTTAGAGCAACTACATATGATTTACACAAATATCAGTGGTATCTCCAATTCAGACTGAGTGGGTATAGCTGGGCGGTTAAGGCAGGGACGTTTTTAGGGCTGGGCAAGCTGTGCGATCTGCGGCCAGTGTTCGCATAGTCGCCCTGATTCCAAGTTGATCGCTTGCTAGCTACTTTTAGCAGCCATGCAAATGCATAGTCGCCACCCACCGGTGAGTGTATTTTCGCTTTACAAGGGTGCGAACGCCTGTGCAGCCGTGCTGTGCAAAAACATTTTGTGCAGTTTCTGAGTAGCTCTGGACTTACTCAGCCCTTGTGATCACTTCAGTCTTTTTGGTGCCGGAATTGACGTCAGACACCCGCCCTGCAAACGCATGGACATGCCTGCGTTTTTCCAAACACTCCTAGAAACGGTCAGTTGCAACCCACAAACACCCTCTTCCTGTCAATCTCCTTGCGATCGCCCGTGCAAATGGATTCTTCGGTAAATCCATAGCTCAGCAACGATCCGCTGTGTACCCATACGACGAGCATGCGCAGTAGAGACCTGATCGCTGCACTGCGAAAAATGGCAGCGAGCGATCAACGCGGAATGACCCCCAGTATTTCATGCGGTCCGGCCATCCGCTTAAAATACTATTGAAAATGTCCCTCCCAAAATACCCTCCACCACACAGAAGACAGTTTTGAAGGATGCTAGAGGAGGTAGCGGACATTTTGAGAGGGACATTTACTAGCGACATCACTACCCTGAAGTGCTGGGACTTAGGGATAGCTGCAGCTAGAGGAAGGCCACAGCTGTTTGAAATGACTGACAATGAGCAGGTAGTGGGGCATTATTATGTGAGGCTGGCAGGGCTTAACTCACTGTGGGGAATAATATGGTGCAAGGGGCATTTACTGTGTGGGACAAATGGTGCAAATGATAATACTGTGTGGGGCATATGGTACAATGGGCATTACTGTGTGGGTCATGTGGTGCGAGGGGCATGTGGTGCAAGGGGCATTACTGTGTGGAGTATAATATGGTGCAAGGGGCATTACTGTGTGGAGCATAATATGGTGCAAGGGGCATTACTGTATAGGCATAATATGGCGAAATTTATTTTATTCTTGGTTGGCCAAAGTCTGGGGGTGCAGGGTCAAAGTAGACTTTTCCTGCAATGACATGCCCATTTTTTAGTGATGCCACTCACCCTTTTGGGGGTGCACACTACTATTTACATCTGAGAATGTCTATGGGGGAAGGGCACATTCTCAAATAGAATACGTTTCTGTGGGTATGTTGTCGGCATATTGACAGAACTGGGGGCTATTCAGAGGTGAGTGTATGCAGACTTCAGTCACATGTCTTGCACCAAGGATCGGGCCAATGAAGAGGACACCTGCTTTTACCGATTGATGGCTGGGGGTGATGCAGTCACATAGATGTTGGTATCTCTGAATATATGTGGAAAGTATAGCGGCGGTCGGCGTGTTGTCCGTACACACATGCAGATGCAGAGTGGATGCAATATGTCTGTGAATTATATCGTTCACAGACATATTGGCTGTACAAATGAATGAATGAACAATATTTTGTTCTAGTGTGTCCATTGCATAAGTAGTCATGAAGATTCAGCCAGAGCAACCAACAATGAGGTGTTTCAACAGTTACACCAGCATGAAGCAAATGGTTCCGTCCCAGGTCCCAGGTTTTTTCTGGATATAACATGATTAGACTTTCTTTTGAGCTTCCAAGCATCTGATCAGCAAGTAACTCATTTAAGCAGAGGTGATGGTGTGCGTGTGTGCATGTGTGCGTGCGTGTGTATGCGGGGGAGTTTAACTACCCACGCCACTTTATAGGCCTGGTTGGTGACCAGGTCTACAAGGGAGGCAAAGCCATGCCTCCTTAAGGGCCCCTGTATTCACACCTGCACATGCTTTGCCACCCATGTATATAATACATATGCATAATGTTCTCCCTTCTGTAAGTTAAAATACTATAATTCACTGAATTACTGAGGATTGTATTTGCAGCTTTACAAAAACATGAACCTGAAGACTACGTGGCCCATTTATCATTGATCACATTTCCATTGCGTTCTGGGCACAATATTATCATCCCTGAGATGTGACGAATGTAGCAACGGGGCTGCTGAGAATGCGTGGGCACACTAACTGCCATGCACATCGACCATTTCCGGCAGAGGGCTCCTGGGGAACCCTGCCGGAACTACAGCTCCAATCAGTAGCCCATAGGCTACAACGGGCTATCGCTATCTGAAGATGGCGGTAGCTGCGGGGGTCAATATTGGGAATGCTTTGCATTCTGGATATTGGTAAATCAGGCAGCATCGCCACCCCCCTTAGAAACCTATGGGGGATGTGGCTGCCGGCAGGAATGGGGGGGGATGCAGCAGGTATCGGAGATCGCTGTTGTGTTCCCTCCATCATACATGATGGGTGTGGATTATAAGATCTACACTAAAAAGGTCTACAGTCAATAGGTCTACCACTAATGGTAGACATGCATTAGGTGGACAGGGTCAAAATGTCGACAGGGTCAAAAGGTCAACATAGAATAGGAAGACAGTAGGAAAGGTCGACAGGATCGAAATGTTGACATGTAAATGGTTGACAGAAAAAGGTAGAAACAATTTATTTAAATTTGGGGGGGGTTGACACTTTTCTGCCACAAACAAGCCCCATTGATGTACTGTGTCTGCTCGCTGGCTCGTTTCGCTCGCCATGCTTCGGACAAGGCGCCGAGTGCAGATTAGTATTCCCAATCGTAGTCCATGTGGATGCTAAAATCTGAAAAAGTTGAAAAAAATGGGAAAAAAATAAAACAACTTGTGTTTACCATATGTGCGTCGACCATATGTGCGTTGACCTTTTGACCATGTTGACCTTTTGACCATGTTGACCTTGTCGACCTTTTACATGTTGATGTTTGACCATGTCATCCTTTTGACCCGGTCGACCTAATGCCATTAGTGGTAGAACTATTGACTGTAGACCTTTTTAGTGTAGATCTATAGTCCGGATACCATACATTGATACTTAGGGGCTCATTTATCAAAGAGTAATAAAAACTTGTTGCATATGATAACTGGGGCTCCAGCCAATTAGCTCCTAACTGTCATGTGTACAGCTCCTGTCATGTGTTTGAAAAATAACCACTGGGAGCTGATTGGCTGGAGCACCATTTATCATACACAATGAGTTTTATCACTCGTTGATAAATTGGCCCCTATACTCGTATTTGCTGCTAACCCCCGAAAAAGGGATGTTTTCAGGGAAATAGCCGCAAGTATTGTTTTATAAATGGGCCCCAAATTCCTTTTATATAAGCCATGGAAATCTGTAATAACTAGCAGCAGACAAGTTTTACTAATGAACATAACATGAAAATATACCAATTATAGGCAATTATATCAGAACCCACCATTTATATTTTAATTACAGACATGGTTAAATATTGTAACATGACTTGTGTAGGATACAGTATATATACATTTAATGAATAGTAAATGTTCATGATAGAGGTTGGTGCACAGACCTTTGCTATGACTTATTTCAGGAAGGATTAACAGGTATTATTTCTCAGCTACTGTATTTAAATCCACCTTTACGCAGAAGTAAATTATTTCTAAATCTATATCTAGCCAGAAAAATGGATGTCATAACAAAATGCCTGGGTAGAAAATTGTTACTGCCAGGTTTTTCTACAATCACGGAATATAGAGAAATGTTGTTTTCTGCTCTGCTCTATAGTTAAGCTTAGGGGTAAATTGTAATAATGGTGTTTATCTAACATATATTCTTCCATCTCAGGCCATGGTCTAGCCTCTGCTGGAGGCTTTGGCTTTATTTGAATGAAAGGAACTGAAATCTCCAGGATGCGATAATCACCTACATCTTCTAAAGTGGTTGTGTATTCCTGAGCAAGCATTCACAGGAATAGAAATTTAAAAAAAATCAGTTGATACTTGTGGATAAGTCTTGATGCTTTGGCTAAAACGTTACAAAATGTTACACACTTACTGTGCTGGTCCTCTTGAGAAATCAGTTTTTAAGGATCCAGAAAGGAGTTTTAACTTTTAACTATATTCAGTCTATTTCTGTCGTGCTAATTTACAGAGGTGTTCCTGTCCTAGGTACTGCATTACACTCTGTCCACTCTTCTTATGATTCTTATAAATCTCCGTAATTAAACTCTCCAGACTATGGAATTGGTTTTATCCTGATTTTATATGTGGTCACGTTTCTTGTCTGCTTAGCAGGAGATTTACATTGGCTGATTTCCAAGGCACCCTACTCTTTTGTTCTATTTTTGCCAAAATAATAGGGAAAGGCAATTAGGTATATATATTTTAAATGGCTATAGGACTATTTCAACATTTGGACTAATTTGTCTTGAGTATATTTATTCTATGGCAATGTTACCTTTTGGGGTTTTTTTGTGCGATGATATTGAAAAAGGATTTCCATACAATAGTAGGCATTTTGACTTGCATGTCCGTGAGTAACAACTATAAAGTAAAGTTTACTTAGTAAACAAATATTGCATTGAACTGTTTTGTTCACAGCCCCACGCTATAGCCAATCTGAACTTTAAAACACTTAAGGACCATACACACTGGGCGATTTTGATCTGAAAGCAGGTCACTTTTGGTGTTTTGAGCTGCTTTCAGCTCAAAGCTGCCCAGTGTGTATGCACAAGCGGTGAGCGGTGAGTGCTGATGCGCGCTCCCGCTTCATCGCCGGCGCCCGCCATTCATCTACTGGTATTACCAGTAGATGAACGGCAGGGTGAGCGGCTTTCCATAGCATCCTGCTGACATCGCTGGGCAGGGGGGGAAAGCGCTCAGTGTGTATGGACCTTTACATGAAATACAGTAGCCTTATAGACTGTAAAAACATCACTGTCTACAGAGCCTGAATACTACAATATACGGTGATAAAGATAATATATTACAAAACAATATATTTGATCATACATAAGTTATTTTTTTAACTTTATGTCACCAAATACCATTTAAATGAAAGCCCTTCCTAAATTACCGTTGTAGCTTTGTCATCCAAGCACCCTCTAATACCCCTTTCATACCCTTTTCAGACAGAAACGTATGAAATTCCCAGCTTCCGCCAAGTATTTCAGTACAGGGTCACATTGCTGGACACAGCCAGACCCCCCTTTTTTTAC
This sequence comes from Pseudophryne corroboree, assembly GCF_028390025.1. Taxonomy (NCBI): domain Eukaryota; kingdom Metazoa; phylum Chordata; class Amphibia; order Anura; family Myobatrachidae; genus Pseudophryne; species Pseudophryne corroboree. Next base: position 249,949,197 of record NC_086449.1, read on the forward strand.
ACACGGAAACAAATTACCGGGTGAAACAGTTCTACCTGGTTATTTGTTGATCAACATGGGTATTTCTTCTGTGTGAAAAGGTAAACCCGGGCCGAAATTCCCGGATCTCCTACCATGATAAATTCCTGGGTCAAAGGTTGACCCTCACACAGAAAACAACCCAGGTTGACCCGGCAAATTACCAGGTAGAAACCTGTGTGTGAAAGGGGTGTTAGATATGAGTGTGCATCAACCTGGGTTTTTGCTAGGTTTGAACAGAAACAACCTGGGTCAAAGTCGTGGGTCCACGACCCTGCTCTATAACAGGGTTTTCCCCGGGTGTGACCTCGGTCGTCCAGCGACTATGCAAATGCTGTAGACTTACAGGAAGCTCACACATGAGAAGGGCAGATCTGAAACTGATGAATGACAATACTGGCTGATAGCTGGGTGTGGGAAGAGGGATATGAGTGGGAGCACCTTAGTAAGAAAAAAATAAAAATAATTACCTAGTAAGTAGCACAACTTTAAAGCGAAATGTATTTCAATAGGATATAAAACCACAAATTTGCCATTAACAAATATCAAAGGCTGAATAATATACATGAGAGTGTCACCTTTAAATACACATCAAAATTCAGGATAGACCCGGGTTCGGTGTGAATGCATCTGACCCAGAAAATTCCTGGGTTTTGGATGTAGTGTGAATAGGGTGAAACAGTTCTACCTGGTTATTTGTTGATCAACATGGGTATTTCTTCTGTGTGAAAAGGTAAACCCGGGCCGAAATTCCCGGATCTCCTACCATGATAAATTCCTGGGTCAAAGGTTGACCCTCACACAGAAAACAACCCAGGGGAATCTTCCCCTAGGGTGTCACGTTTGCCCAAAAGGTAGCCCTGATGTAACAGCTATTCTCAGGGATCCTGCAGATAGCGTGCACATTCTGGTACACTACTCAGACCGGCGATTGTGTCGGCATGGGTTTATAGCGATGTGGCAGCGTGGACAGGTACCTTATCAGCAGAGATTGAGACCCTAGTATGTGTATATATATATATATATATATATATATATATATATGTATATATGGAGATATATATATATATTAAAGATGCTGTCTTAAGAGATATATATATATATATATATATATATATAAAACATGCCCAAAGAGACATGAGTATACTGGGTCCTAGAGTCAAAGCTATGTCAATTTCTGCTTGACGTGTCCTGTAGAATATGCAATGGACAGATGATGCCGACTTAAGAGGCATATGGTAGGCTGAGGATTGTGTGGAGAAGGGTTCTCTGACCTGGTCTCCACAGCTATAGCTGGTAATTCTGATATTTTGCCTTATATTCCTGCACAGCCTAGGAAAGCACGACATTATCAAATGCAGCCTTTCGAACAAAGAAACAAGAAAGTCCGAGGTGCGTCCTTTCTTGCCAGAGGCGGCGGCAGAGGAAAGAAGCTGCACAACACAGCTAGTTCCCAGGAACAGAAGTCCTCCCCGGCCTCTACAAAAATCCACCGCATGTCGCTGGGGCTCCACAGGTGGAGCTAGGCCCGGTGGGGGCACGCCTTCGTAAGTTCAGCCACAAGTGGGTTCACTCCCTGTTAGATCCCTGGGCAATATATATTGTGTCTCAGGGATACAAGCTGGACTTTGAGGAGATGCCCCCTCACCGACGGCCCTGCCGGCTTCCCCCCACGAGAGGGAAACAGTGTTAACTGCAATTCACAAATTGTATCTTCAACAGGTGGTGGTCAAGGTTCCCCTCCTTCAACAAGGAGGGGGTTATTATTCGACCATGTTGTAGTCCCGAAACCAGACGGTTCGGTTAGACCCATATTGAATTTAAAATCCCTGAACATATACCTGAAAAGGTTCAAGTTCAAAATGGAATCGCTAAGAGCGGTCATTGCAAGCCTGAAAGGGGGAGATTTTATGGTGACTCGGGACATAAAGGATGCATACCTTCATGTCCCCATTTATCCACCTCATCAGGCGTACCTCAGAATTGCGGTACGGGATTGTCATTACCAATTTCAGACGTTGCCGGTTGGTCTCTCCACGGCCCCGAGAATATTCACCAAGGTAATGGCGGAAATGATGGTGCTCCTGCGGAAGCAAGGTGTCACTATTATCACGTACTTGGACGATCTCCTCATAAAAGCGAGATCAAGAGAGCAGTTGCTGAACAGCGTATCACTTTCTCTGGAAGTGTAACGGCAACACGGCTGGATTCTATATATTCCAAAGTCGCAGTTGGTTCCTACAGCTTATCTGCCTCTCTTAGGCATGATCCTAGACACAGACCAGAAAATGGTTGATCTCCCAATAGAGACAGCTCAGGAGCTCGTGACACTGGTCAGGAATCTATTAAAACCAAAACAGGTGTCAGTGCATCACTGCACTCGAGTCCTGGGAAGGATGGTGGCATCATACGAGGCCATTCCCTTCGGCAGGTTCCATGCGAGGACCTTCCAATGGGACTTACTGGGCAAGTGGTCCGGATCACATCTTCAGATGCATCGGTTAATCACCCTATCCCCCAGGGCCAGGGTGTCTCTCCTGTGGTGGCTGCAGAGTGCTCACCTTCTCGAAGGTCGCAGATTCGGCATTCAGGACTGGGTCCTGGTGACCACGGATGCAAGCCTCCGAGGGTGGGGGGCAGTCACACAGGGAAGAAATTTCCAAGGGCTGTGGTCAAGTCAGGAGACTTGCCTTCACATCAACATCCTGGAACTAAGGGCCATATACAACGCCCTACGTCAAGCGGAGTCCCTGCTTCGCGACCAACCGGTTCTGATTCAGTCAGACAATATCACCACAGTGGCTCATGTAAACCGCCAAGGCGGCACAAGGAGCAGGGTGGCGATGGTAGAAGCCACCAGAATTCTTCGCTGGGCGGAGAATCACGTAAGCGCACTGTCAGCAGTGTTCATTCCGGGAGTGGACAACTGGGAAGCAGACTTCCTCAGCAGACACGACCTCCACCCGGGAGAGTGGGGACTTCATCAAGAAGTCTTCATGCAGATTGCAAGTCGGTGGGAACTGCCACAGGTGGACATGATGGCATCCCGCCTCAACAAAAAGATGCAGAGATAATGCGCCAGGTCAAGAGACCCTCAGGCGATAGCTGTGGACGCACTGGTGACACCGTGGGTGTTCCCGTCTGTCTATGTATTTCCTCCTCTTCCTCTCATACCCAAGGTGCTGAGAATCATAAGGAAAAGAGGAGTGAGAACAATACTCTTTGTTCCGGATTGGCCAAGAAGGACTTGGTATCCAGATCTGCAAGAAATGCTCACAGAGGACCCGTGGCCTCTGCCTCTAGGACAGGACTTGTGCAACAGGGGCCCTGTCTGTTCCAAGACTTACCGCGGCTGCGTTTGACGGCATGGCGGTTGAACGCCGGATCCTAGTAGAAAAATGCATTCCGGATGAGGTCATTCCTACACTGATAGAGGCTAGGAAGGATGTGACGGCTCAACATTATCACCGTATATGGCGAAAATATGTGGCTTGGTGTGAGGCCAGGAATGCCCCTACGGAGGAATTCCAGCTGGGCCTTTTCCTTCACTTCCTACAGTCGGAGTGACTTTGGGCCTTAAATTGGGTTCCATTAAGGTTCAGATTTCGGCCTTATCCATTTTCTTTCAAAAAGAACTGGCTTCTCTGCCTGAAGTTCAGACGTTTGTAAAGGGAGTGCTGCATATTCAGCCCCCTTTTGTGCCTCCAGTGGCACCTTGGGATCTTAACGTGGTGTTGAGTTTCCTGAAATCACACTGGTTTGAACCACTCAAAACGGTGGAAGTAAAATATCTGACGTGGAAGGTGGTCATGCTATTAGCCTTGGCTTCGGCTAGGCGTGTGTCAGAATTGGCGGCTTTGTCACATAAAAGCCCTTATCTGGTTTTCCATGCGGATAGAGCAGAATTGCGTACCCGCCCACAATTTCTGCCGAAAGTGGTTTCATCCTTTCATATAAACCAACCTATTGTGGTGCCTGTGGCTACTACTGACTTGGAGGATTCCGAGTCACTGGATGTAGTCGGGGTATTGAAGGTTTATGTAGCCAGAACGGCTAAGGTCAGGAAAACAGAATCTTTGTTTATCCTGTATGCTTCCAACAAGCTTGGGGCGCCTGCTTCAAAGCAAACTATTGCTCGCTGGATCTGTAACACGATTCAGCAGGCTCATTCTGCGGCTGGGTTGCCGCTGCCTAAATCAGTTAAGGCCCATTCCACAAGGAAGGTGGGCTCTTCTTGGGCGGCTGCCAGAGGGGTCTCGGCATTACAGCTTTGCCGAGCGGCTACTTGGTCAGGTTCAAACACCTTTGCAAAGTTCTACAAGTTTGATACCCTGGCTGAGGAGGACCTTGTGTTTGCTCATTCGGTGCTGCAGAGTCATCCGCACTCTCCCGCCCGTTTGGGAGCTTTGGTATAATCCCCATGGTCCTTACGGAGTCCCCAGCATCCACTAGGACGTTAGAGAAAATAAGATTTTACTTACCGGTAAATCTATTTCTTGTAGTCCGTAGTGGATGCTGGGCGCCCGTCCCAAGTGTGGACTTCTTCTGCAATGCTTGTATATAGTTATTGCTTAAATAAGGGTTATGTTATAGTTGCATCAGATTTATCTGATGCTCTGTGATTGTTCATACTGTTAACTGGGTAAAGTTATCACAAGTTATACGGTGTGATTGGTGTGGCTGGTATGAGTCTTACCCTGGATTCCCAAAATCCTTTCCTTGTACTGTCAGCTCTTCCGGGCACAGTTTCTCTACCTGAGGTCTGGAGGAGGGACATAGAGGGAGGAGCCAGAGCACACCAGAATTTAAATTCTTTCTTAAAGTGCCCATGTCTCCTGCGGAGCCCGTCTATTCCCCATGGTCCTTACGGAGTCCCCAGCATCCACTACGGACTACGAGAAATAGATTTACCGGTAAGTAAAATCTTATTTTTCACTGCTTCATGAACAGACCCCTTAGGCCGGGATGTAATGGAGTCCGAGTTCGTCCGACGTACGGGATACCGGCCAACCTCAGACATTTTTTTAAAGGGGCAATTATTTACAAGGCATGGTTACGTTTGTAAATGACTGCCACTTTAAAAAAAAGTCCAAGTTCGGCCAGCATCCCGCACGTCAGGCAAACTCGGACTCCATTTCATCCTGCCCATAATGTGTTTCTTGCATGGCAGAATCAATAAACAGGTAACAATCATTTAACTTGTTTCTCTTTTTGATTTCCGTAGATATCTGGGTAATAGGTAATCATATATGTTTAGTCAGTTCAGCTGTTTCTGTGCTACTTTACTGCAGAGGAAGTGAGTAACAAGAAATATATTTCCAATTGTATAGTCCTGAATAAAACAGTAGAAAGACAAAGCTACACTGTTGGCATAGTCCTGGGATTGGCTACAGCAGCGTTCTAGCCCTGTAATTGACTACTCCAACCTTACATCTCTGGGATTGGCTATACCAGCGTTATAACCCTGGGATTGGCCACACTGATCTATGTCCTTAAAAATGGCTACAGAGGCGACATAGCCCTGGGATTGGTTACACCAGTGTTATGGTCCTGGAAATCTCTACACCAGCGTCATGTTTCTGTATTTGGCTATTCCAGCATTATAGACCTGGGATTGGCCACACTGACTGTATAACCTTAACCTTTGCCACAGTGGTGGCACAGCCCTGGGTTTGGCTACACCAGTGTTAAAGCCCTGGAATTGGCTATACTGGCTGTATAGCCTTAAAATTTGCTACAATGGCGGCGTAAAATTGTAATTGGCTATATGGCAGCATAGCCAATGGTCAGCTACTGTGGTGGCATAGCTTGCACTGGCCTATGACCTCTTGGTCTATAAATGTCCAGTCTTCTTTATTATGGTTTGTCACCAATTGCCGCTGAATATGCTGGCACTATAGAAAAGATGTGTCTGGTCCCATTTAGGGCCGGCAATAACAGAAGGGCAGATAAGTGTCATGTCAGTGTGCTGTATGTAATATGGGTCATGACTGCAGAACACCAACACTGGTGAAGCTACAGTACCTACTCACAGTATGTGTCGCATACAGAACAACTCTGCTTCATCCAAATATCACCTAGGCTCCATAACAACAGCGACCCCCCAGGACAGAACCCTGTCCGTTTACAGTTATGTCAAGGGGAAAAAAATGTAATATATTCAAATCCTAGTCCAGTGCCAGGTAGGGTTAATATGATAATCACCTGAACACCAGTGGGATGATGTGTAGGATGGGTTTATGCGCATGTAATAAAGTTTGAAGAGGCAGAATTCCTGGTATCTACACAATCACATTAAAATTCTCATTTCATGCACACTGACATGTCTTTTATTTAAGTGGTCATAGATGACTTCTTCTGCTAATAGTTTAGAGAACCATTAGCTGGTTTGGCCATGGTGTGAAACAGATTCATTTGCAAGCTGAGAATGCTTTTAATATGCCAGCATGTCACCTCTCTAAGGATGTGTACTGCAACAGCTCGCAGGCTGAACACTTTGTACATCTGTTCTCTAGAATAGATAAGAGCATACATTATACCGAGCAGTGTCACTATAAATTATATATCTGATAAATGTAGCCTCTGTATCATGGATATAGCATGGATGTAGCATGCATTTTTAAAATCTGCATATACAGGTTGAGTATCCCTTATCCAAAATGCTTGGGACCAGAAGTATTTTGGATATCGGATTTTTCCGTATTTTGGAATAATTGCATACCATAATGAGATATCATGGCGATGGGACCTAAATCTAAGCACAGAATGCATTTATGTTTCATATACACCTTCTACACACAGCCTGAAGGTAATTTTAGCCAATATTTTTAATAACTATGTGCATTAAACAAAGCGTGGGAAATGTAAGGAAAAATTACTTCACAGAAAAGGTAGTGGATAAGTGGAATAGCCTCCCATCAGAGGTAGTAGAGGTTAAGACTGTAGAGCAATTTAAACATGATTGGGATAGGCATATGGATATCCTTACAAATAATTAAGGTTCAAAAAGGGTTGAGATTACCTAAAGGATAAAAAAAAAAAAAAAAAAGCAGACTAGATGGTCCAAGTGGTTCTTATCTGCTGTCAAATTCTATGTTTCTATGTTTCTATTCACACAATTCATTTATGTTTCATATACGCCTTATACACACAGCCTGAAGGTCATTTAATACAATATTTTTAATAACTTGTGTATTAAACAAAGTTTGTGTACATTGAGCCATCAGAAAACAAAGGTCTCACTATCTCAGTCTCACTCAAAAAATTCTGTATTTTGGAATATTCCGTATTTCGGAATATTTGGATATGGAGTACTCAACCTGTATACATTCTCTGTACAGCGCAGCAGAATGATGGTAGTATATATATATATATATATATATATATATATATGGTATGGTGATCTGGCACTCACTGATGAGGGTGGCAATTTGGTCCGGTGCCCTTACTGATCCTCCGTGTGCAGGAAGATGCAGACAAGACTGGCGTGGTACGGCACTCAGACGCTGATGGACGAACTGAACGGGAGCCCTGGGTAGCTGTCAACGTTTCAATGTATTCAATTTTTTTCAAGACATACATTTAAAAACAGAAAAGCACTCACCTTATAACCCCTCACCACTGGTGTGTGTTGCGCGGGCCGGAGCGGGGACCGCCTACCGCCGGAGTCCGTCGGGCGGCAATCTCCCGTCAGCTGTGGCGCAGTCTGGTGACGTCATCGCGCTACACGTGATGCACGTCGGGTGTCATGGAGACCGGCTATACACAATAACAAAGTGCAAATACTTGTAATTCACTGCGGTATAGATACATGAACATGTCTAAAAATGCAGCAGATAGTTAAATGCCAGCATGATAGTGATGAAGGTATAGATATATAAATATAAATGTCATGACGCGGCCCATATACACAGAATGAGAATCAGAACTACAGATTGAAGAATAAACAAAGTATGGACAGATCACAAGAAACCCAATAGGTGTCATGTTATACATAATGTTATCACTGAGGGTGTAGAGTTTACATGTTGCTGGGATTACATGAAGCAGGAAAGAGGTACCATGTCATTGAGGCCCCTAGGACTAACTGTGTCCAGTTTATGAATCCATTTGGATTCACACCTTAGTAAGGCACTGCCACGGTCACCCCCTCTAAGGGACGGGGGTATGTGGTCTATCATCCTGTATTTGATAGTTGCCAGAGCATGTTTGGCTAGTATGAAGTGGCGAGCAACCGGCTGGTCACTGCTACCTTTTTGTAGACCTAGTCTAATGGATGACCTGTGTGCGGTCATGCGCTCTTTGAATTTCCGTGTGGTTTTACCCACATATACCAACCCGCATGGGCAAATTATCTGGTATACTGTGTGGGTAGTGTCACAGGTCAGATGATATTTAATATGGAATTTAGTACCTAAATGGGGATGAGAAAATGTGTTGCCTGTAATCATGTAACTGCATGTGACGCAGGTACATCTAAAGCAGCCCAATTTTAGGGGCGCTAAGAGGCCTAATTTAGATGATTTAGTTAATTCTGAAATGTCCGCTTTTACTAAGAGGTCACGTAGGTTCCTGGATCTCTTGTAGCATGGCATGAGGTCCGTCTGTTGTAAAGGTAGATGTTGATCGGATTTGATGATGGGCCAGTGTTTCTTGGCAACCTGCATAGTTTTCTCAGAAGATGTATTGTAGGTCGTCACCCAAGGGAGTTTAGAGTGGTTAGAAACTTTGGCTTTGGGACGAAGAAGAGATTCCCTGTCCAAGCGTAGAACTTTTTGTTTGATAGACTGCAGGTTGTTAAGGTCATAGCCTCTTTGTACGAACCGTTTCATAAGTTCGTCCATTTGCTGAGCAGCCATCTGTTGGTCACTGTTGATCCGGTGGATTCTCAGCATCTGTGAGTAAGGCAGATCTGCTTTGAGGCTCCTAGGGTGGCAGCTGTTCCAATGTAAATAGGAATTACGATCCGTGTCCTTAGTATATACCGTGGTGGTGATAACGGAATCTGTAATAGAAATGCGGACATCCAAGAAATCTATGGTGTATAAATCCATTTTCATGGTTAATTTGACTGGACTATTTGATGTATTGTGTTCAGTGATGATTTTATCCAATAGTTCCTTCGGTCCTTTCCATAATAATAGGAGATCATCTATGTATCTGGAATAGAATATTATGTGTTCTGCCACAGACGGGTTACGGAAGAAGATGTCTTCCTCTATTGCGAGCATGTACAGGTTGGCATACGTGGGGGCCACCGCTGACCCCATGGCACACCCCCGTTCTTGTAAGTAGTATTTGTTATTAAATAAGAAAAAATTTCTGGTTAGGATGAGTTCTAATAGACAGATCAAGATGTTAATCTGTGAAGCCTCAAAAAGGTTGTCTTCCTGTAATCTGGTCTTGACAGCTGCTAAACCTTCCTGATGAGGTATAACGGTATATAGACTGGTGACGTCAGCTGTCACCAGCCATGTGCCACTGGGGAGGGGACCAATTGTTTTTAGTTTATTAAGCAGCATTGTAGTGTCCAGAAGACTGCGAGGGTGTGCCGACACCAATGGTTGTAATATGGAGTCCAATAGTACTGCTGTTGGTTGGAACAATGAGCCTCGGGCTGATATTATTGGTCTGCCCGGTGGAGGGGATATGCCTTTATGAATTTTAGGTACCGTATATAGGACCGGTACCAGGGGATGAGATGGTAATAGTAATTCAAGTGTCTCTGCCATAATAATCTTGGCATCTTGAGCTTGCAACAACGCTTCTCTTAGTTCTTGTTTATACAAGAGGGTGGGATTACTTGTCAGGTGGCTGTAAGTGCCAGGTTCATTCAGTTGCCGTTGAATCTCTGATATGTAGTCAGGGAGATCCTGCAGCACAATGGCGCCCCCTTTGTCGGCAGGGCGAATTATCAGCTGGTCATTGTTCATTAATGAGCGGAGAGCTTGTTGTTCAAATTTAGATAAATTGGAATGTATGGATTCGCCCTGAAGTGCCTTGACCTCCTGATCCACAACTCTCATGTACGTTTTTATGCTGGGGTTATTAGAGAGAGGGTCAAAAGAGGAAGGTGGTTTAAATTTCTGAAGTTTCTCGGGAATTGAGCAGATTTGGCCATCGGGTTTATCCCTGAAGAATTCTTTGAGCTTTAATTTGCGTTGTAGTTGATGAGTCTCAACCTGCCAATTCAATTTGTCGAAATTATTGGAAGGCACAAAGGATAGACCCTTCGCCAGGACACTGGTTTCATTGTCGGTCAGGTCAAAGCTGGATAGATTGAAAATTATTTCTTTGTCCCGGTTGCGAGTGGTTTCCTTCCATGAACGGAAGCGTTTGTATTGTCCTCCCCGTCTAGTAGGACCACTTTTTTGGGGCCTTTTGTGCGAGTTGTGACCCCTAAAGGGCCAGAAGGGTATTTGGGGTTCTTGCGACGTGTGCCAGTGCGTTCTTGTTCACTCCCTGTGCTGGAGTTCTCTGCAGAGGTGTCAGTGTCTAGTCTGGTCTGAGGGTATCTGCGCCGTCTGAAGAACGGCTGTCTATTTTCTCCGTTGTTACTTCCACCTGAAAGCCATCGGTAAACCTGATGGTTTTCGTAATCTCTTTCTACTTTGAGGAATTTTTCTTTCTTGAATTTAATCAAGTCCCTTTTGTAGATAGATAATTGGGTCGTTAATTTGGTTAACCATTCGTTCTCCACATCAGCGACTAATACTGGTAGATGAGTGATTTCCATGCTGTCAATCTTGGTTTTGATTTTCTCTACCTCTTTGGTAGACTGCTCAATGACGAGCACCATAAGGTCTAGAGAACATTTATTTAAAATGGATATCCATTTGCTGCAAAATCCGGGGTCAAACCTGCCTATGGTGGGACAATTCCGAACTCTAAATCCTCGAGGGATTTTCGACAAATTGAATTGGCAGGTTGAGACTCATCAACTACAACGCAAATTAAAGCTCAAAGAATTCTTCAGGGATAAACCCGATGGCCAAATCTGCTCAATTCCCGAGAAACTTCAGAAATTTAAACCACCTTCCTCTTTTGACCCTCTCTCTAATAACCCCAGCATAAAAACGTACATGAGAGTTGTGGATCAGGAGGTCAAGGCACTTCAGGGCGAATCCATACATTCCAATTTATCTAAATTTGAACAACAAGCTCTCCGGTCATTAATGAACAATGACCAGCTGATAATTCGCCCTGCCGACAAAGGGGGCGCCATTGTGCTGCAGGATCTCCCTGACTACATATCAGAGATTCAACGGCAACTGAATGAACCTGGCACTTACAGCCACCTGACAAGTAATCCCACCCTCTTGTATAAACAAGAACTAAGAGAAGCGTTGTTGCAAGCTCAAGATGCCAAGATTATTACGGCAGAGACACTTGAATTACTATTACCATCTCATCCCCTGGTACCGGTCCTATATACGGTACCTAAAATTCATAAAGGCATATCCCCTCCACCGGGCAGACCAATAATATCAGCCCGAGGCTCATTGTTCCAACCAACAGCAGTACTATTGGACTCCATATTACAACCATTGGTGTCGGCACACCCTCGCAGTCTTCTGGACACTACAATGCTGCTTAATAAACTAAAAACAATTGGTCCCCTTCCCAGTGGCACATGGCTGGTGACAGCTGACGTCACCAGTCTATATACCGTTATACCTCATCAGGAAGGTTTAGCAGCTGTCAAGACCAGATTACAGGAAGACAACCTTTTTGAGGCTTCACAGATTAACATCTTGATCTGTCTATTAGAACTCATCCTAACCAGAAATTTTTTCTTATTTAATAACAAATACTACTTACAAGAACGGGGGTGTGCCATGGAGTCAGCGGTGGCCCCCACGTATGCCAACCTGTACATGCTCGCAATAGAGGAAGACATCTTCTTCCGTAACCCGTCTGTGGCAGAACACATAATATTCTATTCCAGATACATAGATGATCTCCTATTATTATGGAAAGGACCGAAGGAACTATTGGATAAAATCATCACTGAACACAATACATCAAATAGTCCAGTCAAATTAACCATGAAAATGGATTTATACACCATAGATTTCTTGGATGTCCGCATTTCTATTACAGATTCCGTTATCACCACCACGGTATATACTAAGGACACGGATCATAATTCCTATTTACATTGGAACAGCTGCCACCCTAGGAGCCTCAAAGCAGGTCTGCCTTACTCACAGATGCTGAGAATCCACCGGATCAACAGTGACCAACAGATGGCTGCTCAGCAAATGGACGAACTTATGAAACGGTTCGTACAAAGAGGCTATGACCTTAACAACCTGCAGTCTATCAAACAAAAAGTTCTACGCTTGGACAGGGAATCTCTTCTTCGTCCCAAAGCCAAAGTTTCTAACCACTCTAAACTCCCTTGGGTGACGACCTACAATACATCTTCTGAGAAGACTATGCAGGTTGCCAAGAAACACTGGCCCATCATCAAATCCGATCAACATCTACCTTTACAACAGACGGACCTCATGCCATGCTACAAGAGATCCAGGAACCTACGTGACCTCTTAGTAAAAGCGGACATTTCAGAATTAACTAAATCATCTAAATTAGGCCTCTTAGCGCCCCTAAAATTGGGCTGCTTTAGATGTACCTGCGTCACATGCAGTTACATGATTACAGGCAACACATTTTCTCATCCCCATTTAGGTACTAAATTCCATATTAAATATCATCTGACCTGTGACACTACCCACACAGTATACCAGATAATTTGCCCATGCGGGTTGGTATATGTGGGTAAAACCACACGGAAATTCAAAGAGCGCATGACCGCACACAGGTCATCCATTAGACTAGGTCTACAAAAAGGTAGCAGTGACCAGCCGGTTGCTCGCCACTTCATACTAGCCAAACATGCTCTGGCAACTATCAAATACAGGATGATAGACCACATACCCCCGTCCCTTAGAGGGGGTGACCGTGCCAGTGCCTTACTAAGGTGTGAATCCAAATGGATTCATAAACTGGACACAGTTAGTCCAAGGGGCCTCAATGACATGGTACCTCTTTCCTGCTTCATGTAATCCCAGCAACATGTAAACTCTACACCCTCAGTGATAACATTATGTATAACATGACACCTATTGGGTTTCTTGTGATCTGTCCATACTTTGTTTATTCTTCAATCTGTAGTTCTGATTCTCATTCTGTGTATATGGGCCGCGTCATGACATTTATATTTATATATCTATACCTTCATCACTATCATGCTGGCATTTAACTATCTGCTGCATTTTTAGACATGTTCATGTATCTATACCGCAGTGAATTACAAGTATTTGCACTTTGTTATTGTGTATAGCCGGTCTCCATGACACCCGACGTGCATCACGTGTAGCGCGATGACGTCACCAGACTGCGCCACAGCTGACGGGAGATTGCCGCCCGACGGACTCCGGCGGTAGGCGGTCCCCGCTCCGGCCCGCGCAACACACACCAGTGGTGAGGGGTTATAAGGTGAGTGCTTTTCTGTTTTTAAATGTATGTCTTGAAAAAAATTTAATAAATTGAAACGTTGACAGCTACCCAGGGCTCCCGTTCAGTTCGTCCATCAGCGTCTGAGTGCCGTACCATGCCAATCTTATATATATATATATATATATATATACATATAGTCCATAACAGCCGGCACTCCCATCAATGATGACAACTTCGCCCCGTGCCTGGATATCAAACAGCATGCAGATCCAAAGAAAACGGCACTGGAGGCTTGTGTATGCAAAAAAGAATTGTATTGGAGGTAGACGTTTCGGAGCTCACGCCCCGTCCTCAGTATGTCAGTGTATGTTGTTACTGTATTTGGTACTGAGGACGGGGCGTGAGCTCCGAAACGTCTACCTCCAATACAATTCTTTTTTGCATACACAAGCCTCCAGTGCCGTTTTCTTTGGATCTGCATGCTGTTTGATATCCAGGCACGGGGCGAAGTTGTCATCATTGATGGGAGTGCCGGCTGTTATGGACTATATGTATATATGCAGATCCAAAGAAAACGGCACTGGAGGCTTGTGTATGCAAAAAGAATTGTATTGGAGGTAGACGTTTCGGAGCTCACGCCCCGTCCTCAGTATGTCAGTGTATGTTGTTACTGTATTTGGTACTGAGGACGGGGCGTGAGCTCCGAAACGTCTACCTCCAATACAATTCTTTTTTGCATACACAAGCCTCCAGTGCCGTTTTCTTTGGATCTATATATATACATATATATATATATATATATATATATATTGCTCAAAAAAAATAAAGGGAGCACTTAAACAACACATCCTAGATCTGAATGAATGAAATATTCTTATTAAATACTTTGTTCTTTACATAGTTGAATGTGCTGACAACAAAATCACACAAAAATGATCAATGGAAATCAAATTTATTAACCCATTGAGGTCTGGATTTGGAGTCACACTCAAAATTAAAGTGGAAAAACACACTACAGGCTAATCCAACTTTGATGTAATGTCCTTAAAACAAGTCAAAATGAGGCTCAGTAGTGTGTGTGGCCTCCACGTGCCTGTATGACCTCCCTACAACGCCTGGGCATGCTCCTGATGAGGTGGCAGATGGTCTCCTGAGGGATCTCCTCCCAGACCTGGACTAAAGCATCCGCCAACTCCTGCACAGTCTGTGGTGCAACGTGGCGTTGGTGGATGGAGCGAGACATGATGTCCCAGATGTGCTCAATTGGATTCAGGTCTGGGGAACGGGCGGGCCAGTCCATAGCATCAATGCCTTCGTCTTGCAGGAACTGCTAACACACTCCAGCCACATGAGGTCTAGCATTGTCTTGCATTAGGAGGAACCCAGGGCCAACCGAACCAGCATATGGTCTCACAAGGGGTATGAGGATCTCATCTCGGTACCTAATGGCAGTCAGGCTACCTCTGGCAAGCACATGGAGGGCTGTGGGGCTCCCCAAAGATATGCCACCCCACAACATTACTGACCCACTGCACTGCCAAACCAGTCATGCTGGAGAATGTTGCAGGCAGCAGAACGTTCTCCTTGGCGTCTCCAGACTCTGTCACATCTGTCACATGTTCTCAGTGAGAACCTGCTTTCATCTGTGAAGAGCACAGGGCGCCAGTGGCGAATTTGCCAATCTTGGTGTTCTCTGGCAAATGCCAAACGTCCTGCACGATGTTGGGCTGTAAGCACAACCCCCACCTGTGGACGTCGGGCCCTCATACCACCCTCATGGAGTCTGTTTCTGATTGTTTGAGTAGACACATGCACATTTGTGGCTTGCTGGAGGTCATTTTGCAGGGCTCTGGCAGTGCTCCTCCTGTTCCTCCTTGCACAAAGGCGGAGGTAGCGGTCCTGCTGCTGGGTTGTTGCCCTCCTACGGCCTCCTCCACGTCTCCTGATGTACTGGCCTGTCTCCTGGTAGCGCCTCCATGCTCTGGACACTATGGTGACAGACACAGCAAACCTTCTTGCCACAGCTCGCATTGATGTGCCATCCTGGATGAGCTGCACTACCTGAGCCACTTGTGTGGGTTGTAGACTCCGTCTCAAGCTACCACTAGAGTGAAAGCACTGACAGCTTTCAAAAGTGACCAAAACATCAGCCAGAAAGCATAGGAGCTGAGAAGTGGTCTGTGGTCACCACTTGCAGAACAACTCCTTTATTGGGGGTGTCTTGCTAATTGCCTATAATTTCCACCAGCATGTGAAATTGATTGTCAATCAGTGTTGCTTCCTAAGTGGACAGTTTGATTTCACAGAAGTGTGATTGACTTGGAGTTACATTGTGTTGTTTAAGTGTTCCCTTTATTTTTTTGAGCAGTGTGTGTATATATATATATATATATATATATATATATATATAAAAGAGAGAAATTATGATAAAAATAATGTTAGATTCAACCATTTGTTAGACAAGATAAGTACACGTGTGCCTCATGCACTGCAGTGGGTTGGATGAAAATGTTGTGTATATACAGGTCTGTCAGTGAAGGTTGCGGAAATCAATGGCTTGAATTGCACCTGTGGCTCATCACTTTGACATTACAACTAATGGTTTGTGAGCGTCTCCCCTGATCAGCATTCGTTACTCATAAAGCTCTGTTGCTGAAACAGCAGTTATGTTTCCATGCGGGCCTGCAGAAGATACTGTGCGTACTCTGCCACTAGGTAACAGCGTGATGTGATCAAAGATTAAGCTTCCTTCATTAGCAATGATAAGAAAATGAGAAGTCTAGGTTGGCAACACACGAACCATTGCTAATATGGACAGACATTGTATGTAGGAGGACAAATTGGATAGATCTGGCTGTTTGGAGCTTAAGGGACTCATGCTGAGCAGGCCATACTCCCATTTGTTTGATGAAAAATACAGAAATCTGCACTGTGTATGCCCACAAAAAGTGTACGCTTATGTCCATGCAACTCCTTGGAAAGGTGGAGTATAGTAAAGTATGTTTGCATGATAGGGAATAGATGGAGACCCCTACAGAGGTTTATATTATTTAGTATTTATATTTATTCTTTAAATTGTAGTTACCTGGTGCAAATAGTCACTTCTGATTGGCTGATTGTGTATTCTCTTCTAATGGTAATTTCTTCATTTATCATGCATATATATTATATAGTTGTTTGCAGGGACATGCGGTGAGGTAAGTGGCTCAGGAGGCACTGGCTCGTACCAGAGAATATGAGCCAAAGGGTTTATGTGGACATTATACCCAGGTGCAACAGTAAAATTTGGTATTGATAAGAGATGTGCGGAATAGGTAGGCGCTTTAGACTTTTAACTCCAGAGTTTTGACTATAACAATGATTAAAATTATACAAAGGAAATATTTCTATTATATTCTTTGTATTTTTCATATACTTTATGTAGTCAAAACTCTGGCTTATACGTTAGTATAACAGGAAAGGCTCTGCCTCACCCCACCGCCCACATCACTGGTTGTTTGGGTGTATCTTTGCTACTTTCGTTGGCAAACAACAAGGAAGATTACATCAGCTGCATTATGGCTTTTATTATTTACATTAAGGGGTATATTCAATTGAAGTAAAAAAGACGGCAGTTTTCGACTTTTTAATGTCGAATCCTGATTCAACCTATTCAATATATCCCTAAATTTTTCAACAAGTCGATGAATTCGACTTGTCGAAAAGCACGTGGATCAGCGGTATAGCTGCCTATCCACGTGCTTGTGTCAAAAACGGGGCCAAAACTGACCATCTCAGTCCGACATCAAATGATGTCGGACTGAGATGTGGACCCAGAGGAGGAGAGGGGGGAGAGCCGCAGGGAGACTGGAGGACAGCCGGCAGGCTTACAGGGGAGATCAGCGCTACAGTAGCGCTGCAGCAGGATGTCACACAGCCGTGCCACTCACGGCAGTTTCCACCTGGCTCCAGCACGCTTGCTGGAGCCGGGTGGACACTGCCGTGAGGTTGGGCGGCTGTGTGACATCCTGCTGCAGCGCTACTGTAGCGCTGATCTTTCCTGTATGCCCGGCGGCTGTCACCGCTGGTCTCCCCGCAGCTCACCCCCCCCTCTCCTCCACTGCGTCCCTCATCTCAATTCGACTTGAAAAAGTCGAATTGAGATGAGATTGAATAGGGGTTGTCGGATCCATTCCGACAAATACATGTCGGAATGGATCCGACTTTAATTGAATATACCCCTTAAGCTAATAACAAATGCATTTTTTGCTATCAAAACAAATGTTAACATACTTGTACTTATGACCTGGTTGTGTGTAAAGGTGGGTACACGCTAGATGATGTGCTCTATGAGCGACGTCGCCTAGTGTTTCCCCTCTCGGGCCGGAGTGGTCGGCGGCAGTGCACATACACTGAGAGATATGACGACAATATCGCTGAGTGACGTCACGCCACGGCTGGGCCGTGCATGCAGCTCTTGGACAATAGTCCAAATTGAGCTGCATGCACAGCCATCAGTAAGGGTCATTAACGACCTGCAGGGCCACGCATAGCACACTTGCCGAGAAAGTGAACGTCGTCGTTCATTTTCTCGGCAAGTGTGTATGCACCTTAAGAGTATCTGGAAACACATTATTTTACATGCAGCATTGTAGAGCCCCTGAGTGTGTAAGTGAAGTGGCCGGATGACATGTGGGCCCTGCTGAATGTAAGCAGCTGGTCAATACTCTGATACTAACAGAAAAATATCAGACAAACCCATTTATTACTCTGGCCACACAGGTTGCCCTCCTGATGCCCAGCAGCGAAACGATCCGCAGCAGCTTTACGGCCCAGTCTGGCCACTCTCAATTCTAATAACGCAAGGGCCTGTTAGATTGGTTTTAAGATTGTTGCACACATGGGTCAATATCGATACAGGTTGAGTATCCCATATCCAAATATTCCGAAACACAGAATTTTCTGAATGAGACAAAGTTAATAAAAATATTGTATTAAATGACCTTCAAGATATGTGTATAAGGTGTATATGAAACATAAATGATTTGTGTGAATGTACACACACTTTGTTTAACGCACAAAGTCATTAAAAATATTGGCAAAAATGACCTTCAGGCTGTATATATAAAGGTGTATATGAAACATAAATGCATTCTGTGCTTAGACTTAGGTCCCATCACCATGATATCTCATTATGGTATGTAATTATTCCAAAATACGGAAAAATCCCATATCCAAAATACCTCTGATCCCAAGCATTTTGGATAAGGGATACTCAACCTGTAATGGCCTTCTTAAGATCCCACTTACCAACATATCAGATAATGGGGCAGATATATTAACCTGGAGACAGCATAAGGAAGTGATAAACCAGTGACAAATGCAAGGTGATAAACGCACCAGCCAATCAGCTCCTAACTGTTAATTTATATATTGGAGCTGATTAGCTTGTTCATGTATCACCTTGCATTTATCACTGGTTTATCACTTCCTTATGTTTCCCCCAGGTTAATACATCTGCCCCAATGATGCTACAGATTTCACTAAAATCATTAAGGCTATCAAGTTAATTGTTGGACAGGGCATGTGGAAATATAATTTGTGAGATAAAGCACAACCACCACCGTGCAGTCCTTGACAATTGTTACTATACCATGAGCAGATGCAATATCTACGGAATTATGTGATTCTTCCTTCTCTAATTATTCATTTGAATTTTGAACAAAATTATTGTTGAAAATGTGTAACAGAAAATGTATTCGGTGCAGTTAATTGACCAAAAATGGCCAGAGATTGTCCTATTATCACACACACACTTCTGCAGAAGCATCCGAATGTCAGGCAACGCTGAGAGCGAGATAAGAAAATTCTGTGTATTGCAAAACATGTCGCTTGCACTGTGCAGATTACTGCAAACACACTGCTGGGCTCTCAAGCACATTTTTACCCAATCTCTGTCACTTTGTTTTAAATGCCAGGTGTGCTTCAGGCATTAGTCCTAATTTGCATATATATAATAAACAAAAACTGTGCAAACTAGAAAACCTCTGATGCTACTGTACAGCAATGCTTCGTTTTCCAGTTTACAGCAACACTGCCATCTAGCTGCAAGCCTTCACCACATTAATCACTTTGCATTTCTTTTAGGTACAAAATTGCATTATGAATGATTAGAATTTAAGTTTAAAAACATGTCACAATGTCAGATCTCAGTAATGTGTGGAACGTTGTAGTACATATCACAGTGGTTAGAAGTGTTAAGGAAAGTGTAAGGAAAGCATCATATCAGTATCTAAATGCTGTTAGTGCGGATTTTATTACAACAGAAGTCTAATCAAACAGGACTATAGTCCAGCCATACAGGGACTCATTCAGAGTCGCACTCAAACTTAAAATGTGACGTATTCTGAGCTGGCAGCAGACGCGACATGAGACCAACTCTGCATAATTATGTCGCAAATGCGTCTCTTTCTCCATGCAAGTAACAAGAGCAGATGCGCCAGAAATATGGGAGGAGGCATGGCTTCACTGTGAGCCCAAAAAAAGCTCAAAACCACAGTACACAACTCTTAACATCAAATGACAGAAACGTGTATGTAATAAGTACTTGTCACCGTTAAATAAACAAGATGCAAATATTTTTATTATTTTTTTTTTAACTAAATTTGCATTATAGGGTGTGTCTTTGACACACTGGACGAATCAGGGGAGACCTGTGGCTGTCATCATCAGCAGCTTATGGGTAAGTTCCTGTCCCCCCAAACAGGTACATAGCTGACCATCTTGGCCGCAATTCACATCAGCACACCCTGAACACTCCCTTACTGTATGTTAACCACATCTACATGCCCCCTCTATCCACGACCCAGCTCGCTTGTCGCAGAGAGTCACAAGTGCAAGCTGTCTGAAAGACAAGAACCGCATTGCGTCAAAATGCACGTGCTCACTAAAATAAACACAAGTTGCAGCAAAAAAAAAAGAGATATATAGTATAAGCACTTATATTTATAAATGCATAATTTTTACAGTTACATAAGCATCTGATTGTTGGCTCTATCATGGGCTCTATCTATGACCCTTTGAAAAGCCATTTATCATTGGTCCCCTTTAATAACAGGGCTTTTCACTGCTTCTTTCCATTCACACAACAGGTTACCATGGAGAAATTGCTTCCCCGTACACTAGTATGGGTAATGTAATTCAGAGAAGGATGGAAAACAGCGGCGTAACTACCATAGGTGCAGGGGATGCAGCTGCTACAGGGTCTGAGATGACTGCAGGGCCCGCTGCTCCCCTGCACCCAGTCATTTTGCAGCACACAGGCTTCCCCGTCGCTGCCACATCCAAGTACCTGCCCACGATGCTGCCTGTCTCCGTCCGCAATACTGCCTGTGCCCACCTGCGATGCTGCCTGGCCTTGCCTGCGGAGCTGTGTGCTCTCGTCCGCAATCTGCGATGCTGCCTGCCCCCACCGGGACTACACAACGGTGCAGGAGCCCAGAGCATGGACTTTTCTACCAAAGTTAAGCACTATGGACCTACTAGCAGATGCCGGTGATTCCTTGCTTTTGGATGAGGGAACTGCACTAACCAGCAGACAGAGAAAGTTCTCTCCCATTCTCACCTCCTCACTCTTATGAACATGGTAATATTATATACCAGCATTTATATTGAAAGCTCAGTGTGGCCAGCAACACATACAGTAGACGTATGCATATATACTAGAGATGAGCGGGTTCGGTTTCTCTGAAACCGAACCCGCACGAACTTCATGTTTTTTTCACGGGTCCGAGCAGACTCGGATCCTCCCGCCTTGCTCGGTTATCCCGAGCGCGCCCGAACGTCATCATGACGCTGTCGGATTCTCGCGAGACTCGGATTCTATATAAGGAGCCGCGCGTCGCCGCCATTTTCACACGTGCATTGAGATTGATAGGGAGAGGACGTGGCTGGCGTCCTCTCCATTAGAAATTAGATTAGAAGAGAGAGAGAGATTGTGCAGAGTCAGACAGAGTTTACCACAGTGACCAGTGCAGTTGTTGTTAGTTAACTTTTATTTATTTTAATATAATATATCCGTTCTCTGCTATATCCGTTCTCTGCCTGAAAAAAAACGATACACAGCAGCAGCCAGTCACACAGTGTGACTCAGTCTGTGTGCACTCAGCTCAGCCCAGTGTGCTGCACATCAATGTATAAAAGGCAAAGCTTATAATAATTGTGGGGGAGACTGGGGAGCACTGCAGGTTGTTATAGCAGGAGCCCCCAGGAGTACATAATATTATATTAATTTAAAATTAAACAGTGCACACTTTTGCTGCAGGAGTGCCACTGCCAGTGTGACTAGTGGTGACCAGTGCCTGACCACCAGTATAGTAGTATATTGTTGTATGTATTGTATACTATCTCTTTATCAACCAGTCTATATTAGCAGCAGACACAGTACAGTGCGGTAGTTCACGGCTGTGGCTACCTCTGTGTCGGCAGTCGGAACTCGGCAGGCAGTCCGTCCATCCATAATTGTATTACAATATATACCACCTAACCGTGGTATTTTTTTTTCTTTCTTTATACCGTCGTCATAGTGTCATACTAGTTGTTACGAGTATACTACTATCTCTTTATCAACCAGTGTACAGTGCGGTAGTTCACGGCTGTGGCTACCTCTGTGTCGGCAGTCGGCAGGCAGTCCGTCCATCCATAATTGTATTAGTATTATAATATATACCACCTAACCGTGGTTTTTTTTTCATTCTTTATACCGTCATAGTGTCATACTAGTTGTTACGAGTATACTACTATCTCTTTATCAACCAGTGTACAGTGCGGTAGTTCACGGCTGTGGCTACCTCTGTGTCGGCAGTCGGCAGGCAGTCCGTCCATCCATAATTGTATTATTATTATAATATATACCACCTAACCGTGGTATTTTTTTTTCTTTCTTTATACCGTCGTCATAGTGTCATACTAGTTGTTACGAGTATACTACTATCTCTTTATCAACCAGTGTACAGTGCGGTAGTTCACGGCTGTGGCTACCTCTGTGTCGGCAGTCGGCAGGCAGTCCGTCCATCCATAATTGTATTATTATTATAATATATACCACCTAACCGTGGTTTTTTTTTCATTCTTTATACCGTCGTCATAGTGTCATACTAGTTGTTACGAGTATACTACTATCTCTTTATCAACCAGTGTACAGTGCGGTAGTTCACGGCTGTGGCTACCTCTGTGTCGGCAGTCGGCAGGCAGTCCGTCCATCCATAATTGTATTATTATTATAATATATACCACCTAACCGTGGTTTTTTTTTCATTCTTTATACCGTCGTCATAGTGTCATACTAGTTGTTACGAGTATACTACTATCTCTTTATCAACCAGTGTACAGTGCGGTAGTTCACGGCTGTGGCTACCTCTGTGTCGGCAGTCGGCAGGCAGTCCGTCCATCCATAATTGTATTATTATTATAATATATACCACCTAACCGTGGTTTTTTTTTCATTCTTTATACCGTCGTCATAGTGTCATACTAGTTGTTACGAGTATACTACTATCTCTTTATCAACCAGTGTACAGTGCGGTAGTTCACGGCTGTGGCTACCTCTGTGTCGGCAGTCGGCAGGCAGTCCGTCCATCCATAATTGTATTATTATTATAATATATACCACCTAACCGTGGTTTTTTTTTCATTCTTTATACCGTCGTCATAGTGTCATACTAGTTGTTACGAGTATACTACTATCTCTTTATCAACCAGTGTACAGTGCGGTAGTTCACGGCTGTGGCTACCTCTGTGTCGGCAGTCGGCAGGCAGTCCGTCCATCCATAATTGTATTATTATTATAATATATACCACCTAACCGTGGTTTTTTTTTCATTCTTTATACCGTCGTCATAGTGTCATACTAGTTGTTACGAGTATACTACTATCTCTTTATCAACCAGTGTACAGTGCGGTAGTTCACGGCTGTGGCTACCTCTGTGTCGGAACTCGGCAGGCAGTCCGTCCATCCATAATTGTATTATATACCACCTAACCGTGGTTTTTTTATACCACCTAACCGTGGCAGTCCGTCCATAATTGTATACTAGTATCCAATCCATCCATCTCCATTGTTTACCTGAGGTGCCTTTTAGTTCTGCCTATAAAATATGGAGAACAAAAAAGTTGAGGTTCCAAAATTAGGGAAAGATCAAGATCCACTTCCACCTCGTGCTGAAGCTGCTGCCACTAGTCATGGCCGAGACGATGAAATGCCAGCAACGTCGTCTGCCAAGGCCGATGCCCAATGTCATAGTACAGAGCATGTCAAATCCAAAACACCAAATATCAGAAAAAAAAGGACTCCAAAACCTAAAATAAAATTGTCGGAGGAGAAGCGTAAACTTGCCAATATGCCATTTACCACACGGAGTGGCAAGGAACGGCTGAGGCCCTGGCCTATGTTCATGGCTAGTGGTTCAGCTTCACATGAGGATGGAAGCACTCAGCCTCTCGCTAGAAAAATGAAAAGACTCAAGCTGGCAAAAGCAGCACAGCAAAGAACTGTGCATTCTTCGAAATCCCAAATCCGAATTCCGAGCCCACCCGCTGGCGGTGATGCAGGGCAGTCTGGAGCGACTGCTGATGCTGACATCTGGTCCGGACTGAAGGACCTGACAACCATTACGGACATGTCGTCTACTGTCACTGCATATGATTCTCTCACCATTGATAGAATGGTGGAGGATTATATGAGTGACCGCATCCAAGTAGGCACGTCACACAGTCCGTACTTATACTGGCAGGAAAAAGAGGCAATTTGGAGGCCCTTGCACAAACTGGCTTTATTCTACCTAAGTTGCCCTCCCACAAGTGTGTACTCCGAAAGAGTGTTTAGTGCCGCCGCTCACCTTGTCAGCAATCGGCGTACGAGGTTACATCCAGAAAATGTGGAGAAGATGATGTTCATTAAAATGAATTATAATCAATTCCTCCGCGGAGACATTGACCAGCAGCAATTGCCTCCACAAAGTACACAGGGAGCTGACATGGTGGATTCCAGTGGGGACGAATTGATAATCTGTGAGGAGGGGGATGTACACGGTGATATATCGGAGGATGATGATGAGGTGGACATCTTGCCTCTGTAGAGCCAGTTTGTGCAAGGAGAGATTAATTGCTTCTTTTTTGGTGGGGGTCCAAACCAACCCGTCATTTCAGTCACAGTCGTGTGGCAGACCCTGTCACTGAAATGATGGGTTGGTTAAAGTGTGCATGTCCTGTTTTGTTTATACAACATAAGGGTGGGTGGGAAGGGCCCAAGGACAATTCCATCTTGCACCTCTTTTTTCTTTTCTTTTTCTTTGCGTCATGTGCTGTTTGGGGAGGGTTTTTTGGAAGGGACATCCTGCGTGACACTGCAGTGCCACTCCTAGATGGGCCCGGTGTTTGTGTCGGCCACTAGGGTCGCTTATCTTTCTCACACAGTCAGCTACCTCATTGCGCCTCTTTTTTTCTTTGCGTCATGTGCTGTTTGGGGAGGGTTTTTTGGAAGGGACATCCTGCGTGACACTGCAGTGCCACTCCTAGATGGGCCCGGTGTTTGTGTCGGCCACTAGGGTCGCTTATCTTTCTCACACAGTCAGCTACCTCATTGCGCCTCTTTTTTTCTTTGCGTCATGTGCTGTTTGGGGAGGGTTTTTTGGAAGGGACATCCTGCGTGACACTGCAGTGCCACTCCTAGATGGGCCCGGTGTTTGTGTCGGCCACTAGGGTCGCTAATCTTACTCACACAGCTACCTCATTGCGCCTCTTTTTTTCTTTGCGTCATGTGCTGTTTGGGGAGGGTTTTTTGGAAGGGACATCCTGCGTGACACTGCAGTGCCACTCCTAGATGGGCCCGGTGTTTGTGTCGGCCACTAGGGTCGCTGAGCTTAGTCATCCAGCGACCTCGGTGCAAATTTTAGGACTAAAAATAATATTGTGAGGTGTAAGGTGTTCAGAATAGACTGAAAATGAGTGTTAATTATGGTTATTGAGGTTAATAATACTATGGGATCAAAATGACCCCCAAATTCAATGTTTTAAGATGTTTTTTAGGGTTTTTTGAAAAAACCACCCGAATCCAAAACACACCCGAATCCGACAAAAAAAATTCGGTGAGGTTTTGCCAAAACGCGGTCGAACCCAAAACACGGCCGCGGAACCGAACCCAAAACCAAAACACAAAACCCGAAAAATTTCAGGCGCTCATCTCTAATATATACAGTAGCGGATCTTGCTACAGGCACGCAGGATTTTTGCCCGGGGCGCCGCCTTCCGGTCCTCGGTAGATGTGGTACAGTGCGGTGCGCGATGAAGTCATTGCGCACCACACGGCATTGTGGGAGCGGCACATAGACACTAGGGGTCATGATTGACCTCTAGTGTCTATGCGGTGCTATGGGAGAGACGTCATGACATGAACATAGCCCACAGTATAGAGAAGCGGTATCCCACCAATAAAATAGCAGCAACATATTTCCCTGATGCAAGTATTTTTGGGTGAAAAGGATCTCACTTCAATGCATTGTATTTACATACTGCATTGCATTGCAGGAGGGGTGAGTGTCCCGGAATGACATGAAAAGCACAACAGATTTTCGCAATGAAAGTAGGCAAGCTCTGTGAAAAGAGTCCTATATGTGAGAAAAACCTTGTACAGTATGTGTTACTCGTGATACCTCCCCTCACCCATAATACCCAATTATGAGGTGGGGAGCAGGATATGCAGTATGGGGGCCTGGCCTTGTGTCACGTCCCATGTTTTTTTTGTCATGCTTGGGGGCATGCCCAGCCAGTGTCGGACTGGGGCATGTAGGGCCCACCGGGGTAATGCAGTGGTAGGGGCCCATGTTAGGGGTGTGGCCAGTCTGCAGAGGGGGTGTGGCCTGCCACCTCATTGGTTTGACTAACCATTAGAGAGTGCAACGTCTGGGCCCCTTTATAAATATATACAGTAAATTCAGCTGATGCATGCATGATAATGTACCAGATTAATAACAGCAATGCACTGTAGAAAATACATTATAGTCTAGTATAAGGTAACATATGTATAATCTATAATCCAAGTGCACAGTCTGGAATCTGATCCTTAGAGCAGGAGGTGGGCCCCCCAGGCAGCGGGGCCCACCGGTGGATTCCCCTGTACCCCTGTGCCCAGCACTTCCTGTGATTCAGGTCTTCCCTCAGTCCTTCTCTTTCTAACAATTAGATGCTGCAGACCAGTGACGTGCGGTGAGGTCAGGTGCTGGGGAGGCACTGACAGCTCACCCCCCCATAGAGAAAAAAAAAAAAAGTGTAGTCCCCCATATATCACTAAAACCAGCACCAGGTTGAACCAGCCAGGAGGGGTAATGCCAGAGTAGGGGAGACACTCAGTGAGGGGTCCCCCTGCTATACACGACAAACCAGTCAGCCAAGGGCTGGAATTCCTCGGAAAGTGGGGCTCCCAGAAAATAAAATGAGGTCCCCCCTCCCAAGCAACAGCCAGCACTGGGCTGATAGCCCAGTGCTATGCCCCGCACCCCTGGTGGCGGTGGGTGCGGCGTTCATTGTATGCTAATATTGTTCTTTACAGGCAGCCTACAGGTCCCTGCATGCCTACCCCAGCATGCCGGCAGTTAGAGAACCAGAAGTGCCAGCATGCCCAGACATAAAAGGCCCGCTGGCACCTGTAGGCCGCCTGTAAAGAAAATATTAAAATAAATGACACATTCCCAGGGTTTCTGGCGTCTTCACCTGGGAGGCGGCGGCCTTTAAGCTATTTTGCATGGCTGCCGCCTTCCCAGGGCTTCCGGCATCTTCACCTGGGAGGCGGCGGCCTTTAAGATCTTTTGCATGGCCGCCACCTCCTCAGGGCTTCCGGCGTCTTCACCTGGTGGGCGGCAGTTGTTAAGCTCTTTTGCATAGCAGCCGCCCATCCAGGACTTCCAGCGTCTTCTATCTTTTTGAAACTGGTACAACTCCGCTGCCAAACTCTGCAGAATGGCAGGCAGGTATCTCGGATCCCTGCCTGCCACTATGGCTATCTCCACAGCGTCCCTCTCTGCCACATCCCGCCACCAATGTCGCCCGCACTTCCGCTGCATCTGAAGCCCACACCTCCGCTGCGCCCACAGTGATGACAGCGGATCCAGTTACAGATCCGCTGGCCAATCACTGTGGCCTCACTGACAGGGGCGTGCTTTCATGGGTTGAAAGCACGTCCCTGTAGCAAAGTGGCACTTTAGAAGGTGCCACTTTGTAATAGATTTTGAATGGGCTTTTACAGCCCGTGGCTTGACCCCGCCCCCACACCTTTCCCATTCACAACGGGAGGCACCACGATTTAGACAGTACTAATGATTAAATTAATATAAAGGAGATACTTATGACACAGATTATGTGTCATAAATATCTTCTTTGTATTATTTTAATCATTAATGACAGGGAGGCACCCTGACTGCATGTCCCTGCTGCAGACTGTACATGAGCACAGCATCCAGCAGGTGAGAGATTTCCTAATTTTTCCCACCTTTTTCCGGCAATCTTTCCACTACGCATGCGCAAAATGCTGGTAATTTGGCCGCCGCACCATTTTCCCAGTGATCTGTGCAGCGCTGCTGCTGCTGACACAGGACTCAGGAGGAGTAAGTTTTCAAGAAATGGGAGCAGGGCGTGGGCGCCCCTGGGCCGAGGTGCTCGTGTGTACCGTACAATATCTATATTTACTTGTTTTACTCAAATTACCCATGATGCATTTCCATTTCCTGTTTAATGGTATAAATATGGTTGTCAGTCACTGTCTGAGCATTTACCTTGATAAAGACTTTGTGTCGAAACGGCGTTGGTGATATCAGACAGTGCTTCTTTTAATCCTCCTATATTCATACCAATCCAAGGTAATTTGCAACATTTGTGCTCGCAAGTGTAAGTCCGGAATTCACTTGTGACTGTCCTATTTCATTCTGACACACATTTGTTCTATCCTGGATTTTTTGGGAAATTGAATTAGGAGATTTTATTTAACTGTTTTTTAAATTGTATTATGCACCAATAAATTAATTCTTTTTGGAAGAGAAGAGTTATTCATCCGTTTAAAGAAACCGCTACGTGTGGAATACTATCTGCTGAAAACGTGAGTGTGGTACGTTTTATTGAACAGAGCCTGCTTCATATGTTATGATCAGAAGTAGAAAAGAAACCTTTATGTGTATGGTGATATTTAACTCGAAGTGAGTCTTGGTACGTGTACCTATGTTTGTGAAGTGGTGGTGAGGAACTATCCTTATCTTCTATCAAGAAAACTTCCACATCCTAGGGTTCTGTTTCATCGGAGAACTCACACAAAAAAAATTTTGAACTCATTATAGACAATACTACACATTTGCTGTTTATTTTGTTTTTATTGCATGTAAACATCTTGTAATCATTGGATTAACAGAAAAAGATCAACGAATGACCACGAAGTTTGCAAGTATACTATACATCTCTATATTATATTCATCATTTGTATAGCAGCGCCTTTGATCTTCCTTCTACCAATTATTTTTTACTTGTCTCTTTTTGTGATCTGGATTTGGGCAGATCATAGGAAGGCTAGGATTGGGCAGCTAGCTTTATTTGCGCCAGAACTCACACACATTTATATCTCTGTGCTTCATATTCCCAGGAGTGTGAGTTTAGGCTGCAAACATGTTTAGACATCTGAAAGAAAGACAAGAATCCTTAAAAGAAGTATTTAAATTGGATTGTTGTTCAGAGAATGAGGAATTAACTGATGATGACTTAGAAACGGCAATGAGTAAGTTAGGGTCTTTATTATTAAAAGAGAACTCACTTTGGTGGGAGGTGGCAACCCTTGAGAAATATCAAGCGGATGACATCATACCAAAAGGCTTGAGGATTAAAAAATCCCCAAGCTTTGCAGATTCCAGTGAACAGTTTAAAAGAGAATGGGAAAAAATTCTAGAAATCTGTTCTTTCTCTCTGATAAAATTGATGATAAAAGAAAGGAGAGATAAATTACTTGACCTTAATGATAAAATAAAAACTTTACAAACAATGGTTCAACCGTATCAACAATTACCAGAATTTGCAATTTTAGATAAGGAAATGGAAATCAATATTAGTAAACACACAAAAGAACTAATTGAGAAGAAACAGAAGAAATTAAAAAGGGATCATAAATTCTACAGAAATGGAGGTAATGACGGTGAAAAGAAGATAAAAACAAAAAATAGAATAAAAATAGAAATAAAGGGAAACATCAAGTGCAATCACCATCCATAGATAATGAAGAACGTGAAGATTGGAAAAAGAAAAAAGTTACATTCCATCAAGAGTTAGATGATCATCAACATAAAGATCCTTTGATCTATGAAAACTATCCAAGACAAGGAGGAGGAAGATACTCATCAAGAAATAGAGATGAAGATCGTTTCCAACAAACTAATCGGTCATACCCAAGGAGATTTGCCAGAAGGGATTTTAGATATAATAGATGGAATAATAGACCCCTAGTGGATACCTACAATAGATTCGAGGCATTTGACAACTTTAGAGAGAATAGAGGGCCTTTTTTAGAACGTCGAGACAACTGGAGAAACATGAGATAATCAAATCAAAAAGTCGGGGAAAAAGGGGTGGACAAAAAAAGAGAGTAAAAAGAAAAAAGAAAAAGAAAAATGAAGTATGTGAAACAGAGGATACAGAAAGTGTTGATGAAATTAAAATATTCAATTTAAGTTCTCATAAATTGACCAAAGAAGAACATAGTGTTCTAAAGAAGGGATTAAAATTTGCCCCGACCTCCACTACGGATGCCTTTGAAGTCCATATTGATGTTCAAAAGTTTTCAAGAAAATTCATTTTAAAAAAATTTTTTGCACTCAATGCGGAGAAAAATACCCCAAACGTGGGTCAAGTAGTGGAAACACCTTTTAAAAAAAGATCCACTTTTTGTCCATCACATGTGAAGGGATGTATGGTAGAAAGTTTTACCAAATCAGTTGCAGAAGACTTCCAGAAAATTAAAACTTTACAAACTAAGAAATCGCGAATAAAACAAAATATCACCAAAAAAGAAAGATTAGCAATAAAATCATTGAAGGATGATAAAAATATAATTATAAAACCGTGTGATAGAGGTGGGGGTATAACAGTTCAGAATAAATCAGACTACATTGAAGAAATCATGGCCCAACTGAATTCAAATGGGACATATCAAAAATTAAAGATAGACCCAACTACAAAGATCAAAAGCAATTATTTAAAACTTATTACCAAATATCTGGAAAAGGGCACCTTGACAAAAAAAGGAGTTTGAATTTTTAAATGTTGAGCATCCAAAAACCCCCACCATATATACTCTTCCCAAAATTCATAAGGACCCAGTACGACCTCCGGGTCGTCCTATCATCTCCGGGGTAGGCAGTATAACTACAAATCTTTCAGAGATGATCGATTTCTACCTACAACCACTTGTAATAAAAGGCAAACCACACCTTAAAGATACAACGGATACAATCAATAAATTGTCAGAGATAGAGTGGCAATACGATTCTTTTCTGGTTACAGCGGATGTCACGTCACTGTATACCATAATTAATCACAGTGATGGTCTGAATGCAGTAAAATGGCACTTGGAAAGATCCGAAATGGAACAAGAAAAAATAGAATTCATCTTAGAAAGTATCCAATTTGTACTTGAGAACAATTATTTTTTCTTCAATGGGGAATATTTTTTGCAGAAAGTCGGGACCGCCATGGGCACCAAGTTCGCACCGAGCTATGCGAACCTCTTCATGTCTAAATGGGAGGAAGACTCAGTATATAACAACTCGCTGGCCGGTGCGGACTTGGTGTCATGGTTTAGGTACATCGACGACATCATCTTTGTATGGAAAGGAGAACGATCGAATTTGGAAAAACTGTGCTCTGATTTGAACACCAACACTATGAATATAACATTAACCTTTGATATAAGTCAAGAGAGAATTAATTTCTTAGACTTGACTATTTATATTAAGGATGACGTTATACACACAAAGGGTTACACGAAACCAACGGACTCGAATAGTCTCCTACCCTTTTCAAGTCAACATCATCCCCAATGGATAAGAGGAATCCCAAAAGGACAATTCCTGAGGTTAAAAAGGAATTGTAGCGAACCCCAGCATTACAATGATCAGAAGAAAGAAATGAAAAATAAATTTTTGAAAAAGGGATATGATCCAAAGCTTCTTATGAAGGCGGAAGAAGAAGTAGAAAGGCTTGATAGGAAAGAAATTTTGAAAAAGGAAAAAAATAAATCCATCAACAATCAAGCAGAATGGGCCTTTATATCTGGTTTTGGGGCGAATTATAAGAAACAGGAATATATAATTCGCCAGCACTGGCATCTGCTTTTAAGAGATCCAGTGCTGAGAGATATTATTCCTGCCCAACCAAGATTTATTTATAGAAGAGGAAAAAACTTGAAGAACGCATTAGTAAAAAGTGCATTACCATTCAATTCTTCCAATCCCATACGTACAAAAGGCTTTCACAGGTGCGGCACATGCATAGCATGTAGAACCATACCCTCAGAAAGTTCAAAAATAACAAGTTTCTCAGTCAATAATATAAACTATGAGATAAATAATTTCATCACGTGCCACACAATTAATGTCATTTATTTAATAAAATGCGATTGTGGGTTGCTGTATGTAGGCAGGACAGGGAGAGCATTAAAAACAAGGATCGCAGAACATATACGCAATGTGAAAAAAGGACTGCAGACCCACTCCCTCTCTGATCATTTTGCTAAAAAACATAACTGTGCAACATCAAAAATATCTTCTTTTATGGGAATTCAGCAAATTAGATCCAATTGGAGGGATAGGGATTTAGAGACAAATCTCGCAAAGGCTGAGATGCAGTGGATCTTTAAACTTAATACTCTCATCCCTTGTGGCTTAAATTCAGACTTTGAGCTTAAATGGTTCATGTAACCAATTTAAGTCCGCTCCTTATCATCACCCTCTTAATAACTTTTAAAGTGCGCTCACCGATAGGTTTGATGTTTATTTAAAAAGAATATATATTTCCTTTTATAATTATAATGTATACTCACCAATGGGGAGAGTGTACAAAATTCCCTATGTCTATTAATCATGGCATTTTTAAAGCATGATTTTTATTATAGTATTACATTTGGTAACTAATGAACACGGTTCACAATTACAATATATTGTGGTTAGATTATTTGGGCACACACGTATTATCATTCCCTGTGAAAGGGGAAGATGGATTTATGTGTCCACTACCTATTTCCGGTCGCTGGAACGCACCGTGAGATGTGGAACTACTACTAACTATCGTCTAACTGTTGCCAGGTAACCTGGCACGTAGTAAACATCATTCCCCGTGAAAGGGGAAGATTGGGTCACGTGTCCGCGGCCAACGTCCGGGTGCTGGAACGCATCTTGAGACGCATAATTTCAACAGGCTGCGGTCACGTTGATCAGTTACTCCACTCCCTGCAAGAAAGGAAGTAGAGGTCACGTGACCGCGACCTACTTCCGGGCTATGAAACGCATCGTGGAACGCGGAAGTGTGGCTGGCCGCGACCACGATGCTTTCCTGGCTAAATTTAGACACATAACGTTTATGAAAGTACAATTCAACAGCTGGGGGAGCATTATGATTCATTTTGTTTGTAATTAGTATAAAGAAAGATAAGAAAATATCTATATTTACTTGTTTTACTCAAATTACCCATGATGCATTTCCATTTCCTGTTTAATGGTATAAATATGGTTGTCAGTCACTGTCTGAGCATCTACCTTGATAAAGACTTTGTGTCGAAACGGCGTTGGTGATATCAGACAGTGCTTCTTTTAATCCTCCTATATTCATACCAATCCAAGGTAATTTGCAACATTTGTGCTCGCAAGTGTAAGTCCGGAATTCACTTGTGACTGTCCTATTTCATTCTGACACACATTTGTTCTATCCTGGATTTTTTGGGAAATTGAATTAGGAGATTTTATTTAACTGTTTTTTAAATTGTATTATGCACCAATAAATTAATTCTTTTTGGAAGAGAAGAGTTATTCATCCGTTTAAAGAAACCGCTACGTGTGGAATACTATCTGCTGAAAACGTGAGTGTGGTACGTTTTATTGAACAGAGCCTGCTTCATATGTTATGATCAGAAGTAGAAAAGAAACTTTTATGTGTATGGTGATATTTAACTCGAAGTGAGTCTTGGTACGTGTACCTATGTTTGTGAAGTGGTGGTGAGGAACTATCCTGATCTTCTATCAAGAAAACCTCCACATCCTAGGGTTCTGTTTCATCGGAGAACTCACACAAAAAATTTTTTGAACTCATTATAGACAATACTACACATTTGCTGTTTATTTTTGTTTTTATTGCATGTAAACATCTTGTAATCATTGGATTAACAGAAAAAGATCAACGAATGACCACGAAGTTTGCAAGTATACTATACATCTCTATATTATATTCATCATTTGTATAGCAGCGCCTTTGATCTTCCTTCTACCAATTATTTTTTACTTTAAGATCTTTTGCATGGCCGCCACCTCCTCAGGGCTTCCGGCGTCTTCACCTGGTGGGCGGCAGTTGTTAAGCTCTTTTGCATAGCAGCCGCCCATCCAGGACTTCCAGCGTCTTCTATCTTTTTGAAACTGGTACCACTCCGCTGCCAAACTCTGCAGAATGGCAGGCAGGTATCTCGGATCCCTGCCTGCCACTATGGCTATCTCCACAGCGTCCCTCTCTGCCACATCCCGCCACCAATGTCGCCCGCACTTCCGCTGCATCTGAAGCCCACACCTCCGCTGCGCCCACAGTGATGACAGCGGATCCAGTTACAGATCTGCTGGCCAATCACTGTGGCCTCACTGACAGGGGCGTGCTTTCATGGGTTGAAAGCACGTCCCTGTAGCAAAGTGGCACTTTAGAAGGTGCCACTTTGTAATAGATTTTGAATGGGCTTTTACAGCCCGTGGCTTGACCCCGCCCCCACACCTTTCCCATTCACAACGGGAGGCACCACGATTTAGACAGTACTAATGATTAAATTAATATAAAGGAGATACTTATGACACAGATTATGTGTCATAAATATCTTCTTTGTATTATTTTAATCATTAATGACAGGGAGGCACCCTGACTGCATGTCCCTGCTGCAGACTGTACATGAGCACAGCATCCAGCAGGTGAGAGATTTCCTAATTTTTCCCACCTTTTTCCGGCAATCTTTCCACTACGCATGCGCAAAATGCTGGTAATTTGGCCGCCGCACCATTTTCCCAGTGATCTGTGCAGCGCTGCTGCTGCTGACACAGGACTCAGGAGGAGTAAGTTTTCAAGAAATGGGAGCAGGGCGTGGGCGCCCCTGGGCCGAGGTGCTCGTGTGTACCGTACACCTTGCACCCGTTATAGATACACCAGTGGTTGGGAGCTCTAGCTTATCCCAGTATCTCCCAATAAACCTGTGTCTCATGGCCATGTTTACTATATTTACCATATTTAGTCAAGTTGGTCTCAGTGGGAATGTGTATATGAGAGCTGGCCTATGGTAGTTCCAATAAATGAGTTCAATCACTTATCAAACTGGTTCTAGCTGCTAAATAGGGGGAATTCCTCTGTAACCCAGAAAATTCTACTATAAATAATATGCATTCAGACATGATGGTCATCTGTCATTGCTTTATAAGAATAGGAGCCAAACCATCTCTTGATAAAAATTCATTTTTTTATACTCCTCCAGCATACAATTATTATTGTAATAAATATTAACAGTGATTCATGAATTCTGTATACAGTATCAGCTGACACTTGCTTGCCTTGGGCAGTGTCAATCTGCCTTCTGATCTCTATGACGTCTTTCTCATCAACTCTCATCTACCTGAAGTCTTAGCATCAAGTTAGCTACAACCTTTCCCCTGTCCATTTGACTAGATAGTGGAGTATTACACAGCTTCCAGGTAATAGAATCCAGTGGCAGTTGCAGAGATGGGGCTGCAGCCCATTTCAAAATTCAAACATGGGAGCCACGCCAACTGCCAGTGATTCCTGGCTGGCAATGTTAGGCAGAGTTTGGAGTGGCAGTTGGTGTAACTACCCTATGTGAATTTTGGACAGTGCTGCAGCCACAACTCAGTATCAGGTTTGGTGCACGATTGATCTCAGCATACCCACAAATACAATCAAGGTCTGTATCGCTCTGGCTAGTCTCCCCGCAGAGTCTATTGTATATAAACTCATCATAACAGAACAGACTCCGTCAACTAGGACTACTTTATGGCCACCAGAGGGAGCATTCATTCCTCTGATCCAGCATAGACTCGTTCTGATGCTACACTTTGGTGTTATTCTGAACTTATCAAAACTGATCAAAACTACGAGACGTAGTCCACTATGCCAGGAATTCAAGTGTTTGATTGCGCCCAAACTCCCATCTAAAGTGATGACGCCCATATCAGGCGGGAGTTTAGCCGCATAAAGGAGCAAAATTTGACTAAAGGAATGGGCACGACGCAAAAAGTCCCGTTGGGTGCCCAAACGGGTCACTTTTCACGCAATTCAGCTCATCACCCCCAGGGGTAGTGACCTGAAATTAAGTTCTCATGCCCTTCGGCAGCAGCATTTGAATAGCTGCCGGCGGGTGCAGGGACCCGCAATAAGAATTGAATCTCACCCAGTATGTTTCTTAGTCAAAGTACATCTATTGACAATGTCAGGGTATCCGGTCTTTAGGTCGACCACACTTAAGTCGACATGCATCATATTTAGGTTGACATCATATTTAGGTTGACATGATCAGTAGGTCGACAAGGCTATGACTGGGAATAGTAACCTGTGCCAAGCACAGCGGTAGCAGAGCGAGGCACCTTGCCTGAAGCATGCAGGGGGACACGGTGCACTAATTGGGGTTCCTGGGCACTTTACAAAGAAAATTACACAATTAAAAAAAACAACACACAGGTATCAACCTACTCACTGTCGACCAATAGTGGTCAACCTAGTTATGGTCGACCCAATGAACCACACCCTAATGTCACGACGTTAAGCAGGTTTTTTTTCTTTTTTAACTCCGTGGCATTAAAATAAATGGCATTAAAATGCACTTATCACACACACAGTGGATGCTGACATCTAAGTCATTCTACATAAATATTAGTCTATAAAAATTCTAGGAACCATGCGGGAGATGTAGTAACAAGTTATTAAGAATTCTTAAGTGTCCTGCCCTGCTTCATCCATTATCATTTACCACCTGGATGTACAGTAATATAAAAGTAATTGCCAAAGAGAGAGCGTGCACTCTCCTTCTGTTGGCTGTAACAGCCGTCAGGGACCAGCACTTGCATGGATTGTGCGCTTTAACCAGTCAGAAGTCCCCCAGCTGAACCCTTTATTATTCTTTGTTTGAACAATCTCTAAGTGTCGGAGCCGACAGCCAGGGACACTGCTATGTGGTATGGCAACGACCGCTGCAGCTGTCGAAATCGACCTGGTCTACCTGCCTATGTTGCTGACACACACACCTTCATTGTGTAGAGGACGCAGGTCCTTCCTGGAGTAAATTATTCCATCAGAGAGGATCAGGTACACTGTATTGCAGCTGCACATCCTCTACAGGGGGAGGCACAATGCACTTCATCCAGATAGTTGCGGGTCGCCTATATACCCCTCCCATGCTCACTTATGTAAAGTAAAAAAAACAGAAAAACACATCAGCCAGTTTTTGTCCGGGTCCATTAGGCCATGGGTCTACTGGGAAAAGTCCTGGCAAAGCCTTTGGCCAACCTGGCCCTGCCTACACAATACCACACTTGCACATTGAAAATAATGGTAAGCTGTAAATACAAAGCCAGCTATGTGATTGCTTCTCTGACTTTGCCACTGAATTCTATTTTCATTGATGTTGCTGTAAAGGTGCACCCAGTTGCCTTTTTACCATACTGGGCACTTCACCTTAAATTATGGACCTATTTTAGAGTTGCGCCTCTATATTTCCTATCAACGTCTTCTCTAAAATATGAAAAACAACAATAAAGAAGGTAGAAAAACTTGCGCTTCAAACAATAGTGCAACAGCAATAGCTAGGGTGGCAACAAACACCCCAAACAGATAAAAAACAAAGTCCAAATTTAGACCTCTAGGAGAGAGAGAGCCTATATTGTATATCCATCTCATTTCTATCTGGGCCAATCTCTCCTCAATATTGTTCTTACGCCAATGACTCTGTACAGTATTAATGCCAATCACATATTTAATCCCTGTGCATTTACTATTATGATTTTCCCTAAAATTATTGGAAATGGAATGATTCTCATATCCCTTGCTGATATTACGTACATGTTCAGCTCTAGATGTACGTCCAATGTATTGCAAGCCACAATTATATTCGAATAAGTATATACAATTCTTTGTATTGCAGGTTACAAAGTCAGTGATCTTATATGTTCTTCCAGTGACCGTTGAAGTAAATTTCTCAATTTTACTAGGTAAACCCTGTTGTTTTTATCCTACCAGACCTTTTTGGTGGTATAGCACTTTTTACCAGTTTGTTTTTAAGATTGGGAGCTTTCCTATAAATAAATTTTGGCCGATCGGGAAGAATGGTTTTTAAAATGGGGTCTCGTGCTTGTAGATGCCAATGGCGTTTCACTATTTTTTCAATGTCTTTATATTGTCCATTATATGCAGTAATGAAAGGCAGGGTGATTTGATTATGTTTCTCCATTTTCTTTGATCGTAATAAATAATTTCTTTCCAGGGATCTGATCTCATTAATTTGTGCATTTATAATGTTTTCTTTATATCTTTTAGCCACAAATTTATCCTTCAGATCTTCAGCTTGTTCTCTAAACAACTCTATATCAGTGCAGTCTTCTCTAAAATATGTTGTACTGGTCATTTATTTTTATTTATTAGCAGTTTCTTATATAGCGCAGCATATTCCATTGTGCTTTACAATTAGAACAACAGTTATAAAACAAAACTGGGCAAAGACACAGACAGACAAAGGTAGGAAGGCCCTGCTCGCAAGCTTACAATCCATAGGTAAATAGGCATTGATACACAAGGATAGATGCTACCTGTCGCATAATGGCCCTCATTCCGAGTTGTTCGCTCGTTGCCGATTTTCTCTATATTGCGATTAGTCGCTTACTGTGCATGCGCAATGTTCGCAGAGCGCATGCGCTTAGTTATTTTACTCAACAGTTAGGTATTTTACTCACGGCATTACAAGGATTTTTCTTCGTTCTGGTGATCGGAGTGTGATTGACAGGAAGTGGGTGTTTCTGGGCGGAGACTGGCCGTTTTATGGGTGTGTGTGAAAAAACGCTGCCGTTTCTGGGAAAAACACGGGAGTGGCTGGAGAAACGGGGGAGTGCCTGGGCGAACGCTGGGTGTGTTTGTGACGTCAAACCAGGAACGAAACTGACTGAACTGATCGCAGTGGCAGAGTGTCGAGCTACTCGGAAACTGCTAAGAAATTTCTATTCGCAATTTTGCGAATCTTTCGTTCGCAATTCTGCTAAGCTAAGATACACTCCCAGAGGGCGGCGGCTTAGCGTGTGCAATGCTGCTAAAAGCAGCTAGCGAGCGAACAACTCGGAATGAGGGCCAATGGTCCATCAGATTGCTAGGTTCTTAATGGGTTGTATGTAGTGATGTGCACCGGACATTTTTCGGGTTTTGTGTTTTGGTTTTGGATTCGGTTCCGCGGCCGTGTTTTGGATTCGGACGCGTTTTTGCAAAACCTCCTGAAAATTTTTTGTCGGATTCGGGTGTGTTTTGGATTCGGGTGTTTTTTTACAAAAAACCCTCAAAAACAGCTTAAATCATAGAATTTGGGGGTCATTTTGATCCCATAGTATTATTAACCTCAATAACCATAATTTCCACTCATTTCTAGTCTATTCTGAACACCTCACAATATTATTTTTAGTCCTAAAATTTGCACGAGGTCGCTGGATGACTAAGCTAAGCGACCCAAGTGGCCGACACAAACACCTGGGCCATCTAGGAGTGGCACTGCAGTGTCAGACAGGATGGCACTTCAAAAAATAGTCCCCAAACAGCACATGATGCAAAGAAAAAAAGAGGTGCACCAAGGTCGCTGGATGGCTAAGCTAAGCGACCCAAGTGGCCGACACAAACACCTGGCCCATCTAGGAGTGGCACTGCAGTGTCAGACAGGATGGCACTTCAAAAAATAGTCCCCAAACAGCACATGATGCAAAGAAAAATGAAAGAAAAAAGAGGTGCAAGATGGAATTGTCCTTGGGCCCTCCCACCCACCCTTATGTTGTATAAACAGGACATGCACACTTTAACAAACCCATCATTTCAGCGACAGGGTCTGCCACACGACTGACTGAAATGACTGGTTGGTTTGGGCCCCCACCAAAAAAGAAGCAATCAATCAATCTCTCCTTGCACAAACTGGCTCTACAGAGGCAAGATGTCCACCTCCTCCTCATCCTCCAATTCCTCACCCCTTTCACTGTGTACATCCCCCTCCTCACAGATGATTAATTCGTCCCCACTTGAATCCACCATCTCAGGTCCCTGTGTACTTTCTGGAGGCAATTGCTGGTAAATGTCTCCACGGAGGAATTGATTATAATTCATTTTGATGAACATCATCTTCTCCACATTTTCTGGAAGTAACCTCGTACGCAAATTGCTGACAAGGTGAGCGGCTGCACTAAACACTCTTTCGGAGTAAACACTGGAGGGGGGGCAACTTAGGTAAAATAAAGCCAGTTTGTGCAAGGGCCTCCAAATTGCATCTTTTTCCTGCCAGTATACGTATGGACTGTCTGACTTGCCTACTTGGATGCGGTCACTCATATAATCCTCCACTATTCTTTCAATGGTGACAGAATCATATGCAGTGACAGTAGACGACATGTCAGTAATCGTTGGCAGGTCCTTCAGTCCGGACCAGATGTCAGCACTCGCTCCAGACTGCCCTGCATCACCGCCAGTGGGTGGGCTCGGAATTCTTAGCCTTTTCCTCGCAGCCCCAGTTGCGGAAGAATGTGAAGGAGGAGCTGTCGACGGGTCACGTTCCGCTTGACTTGACAATTTTCTCACCAGCAGGTCTTTGAACCTCTGCAGACTTGTGTCTGCCGGAAAGGGAGATACAATGTAGGCTTTAAACCTAGGATCGAGCACGGTGGCCAAAATGTAGTGCTCTGATTTCAACAGATTGACCACCCGTGAATCCTGGCTAAGCGAATTAAGGGCTCCATCCACAAGTCCCACATGCCTAGCGGAATCGCTCTGTTTTAGCTCCTCCTTCAATCTCTCCAGCTTCTTCTGCAAAAGCCTGATGAGGGGAATGACCTGACTCAGGCTGGCAGTGTCTGAACTGACTTCACGTGTGGCAAGTTCAAAGGGTTGCAGAACCTTGCACAACATTGAAATCATTCTCCACTGCGCTTGAGTCAGGTGCATTCCCCCTCCTTTGCCTATATCGTAGGTAGCTGTATAGGCTTGAATGGCCTTTTGCTGCTCCTCCATCCTCTGAAGCATATAGAGTGTTGAATTCCACCTCGTTACCACCTCTTGCTTCAGATGATGGCAGGGCAGGTTCAGGAGTGTTTGCTGGTGCTCCAGTCTTTGTCACAAATCCCCAGGAGAGTCCAATTGGGGTAAGCCATTCTGCGATGATGTTCCTCAGTTTCCGTAAGAGGTTGTCAGCTGTGTGCCTCTTATGGAAAGTGGTGATACAAAGCGTAGCCTGCCTAGGAACGAGTTGGCGTTTGCGAGATGCTGCTACTGGTGCCGCCGCTGCTGTTCTTGCTGCGGGAGGCAATACATCTACCCAGTGGGCTGTCACAGTCATATAGTCCTGAGTCTACCCTGCTCCACTTGTTCACATGTCCGTGGTTAAGTGGACATTGGGTACAACTGCATTTTTTAGGACACTGGTGACTCTTTTTCTGAGGTCTGTGTACATTTTCGGTATCGCCTGCCTAGAGAAATGGAACCTAGATGGTATTTGGTAGCGGGGACACAGTACCTCAATCAAGTCTCTAGTTGCCTCTGAATTAACGGTGGATACCGGAACCACATTTCTCACCACCCAGGCTGACAAGACC
The DNA here is from genome assembly GCF_028390025.1 of Pseudophryne corroboree. Classification (NCBI taxonomy): domain Eukaryota; kingdom Metazoa; phylum Chordata; class Amphibia; order Anura; family Myobatrachidae; genus Pseudophryne; species Pseudophryne corroboree. Next base: position 249,990,806 of record NC_086449.1, read on the forward strand.
TGAGTTATCCGCTTTGTAGCAGGATGACTGCTGTGATATTTCATCTTCCTCGCAAAGGACTGTTGGACAGTCAATTTCTTACTGGAAGTAGTACAAGTGGTCTTCCGATGTCCCCTCTGGGATGCCGATTGACTCCCAGCAGCAACAACAGCAGCGCCAGCAGCAGTAGGCGTTACACTCAAGGATGCATCGGAGGAATCCCAGGCAGGAGAGGACTCGTCAGACTTGCCAGTGACATGGCCTGCAGGACTATTGGCTTTCCTGTGTAAGGTGGAAATTGACACTGAGGGAGTTGGTGGTGTGGTTTGCAGGAGCTTGGTTACAAGAGGAAGGGATTTAGTGGTCAGTGGACTGCTTCCGCTGTCATCCAAAGTTTTTGAACTTGTCACTGACCTATGATGAATGCGGTCCAGGTGACGTATAAGGGAGGATGTTCCTAGGTGGTTAACGTACTTACCCCTACTTATTACAGCTTGACAAAGGCGACACACGGCTTGACACCTGTTGTCCGCATTTCTGTTGAAATAATTCCACACCGAAGAGGTGATTTTTTTTTCGTATTTTGACCAGGCATGTCAATGGCCATATTCGTCCCACGGACAACAGGTGTCTCCCCGGGTGCCTGACTTAAACAAACCACCTTACCATCAGAATCCTCCTTGTCAATTTCCTCCTCAGCGCCAGCAACACCCATATTCTCATCCTGGTGTACTTCAACAGTGACATCTTCAATTTGATTATCAGGAACTGGACTGCGGGTGCTCCTTCCAGCACTTGCAGGGGGCGTGCAAATGGTGGAAGGCGCCACCTCTTCCCGTCCAGTGTTCGGAAGGTCAGGCATCGCAACCGACACAATTGGACTCTCCTTGGGGATTTGTGATTTAGAAGAACGCACAGTTCTTTGCTGTGCTTTTGCCAGCTTAAGTCTTTTAATTTTTCTAGCAAGAGGATGAGTGCTTCCATCTTCATGTGAATCTGAACCACTAGCCATGAACATGGGCCAGGGCCTCAGCCGTTCCTTGCCACTCCGTGTCGTAAATGGCATATTGGCAAGTTTACGCTTCTCATCAGACGCTTTTAATTTTGATTTTTGGGTCATTTTACTGAACTTTTGTTTTTTGGATTTTACATGCTCTCTACTGTGACATTGGGCATCGGCCTTGGTAGACGACGTTGATGGCATTTCATCGTCTCAGCCATGACTAGTGGCAGCAGCTTCAGCACGAGGTGGAAGTGGATCTTGATCTTTCCCTATTTTATCCTCCCCATTTTTGTTCTCCATTTTTTTATGTCTGGAATTATATGCCAGTAATATATCAATATCAATGGCCTACTGTACCGTACTGCTATATATTATATACTGGTGGTCAGCACAATTATGCACTGTCCTCCTACTATATATACTGCGCACAACTTAAATGCACCACAGGTATGGATGGATAGTATACTTGACGACACAGAGGTAGGTAGAGCAGTGGACTACTGTACCGTACTATAGAAACAGAAAGGCGATCTCCCAGCGATGCTATATACAAATTCCAGATCCGTATATGTTCCTGTTTCTCAAACAAAGAACACAACATGCAATACGTCCATTAACTGGTAATGATAATTCCACAGAACTTCCAAAGTCACTTTTCTTAGTGACTGACCTGTATTAAATAAGATGCATTCACATAAAGGTTTCTTTCATACTTCATATAGTCGACAGCCCACGGCTTATCTACACCAGGCTTACCTTTAGGAAAAGCCCTATATGCGCTGAAAGGTATCTTTTCCAGTCCTTGTTCGTGTCGGGACCGTTGTTACCTCCAATCAAATAGCTCCAAATGACAGCAAATGGTGAAAAAACACATATGTCTTTATTCAAAAAAACCCACCGATGGTGTGGGAATAAAACCAAAGACAGAATAGATAAAAAGCACAAAATTGATAAAATACCACAAGAGGTACCCTAAATAAAAAGTAGTGAGGCCACTTCCAACGGTACCGGTAGGAAGGACTGGGTAAATACTCCCAATTTGAAGGGGTTTAAGGAGAGCAAAAGTTACCCAAAGAGTAATGCCAACCACCGTAAAGAAGTGCAGCCCAGGGTCCTCCTGTGAAACACCAACGCGTTTCGGATAAAATCCTTCCTCAGGGTATGCAGTGGAAGTGACCCCCTAGTCTCTTTATACCTAACTGACCATGTCACATGTCCATCATGGCCAATCAGATACCACTGTTCCTAAACATATATTAAATCTTCTAATATTGTTATACATTTATCTTAAAAACCATCATCCACATAAATATCACCATAATCAGCTGTCAATATATATAAATCTCCAAACAAAGCCATAAAAAAAGTCCCAAATTGATCTAATTGGTTGACGCTATAGTCCAAACTGGATTACTGGAACAATCCTTTATTAGGGATAAATCTCCCTCATCCCGGGTATCCATATCCAGAATTTACTAGTGGACCGTTGATCATGTGTTCACACATACTTCCGCCCACACGCCGTTCGTACTGTAGTGTATTTTGGTCTCCATGGATACCGCACGTTCTTTCTCCCCGCTGTTAACGATCTGTCACTGCCGGAAGTAGTCGTCACATGTTTGGTTTCACTTCCGGTAATTGAACCGCAATGCGGAAGTCCGCTGCCGCCCCATTGAGCCGCACAGCGATTTTCTCCTCCATCCACATAGAATTTATACAGGAAAAACGAAAAGCAGATATAAGTTGTTTTACTCTTACTTATATCCAACATATACACACCAAAATGTCCCAAAATTCCAAGATCTATTCAGACTATTTCAAATATTTTAAAAAAATGTAAATATTAGATAAAGTATGGAATCATATTCCCTTATCCTTATACCAAAACATCATTTTGACATGTAATAATCAAACAGATGTCATTGTCTCAAATGTATAGGTGACCATTCATCCTCTATTAATCACCCTAGATGTTTCGCTATTTTCTTCTAATATCTACCAGACAAGATGTACACAAACAGAATGTACCAGACTGTTTGAGAAACAGGAACATATACGGATCTGGAATTTGTATATAGCATCGCTGGGAGATCGCCTCTTTCTGTTTCTATTGTATTTAAAGAGGAGTGGTGCTCCTTTTTGGGGATCTGCCGAGCTGAAGCTAGGGCGCAAGTTACTTTTCAGATTTTTTCTAAGTGCTACTGTACCGTACTGCTATATATTATATACTGGTGGTCAGCACAATTATGCACTGTCCTCCTACTATATATACTGCGCACAACTTAAATGCACCACAGGTATGGATGGATAGTATACTTGACGACACAGAGGTAGGTAGAGCAGTGGACTACTGTACCGTACGGATACAATACTGGTGGTCACTGGTCAGCAAAATTCTGCACTGTCCTCCTACAATGCAGCACAGATATGGAGCGTTTTTCAGGCAGAGAATGTAGATATTTTAAGCACACTGAGCACAGATATTTGCAAGCACACTGAGCACAGATATTTGCAAGCACACTGAGCACAGATATTTGCAGCACACTGAGCACAGATATTTGCAGCACACTGAACACAACTGAGAGAACGCTTCACGTCCTCTCCCTATCATCTCCAATGCACGAGTGAAAATGGCGGCGACACGCGGCTCCTTATATAGAATACGAATCTCGCGAGAATACGACAGCGGGATGATGACGTTCGGGCGCGCTCGGGTTAACCGAGAAAGGCAGGAGGATCCGAGTCTGCCTCGGAACCGTGTAAAATGGGTGAAGTTCGGGGGGGTTCGGATTCCGAGGAACCGAACCCGCTCATCACTAGTTGTATGATATGATCACCCAGCAATGTTGGAAGACAAAATATGTGAGGTTATGTGGACTGTAAAGAGAGGATGTAATTGGATAGGGAAGCATTGAAGGTTATGTGGGTGGGTCTGGAATTTGGTAGGCTTGTCTGAAGAGGTGAGTTTTTAGGGAACGTTTAAAGGTTTAGAGACTAGAGGAGAGTCTTATTGTGCGTGGGAGGGCATTCCACAGAGTGGGTGAAGCCCGGGTAAAGTCCTGTAATTTTGAGTGGGAACAGGTAATACATGTGGATGAGAGACGCAGATCTTGTGCAGAGCGGAGAGGTCGGGTAGGGAGACATTTTGAGATGAGTGAGGAGATGTATGATGGTGCAGTTTGGTTAATAGCCTTGTATGTCAGTAAAAGTATTTTATATTTAATACGGTAGAATACTGGTAACCAATGGAGGGACTGACAGAGCGGATCAGCAGACTAAGAACATCTAGCAAGGAAGATTAGCTTCGCAGCTGCATTTAAAATGGATTGTAGTGGTGAGAGCCTATGTTTGGGAAGACCAGTAAGTAGACTATTACAATAATCAAGGCAGGAGATAATGAGTGCATGGATGAGAGTTTTTGCAGTGTCTTGTGTAAGATAAGGGCATATTTTGGATATGTTTTTTAGGTGCATTTAATATGATTTAGAGACAGATTGAAACGTCATGTGAGTCCATTAAAATTTGTGATGAATCTACAGATACATGTAAAAAAAAAAAAAAAAATGGATTGTTAACCCCGAACAGTCAAAAGAATTTCCATTCAAAGCTCTTGCATTATAAGTAAGTGAAAGTAATCAGTGGGAAACCTGTGTGAAAATATCATCCAAAGACAAGAACGTACATAAGCAACATCTAAAGGGTGTTAAAAGCTATTGCATGCTGATTAAATTGCTGGAAATCCTTTTAAGCTGATGACTTTCAAATTAAGTAGGGCTAAAAGTGGTGGAGTACATTGTAGGGTTGCCAGAACATCTATTTAAACTACGACACCTAAGATGCACATGTTGTAATGGAATTAGATATCGCAATTTTGGAGTATGGAGAAACGGGTGTGGTTCATCAAATCGACAGTGTCTAGGTCGACAATGTTTAGGTCGACCACTATAGGTCGACAGTCACTAGGTCGACATGGATGGAAGGTCGACAGGGTTTCTAGTAGAGATGAGCGCCTGAAATTTTTCGGGTTTTGTGTTTTGGTTTTGGGTTCGGTTCCGCGGCCGTGTTTTGGGTTCGAACGCGTTTTGGCAAAACCTCACCGAATTTTTTTTGTCGGATTCGGGTGTGTTTTGGATTCGGGTGTTTTTTTCAAAAAACACTAAAAAACAGCTTAAATCATAGAATTTGGGGGTCATTTTGATCCCAAAGTATTATTAACCTCAAAAAACATAATTTACGCTCATTTTCAGTCTATTCTGAATACCTCACACCTCACAATATTATTTTTAGTCCTAAAATTTGCACCGAGGTCGCTGTGTGAGTAAGATAAGCGACCCTAGTGGCCGACACAAACACCGGGCCCATCTAGGAGTGGCACTGCAGTGTCACGCAGGATGTCCCTTCCAAAAAACCCTCCCCAAACAGCACATGACGCAAAGAAAAAAAGAGGCGCAATGAGGTAGCTGTGTGAGTAAGATTAGCGACCCTAGTGGCCGACACAAACACCGGGCCCATCTAGGAGTGGCACTGCAGTGTCACGCAGGATGTCCCTTCCAAAAAACCCTCCCCAAACAGCACATGACGCAAAGAAAAAAAGAGGCGCAATGAGGTAGCTGACTGTGTGAGTAAGATTAGCGACCCTAGTGGCCGACACAAACACCGGGCCCATCTAGGAGTGGCACTGCAGTGTCACGCAGGATGTCCCTTCCAAAAAACCCTCCCCAATCAGCACATGATGCAAAGAAAAAGAAAAGAAAAAAGAGGTGCAAGATGGAATTGTCCTTGGGCCCTCCCACCCACCCTTATGTTGTATAAACAAAACAGGACATGCACACTTTAACCAACCCATCATTTCAGTGACAGGGTCTGCCACACGACTGTGACTGATATGACGGGTTGGTTTGGACCCCCCCCAAAAAAGAAGCAATTAATCTCTCCTTGCACAAACTGGCTCTACAGAGGCAAGATGTCCACCTCATCTTCACCCTCCGATATATCACCGTGTACATCCCCCTCCTCACAGATTATCAATTTGTCCCCACTGGAATCCACCATCTCAGCTCCCTGTGTACTTTGTGGAGGCAATTGCTGCTGGTCAATGTCTCCGTGGAGGAATTGATTATAATTAATTTTAATGAACATCATCTTCTCCACATTTTCTGGATGTAACCTCGTACGCCGATTGCTGACAAGGTGAGCGGCGGCACTAAACACTCTTTCGGAGTACACACTTGTGGGAGGGCAACTTAGGTAGAATAAAGCCAGTTTGTGCAAGGGCCTCCAAATTGCCTCTTTTTCCTGCCAGTATAAGTACGGACTGTGTGACGTGCCTACTTGGATGCGGTCACTCATATAATCCTCCACCATTCTATCAATGTTGAGAGAATCATATGCAGTGACAGTAGACGACATGTCCGTAATCGTTGTCAGGTCCTTCAGTCCGGACCAGATGTCAGCATCAGCAGTCGCTCCAGACTGCCCTGCATCACCGCCAGCGGGTGGGCTCGGAATTCTGAGCCTTTTCCTCGCACCCCCAGTTGCGGGAGAATGTGAAGGAGGAGATGTTGACAGGTCGCGTTCCGCTTGACTTGACAATTTTGTCACCAGCAGGTCTTTCAACCCCAGCAGACCTGTGTCTGCCGGAAAGAGAGATCCAAGGTAGGCTTTAAATCTAGGATCGAGCACGGTGGCCAAAATGTAGTGCTCTGATTTTAACAGATTGACCACCCGTGAATCCTTGTTAAGCGAATTAAGGGCTGCATCCACAAGTCCCACATGCCTAGCGGAATCGCTCCCTTTTAGCTCCTTCTTCAATGCCTCCAGCTTCTTCTGCAAAAGCCTGATGAGGGGAATGACCTGACTCAGGCTGGCAGTGTCTGAACTGACTTCACGTGTGGCAAGTTCAAAGGGCATCAGAACCTTGCACAACGTTGAAATCATTCTCCACTGCACATGAGACAGGTGCATTCCACCTACTATATCGTGCTCAATTGTATAGGCTTGAATGGCCTTTTGCTGCTCCTCCAACCTCTGAAGCATATAGAGGGTTGAATTCCACCTCGTTACCACTTCTTGCTTCAGATGATGGCAGGGCAGGTTCAGTAGTTTTTGGTGGTGCTCCAGTTTTCTGTACGTGGTGCCTGTACGCCGAAAGTGTCCCGCAATTCTTCTGGCCACCGACAGCATCTCTTGCACGCCCCTGTCGTTTTTTAAAAAATTCTGCACCACCAAATTCAAGGTATGTGCAAAACATGGGACGTGCTGGAATTGGCCCAGATTTAATGCACACACAATATTGCTGGCGTTGTCCGATGCCACAAATCCACAGGAGAGTCCAATTGGGGTAAGCCATTCCGCGATGATCTTCCTCAGTTGCCGTAAGAGGTTTTCAGCTGTGTGCGTATTCTGGAAAGCGGTGATACAAAGCGTAGCCTGCCTAGGAAAGAGTTGGCGTTTGCGAGATGCTGCTACTGGTGCCGCCGCTGCTGTTCTTGCGGCGGGAGTCCATACATCTACCCAGTGGGCTGTCACAGTCATATAGTCCTGACCCTGCCCTGCTCCACTTGTCCACATGTCCGTGGTTAAGTGGACATTGGGTACAGCTGCATTTTTTAGGACACTGGTGACTCTTTTTCTGAGGTCTGTGTACATTTTCGGTATCGCCTGCCTAGAGAAATGGAACCTAGATGGTATTTGGTACCGGGGACACAGTACCTCCAACAAGTCTCTAGTTGGCTCTGCAGTAATGATGGATACCGGAACCACGTTTCTCACCACCCAGGATGCCAAGGCCTCAGTTATCCGCTTTGCAGTAGGATGACTGCTGTGATATTTCATCTTCCTCGCAAAGGACTGTTGAACAGTCAATTGCTTACTGGAAGTAGTACAAGTGGGCTTACGACTTCCCCTCTGGGATGACCATCGACTCCCAGCGGCAACAACAGCAGCGCCAGCAGCAGTAGGCGTTACACGCAAGGATGCATCGGAGGAATCCCAGGCAGGAGAGGACTCGTCAGAATTGCCAGTGACATGGCCTGCAGGACTATTGGCATTCCTGGGGAAGGAGGAAATTGACACTGAGGGAGTTGGTGGGGTGGTTTGCGTGAGCTTGGTTACAAGAGGAAGGGATTTACTGGTCAGTGGACTGCTTCCGCTGTCACCCAAAGTTTTTGAACTTGTCACTGACTTATTATGAATGCGCTGCAGGTGACGTATAAGGGAGGATGTTCCGAGGTGGTTAACGTCCTTACCCCTACTTATTACAGCTTGACAAAGGGAACACACGGCTTGACACCTGTTGTCCGCATTTCTGGTGAAATACCTCCACACCGAAGAGCTGATTTTTTTGGTATTTTCACCTGGCATGTCAACGGCCATATTCCTCCCACGGACAACAGGTGTCTCCCCGGGTGCCTGACTTAAACAAACCACCTCACCATCAGAATCCTCCTGGTCAATTTCCTCCCCAGCGCCAGCAACACCCATATCCTCCTCATCCTGGTGTACTTCAACACTGACATCTTCAATCTGACTATCAGGAACTGGACTGCGGGTGCTCCTTCCAGCACTTGCAGGGGGCGTGCAAATGGTGGAAGGCGCATGCTCTTCACGTCCAGTGTTGGGAAGGTCAGGCATCGCAACCGACACAATTGGACTCTCCTTGTGGATTTGGGATTTCGAAGAATGCACAGTTCTTTGCTGTGCTGCTTTTGCCAGCTTGAGTCTTTTCATTTTTCTAGCGAGAGGCTGAGTGCTTCCATCCTCATGTGAAGCTGAACCACTAGCCATGAACATAGGCCAGGGCCTCCGCCGTTCCTTGCCACTCCGTGTGGTAAATGGCATATTGGCAAGTTTACGCTTCTCCTCCGACAATTTTATTTTAGGTTTTGGAGTCCTTTTTTTACTGATATTTGGTGTTTTGGATTTGACATGCTCTGTACTATGTCATTGGGCATCGGCCTTGGCAGACGACGTTGCTGGCATTTCATCGTCTCGGCCATGACTAGTGGCAGCAGCTTCAGCACGAGGTGGAAGTGGATCTTGATCTTTCCCTAATTTTGGAACCTCAACATTTTTGTTCTCCATATTTTAATAGGCACAACTAAAAGGCACCTCAGGTAAACAATGGAGATGGATGGATTGGATACTAGTATACGGGCTGCCGAGTGCCGACACAGAGGTAGCCACAGCCGTGAACTACCGCACTGTACTGTGTCTGCTGCTAATATATAGACTGGTTGATAAAGAGATAGTATACTCGTAACTAGTATGTATGTATAAAGAAAGAAAAAAAAACCACGGTTAGGTGGTATATACAATTATGGACGGGCTGCCGAGTGCCGACACAGAGGTAGCCACAGCCGTGAACTACCGCACTGTACTGTGTCTGCTGCTAATATATAGACTGGTTGATAAAGAGATAGTATACTCGTAACTAGTATGTATGTATAAAGAAAGAAAAAAAAACCACGGTTAGGTGGTATATACAATTATGGACGGGCTGCCGAGTGCCGACACAGAGGTAGCCACAGCCGTGAACTACCGCACTGTACTGTGTCTGCTAATATATAGACTGGTTGATAAAGAGATAGTATACTCGTAACTAGTATGTATGTATAAAGAAAGAAAAAAAACCCACGGTTAGGTGGTATATACAATTATGGACGGGCTGCCGAGTGCCGACACAGAGGTAGCCACAGCCGTGAACTACCGCACTGTACTGTGTCTGCTGCTAATATATAGACTGGTTGATAAAGAGATAGTATACTCGTAACTAGTATGTATGTATAAAGAAAGAATAAAAAACCACGGTTAGGTGGTATATACAATTATGGACGGGCTGCCGAGTGCCGACACAGAGGTAGCCACAGCCGTGAACTACCGCACTGTACTGTGTCTGCTGCTAATATATAGACTGGTTGATAAAGAGATAGTATACTCGTAACTAGTATGTATGTATAAAGAAAGAAAAAAAAACCACGGTTAGGTGGTATATACAATTATGGACGGGCTGCCGAGTGCCGACACAGAGGTAGCCACAGCCGTGAACTACCGCACTGTACTGTGTCTGCTGCTAATATATAGACTGGTTGATAAAGAGATAGTATACTCGTAACTAGTATGTATGTATAAAGAAAGAAAAAAAAACCACGGTTAGGTGGTATATACAATTATGGACGGGCTGCCGAGTGCCGACACAGAGGTAGCCACAGCCGTGAACTACCGCACTGTACTGTGTCTGCTGCTAATATAGACTGGTTGATAAAGAGATAGTATACTCGTAACTAGTATGTATGTATAAAGAAAGAAAAAAAAACCACGGTTAGGTGGTATATACAATTATGGACGGGCTGCCGAGTGCCGACACAGAGGTAGCCACAGCCGTGAACTACCGCACTGTACTGTGTCTGCTGCTAATATATAGACTGGTTGATAAAGAGATAGTATACTCGTAACTAGTATGTATGTATAAAGAAAGAAAGAAAAACCACGGTTAGGTGGTATATACAATTATGGACGGGCTGCCGAGTGCCGACACAGAGGTAGCCACAGCCGTGAACTACCGCACTGTACTGTGTCTGCTGCTAATATATAGACTGGTTGATAAAGAGATAGTATACTCGTAACTAGTATGTATGTATAAAGAAAGAAAAAAAAACCACGGTTAGGTGGTATATACAATTATGGACGGGCTGCCGAGTGCCGACACAGAGGTAGCCACAGCCGTGAACTACCGCACTGTACTGTGTCTGCTGCTAATATATAGACTGGTTGATAAAGAGATAGTATACTCGTAACTAGTATGTATGTATAAAGAAAGAAAAAAAAACCACGGTTAGGTGGTATATACAATTATGGACGGGCTGCCGAGTGCCGACACAGAGGTAGCCACAGCCGTGAACTACCGCACTGTACTGTGTCTGCTGCTAATATAGACTGGTTGATAAAGAGATAGTATACTCGTAACTAGTATGTATGTATAAAGAAAGAAAAAAAAACCACGGTTAGGTGGTATATACAATTATGGACGGGCTGCCGAGTGCCGACACAGAGGTAGCCACAGCCGTGAACTACCGCACTGTACTGTGTCTGCTGCTAATATAGACTGGTTGATAAAGAGATAGTATACTACTAATATTATATATACTGGTGGTCAGGTCACTGGTCACTAGTCACACTGGCAGTGGCACTCCTGCAGCAAAAGTGTGCACTGTTTAATTTTAATATAATATTATGTACTCCTGGCTCCTGCTATAACCTATAACTGGCACTGCAGTAGTGCTCCCCAGTCTCCCCCACAATTATAAGCTGTGTGAGCTGAGCAGTCAGACAGATATATAATATATATAGATGATGCAGCACACTGGCCTGAGCCTGAGCAGTGCACACAGATATGGTATGTGACTGACTGAGTCACTGTGTGTATCGCTTTTTTCAGGCAGAGAACGGATATATTAAATAAACTGCACTGTGTGTCTGGTGGTCACTCACTATATAATATATTATGTACTCCTGGCTCCTGCTATAACCTATAACTGGCACTGCAGTAGTGCTCCCCAGTCTCCCCCACAATTATAAGCTGTGTGAGCTGAGCAGTCAGACAGATATATATAATATTATATATAGATAATAGATGATGCAGCACACTGGCCTGAGCCTGAGCAGTGCACACAGATATGGTATGTGACTGAGTCACTGTGTGCTGTGTATCGCTTTTTTCAGGCAGAGAACGGATTATAAATAAAACTGGTGGTCACTATCAGCAAAACTCTGCACTGTACTGAGTACTCCTAATGCTCCCCAAAATTAGTAAATCAAGTGTCTCTCTAATCTATTCTAAACGGAGAGGACGCCAGCCACGTCCTCTCCCTATCAATCTCAATGCACGTGTGAAAATGGCGGCGACGCGCGGCTCCTTATATAGAATCCGAGTCTCGCGATAGAATCCGAGCCTCGCGAGAATCCGACAGCGTCATGATGACGTTCGGGCGCGCTCGGGTTAACCGAGCAAGGCGGGAAGATCCGAGTCGCTCGGACCCGTGAAAAAAAACATGAAGTTCTGGCGGGTTCGGATTCAGAGAAACCGAACCCGCTCATCTCTAGTTTCTAGGTCGACATGTGCTAGGTCGACATGAGGATTTATTTATTTTTGTGTCGTTTTCTTCGTAGAGTGACCGGGATCCCAAATTAGTGCACCGCGTCCCCTCGCCATGCTTCGGGCATGGTGCCTTCGCTCCGCTACCGCTTCGCTCGGCACACTTTACCGTTCCAATCGTAGTCCACGTGGATCGTTAAGTATGAAAAAATGTAAAAAGAAAAAAAATGTGAAAAACTCATGTCGACCTTTAGACCTGTCGACCTAGCACGTCGACCTAGAAACCCTGTCGACCTTCCATCCATGTCGACCTAGTGACTGTCGACCTATAGTGGTCGACCTAAACATTGTCGACCTAGACACTGTCGATCTTCAGACTGGATACCGGAGAAACATGCTTGTAATCTCTTCAGCTATTATTGCAAAAGTAATACAGAAATAAATGGAATAATAAAACAACCTTGGAACAACTCTGAAATTTACCAAACCAGGCATAAAAGAATCCCTTTAGTGTGAAATTAAACCCAGACATACTATGGTGGGAATGTAATAGGGTGTGAGAATCACAAAGTGAGAGATTTTGTGAGCGTTCTCCAGTCTTTTTAAAGTGCCAATCATTTGCATGGCAAAATCAACCTGGTTTTGCCATGTAAATGATTGCCTCTTTAAAAAAAAAAAAAAACAGGAAAACTCTCACAAAGGCTCTCACTTTCTGATTCTCACACCATATTACATTCCCCCCGGGATAACTTGTGCCTTCAACATTGGCCACCTGCGGAGATAACGTAGCATCTGGAATGATTAGACATTTGTTTATTAAAAACAAAATCCAGATAAATTGATCATAGAGAAATCTGTCAGATACCATGGCCCTTCAATTTAACGATGCATACCCATACAGTATTAAAATACGTAGTGCCGTCCGGGGCCAGATTAAGGGAGGGGAGACAGGGGCGGTAGTCCCGTGGCCCCCACGCATTAGGGACCCCCACATATTGCTGTTTCTAGCGGCTAAAATGCACCTCTGATAGCCAACGATCACAGGGGTAACCCTGGCAGACTAAAAAAAATTTTCAGAGTCGGAGACAGCCTTGTCTCCGTCTCCGCACTGGCCGCGGGATACCTGCGGGTGAGATCTGAGCTGCTGCAGTGTAAACACAGGTGGCTAGGGAGCTACCGTGCATGTGAAGCAGCAGCAACTCTGCAGATGTGGAATTCAGCAGTGACTCAGAGCCTCTTCCTTTCCATATCCCATGGTGAGTTTGCTTTCTGTGCACTGTGTGCAATCCTGGGATATGTCATTTTCTTTAGGAAGTGGGAGGCTCACAGTGGCAAACGCAGGATTTCTAGAGGGGGGTTTCCAAATGCAATCTTCAATCTCCCACTGTGTGAAACATGGAATACAGTATTAATATTTAACACTATAGATTGTATATAGTATAGGCTGTATCAATCATATTTAAATAATATAAATAAGTGGTCAAGAAAATGTTAAACATACTATAATAAACATACAAACATAATAGAACCAGTACTGCACTTTCTAAGCACACATTCTTCCCCCTCATGGTAAGGCTCCTGTCTCTTCTTACTGGTAGATACTCTCTGGTCCAGTGCACTGATTGAGGACTGTCAAAGTCAGAAAAATGTCTCTATACACGCTGCCATATTTGCACCGCACACTGGTCCGCGCTGCGCATGCGTACGCTCTCCCGTGAAGGCGCATACCCGCAATAGCGTGCACCCGCGGGCGCACGGTATGCGTATTTATGGTAGAGTTTATGTAGTCGTAGCGTGCGACTCATTCGTTACATATTTTCACAATTAATGTAGTTTGTAGATCATGATCCCTTTGATAGATTCTGAAAGTTTGGTTAACATAGAATGTCCCTGAGCTGAGGAATCCCTCTTTGTATTGTAGGAAGGGTCTAACAGGAGTCATGCAGCAGTGTTTGGTACCCATCGGAAGAGTATTTAATTAGCAATATTCCGGTGTTGGTTTGGAGCGTATTAATCGCTCGTGCGAATAGTTATGGACATAAGAAGTTTATGTCCATTTCTATTATTTACTCATACTCAGGTATGCGGCGGGAAACCTAGTTCCCCACCCACCTGAGCTGTTTGAAATCGTCACAGCCCACCTGTATGAATCAACCTATGACCTTTTGTTATGATGCAGGGCCGAATTCGACGTCCAATGGACAATGGGATTGTAGGGACTGTAGGATTGCATTGTGTGTGGGGCATAAATAGGCAGGCCGACCACATCCAGCTCTCACTCGTCAACGGTTCTCATTGCTGAAAATCGGGTGCTGGATGTCCAGGCGCATGCGATCGTTTCCCCTTGTGCGTAAGTTTCTCTCCGTAATCATTGTCTTACTGTGAGCCAATTTCTCTCATCTCTCTCCATTTCTCTTTCTCTCTCTCTCCTTTCTCTTTTCTCTCACATTTCCCCTAGACTAGTATTGTATTGTATTAGATAGTATTGTATTTTGGTTAGGAAGTCTCTGTTATATTGTAGTGTATCATTTGTACTGTTATCCCCTTTTACAAGTATATTAGATATAATACAGTTAATAGGCTTTGGACCCTAAACTAGTATCTGTGTATTTTCTATAGTGTTAAGTGTTCACTTGAGCGTCGGTGACGCTCAAGCAGCTTTGTAGTTAGTCAGGTTACACCAGGTTGCACTTACACCCTGTACTCACATTAAGGTATTCTGTGCATTTCATTGGTATAAGGTTTAGACATAAAGGTATAGCGTTGTGAGCGTCTGCGCCGCTGGTGATCTCCTCGTGGTCTCGAGCGTCCGCTACGCCATAGCGAATCATTACTCTAGTCATAACCAATAACGTGTTGTCCTGTGATCACTGGGCCGTGAGCGAACGTGACGCTTGAGCGTCTCGCCTACGGCTGAGCGATCGTTACGCAAACAGCGTACCCTTACGGTACTTCTTAAGTAAACAGCGTACAGTGTTCTTAGACTTCATAAAGGGTTGTTTATACGACAAAGGAATTTAGCATTGTCAATTGGGGACTCGTCCTGTCCTTCACATATCTGCACTAGGTAGATCAGCAGACATTATCCCTCAGCAAAGGGCGGGAGGTTGTCTCGTAGTGCTGACGGGATAAGCGTCTGCTTCGCTTAGATAACGAGTGCTGAAGGAATCCGGGAACCGGAAGTAAGAACAAAACGCTTGTGTCTTTTAAAACTGTTTATTTCTCTTCTGTCTTGCGTACACACGCACGCATATATATATCTGCATTTCTTTTTCATTTGTGTATTTTCGTATATCACTCTCCTGTCTGCCAGTTTTATAGTTAATAAACGTGCGGAGAGAGATTTGCCGCTATTTCAATAGTTTGAGTAAAAGTAATATAGTTAAAATATAGACAAACACACAGCTTGTCAGTGTGGTGCGCGGTAGATGATAAAGGATCCTCTACATTGATAAAAGTAGAAATTGTGTTACGGTGGATCTTTGTTTGCGTACACGTGTCTCTAACAAAGACTAGCGTACGCAATCCAAAGGCAGACGCACGCAGCGTATATTACGCAAAGGAGCGTCTGTGTACGCCCACGTAACTCAAACCACAAGTTGATTTTCAACGCAAAGCGATAAGTAGCGCAACGCGGTAAATAATGCAAGGCGATAAATAGCACAAATTGATTTCAGCTTTCCAAAACTTAGTTTAAATACCTTACTTTACTGTAATACCTCTGGGGAGAGCTATCAGACTACGGGAAATGATTTTTCTGATCAGAAAACTATAAGAATGATATTGGGTTGAAAACGGTATGAGTGTATTGAATCCCGCTTTGTGGACTTTGTGATCTATGTGATAATCCCGCTTTGTGAACTTTGTGATCTATGTGGAACGTGATGAGCACGATCTGAGTGAAAACGTGCAACAGAGTGTGATAAAGTTTTACGCTCTGGCTGTTTTGGAGCACAGTAGGGAGACTCCAATGATCCTACCATTTATGGGCAACAAGTGTCTATAAGTGGTACGATTGGACCGCACGGTTGTATGTGTGACCAATAACGCAACGTGATATGAGGTCGTATATCCATGCGTAAATCTTGCCCTCATACGTGTTGTAGGGAGCACATGCAAGCGTGATTTGTGTAAAGAAAAAGGAAGGGAATTTTCTCAGGAAAATCTCTAGAGATAGGGCCTGCAACGGCTACACGTGTCTGCTAGAAGGCGGAACGGAGATACCCGGAGCAGAAGAAGTTCAGTGGAAGAGCTTTAAGGATTTCCAACGAAGTTCTGTGTTTGGTGCATTTTAGGAAGTTTTTCTGTGTTAAAAAGGTCCACAATGGCAGCCAAGTGCACAATACAGAGACGGTCGGAGGTCAGGATTCAGACTCCAGAGGCTTGCAGACCCCAAGGGTCTGCTCGGTCAGTAATGTGGGGGAAATATGGTCCCCACACTGAGACCTTTTGTGATGAATGGACACGAATGACTGCGGGGGATAAGACACCATTTCCCGGGATAGGTAGTTTTGACTCAGAGGTGTTGCGTAATTTAAGGCGAAGGATATGTCTCATCAAATCAGCAAAGAGACGAATCAAGCATTATGATTGTTTACAGATATGGCAACAGGAGAGTGAAATGCAAAGAAATGTAACTTACTTACCTAACTTTCATCTTGAGAGGGGAGAGATGGCAATGGAGGGGATTGTGGTTGCGGAGAGAAGCACAAGGGTAAACAATAAAAATGCTCTTAGCAACAGTAGTACAGATAATAAGAATAAATGTGATAAATGTAACAATGCTAATTGTAATGCTGTTGAATGTACAACTATTAACCCATGCAAGTCGCACCCCATGTTAAACTTTCCTCAGGAACACCAACAAGAAAGTGAACCCAGAACGATGTCGGCACCTCCTCCAGAAGCCATCACACAAGACATCCAGGTGGACGCGACCCAATCGGTAAAAACTGTAATCAAACCCCCTAATGGAGGGTCAGGTGAGGTCGTGTCCACAGGTATGTATGGTATTATACATCACGCACAAACAAATGTACCTTATATCATAGAATCAATTCAGAATGACATTACTGGACTTAATCCTGTTAGGGTAATTGCAGTACCAAATGGGGAAACTGACTCTTCAGGAATCACTCCTGTCAGGAACATCGCCATGTACTGCCCTTTTTCCCGAACAGAATTAAGAACAATTCTGTCTGAATTTCCTGATCCCAGGAAAGACTTAGTTGCTTGTCAAAAATACATTAGAGTGCTAGGACATACTGCAGAGCCAAGTAACAAAGATTGGAGGACAGTTTTGAGGGCATGTTTACCCCCCGATGTTGATTCATTGAAATTTATCACTGATTGTAAGCTAGATGAGGAAGTGCCACTAACAAACAAGTATAACCAAGATAATGTAAAAAGAATCAATCTACAGTTGAAAGAATATTTTCCTACAGTAGCAAAGTGGAATAAAATCTATACAATAAGACAAAAAGAAGGTGAATCCGCAGAAGAGTATTTTCACCGGGCTCTGCAGGATATGGCTAGGTACACTGGTATAGATGACATTGAAACTAATGTACACCACAGAGAGGTAGCTGTGTCCGTATTAGCGAGCAACTTGAAAGTCACACTAAAAATTAGGGTACAAACTTCAATACCTCATTGGAGAGGTATCTCGGTTGCGGCATTAAGAGAGTCCGCTATCGAGCATGACCGAAATATCAAAAGAACCAGGGAAGCGCAGGGAGAGCGGTTGATGACACTAAACATCCAAGCACTAGAGAATGCATCAAGTCGACCGGAACCCCAGGCCCCTAGCACATGGAGAAAGCCAAGGATTTGTTACAATTGTAGAAGAGAAGGGCATTATGCCAACAACTGTAATAACCCACATAAAGTTAGACCCCCTAGACCAAGAAATGAGCAAAATTATAACACACACAATTATAATTAGGGATCACATAGGCAGGAAAGGTGATCATTGGGACTGATGGTAAGCCTGAGGTAACGGTTAATAAATTGGGAGGTCATTCACTGAAGACACAGGAATGACCAGGTGAAACGTTGTAAATGTATTTGTGAAGAAAAATGTTTTTTCTCTCTCTCTCTATCCCCATCTCTGACGATTATTGGTAAGAATTCACACATTGCATATCCACTTGGTCCTTGCAGAAGTCTACCAAACCCCAGCATGACCTATCCGCCACAATGTATTTCTGGCCAGATACAGACAGTGGAATATGGAGGTGCTGGTGGGGAGGGACTGCTCAAGGAAACCATTAGACACGTAGATATGACAGCCTAATAAGTCTGACAATGTTTTTCTAATGCTAACAATGTTTTCTTAATGTTGACAATGTTTAAAAATGTTTTGTTTCTCTTTTCTCATTGGTGGTTATTGTCGAGTTATGTAATGTATATATGCACATGAATTGTTCTCTATCTCTTTTGTTTTTTTTTTGTGTTTTCTCTCTCTTCTCACTCATGTTTCCATGGTTTAAAGATGCTATGTCACCCCTCAGTTGGACCAATGGTAATGCCAGATTTTTGCTCCTTACAGAAAGATCGCCGGTTAGGAAGGAATATTGCATCACCAGAATGTTCGTTTGGAAGACTGGGAGACAGCACCTTTGAGAGGACAGCAGAACAAGAAGAACAACAAGACGAGAGAACTTATTATCGTAACAAGTTCTCTCCCCCTCAAACTGTTTTCTTATACCCCCTTTACAAATTTCTTCTTTTCTCCTCCTGTAAGATGGACTTGCCCCAAGAGACTGTGATATGGATTTTTCCGTTAACCATGATGTTGACCAGAGCAGTCTGTTTCGGTGAGAGTACCAGTGAGGTCGAGAAAGGATCCAGAAAGGTCCTGATGACTGAGACGGAGGTGTAAATTTCCAATAGCAACTCAATCACCAAGCAAAGGCGAGTACCGGGCACGATCTAACAACCATGTTATCTGTAAACATTTTCTTTGATGGATTGTTAGTTCAAAAAGAAAAACTGTATCTGTAGGCTCTGTGACAATGGCATAAAGAAATGCCAATCCAGTTTTAATATCCATATGGACCGGCATCCATTGAGTGACTATCACTCTTTAGTGGGTAACGTGTTAAACCAAACAGATTGTTGGGTATGCTCTCAAGTACCTCAGGGTCATAGCAAATCAGGGCTAGTACCATTTCCTTTAACGTTAGGGGAGGTACTTGAGCTAAAGGGTGGGAGACCGGTGGACAGGAGGTTTAATATCTCCAGCCCTCCTAGTTTGAAGCTCCACCAATACCATGTGGATAGGTCCCTATTATGTTTTAATATCTCCAATCCCCGTAAGCCGGGAAATTGGGAAGTGTCATGGAGCAACCTTACCATGACCTTTTCACACAGAGCAGATAGAATGCCTACAGATACAGAGCTTGTACGCCACATAGCCAGTAGAGGAAAATCTTTCCGGTATCGATATACCTTAGGAAATAGGATTACTAGAGTTGGAGAGGTATCACCAGGATACTGTGCACATATCGTACAAACTGATACGTGCATTAAGCAGATGGAAGAATTAGGGTCAGGAGATTTCACCTGGAAGGTCTGTAACATGGTCATGTCCTTCTCCGTCCCATATGTTCTCCCCGATGATGCATATTTCATATGCGGGAGAAAGGCGTACAAGTGGCTTGCCCCAAACTCTGAAGGATTGTGTTATATTGGAAAGGTATTGCCTGAAGTGATGACTGTTACACATGACAAAATGAAGGACATACACCGTGGTGCCCAAGCTCCTTATACTCACACTCATTACGAGCACCGAGTTAAAAGACAACTGTCAGAAAGGTTAGAGCATCCGGCCTCCGATCTTATCCATGAATCCACCGGGATTCAGGTTCTGGTAGCGTTAGATTTCACTCGTACCGCTCGAGGAGTGATGAATTATAGATACATTTCCGCACTCGCCAATTTGTTAGATAATATCACTGAAATGTATGATGACACGTTTAGATACACTGGAAGAGAACTTCAAGCTTACAAAACAGAACTAGTTCAGCATAGGATGGTTCTTAATTATCTTACAGCAGTAACAGGCGGATATTGTGTTACATTGGCAACACAGTATGGCATAAAGTGTTGCACGTATATCACAAATAGCACCGAGGATCCGGTAGAGGTCATAGACCAAAAGATGGACGATATTCTCCAATTGAAGTGGGAATTTCGTCGGAAACACAATCTCACCCTTGCTGCTGTAGGTAATGAGCTGACTAGTTGGGTGTCATGGTTGAACCCGCGAAATTGGTTCTCCGGTTTAGGAGACTGGGCTCAAGGAGTCATAATGGATGTTGGAAAGTTTCTACTATGTATCTTAGGTGTTGTTATATTTATTGGATTGATATTTAGATGCGGGCAGGCTTTAATGAGGTGCAAACAAAGTACAAAAGTGATGAGCTTGAGGAGTGAGGAAACTGTAATTAACCTGGATTTGATTTATGACCCAATGATAGAAACCAGAATGTGATGAAAATGCGATTATACGGTCCGTTTCTTTCACCTGTTTTTCTGCTTTTCTCCAAGATACAAAGACCCCCTTGGACGAGGAAGTTGACGAGACGCTATACAGACAACAGACAAGCACCAAAGATGAAGTTTTGACAACCTATGATATGGACACTTGATGAACTTTGCCATGGATCCCCAGTTTCCCTAGTATTTTTAAACTCACGCTAGCCCAACATTTTTTGTAAATCTGATGGCACTGACAAAGCTATTTGCTCATGCCCAAGGAGCAATACAGCGCAAAGAAGACGACTCTCAACAGATACCGAACACAACTTCAACGACAGATGTACATTTCCCTGACATAGAATATTATTGCATTTTCCATAAGTGTTCTTTATCTTCATCTCTACAACCCTCAGGTAATGACACACATAGACGATAGGGAATACAGGCACAGATATCAGCAACCACATACCTCCCCCATTCATGTATCATCAACTAAAATGTGCATCCCCATTTTGTTACAACTGAAAGCCGAAATGAGCTCGGTAAAGTTTGACAGCCCATCCACAGACCTGTACCACAGGATAAGAAGGAATTCAAATGTATACTTCGCAATACCTCGAAGCTTGATTTACCACACGTACGGCACGATGATACATGACCCTCCAAACATGGACTCATACACACATGCTTCTGCTATCACACTAGGTCATACCCTCTTCACACCTACTCCTCTCTCCTCCCTCACCCAACCATGGAAATGAATTAACCCCTGACATATATTTTTCTCCTTTTGAAATGTTTTAGAAGGTGGCAGTTATTATTGACTGCCAAAGGGTGGACTGTCAAAGTCAGAAAAATGTCTCTATACACGCTGCCATATTTGCACCGCACACTGGTCCGCGCTGCGCATGCGTACGCTCTCCCGTGAAGGCGCATACCCGCAATAGCGTGCACCCGCGGGCGCACGGTATGCGTATTTACGGTAGAGTTTATGTAGTCGTAGCGTGCGACTCATTCGTTACATATTTTCACAATTAATGTAGTTTGTAGATCATGATCCCTTTGATAGATTCTGAAAGTTTGGTTAACATAGAATGTCCCTGAGCTGAGGAATCCCTCTTTGTATTGTAGGAAGGGTCTAACAGGAGTCATGCAGCAGTGTTTGGTACCCATCGGAAGAGTATTTAATTAGCAATATTCCGGTGTTGGTTTGGAGCGTATTAATCGCTCGTGCGAATAGTTATGGACATAAGAAGTTTATGTCCATTTCTATTATTTACTCATACTCAGGTATGCGGCGGGAAACCTAGTTCCCCACCCACCTGAGCTGTTTGAAATCGTCACAGCCCACCTGTATGAATCAACCTATGACCTTTTGTTATGATGCAGGGCCGAATTCCGACGTCCAATGGACAATGGGATTGTAGGGACTGTAGGATTGCATTGTGTGTGGGGCATAAATAGGCAGGCCGACCACATCCAGCTCTCACTCGTCAACGGTTCTCATTGCTGAAAATCGGGTGCTGGATGTCCAGGCGCATGCGATCGTTTCCCCTTGTGCGTAAGTTTCTCTCCGTAATCATTGTCTTACTGTGAGCCAATTTCTCTCATCTCTCTCCATTTCTCTTTCTCTCTCTCTCCTTTCTCTTTTCTCTCACATTTCCCCTAGACTAGTATTGTATTGTATTAGATAGTATTGTATTTTGGTTAGGAAGTCTCTGTTATATTGTAGTGTATCATTTGTACTGTTATCCCCTTTTACAAGTATATTAGATATAATACAGTTAATAGGCTTTGGACCCTAAACTAGTATCTGTGTATTTTCTATAGTGTTAAGTGTTCACTTGAGCGTCGGTGACGCTCAAGCAGCTTTGTAGTTAGTCAGGTTACACCAGGTTGCACTTACACCCTGTACTCACATTAAGGTATTCTGTGCATTTCATTGGTATAAGGTTTAGACATAAAGGTATAGCGTTGTGAGCGTCTGCGCCGCTGGTGATCTCCTCGTGGTCTCGAGCGTCCGCTACGCCATAGCGAATCATTACTCTAGTCATAACCAATAACGTGTTGTCCTGTGATCACTGGGCCGTGAGCGAACGTGACGCTTGAGCGTCTCGCCTATGGCTGAGCGATCGTTACGCAAACAGCGTACCCTTACGGTACTTCTTAAGTAAACAGCGTACAGTGTTCTTAGACTTCATAAAGGGTTGTTTATACGACAAAGGAATTTAGCATTGTCAATTGGGGACTCGTCCTGTCCTTCACATATCTGCACTAGGTAGATCAGCAGACATTATCCCTCAGCAAAGGGCGGGAGGTTGTCTCGTAGTGCTGACGGGATAAGCGTCTGCTTCGCTTAGATAACGAGTGCTGAAGGAATCCGGGAACCGGAAGTAAGAACAAAACGCTTGTGTCTTTTAAAACTGTTTATTTCTCTTCTGTCTTGCGTACACACGCACGCATATATATATCTGCATTTCTTTTTCATTTGTGTATTTTCGTATATCACTCTCCTGTCTGCCAGTTTTATAGTTAATAAACGTGCGGAGAGAGATTTGCCGCTATTTCAATAGTTTGAGTAAAAGTAATATAGTTAAAATATAGACAAACACACAGCTTGTCAGTGTGGTGCGCGGTAGATGATAAAGGATCCTCTACATTGATAAAAGTAGAAATTGTGTTACGGTGGATCTTTGTTTGCGTACACGTGTCTCTAACAAAGACTAGCGTACGCAATCCAAAGGCAGACGCACGCAGCGTATATTACGCAAAGGAGCGTCTGTGTACGCCCACGTAACTCAAACCACAAGTTGATTTTCAACGCAAAGCGATAAGTAGCGCAACGCGGTAAATAATGCAAGGCGATAAATAGCACAAATTGATTTCAGCTTTCCAAAACTTAGTTTAAATACCTTACTTTACTGTAATACCTCTGGGGAGAGCTATCAGACTACGGGAAATGATTTTTCTGATCAGAAAACTATAAGAATGATATTGGGTTGAAAACGGTATGAGTGTATTGAATCCCGCTTTGTGGACTTTGTGATCTATGTGATAATCCCGCTTTGTGAACTTTGTGATCTATGTGGAACGTGATGAGCACGATCTGAGTGAAAACGTGCAACAGAGTGTGATAAAGTTTTACGCTCTGGCTGTTTTGGAGCACAGTAGGGAGACTCCAATGATCCTACCATTTATGGGCAACAAGTGTCTATAAGTGGTACGATTGGACCGCACGGTTGTATGTGTGACCAATAACGCAACGTGATATGAGGTCGTATATCCATGCGTAAATCTTGCCCTCATACGTGTTGTAGGGAGCACATGCAAGCGTGATTTGTGTAAAGAAAAAGGAAGGGAATTTTCTCAGGAAAATCTCTAGAGATAGGGCCTGCAACGGCTACACGTGTCTGCTAGAAGGCGGAACGGAGATACCCGGAGCAGAAGAAGTTCAGTGGAAGAGCTTTAAGGATTTCCAACGAAGTTCTGTGTTTGGTGCATTTTAGGAAGTTTTTCTGTGTTAAAAAGGTCCACAATGGCAGCCAAGTGCACAATACAGAGACGGTCGGAGGTCAGGATTCAGACTCCAGAGGCTTGCAGACCCCAAGGGTCTGCTCGGTCAGTAATGTGGGGGAAATATGGTCCCCACACTGAGACCTTTTGTGATGAATGGACACGAATGACTGCGGGGGATAAGACACCATTTCCCGGGATAGGTAGTTTTGACTCAGAGGTGTTGCGTAATTTAAGGCGAAGGATATGTCTCATCAAATCAGCAAAGAGACGAATCAAGCATTATGATTGTTTACAGATATGGCAACAGGAGAGTGAAATGCAAAGAAATGTAACTTACTTACCTAACTTTCATCTTGAGAGGGGAGAGATGGCAATGGAGGGGATTGTGGTTGCGGAGAGAAGCACAAGGGTAAACAATAAAAATGCTCTTAGCAACAGTAGTACAGATAATAAGAATAAATGTGATAAATGTAACAATGCTAATTGTAATGCTGTTGAATGTACAACTATTAACCCATGCAAGTCGCACCCCATGTTAAACTTTCCTCAGGAACACCAACAAGAAAGTGAACCCAGAACGATGTCGGCACCTCCTCCAGAAGCCATCACACAAGACATCCAGGTGGACGCGACCCAATCGGTAAAAACTGTAATCAAACCCCCTAATGGAGGGTCAGGTGAGGTCGTGTCCACAGGTATGTATGGTATTATACATCACGCACAAACAAATGTACCTTATATCATAGAATCAATTCAGAATGACATTACTGGACTTAATCCTGTTAGGGTAATTGCAGTACCAAATGGGGAAACTGACTCTTCAGGAATCACTCCTGTCAGGAACATCGCCATGTACTGCCCTTTTTCCCGAACAGAATTAAGAACAATTCTGTCTGAATTTCCTGATCCCAGGAAAGACTTAGTTGCTTGTCAAAAATACATTAGAGTGCTAGGACATACTGCAGAGCCAAGTAACAAAGATTGGAGGACAGTTTTGAGGGCATGTTTACCCCCCGATGTTGATTCATTGAAATTTATCACTGATTGTAAGCTAGATGAGGAAGTGCCACTAACAAACAAGTATAACCAAGATAATGTAAAAAGAATCAATCTACAGTTGAAAGAATATTTTCCTACAGTAGCAAAGTGGAATAAAATCTATACAATAAGACAAAAAGAAGGTGAATCCGCAGAAGAGTATTTTCACCGGGCTCTGCAGGATATGGCTAGGTACACTGGTATAGATGACATTGAAACTAATGTACACCACAGAGAGGTAGCTGTGTCCGTATTAGCGAGCAACTTGAAAGTCACACTAAAAATTAGGGTACAAACTTCAATACCTCATTGGAGAGGTATCTCGGTTGCGGCATTAAGAGAGTCCGCTATCGAGCATGACCGAAATATCAAAAGAACCAGGGAAGCGCAGGGAGAGCGGTTGATGACACTAAACATCCAAGCACTAGAGAATGCATCAAGTCGACCGGAACCCCAGGCCCCTAGCACATGGAGAAAGCCAAGGATTTGTTACAATTGTAGAAGAGAAGGGCATTATGCCAACAACTGTAATAACCCACATAAAGTTAGACCCCCTAGACCAAGAAATGAGCAAAATTATAACACACACAATTATAATTAGGGATCACATAGGCAGGAAAGGTGATCATTGGGACTGATGGTAAGCCTGAGGTAACGGTTAATAAATTGGGAGGTCATTCACTGAAGACACAGGAATGACCAGGTGAAACGTTGTAAATGTATTTGTGAAGAAAAATGTTTTTTCTCTCTCTCTCTATCCCCATCTCTGACGATTATTGGTAAGAATTCACACATTGCATATCCACTTGGTCCTTGCAGAAGTCTACCAAACCCCAGCATGACCTATCCGCCACAATGTATTTCTGGCCAGATACAGACAGTGGAATATGGAGGTGCTGGTGGGGAGGGACTGCTCAAGGAAACCATTAGACACGTAGATATGACAGCCTAATAAGTCTGACAATGTTTTTCTAATGCTAACAATGTTTTCTTAATGTTGACAATGTTTAAAAATGTTTTGTTTCTCTTTTCTCATTGGTGGTTATTGTCGAGTTATGTAATGTATATATGCACATGAATTGTTCTCTATCTCTTTTGTTTTTTTTGTGTGTTTTCTCTCTCTTCTCACTCATGTTTCCATGGTTTAAAGATGCTATGTCACCCCTCAGTTGGACCAATGGTAATGCCAGATTTTTGCTCCTTACAGAAAGATCGCCGGTTAGGAAGGAATATTGCATCACCAGAATGTTCGTTTGGAAGACTGGGAGACAGCACCTTTGAGAGGACAGCAGAACAAGAAGAACAACAAGACGAGAGAACTTATTATCGTAACAAGTTCTCTCCCCCTCAAACTGTTTTCTTATACCCCCTTTACAAATTTCTTCTTTTCTCCTCCTGTAAGATGGACTTGCCCCAAGAGACTGTGATATGGATTTTTCCGTTAACCATGATGTTGACCAGAGCAGTCTGTTTCGGTGAGAGTACCAGTGAGGTCGAGAAAGGATCCAGAAAGGTCCTGATGACTGAGACGGAGGTGTAAATTTCCAATAGCAACTCAATCACCAAGCAAAGGCGAGTACCGGGCACGATCTAACAACCATGTTATCTGTAAACATTTTCTTTGATGGATTGTTAGTTCAAAAAGAAAAACTGTATCTGTAGGCTCTGTGACAATGGCATAAAGAAATGCCAATCCAGTTTTAATATCCATATGGACCGGCATCCATTGAGTGACTATCACTCTTTAGTGGGTAACGTGTTAAACCAAACAGATTGTTGGGTATGCTCTCAAGTACCTCAGGGTCATAGCAAATCAGGGCTAGTACCATTTCCTTTAACGTTAGGGGAGGTACTTGAGCTAAAGGGTGGGAGACCGGTGGACAGGAGGTTTAATATCTCCAGCCCTCCTAGTTTGAAGCTCCACCAATACCATGTGGATAGGTCCCTATTATGTTTTAATATCTCCAATCCCCGTAAGCCGGGAAATTGGGAAGTGTCATGGAGCAACCTTACCATGACCTTTTCACACAGAGCAGATAGAATGCCTACAGATACAGAGCTTGTACGCCACATAGCCAGTAGAGGAAAATCTTTCCGGTATCGATATACCTTAGGAAATAGGATTACTAGAGTTGGAGAGGTATCACCAGGATACTGTGCACATATCGTACAAACTGATACGTGCATTAAGCAGATGGAAGAATTAGGGTCAGGAGATTTCACCTGGAAGGTCTGTAACATGGTCATGTCCTTCTCCGTCCCATATGTTCTCCCCGATGACGCATATTTCATATGCGGGAGAAAGGCGTACAAGTGGCTTGCCCCAAACTCTGAAGGATTGTGTTATATTGGAAAGGTATTGCCTGAAGTGATGACTGTTACACATGACAAAATGAAGGACATACACCGTGGTGCCCAAGCTCCTTATACTCACACTCATTACGAGCACCGAGTTAAAAGACAACTGTCAGAAAGGTTAGAGCATCCGGCCTCCGATCTTATCCATGAATCCACCGGGATTCAGGTTCTGGTAGCGTTAGATTTCACTCGTACCGCTCGAGGAGTGATGAATTATAGATACATTTCCGCACTCGCCAATTTGTTAGATAATATCACTGAAATGTATGATGACACGTTTAGATACACTGGAAGAGAACTTCAAGCTTACAAAACAGAACTAGTTCAGCATAGGATGGTTCTTAATTATCTTACAGCAGTAACAGGCGGATATTGTGTTACATTGGCAACACAGTATGGCATAAAGTGTTGCACGTATATCACAAATAGCACCGAGGATCCGGTAGAGGTCATAGACCAAAAGATGGACGATATTCTCCAATTGAAGTGGGAATTTCGTCGGAAACACAATCTCACCCTTGCTGCTGTAGGTAATGAGCTGACTAGTTGGGTGTCATGGTTGAACCCGCGAAATTGGTTCTCCGGTTTAGGAGACTGGGCTCAAGGAGTCATAATGGATGTTGGAAAGTTTCTACTATGTATCTTAGGTGTTGTTATATTTATTGGATTGATATTTAGATGCGGGCAGGCTTTAATGAGGTGCAAACAAAGTACAAAAGTGATGAGCTTGAGGAGTGAGGAAACTGTAATTAACCTGGATTTGATTTATGACCCAATGATAGAAACCAGAATGTGATGAAAATGCGATTATACGGTCCGTTTCTTTCACCTGTTTTTCTGCTTTTCTCCAAGATACAAAGACCCCCTTGGACGAGGAAGTTGACGAGACGCTATACAGACAACAGACAAGCACCAAAGATGAAGTTTTGACAACCTATGATATGGACACTTGATGAACTTTGCCATGGATCCCCAGTTTCCCTAGTATTTTTAAACTCACGCTAGCCCAACATTTTTTGTAAATCTGATGGCACTGACAAAGCTATTTGCTCATGCCCAAGGAGCAATACAGCGCAAAGAAGACGACTCTCAACAGATACCGAACACAACTTCAACGATAGATGTACATTTCCCTGACATAGAATATCATTGCATTTTCCATAAGTGTTCTTTATCTTCATCTCTACAACCCTCAGGTAATGACACACATAGACGATAGGGAATACAGGCACAGATATCAGCAACCACATACCTCCCCCATTCATGTATCATCAACTAAAATGTGCATCCCCATTTTGTTACAACTGAAAGCCGAAATGAGCTCGGTAAAGTTTGACAGCCCATCCACAGACCTGTACCACAGGATAAGAAGGAATTCAAATGTATACTTCGCAATACCTCGAAGCTTGATTTACCACACGTACGGCACGATGATACATGACCCTCCAAACATGGACTCATACACACATGCTTCTGCTATCACACTAGGTCATACCCTCTTCACACCTACTCCTCTCTCCTCCCTCACCCAACCATGGAAATGAATTAACCCCTGACATATATTTTTCTCCTTTTGAAATGTTTTAGAAGGTGGCAGTTATTATTGACTGCCAAAGGGTGGACTGTCAAAGTCAGAAAAATGTCTCTATACACGCTGCCATATTTGCACCGCACACTGGTCCGCGCTGCGCATGCGTACGCTCTCCCGTGAAGGCGCATACCCGCAATAGCGTGCACCCGCGGGCGCACGGTATGCGTATTTACGGTAGAGTTTATGTAGTCGTAGCGTGCGACTCATTCGTTACATATTTTCACAATTAATGTAGTTTGTAGATCATGATCCCTTTGATAGATTCTGAAAGTTTGGTTAACATAGAATGTCCCTGAGCTGAGGAATCCCTCTTTGTATTGTAGGAAGGGTCTAACAGGAGTCATGCAGCAGTGTTTGGTACCCATCGGAAGAGTATTTAATTAGCAATATTCCGGTGTTGGTTTGGAGCGTATTAATCGCTCGTGCGAATAGTTATGGACATAAGAAGTTTATGTCCATTTCTATTATTTACTCATACTCAGGTATGCGGCGGGAAACCTAGTTCCCCACCCACCTGAGCTGTTTGAAATCGTCACAGCCCACCTGTATGAATCAACCTATGACCTTTTGTTATGATGCAGGGCCGAATTCCGACGTCCAATGGACAATGGGATTGTAGGGACTGTAGGATTGCATTGTGTGTGGGGCATAAATAGGCAGGCCGACCACATCCAGCTCTCACTCGTCAACGGTTCTCATTGCTGAAAATCGGGTGCTGGATGTCCAGGCGCATGCGATCGTTTCCCCTTGTGCGTAAGTTTCTCTCCGTAATCATTGTCTTACTGTGAGCCAATTTCTCTCATCTCTCTCCATTTCTCTTTCTCTCTCTCTCCTTTCTCTTTTCTCTCACATTTCCCCTAGACTAGTATTGTATTGTATTAGATAGTATTGTATTTTGGTTAGGAAGTCTCTGTTATATTGTAGTGTATCATTTGTACTGTTATCCCCTTTTACAAGTATATTAGATATAATACAGTTAATAGGCTTTGGACCCTAAACTAGTATCTGTGTATTTTCTATAGTGTTAAGTGTTCACTTGAGCGTCGGTGACGCTCAAGCAGCTTTGTAGTTAGTCAGGTTACACCAGGTTGCACTTACACCCTGTACTCACATTAAGGTATTCTGTGCATTTCATTGGTATAAGGTTTAGACATAAAGGTATAGCGTTGTGAGCGTCTGCGCCGCTGGTGATCTCCTCGTGGTCTCGAGCGTCCGCTACGCCATAGCGAATCATTACTCTAGTCATAACCAATAACGTGTTGTCCTGTGATCACTGGGCCGTGAGCGAACGTGACGCTTGAGCGTCTCGCCTACGGCTGAGCGATCGTTACGCAAACAGCGTACCCTTACGGTACTTCTTAAGTAAACAGCGTACAGTGTTCTTAGACTTCATAAAGGGTTGTTTATACGACAAAGGAATTTAGCATTGTCAATTGGGGACTCGTCCTGTCCTTCACATATCTGCACTAGGTAGATCAGCAGACATTATCCCTCAGCAAAGGGCGGGAGGTTGTCTCGTAGTGCTGACGGGATAAGCGTCTGCTTCGCTTAGATAACGAGTGCTGAAGGAATCCGGGAACCGGAAGTAAGAACAAAACGCTTGTGTCTTTTAAAACTGTTTATTTCTCTTCTGTCTTGCGTACACACGCACGCATATATATATCTGCATTTCTTTTTCATTTGTGTATTTTCGTATATCACTCTCCTGTCTGCCAGTTTTATAGTTAATAAACGTGCGGAGAGAGATTTGCCGCTATTTCAATAGTTTGAGTAAAAGTAATATAGTTAAAATATAGACAAACACACAGCTTGTCAGTGTGGTGCGCGGTAGATGATAAAGGATCCTCTACATTGATAAAAGTAGAAATTGTGTTACGGTGGATCTTTGTTTGCGTACACGTGTCTCTAACAAAGACTAGCGTACGCAATCCAAAGGCAGACGCACGCAGCGTATATTACGCAAAGGAGCGTCTGTGTACGCCCACGTAACTCAAACCACAAGTTGATTTTCAACGCAAAGCGATAAGTAGCGCAACGCGGTAAATAATGCAAGGCGATAAATAGCACAAATTGATTTCAGCTTTCCAAAACTTAGTTTAAATACCTTACTTTACTGTAATACCTCTGGGGAGAGCTATCAGACTACGGGAAATGATTTTTCTGATCAGAAAACTATAAGAATGATATTGGGTTGAAAACGGTATGAGTGTATTGAATCCCGCTTTGTGGACTTTGTGATCTATGTGATAATCCCGCTTTGTGAACTTTGTGATCTATGTGGAACGTGATGAGCACGATCTGAGTGAAAACGTGCAACAGAGTGTGATAAAGTTTTACGCTCTGGCTGTTTTGGAGCACAGTAGGGAGACTCCAATGATCCTACCATTTATGGGCAACAAGTGTCTATAAGTGGTACGATTGGACCGCACGGTTGTATGTGTGACCAATAACGCAACGTGATATGAGGTCGTATATCCATGCGTAAATCTTGCCCTCATACGTGTTGTAGGGAGCACATGCAAGCGTGATTTGTGTAAAGAAAAAGGAAGGGAATTTTCTCAGGAAA
This sequence comes from Pseudophryne corroboree, assembly GCF_028390025.1. NCBI lineage: Eukaryota > Metazoa > Chordata > Amphibia > Anura > Myobatrachidae > Pseudophryne > Pseudophryne corroboree. The sequence goes on from NC_086449.1 coordinate 250,022,433, forward strand.
ATCTCTAGAGATAGGGCCTGCAACGGCTACACGTGTCTGCTAGAAGGCGGAACGGAGATACCCGGAGCAGAAGAAGTTCAGTGGAAGAGCTTTAAGGATTTCCAACGAAGTTCTGTGTTTGGTGCATTTTAGGAAGTTTTTCTGTGTTAAAAAGGTCCACAATGGCAGCCAAGTGCACAATACAGAGACGGTCGGAGGTCAGGATTCAGACTCCAGAGGCTTGCAGACCCCAAGGGTCTGCTCGGTCAGTAATGTGGGGGAAATATGGTCCCCACACTGAGACCTTTTGTGATGAATGGACACGAATGACTGCGGGGGATAAGACACCATTTCCCGGGATAGGTAGTTTTGACTCAGAGGTGTTGCGTAATTTAAGGCGAAGGATATGTCTCATCAAATCAGCAAAGAGACGAATCAAGCATTATGATTGTTTACAGATATGGCAACAGGAGAGTGAAATGCAAAGAAATGTAACTTACTTACCTAACTTTCATCTTGAGAGGGGAGAGATGGCAATGGAGGGGATTGTGGTTGCGGAGAGAAGCACAAGGGTAAACAATAAAAATGCTCTTAGCAACAGTAGTACAGATAATAAGAATAAATGTGATAAATGTAACAATGCTAATTGTAATGCTGTTGAATGTACAACTATTAACCCATGCAAGTCGCACCCCATGTTAAACTTTCCTCAGGAACACCAACAAGAAAGTGAACCCAGAACGATGTCGGCACCTCCTCCAGAAGCCATCACACAAGACATCCAGGTGGACGCGACCCAATCGGTAAAAACTGTAATCAAACCCCCTAATGGAGGGTCAGGTGAGGTCGTGTCCACAGGTATGTATGGTATTATACATCACGCACAAACAAATGTACCTTATATCATAGAATCAATTCAGAATGACATTACTGGACTTAATCCTGTTAGGGTAATTGCAGTACCAAATGGGGAAACTGACTCTTCAGGAATCACTCCTGTCAGGAACATCGCCATGTACTGCCCTTTTTCCCGAACAGAATTAAGAACAATTCTGTCTGAATTTCCTGATCCCAGGAAAGACTTAGTTGCTTGTCAAAAATACATTAGAGTGCTAGGACATACTGCAGAGCCAAGTAACAAAGATTGGAGGACAGTTTTGAGGGCATGTTTACCCCCCGATGTTGATTCATTGAAATTTATCACTGATTGTAAGCTAGATGAGGAAGTGCCACTAACAAACAAGTATAACCAAGATAATGTAAAAAGAATCAATCTACAGTTGAAAGAATATTTTCCTACAGTAGCAAAGTGGAATAAAATCTATACAATAAGACAAAAAGAAGGTGAATCCGCAGAAGAGTATTTTCACCGGGCTCTGCAGGATATGGCTAGGTACACTGGTATAGATGACATTGAAACTAATGTACACCACAGAGAGGTAGCTGTGTCCGTATTAGCGAGCAACTTGAAAGTCACACTAAAAATTAGGGTACAAACTTCAATACCTCATTGGAGAGGTATCTCGGTTGCGGCATTAAGAGAGTCCGCTATCGAGCATGACCGAAATATCAAAAGAACCAGGGAAGCGCAGGGAGAGCGGTTGATGACACTAAACATCCAAGCACTAGAGAATGCATCAAGTCGACCGGAACCCCAGGCCCCTAGCACATGGAGAAAGCCAAGGATTTGTTACAATTGTAGAAGAGAAGGGCATTATGCCAACAACTGTAATAACCCACATAAAGTTAGACCCCCTAGACCAAGAAATGAGCAAAATTATAACACACACAATTATAATTAGGGATCACATAGGCAGGAAAGGTGATCATTGGGACTGATGGTAAGCCTGAGGTAACGGTTAATAAATTGGGAGGTCATTCACTGAAGACACAGGAATGACCAGGTGAAACGTTGTAAATGTATTTGTGAAGAAAAATGTTTTTTCTCTCTCTCTCTCTATCCCCATCTCTGACGATTATTGGTAAGAATTCACACATTGCATATCCACTTGGTCCTTGCAGAAGTCTACCAAACCCCAGCATGACCTATCCGCCACAATGTATTTCTGGCCAGATACAGACAGTGGAATATGGAGGTGCTGGTGGGGAGGGACTGCTCAAGGAAACCATTAGACACGTAGATATGACAGCCTAATAAGTCTGACAATGTTTTTCTAATGCTAACAATGTTTTCTTAATGTTGACAATGTTTAAAAATGTTTTGTTTCTCTTTTCTCATTGGTGGTTATTGTCGAGTTATGTAATGTATATATGCACATGAATTGTTCTCTATCTCTTTTGTTTTTTTTTTGTGTTTTCTCTCTCTTCTCACTCATGTTTCCATGGTTTAAAGATGCTATGTCACCCCTCAGTTGGACCAATGGTAATGCCAGATTTTTGCTCCTTACAGAAAGATCGCCGGTTAGGAAGGAATATTGCATCACCAGAATGTTCGTTTGGAAGACTGGGAGACAGCACCTTTGAGAGGACAGCAGAACAAGAAGAACAACAAGACGAGAGAACTTATTATCGTAACAAGTTCTCTCCCCCTCAAACTGTTTTCTTATACCCCCTTTACAAATTTCTTCTTTTCTCCTCCTGTAAGATGGACTTGCCCCAAGAGACTGTGATATGGATTTTTCCGTTAACCATGATGTTGACCAGAGCAGTCTGTTTCGGTGAGAGTACCAGTGAGGTCGAGAAAGGATCCAGAAAGGTCCTGATGACTGAGACGGAGGTGTAAATTTCCAATAGCAACTCAATCACCAAGCAAAGGCGAGTACCGGGCACGATCTAACAACCATGTTATCTGTAAACATTTTCTTTGATGGATTGTTAGTTCAAAAAGAAAAACTGTATCTGTAGGCTCTGTGACAATGGCATAAAGAAATGCCAATCCAGTTTTAATATCCATATGGACCGGCATCCATTGAGTGACTATCACTCTTTAGTGGGTAATGTGTTAAACCAAACAGATTGTTGGGTATGCTCTCAAGTACCTCAGGGTCATAGCAAATCAGGGCTAGTACCATTTCCTTTAACGTTAGGGGAGGTACTTGAGCTAAAGGGTGGGAGACCGGTGGACAGGAGGTTTAATATCTCCAGCCCTCCTAGTTTGAAGCTCCACCAATACCATGTGGATAGGTCCCTATTATGTTTTAATATCTCCAATCCCCGTAAGCCGGGAAATTGGGAAGTGTCATGGAGCAACCTTACCATAACCTTTTCACACAGAGCAGATAGAATGCCTACAGATACAGAGCTTGTACGCCACATAGCCAGTAGAGGAAAATCTTTCCGGTATCGATATACCTTAGGAAATAGGATTACTAGAGTTGGAGAGGTATCACCAGGATACTGTGCACATATCGTACAAACTGATACGTGCATTAAGCAGATGGAAGAATTAGGGTCAGGAGATTTCACCTGGAAGGTCTGTAACATGGTCATGTCCTTCTCCGTCCCATATGTTCTCCCCGATGACGCATATTTCATATGCGGGAGAAAGGCGTACAAGTGGCTTGCCCCAAACTCTGAAGGATTGTGTTATATTGGAAAGGTATTGCCTGAAGTGATGACTGTTACACATGACAAAATGAAGGACATACACCGTGGTGCCCAAGCTCCTTATACTCACACTCATTACGAGCACCGAGTTAAAAGACAACTGTCAGAAAGGTTAGAGCATCCGGCCTCCGATCTTATCCATGAATCCACCGGGATTCAGGTTCTGGTAGCGTTAGATTTCACTCGTACCGCTCGAGGAGTGATGAATTATAGATACATTTCCGCACTCGCCAATTTGTTAGATAATATCACTGAAATGTATGATGACACGTTTAGATACACTGGAAGAGAACTTCAAGCTTACAAAACAGAACTAGTTCAGCATAGGATGGTTCTTAATTATCTTACAGCAGTAACAGGCGGATATTGTGTTACATTGGCAACACAGTATGGCATAAAGTGTTGCACGTATATCACAAATAGCACCGAGGATCCGGTAGAGGTCATAGACCAAAAGATGGACGATATTCTCCAATTGAAGTGGGAATTTCGTCGGAAACACAATCTCACCCTTGCTGCTGTAGGTAATGAGCTGACTAGTTGGGTGTCATGGTTGAACCCGCGAAATTGGTTCTCCGGTTTAGGAGACTGGGCTCAAGGAGTCATAATGGATGTTGGAAAGTTTCTACTATGTATCTTAGGTGTTGTTATATTTATTGGATTGATATTTAGATGCGGGCAGGCTTTAATGAGGTGCAAACAAAGTACAAAAGTGATGAGCTTGAGGAGTGAGGAAACTGTAATTAACCTGGATTTGATTTATGACCCAATGATAGAAACCAGAATGTGATGAAAATGCGATTATACGGTCCGTTTCTTTCACCTGTTTTTCTGCTTTTCTCCAAGATACAAAGACCCCCTTGGACGAGGAAGTTGACGAGACGCTATACAGACAACAGACAAGCACCAAAGATGAAGTTTTGACAACCTATGATATGGACACTTGATGAACTTTGCCATGGATCCCCAGTTTCCCTAGTATTTTTAAACTCACGCTAGCCCAACATTTTTTGTAAATCTGATGGCACTGACAAAGCTATTTGCTCATGCCCAAGGAGCAATACAGCGCAAAGAAGACGACTCTCAACAGATACCGAACACAACTTCAACGACAGATGTACATTTCCCTGACATAGAATATCATTGCATTTTCCATAAGTGTTCTTTATCTTCATCTCTACAACCCTCAGGTAATGACACACATAGACGATAGGGAATACAGGCACAGATATCAGCAACCACATACCTCCCCCATTCATGTATCATCAACTAAAATGTGCATCCCCATTTTGTTACAACTGAAAGCCGAAATGAGCTCGGTAAAGTTTGACAGCCCATCCACAGACCTGTACCACAGGATAAGAAGGAATTCAAATGTATACTTCGCAATACCTCGAAGCTTGATTTACCACACGTACGGCACGATGATACATGACCCTCCAAACATGGACTCATACACACATGCTTCTGCTATCACACTAGGTCATACCCTCTTCACACCTACTCCTCTCTCCTCCCTCACCCAACCATGGAAATGAATTAACCCCTGACATATATTTTTCTCCTTTTGAAATGTTTTAGAAGGTGGCAGTTATTATTGACTGCCAAAGGGTGGACTGTCAAAGTCAGAAAAATGTCTCTATACACGCTGCCATATTTGCACCGCACACTGGTCCGCGCTGCGCATGCGTACGCTCTCCCGTGAAGGCGCATACCCGCAATAGCGTGCACCCGCGGGCGCACGGTATGCGTATTTACGGTAGAGTTTATGTAGTCGTAGCGTGCGACTCATTCGTTACATATTTTCACAATTAATGTAGTTTGTAGATCATGATCCCTTTGATAGATTCTGAAAGTTTGGTTAACATAGAATGTCCCTGAGCTGAGGAATCCCTCTTTGTATTGTAGGAAGGGTCTAACAGGAGTCATGCAGCAGTGTTTGGTACCCATCGGAAGAGTATTTAATTAGCAATATTCCGGTGTTGGTTTGGAGCGTATTAATCGCTCGTGCGAATAGTTATGGACATAAGTTTATGTCCATTTCTATTATTTACTCATACTCAGGTATGCGGCGGGAAACCTAGTTCCCCACCCACCTGAGCTGTTTGAAATCGTCACAGCCCACCTGTATGAATCAACCTATGACCTTTTGTTATGATGCAGGGCCGAATTCCGACGTCCAATGGACAATGGGATTGTAGGGACTGTAGGATTGCATTGTGTGTGGGGCATAAATAGGCAGGCCGACCACATCCAGCTCTCACTCGTCAACGGTTCTCATTGCTGAAAATCGGGTGCTGGATGTCCAGGCGCATGCGATCGTTTCCCCTTGTGCGTAAGTTTCTCTCCGTAATCATTGTCTTACTGTGAGCCAATTTCTCTCATCTCTCTCCATTTCTCTTTCTCTCTCTCTCCTTTCTCTTTTCTCTCACATTTCCCCTAGACTAGTATTGTATTGTATTAGATAGTATTGTATTTTGGTTAGGAAGTCTCTGTTATATTGTAGTGTATCATTTGTACTGTTATCCCCTTTTACAAGTATATTAGATATAATACAGTTAATAGGCTTTGGACCCTAAACTAGTATCTGTGTATTTTCTATAGTGTTAAGTGTTCACTTGAGCGTCGGTGACGCTCAAGCAGCTTTGTAGTTAGTCAGGTTACACCAGGTTGCACTTACACCCTGTACTCACATTAAGGTATTCTGTGCATTTCATTGGTATAAGGTTTAGACATAAAGGTATAGCGTTGTGAGCGTCTGCGCCGCTGGTGATCTCCTCGTGGTCTCGAGCGTCCGCTACGCCATAGCGAATCATTACTCTAGTCATAACCAATAACGTGTTGTCCTGTGATCACTGGGCCGTGAGCGAACGTGACGCTTGAGCGTCTCGCCTACGGCTGAGCGATCGTTACGCAAACAGCGTACCCTTACGGTACTTCTTAAGTAAACAGCGTACAGTGTTCTTAGACTTCATAAAGGGTTGTTTATACGACAAAGGAATTTAGCATTGTCAGGACTCAGAACCACACACACAGCAAACTTGGTAGAAGAAGCTGCTACCACTGTGCCGCAGCTCTGCTCTGTCCCTTAAACTGCACAATGGGCCTAATTCAGAGTTGATTGCAGCAGCAAATTTGTTAGCAGTTGGGCAAAACGATGTGGACTGCAGGGGGGGGGGGGGGGGGGGGCAGATATAACATGTGCAGAGAGAGTTAGGTTTGGGTGGGGTGTGTTCAAACTGAAATCTTAATTGCAGTGTAAAAATAAAGCAGCCAGTATTTACCCTGCACAGAAACAAAATAAACCATCCAAATCTAACTCTCTCTGCACATTATCAACTCTGAATTACCCCCCATGTGTCGGGAGCTTTATAGTAATTGTATAATATACCTTTGCTATTGTCATAATTTGAGCCACTTGCCAAGCCCTGCATTTGCCCGTGTCTCAGGGTTTACTAGCAATGGCACTAGTGAGGGCCCCCACAATTTCATTGCCCCATGGCACCCACAACCCTTAATCCAGCCCTGGTGCCGCCTTCTGTGCAGAACCTGATCAAATTGTTTACATAGAAGTGTTTCACTACAAAACCCAGACAGACAGAAAACAAGTGATCCGTATAGTGTTTATTTCTTGAGAACCACTGTATAATATATGTCCTTATTACATATATGTACATCTTACTATTCCACCGTTTAAAATAAAAGTATTCTTCAATGTAACCCTTCCACCTCTTTCTCCATCTGCATAGGCAGGTGAATAATGGCAACTTAATTACCAAGATAAGTTGTCAGTGGTGCAGTTTACTGATTGATTTTATCATCCATCATATTTAAGCAACAATTTAAGAAGGCAGTAAGCAACTACAGTACTACAGCAGCACATACCAAAATCAATACCATATAATATTTGAGAACCATGCAATTAGTCTAAGAATTATTTCTCTGTCAGCAGCTCATCTCATCTGTCTGGCGTGATAAAATATCTCTTTCGAATGTTCAGGGATGAAAGTACAACAATGAATACCTATGCGTGTACACCCCTGCTAGCCATCAAAATATCTAATCCTTTTTATTTTAGTTTTATAGAACCAGTTTCCTAAATGCAGAAAGCTCAATACTAATATTGGATCAAGAATTTTCTTTTCTATTACTGACCTTCTCCAGTATTATATGTAACATCTGTACCTCTGTAGTAGTATAGTATTGACCATAAACTGGATTTAGAAAAGATAATTCTTGGTCCCAAGGGATGATGGCTCCTTTATTATTCCTGATCCTTCTAAAGGGCAAGAGCTAAGCAATGTATGTCTGAAGGCAAGGGGATGTATTTCTGATAAAACTCCCTACCAAGCCGCAATATTTTCTTCCTTCACAGATAAAATAATTCAATTTGCAAGAATTATTTTGATAGATAGATAGATATATATACACACACACACACACACACACACACACACACACACACACACACACACACACACACACACACACACACAATCTCCATGTGGCGGAACTCAGGAAACAATCAGGTCCTCATGAATATGCCTTTGCATTGAAACATTGGGGGTCATTCCGAGTTGTTTGCTCGTTGCCAATTTTCGCTATATTGCGATTAGTCGCTTACTGCGCATGCGCAAGGTTCGCAGAGTGCATGCGCTTAGTTATTTTACACAAAAGTTAGGTATTTTACTCACGGCATAACAAGGATTTTTCATCGTTCTGTTGATCGTACTGTGATTGACAGGAAGTGGGTGTTTCTGGGCGGAAACTGGCCGTTTTCTGGGAGTGTGCGAAAAAACGCTGGCGTTTCTGGGAAAAACGCGGGAGTGTCTGAAGAAACGGGGGAGTGTCTGGGCGAACGCTGGGTGTGTTTGTGACGTCAAACCAGGAACGAAACTGACTGAACTGATCGCAGTGTAGGAGTAAGTCTCGAGCTACTCAGAAACTGCTAAGAATTTTCTATTCGCAATTCTGCTAATCTTTCGTTCACAATTCTGCTATGCTAAGATATATATATATATATATATATATATATATATATAGTGAAAAGCAGCGGCACTCGACAGACTGATGAATGAAATGTGAAGCCTTTATTACGGTCCTACGCCGTTTCGGGGTAATCCCCCGTCTTCAGGGACAAGCAATACAAACTTACATACAAAAAACACATCTTATATACCCTAACAAGCAAGTGTTAACTATGCTCACCTGTCCGGCGCTGCCATATCCGCCACGTCCAGCCGCTTGAATCGCGGGTCCCAGAGTGGTGACGTCATCTGGCCGCGCCGGACTCAGAGAGCCAATGAGAGGACGTTTCCAAGTGTTGCTAAGCGACTCCTAACAACAAGAAACAAACAACAGTGCATATTAAACGATCAATGTGAGAACGTCCTGAGGTGCAACTATAATAAAACTTTAAAAACATTAAAAACATCAGGTGTCAGTTGCTGAAAGCTGGAACAAAGCTGAATCTTGACATGTATATTATATGATGATAAGTTAAATTCAATTTATAAACTAAACCCATTACCGGGCTCCATTAGTTCTATGTATGCTGCGTATAATAATGAACAGTGATACTGGGCCAGCAGTAATAAGCAACCTCAATCTAAAAGAGGGAAAAGGGGAACAAATGCCTGTCAAAAATGGTTTATTATGTTAATATAATGAATAGATTATAGAAAACACTGCAATCCCAGTGTTTCATTTAAACCACCTGGGGATACTGTGTTCAATACATGTATCCATCTACTTTCTCTCTGTAATAAGATCCTGTTGCGATCTCCTCCTCTATGGTGTTGGGGAACATGATCTATAATAATAGCTCGTAGACTCGCTACATTGTGTTTCTCTACTAAGCAATGTCGGGCCAGTGGTTGTTCACTGGTACCTTTTTCTTTAGCCTGTTTTATAGCACTTCTGTGAAGGGCCATTCGTTCTCGGAATTGCCGCTGTGTCTTGCCGACGTACGCAAGTCCACAGGGGCATTTCAACATATAAACGACATGAGTGGTCGTGCACGTCACCCTATGTCGTATTTTGAAAATTTTACCCGTATGAGGATGGCTGAAAGTGGAGCCAGTCAATAAGGTATTACACGTCGAGCAACCCAAGCAGCGAAAGCACCCTACCTTCGGGCGTAGAAAGTGGGTCTGTTGCTGTTTGGTGAGGGGAAACACATCCAATTTAACTACTCTATTGGCTATATTAGGGCCCCTCGTGTAACTGGGTAGTACACGAGAGCCCAATAATGCCGGTAATGTGTGGTCAGTATTTACTATTGGCCAAAGTTTCTTGACCTGTTTGGTAATTGTAGTAGTGGCTGCTGTGTAGTTGTTGACCCACGGTATTCTGCGGGTCTCTCGATTGGTATCACCCTTAGTTGATGATTTCAACAACGTTTCCCTGGTTAGGGACATGACCTTGTTTTTACTGGTCAACAGATCAGAGCGTGGATAACCACGCTGTTCAAATTTATGTACCATCTGGTCCAGAGTGGGTTCCACCTGTTCTGGATCTGAAATAATTCGTTTAGCTCTTAGGAATTGTGATTGTGGTAATCCCTTACGTAATGATACCGGATGGGAGCTCGTATAGTGTAAAAATGAATTACGGTCAGTTAATTTAGTGTATAGGGCCGTATGTAATCGGCCATCGTGATACCTGATCGTTACATCCAAATATTGTATCTCTACTGAGGACATCTGGTATGTGAATTGTACCGGACTCCCAGTTTGGTTGTGTGTCTCCAACAATTGCTCCAATTGTTCTCGTGTACCCTGCCATAAAATAAGAAGATCATCTATGTACCTCTTGTATAGATACATAGAAGAAACCAATGATGAATCAAACAGTGTACTCTCAATAGTATACATAAAGGCATTAGCGTACGATGGGGCCACTGGGGACCCCATCGCACAGCCTAGTACCTGCAGGTATATACGACCATTAAAAGTAAAATAATTGCGAGTTAAGACCAAAGTCAACAATTTCAAAAACAAATCTATCGATGGGCCTAAATAAAGAGGATTATCAGTGATAAGCCGACGAACTGCCTCCACACCTGCATCATGTGGGATGCAGGTGTAGAGACTGGTTACGTCAGCACTACACAGTATCAAATCCTCTGGTGGGTTATCCAGTGCTTGTAAGGTTACTAGTAAAGCTGTCGTATCTTTTAAATATGATGGGATCAAGAAACAAACAACAGTGCATATTGCCTCCACACCCGTAACAGATCTGGTAATTAACCTTTCAACTTCCCCACTTACAGAGATGGAACACAAGGTCCTTTCCAAAGGCCTTTCGTTTGTCCCAACAGTGAAACCAGATTCCTTTATGGCCAAAGTAGAGAACTAAGTTTAATAGGACGTTACGTTTAAAAGAACATTTCGGAGACAGCTCCAGAACAATATCGGAGTCTACAATTCCTGACAAACTCAAAAAAATTATACCGAGATCAAAATTTGATCCTAACACCAATAATCCATCAATCAGGACGTTCTCTCGTTTAACAGAACAAATTTACCACAAAGAGGTGACCAAACCATACCATTCCAACTTGAACCGACAGGAGCTAACAGCATTGAACGATCTATCTAAAAGGACGGACTTGGTGATACGTAGCGCTGATAAGGGGGGCGCTATAGTTATACAAGATCTGGCAGATTATCTGTTGGAAAGCAAGCGTCAACTGTCAGATCAAGACACTTACAGTCCACTAGCATATGACCCCACCACACGGTTTAAACAGGAGTTGGATGATGTGTTGACACAAGCCACCACATCAGGAATTTTATCTACAGAACAAAAACGGGCTATGACAGTGGATTATCCAAAGATTCCACTGTTTTATACAGTACCAAAAGTACATAAATAATTGGATAATCCACCTGGCCGCCCTATTGTGTCAGCCAGGCAGTCTTTATATTATCCAGTTGCTATCTTCTTAGATGCATATTTGAATCCATGTATTCAGGCGATTCCATCATATTTAAAAAATACGACAGCTTTACTAGTAACCTTACAAGCACTGGATAACCGACCAGAGGATTTGATACTGTGTAGTGCTGACGTAACCAGTCTCTACACCTGCATCCCACATGATGCAGGTGTGGAGGCAGTTCGTCGGCTTATCACTGATAATCCTCTTTATTTAGGCCCATCGATAGATTTGTTTTTGAAATTGTTGACTTTGGTCTTAACTCGCAATTATTTTACTTTTAATGGTCGTATATACCTGCAGGTACTAGGCTGTGCGATGGGGTCCCCAGTGGCCCCATTGTACGCTAATGCCTTTATGTATACTATTGAGAGTACACTGTTTGATTCATCATTGGTTTCTTCTATGTATCTATACAAGAGGTACATAGATGATCTTCTTATTTTATGGCAGGGTACACGAGAACAATTGGAGCAATTGTTGGAGACACACAACCAAACTGGGAGTCCGGTACAATTCACATACCAGATGTCCTCAGTAGAGATACAATATTTGGATGTAACGATCAGGTATCACGATGGCCGATTACATATGGCCCTATACACTAAATTAACTGACCGTAATTCATTTTTACACTATACGAGCTCCCATCCGGTATCATAACGTAAGGGATTACCACAATCACAATTCCTAAGAGCTAAACGAATTATTTCAGATTTAGAACAGGTGGAACCCACTCTGGACCAGATGGTACATAAATTTGAACAGCGTGGTTATCCACGCTCTGATCTGTTGACCAGTAAAAACAAGGTCATGTCCCTAACCAGGGAAACGTTGTTGAAATCATCAGCTAAGGGTGATACCAATCGAGAGACCCGCAGAATACCGTGGGTCAACAACTACACAGCAGCCACTACTACAATTACCAAACAGGTCAAGAAACTTTGGCCAATAGTAAATACTGACCACACATTACCGGCATTATTGGGCTCTCGTGTACTACCCAGTTACACGAGGGGCCCTAATATAGCCGATAGAGTAGTTAAATTGGATGTGTTTCCCCTCACCAAACAGCAACAGACCCACTTTCTACGCCCGAAGGTAGGGTGCTTTCGCTGCTTGGGTTGCTCGACGTGTAATACCTTATTGACTGGCTCCACTTTCAGCCATCCTCATACGGGTAAAATTTTCAAAATACGACATAGGGTGACGTGCACGACCACTCATGTCGTTTATATGTTGAAATGCCCCTGTGGACTTGCGTACGTCGGCAAGACACAGCGGCAATTCCGAGAACGAATGGCCCTTCACAGAAGTGCTATAAAACAGGCTAAAGAAAAAGGTACCAGTGAACAACCACTGGCCCGACATTGCTTAGTAGAGAAACACAATGTAGCGAGTCTACGAGCTATTATTATAGATCATGTTCCCCAACACCATAGAGGAGGAGATCGCAACAGGATCTTATTACAGAGAGAAAGTAGATGGATACATGTATTGAACACAGTATCCCCAGGTGGTTTAAATGAAACACTGGGATTGCAGTGTTTTCTATAATCTATTCATTATATTAACATAATAAACCATTTTTGACAGGCATTTGTTCCCCTTTTCCCTCTTTTAGATTGAGGTTGCTTATTACTGCTGGCCCAGTATCACTGTTCATTATTATACGCAGCATACATAGAACTAATGGAGCCCGGTAATGGGTTTAGTTTATAAATTGAATTTAACTTATCATCATATAATATACATGTCAAGATTCAGCTTTGTTCCAGCTTTCAGCAACTGACACCTGATGTTTTTAATGTTTTTAAAGTTTTATTATAGTTGCACCTCAGGACGTTCTCACATTGATCGTTTAATATGCACTGTTGTTTGTTTCTTGTTGTTAGGAGTCGCTTAGCAACACTTGGAAACGTCCTCTCATTGGCTCTCTGAGTCCGGCGCGGCCAGATGACGTCACCACTCTGGGACCCGCGATTCAAGCGGCTGGACGTGGCGGATATGGCAGCGCCGGACAGGTGAGCATAGTTAACACTTGCTTGTTAGGGTATATAAGATGTGTTTTTTGTATGTAAGTTTGTATTGCTTGTCCCTGAAGACGGGGGATTACCCCGAAACGGCGTAGGACCGTAATAAAGGCTTCACATTTCATTCATCAGTCTGTCGAGTGCCGCTGCTTTTCACTCTATACAAAGGATAGCTAACATCCTCAGATGGCACCACAGCAAGTTTTCTTTCCCAGCGAGGAGTGCCGAGCCTGACTGCTGTGTGTATATATATATATATATATATATATATATATATATAGGGACAGGAAAACAGCACACACTTAAAAAGTATATCAATTGAGCACTGTAGCACTAATCAGGCATACTGCGCCCCGGGCAGGAAATGGGGCGTGGCCTAATACAGGGGGCATGGTCAATTACACCCCCTGTACATTAAAAGCGCCGCTTGAATGCTGAGCGGTGCGCGATGACGTCATCGCGCACCGCACAGCAAAAGGTCCTCTCCACGAAGGGAAACTAGACGCTAGGAGTCTAGTTCCCTTCGTAGAGAGGACCTTTGCTGTGCGGTGCGCGATGACGTCATCGCGCACCGCTCAGCAAAGTTACTCTCCAGGAAGGGAAACTAGACGCATAGCGTCTAGTTCCCTTCAGGAGGCGGACGGGGACGGGAGCGGAGGCGGACAGGGACACAGCGGGCAGCAGTGGCGGATCTTGCCACGGTGCGGCGCCCTCCGGATGGCGCCAGCGCCCTCCGGAAGGCGGCGCCCCGGGCAAAAGTCCTGCTTGCCGTGGCAAGATCCGCCACTGCATAGAGGAATGTATTTCAGCTTGAATAAGATAAAAGAGACCAACACACCACCATTAAATAGTTCAATCCAACAGATTGTAAAAAAAATCAGCCATAATAATCTACAGAATAAAATAAACTTGTTCTTTTCTTGCATAAGTTTTTGACTTTTATCTGCAGGTATCCTTTAAGTGTGAAAAAAATTCCTTTTGTCCAGAGCTGTATGCCTAAAATATGAAAATGTTCACAAATTTGTGATGGTACTTATCTCAGCCTATAGCAAATACGTACAAAAGTCAGCAGTCAATGTTCCAACATATATTTGGATGGGTACATCCACCTTCACCAAAGGTACAACGTTTCTGCAGAATGAACTGGATTAATAATAATAATAATAATAATAATAATAATAATAATAATAATAATTTTATTTATATAGCGCTCTTTCTCCAACAGGACTCAAGGCGCTTTACAGACATCAAAAACAATACACATGATACAGAGGATTTGAGTAATACAACAATAGACAAGCAACACAGACATAAAAGAAAAACCTTAAGCCCACAGAAAGCATAACGCAGGATTGGTGCAGGTATTTTGGGTAATGACTTCCAAGGGTTGTGTATTCCACCCTCATAGGTACCAAGTGCAGCAGCCATCTTGGGCGCTCCGCGTAGGATTACCCAGGGTGGAATAGTCTACCCCTAGAAGAGATGACACAAAATGGGGGTGATTTCAGAGTCCTACAGTTTAGAGTAGGGTTCCAACAAAACCACACGGTCCATGTATTTTTCATCCCATCCACAAGTGTACCATATGGGGCAGCCATGTTGGGCGCACTTTGAAGGTTACACTGTGGGAGGTGAGCCATACAAGGCCAAGTTCATATATTGGAAAACTGATGCTTATGTAGTCGTATGATGTACCCTGCATGTAGGGCACAATGGAAAGGTGTGCAATCAGTGGAGGTAAACATTACAGGAAAACACATGGTGGGGTGGAAGCAAGCAATGAAGAGGAAAGAAAAACAAAAAAAACAAAACAAAAACACAATAGCAGGTAACTAGTGGCAGAAGTAGGAGTGGGATAACATTTTGATCAGATCTTAGTACGGCTGGGAAGGAGAATGTGGGGGGCATACTCAGACGCAATGGTGATGTCCCTGCTGATCCTGGTCCTCTTCCCCCACAGTTCCCTGTTCATCTTGATGGTTAGGCCCAGGGGCAGACTTGATGTTCTCAGCCAGGGGATTAACTTAACAACAATTCAAAAAGAGGCATAGACTTACCTGTAACAATGTATGCCATTGTACATGCCAGCCGTCGGATCCTGGAAAGAGCACCATGTGAGATCTGCCGATTCCCAGCATACCGAGGGGTGTAATGTCATTTCTGCCTACCAGAACACAAAGATGCACATTCCCACAAAGGGGACCATATCAGAGTTGCGGCGTCCCAAAAGTGAAGTGACATAACCATGCAGACAATATTTACAAACAAAATCCTATTTAAAAAAGAATTTTAAGGTCACCAAACCAAAATACCTGTGACAATCAAAAGACATATCACATAAGAATATATGTTAAAAAATATAAACAGGGCATGCTTAATGTTGAAAAGTGCCCAGCTATTCCAAAGAATGAAAAAGACAAGCAAAAGCACAAAAAATAAACAATAAATAACCCAAGAAAAAATGCCAAAAAACAATTAACATCTTATTCAATAATACACCATATATGCAAACAAAATCCAAAAGATTTTTTAATAAATATATACATTTTAAAATATCTTGAGCAGCCTTCAGTGCCAGAGACTAATGTACTAATATTACAAAAAAACATTAAAATTCAATTCATCATTGAGACCAGATGGAGAAACCATCTTATACACTACATCAGTTTACTTTGACACTGAAGCCATTTTTTATGTTGATCACTTCCTTTCCTCAAAAATCTAATCTGATGAATAAACATAAAACTAAAGTTTTATGTCCTTAAATAAAAAACACCTGGCCACAGGTGGTGTGCTATGATCATTTTGTCTGTGGCTGCTTTCTAATTGATGATTGGTGTATGGCAATGCGCTCCTTGAAATATTTGTTGGTACCATTCCAATAAAAAAAAATAAGAATCCATGTTTTTTACTGAAATAACTTGAGTGACAAAAGCAATTGGCATCCAGCATTGTTTAATATATAACAGAAATCAAATTTTGAATTTGATTTTTGTTTCAACTAAATATTGTAAATAATGAAACAAATGAAAATGTCAGGAACACAAATCATGAGACCCGTAACCTACTATTTTGTTGCACAGTCTTTAGAGACAGTCACTGCAATCAAGCGATGTCTGGAGCTCTCAATGAGGCTTCTGTACCTATCAGCAGGTATTTTGGCCCACTCTACCTGAGCAGGCTGCTCCAGCTGTCTTAGGTGTGATGGAGGCCTTCTCCAGACTGCTTGTTTAAGCTCTTTCAGTAGAGGTTCTATATGATTCAGATCAGGGCTCACAGAAGGCTACTTCAGAATAGTCCAATGTTCTGTTCTTCTCCATGCTTGGGTGATTTTAGATGGTTGTTATGTGTCATTATCTTCTTGGAGGACCTATGACCTGAAACTGGGACAGAGCTTTCTAACACCGGGCAATATGCTTTGCTCCAGAATGCCTTCTGATTTCCTAAAATAAACTTTCTCCTTTGCTTTCTCTGGTCCATGTTCAGTGTGGTGTACACAATGACACCAAATAGCACAGTGACTACTTTTCTCCATTGAATTACAGATAAACAGATTAAAGACATGTGATGCTAATTTGGTCTGGAAAGCACAGTATTATTTTTTGCAGATGATACTAAACTGTGTAGGGTAATTAATTCAGAAATAGATATTGAGTCTCTACAGAACAACTTTTTTAAACTGGAAATTTGGCCATCTAAATGGAGAATGAGGTTCAATATAGAAAAATGTAAAGTTATGCACTTTGGGACAAAAAATAATCATGCCACCTATAAATTAAATGGGAAAAATCTAGGGGAAATGGTAGTTGAAAAAGATTTGGGGGTGCTCATTGATAATAGGCTTAGTAGCAGCACCCAATGTCAAAGTGCAGCAAAGAAGGCAAATAAGGTGTTAGTATGCATAAAACAGGGAATTGAGACAAGGGATGAGGGTGTGATCCTGCCACTGTACATAACATTAGTACGGCCATACCTGGAACATTGTGCACAATTCTGGGCACTTCATTATAAAAAAGAAATCTTGGAACTCGAAAGAGTTCAGAGGCGAGCTACTAAATTGGTTAAGGGGTTAGAGGCACTAGATTACAAGAAAAGACTCTAGAGGCATCTAAGAGGAGACATTATTCATAACTTCAAATATATAAAGGGACATTACAAGGAGCTATCAGGTGATTTGTTTATTGAGAGAACTCTGCACAGGACACACGGTCAGACTCGGAGGCTAGAGGAAAGAAAATTTTGTACCCAACAAAGGAAAGGATTCTTCTCAGTAAGGGTTGTAAGGATTTTGAACTCTCTGCCAGAGAAAGTAGTAATGGTGGACTCAGTAAATATATTTAAAAATGGTTTAGACAAATTTCTAACTGAAAAAGATATCCAAGAATATAGCATTTAAAATCATTATATTTGAGGAAGAGCATGAAATATAGTTGTTAATTAGCCTTAAAACATTACTTCAGCTGTAAACTTTAGCTAAATATAGAATAGGACCAATATATATATATATATACACAATCTCCTAGCGCTTGTATAGTCAATTAACCTGCTCGTTGTTATGATTTATCATTAAGATTGAAGCTGCTCCCAAATGTGGTATTGTTGGAATACCAACAACTGTTTTAAATAGAGATGTAGGATATAATATAAATAAATATATATCAGGAAGCGCTTCAATCAAATTTTTTTTTATAATTTATTAAAAATCAATAATATGCAATTTAATATATAAAAATTGTAGACATATAGTGTATCACTAAAACATTGTCTTTCTCATTCGTGTCTCCAATAATGCATTAGTCCATACTAGCAGTGTTCATTAAATGATTAATATTAGTTGCTGTGGGATCTTGAAGTAATTAGCCCGTATTGCACTTTCTCCTTTTGTTAGTCAGTTTGATAGCAATTTGAGGATTGTAGTGGCTAGCACGCCATCATGCAGTGTTTCCTCCGTTAATTGTTGCAATAGGCACACTTAGGGGAACAGACGGAGGGAGGGCGCCAGTTTGATGATAGCTCGGCGCTGTGCTGCACCCCCGTCTGACCGCAGCTGTCAGTGTCCTGTAACGTAGTGTGCAGAAAAAAAGAGGATCCCTCTTACCGGACTTGTAAAGATCACACATACCGCCGTGAGATAGGGGCGGAGAAACGCGTAAGGACCTTCTAAACGACCCATTAATTGAAAGTGTCTCCAAGGCTGTGGTGCAAAACAAGCCGTTCACGGACATCAAAGAGCCGCCGCTGCTACGGGAGTCTGCTGTCAATACTCCGCGGTCTATGTGATCTTTACAAGTCCGGTAAGAGGGATCCTCTTTTTTCTGCACACTACGTTACAGGACACTGACAGCTGCGGTCAGACGGGGGTGCAGCACAGCGCCGAGCTATCATCAAACTGGCGCCCTCCCTCCGTCTGTTCCCCTAAGTGTGCCTATTGCAACAATTAACGGAGGAAACACTGCATGATGGCGTGCTAGCCACTACAATCCTCAAATTGCTATCAAACTGACTAACAAAAGGAGAAAGTGCAATACGGGCTAATTACTTCAAGATCCCACAGCAACTAATATTAATCATTTAATGAACACTGCTAGTATGGACTAATGCATTATTGGAGACACGAATGAGAAAGACAATGTTTTAGTGATACACTATATGTCTACAATTTTGATATATTAAATTGCATATTATTGATTTTTAATAAATTATAAAAAAATTTTTGATTGAAGCGCTTCCTGATATATATTTATTTATATTATATCCTCCATCTCTAAATATAGAATAGAGTAAGAATTATAAGAATTATAATACAGGTTGAACTCGATGGGCAAGTTGTCTTTTTAACCTCATTTACTATGTTACTAATTCATGAAAGCAGTTAGTTTCAAATATCACTACAATCCAATTGCTTACTATCTCTTCTATTTCTGATACAGTAGCTCTTCTGTGAGATCGGAACACATGGGCTAGCCTTCACTCCCCATGTTTATCAATGAGCCTTGGGTGGACATGAATCTGTCACCAGTTTACTAGTTGTCCTTTTGACCACTTCTTGGTAGGTACTAATAACTGCATACTGGGAACACCCAAGACCTGACATTTTGGAGCTGTTCTGATACAGTTGCTCTGATTCATTCTGATCCTTACACCTGCCCATTTTTCCTGCTTCCAACACATCAACCTCAAGAACGGAGTGTTCAATTGCTGCCTAATATATCCTACCCCTTTGGTATAAATATGTATTTCTGATGCGGGGTACACTGGGCTCCACAGGGAATGACATTGGGGTGTAGAGTACGATCGTGATCCGAGGCACCAACAGGCTCAAAGCTTTGACCTTCTTCCCAGAATGCCTAGCGCCGCCTCCTCTATAACCCCGCCTCCGCGCACAGGAGCTCAGTTTTGTAGTTGGTGCCATGCAGTAAGCAGGCATACAACAGGGGGGCTGCTCCAGCAGCCCTTAGATGCTTTTTAAGAAAAAAAATGAAGACTTCAAGGGCTGCAGCAGAGACACTGACTGTGTTAGATGTCAGACATCTCCTGCTGCAGCTCCATCACCTCCCCCAGCGGCGCTGTACACTCCCGTGCCCTGGTTACCGGGTACCTACAGCGGAGGCTCCGGTTTTCTTCCAATTAGTCACACACACGACTGCTGTCTCCTGGATCGCGTGGCCGGTGGGAGGCGAGCTGTGTGCGCTGGCGTGGACACTGTGGTAGTACAGGGACCCCACTAGACCACCAGGGCAAGGGCACAGATCGGTTTTCTCTCATAAACCATTTATATAAGCCCACAGTACCCTGTGAAGTCCAGCAGGGGGATAAGGCTTTGACCTGTAGCCCCTCCCCCATCCCCAGGGTGCCATTTAGAGTAAATGTTCCCACCCTGGAGCTGCATCTCTCTCTCTCCCTGACTCCCTGTCAGTGTTTGGCCGCCATTAAGACAAGCTGAGCTGATCCTGGGACTGTTTGGGCAAATCCTCCTCTGTAAAGCCGCCTACATGTCGAAAGAGTGCATTTAGTCAGGGTTATGTAGTACAAGTACCCTGTGATATACATCTAGTCTTTACTGTGCATTGTTATATCTATTGAGTGTATAGCTATACATAGTACTACTCTGTATTGCTAGTCCAGAGCAGTTTTATTGCATGTCATAATTTCTGCATTGTACATTGTGACTATGTGTGTGTGCATATAGTTGCTGTGTGACCTCCATTTTGTGCATCTCACTCAGATTGCTATCCCTATATTCTATAACCTGAGGGGGCTAAGTGTGTCAGGTTTATCATTTAATATAGGTAGTTCACAGGATATACTCAGTGTGTATATTTCTCTGTGATTTTTAGTCACCATATACCTCTTGAATTCACGGTTTGTGCTAATACACTGCACAAGGAGTTTTTGTCAGGTATTTTGCTGCTGAAATTGTACTGTGTTGCCTTGCATGAGCTTTCGAATAGGTCAGCTACACAGGGCAATGGCTGTTCCCACATTGCATGTAGCTGAGGGTTCATTGCATTGCATTGCATGTAGCTGAGGGTTCAGGTTCTGGGGGATCCTTACCCCCAAGTGGGGCTGTAGCAACGGGGTTTCAAAATGACCCACCTTGGGCTACCTTTTCCACGCTATTGAATACACTGGTAACTTGACTAACGCCCCCTATGGGACCTCCTGTGCTGGTGCAACCGCTTATGGTCCCCGCGGTTAACTCGCCATGGGCAGATCAACTGTCCGCTCAGTTACAGCAATTGAACCAATCACTGACTACTCAGAAGTCTAACCCTCGCCCGCCTAAGACCAAAGGGTCCTCTAAGCGGGCCATTACTTCCTCACAATCCACCAACGTCCCAGACACCTCGTCTGATGAGGATGGTGTTTATACTGACCCCACAGATTCTGATCCCGACGCTTCTGATGGGGAAGCTGTTACACAGGTGGATGTCCCTGACTTGTTGAAGGCTATTAGGCTCATTCTTCAAATTGCTGATGACCAAGAGCCTGATGCTGCCCCTAAGAAACTGGACAGGTTTAAACATCAGAAAGTGGTTAAACAAGTTTTACCTCATTCTGACCATTTAGTTGACATACATCAGGAGTCCTGGGAAAATCCAGGAAAGAAATTCACGCCTCACAAGAAGATGCTGGCTCGCTACCCCCTCGCAGCGGAGCTAAGTAAAAGTTGGGAACCACCCCCGCCAGTGGATTCGCAAGTGGCGAGGCTGGTGGTATCCTCGGCTCTGCCTGTAACTACCGTCACGTCTCTGAAAGAACCGACGGATAAGCGTGTGGAGGGTTGTTTAAAGGCAATTTGCACCCTAACTGGTGCTGCGCATAGGCCCACCATTGCAGCGACATGGGCTGCAGAGGCTGTTGAAGCGTGGGCTCAGGAGCTGGAGGTGGAGTTGCCTTCCAATGCTTCTGATCATGCTAGACAATGTCTGTCATATATTGTCACAGCGTCTCATTATATTAAGGAGGCGACTTCTGATGCCAGTATTCTGGCGGCCAAGGCTTCTACTACGTCCATTTTGGCTCACTGGATTCTCTGGTTACGGTCCTGGTCTGTGGATCTGGACTCTAAGAAAACCCTGGAGGTACTCCCTTTTAAGGGAGCCCTCAACAAGATAGTAGCTGACTTAGCTTCTGCTAAAACAGCATGTCTACCTAATACTGCTCCTTCGGTGTCAAAGGCTAAGAGTACTCCCTTTTCGCTACTTTCGTCCTTCAGGTAAAGCAAAAGGTCAGGCGTACCCGAAACAGGTTTGCACTTCCAAACCCAATAAGCCCAAACGGGCCTGGGCTGCTGGTCAGCCTGCTTCCAAAACTGACAAGCCTGCCGCATTACGGGGCGGGCCTCCCTCTAGGGGATCCTAGGGTGGGGGGGCCGACTTCTAGGGTTTACCCAGGAATGATTAAAGACCACTTCCGATGCCTGGGTACGGGAAGTCGTCACTCGAGGTTACGCCGTAACCTTCAAAATCGTCCCCCTCATCGATTTTGCCTGACAGACGTCCCTTCAGATCAGGTGAAGGCAAAAACTCTTCACTCGGTGGTACAGTCCCTCCTGAACACAGGAGTGGTAGTACAGGTGCCTCTGGCTCAGAGAGGCAAGGGGTACTATTCACTGCTGTTCCTAGTCCTGAAACCGAATGGGTCCTCCCGGCCCATTCTCAACCTCAAGTACTTGAACAAATTTGTGAGGGTCTCCAAGTTTCATATAGAAACTCTTCGCTCTGTTGTTCTGGCTTTGGAATCTGGGGATTATATGGTCTCCCTGGACAAACAGGATGCTTACCTGCATATTCCCATTGCAGTGTCGCATCAGCAGTACCTGAGGTTTGTGGTTGGCAACCTCCATTACCAATTTCGGGCGTTACCTTTTGGTTTGACCACGGCTCCGCAAGTTTTCACCAAGGTCATGGCGGTAATGACGGCTGTACTCAGCCGTCAAGGGGTCAGGATCCTACCATACCTGGACGACTTGTTGATCCTGGCAAATTCCCCAGAAATTCTCCTACGCCATCTGGATCTGACTATCCAGTTTCTGCAAGCCCACGGGTGGCTCATCATCTTCCCTGGTCTCAGCGGTTGTTCTTGTCTCAGGAGAAAGTCCTGAAGCTTCAGGACAGGATTCGATGCTTCCTATCTCGTCCACAAGTGTTGATACATTCGGCAATGCCAGTGCTAGGTCTCATGGTGTCGGCTTTTGATATGGTGGAGTACACTCAATTCCATGCTCGCCCTCTGCAGAAGCTGATTCTTGCCAAGTGGGACGGCCTGCCTCACCAGATCAGGTCTCAAATGATCTCCTTGTCTCCGGAGGTCCGTCTGTCACTGAGCTGGTGGCTTCAGGACCAACGATTGAGCAGGGGTCGTCCCTTCTGGATCTCTAACTGGGTCCTTCTGACAATGGATGCCAATCTGAGAGGTTGAGGCGCAGTGTTGGAGCAACACTCCCTTCAGGGTCGGTGGACCAAGGAGGAGTCTCTCCTTCCGATAAACATCCTGGAACTGTGGGCAGTGTTCAATGCTCTGAACTTGGCCCAGCATTTAATACAGAACAGTCCTGTTCAAGTACAGTCGGACAACGCCACCACGGTGGCGTACATCAATCATCAAGGCGGCACTCGAAGCCACATGGCAATGAGGGAAGTATCACGGATTCTTCAGTGGGCAGAACGCCATCTGCCAGCCATATCGGCAGTGTTCATTCCGGGGGTCCTACACTGGGAAGCGGACTTTCTCAGTCATCAGGACGTACACACCGGAGAGTGGAGCCTCCATCCAGAAGTGTTTCAACTCCTCGTGGACAGGTGGGTCCTTCCAGATGTGGATCTGATGGTGTCTCGACACAATCATAAGGTTCCGGTCTTTGGAGCAAGGACAAGGGTCTCTACTAGAAGGGTGTCGGATCTGGGTGCCTTGTCTTGTAGGTCACCATATCTGTTTTTTCACCGTGATCGGGCGGTTCTTAGAACACGTCCCGGGTATTTACCTAAGGTGGCGTCTTCTTTCCACCTTAAATCAGTAGATTGTGGTTCCGGTCTTTGCATCTCCTGAATTGTCTTCCAAAGAGCGGTCTTTGGATGTGGTACGGGCTCTCCATAGCTACGTGAAGAGAACTGCCTCCATCAAGAAGTCGGATTTTCTTTGTTCTATTTGGTTTTGACAAACATGGCTGGCCTGCTCACAAGCAGACCCTGGCCAGATGGATTAGAATTGTACAGGCTGGCCTTCCAGCATCTGCTACCATAAAGGCCCATTCTACTCAGTCGGATGGACCTTCTTGGGCGGCCCACCGTGGTACGACCCTTGAACAATTGTGCAAGGTGGCTATGTAGTCCTCAGAGAACATGTTCATAAGGTTCTATGCCTTCGATACGTCCGCCTCCCAGGATGCTTCCTTTGGACGCTGGGTTCTTGTGCCCGCTACAGTGCGTCCCCTCCCATAAGGAACTGCTTTAGGACATCCCCAATGTCATTCCCTGTGGAGCCCAGTGTACCACGCAGCAGAAAACGAGATTTATGGTAAGAACTTACCTTTGTTAAATCTCTTTCTGCGCGGTACACTGGGCTCCACAGGACACCCACCCTGACGCACTTCGCTTCCTTAGGTTGGTATGGCATTAGCCGCTGACACTTTCTCCTGTCATGAGAATATGGTGTATGTGGCTACTAACAGTTGTCGTCTCTTTTGCCTGCTACTGCATTGGGCTGGTTAACAAAAACTGAGCTCCTATGCACGGAGGCGGGGTTATAGAGGAGGCGGCGCTAGGCATTCTGGGAAGAAGGTCAAAGCTTTGAGCCTATTGGTGCCTCGGATCAAGATCCTACTCTACACCCCAATGTCATTCCCTGTGGAGCCCAGTGTACCTCGCAGAAACAGATTTAACAACGGTAAGTTCTTACCATAAATCTTGTTTTATATACACACATAATACACTGCTACACAAAATGATAAACAGGAAAAAAAAATCCAAGTTAGCATCTGCGCCAGCCCAGCTGTGGTTACAAAGAAGTTGAGGTGCTAGTGCAGCTCATGGTGGAAAATCTGCACCATACTAGCACGCAGCTCATGACTGGATCTAAAGAGATAACGGAGGACATCACACAACAGGTCAACGTGGTGGCCCCAATCCACCATAGCAACACTGAGATCTAGAAGTTATGTATACAGACATGTTTTTATTTTATTTTTAAAATTGAAACACTTGTGACAATAAAGTATGTTTAAAATAGTTAATTTTTATTTATTTTTGAGTTTCCAGACGTAAAAAATGTTATATTAATGGCAAACTATTATATACAGTGTCCGTGAAATAAAAACTTAAAATATTTTGGAATTGATAACGCCAATTAATCTATCTTGTTAATGTTAATAGCTGGCAGCATTTCAAGAGGCACCTGAAATACAAACTTCGGGAGCGCCAACGTCACACCAGGGGACCAGTGGTGGGCTATGTGCACCTTTGGAGTTGTCTCCTATTGAGCAGACTTTAATTAGCACTAGGAAATTGATGGGTTTAGAAGGCTGGACTGTGACGCAACTTCTCCAGAAGAGCCTTGCCAGTCAGATAATTTTCAGCACACACCAAGAACTATACAGTTACATAAAAATAAGGACTCTGTAATTTGCAGAAACATTAACTCATAAAATCCTCCTTTGGATTTGTACCCAGCTTAACGCTTAACATAGATTCACTTTGCTGCTGAATAAATCTCCTGCTGCAGGGCTTTTTACTGTTACCTCTGGTTCATTTTTAGTGAATTTCTGGAAGGGAACCATTTTAATAGTTTGCCCGCTTATTAATAAATGTCCAGGACTGAAATACCGATTGAGGGGAATACATATAGGTATTTTTTGGCTTTACAGTTAAACTACGAATATCTGGGCAGGATTCACCCTAAAACTGGGAACACAATGGAACACCACGCATTTGTTCAGACATTGGAGCAAATGTCCTTGAGCCAAGATTCTGTGTACACACTGGAACAAGTTTTATAAATGGCAGTATGATCATCGTTATCTGAGGTTGAAAAAAAAATAAGAATTTACTCACCGGTAATTCTATTTCTCATAGTCCGTAGTGGATGCTGGGGACTCCGTAAGGACCATGGGGATTAGCGGCTCCGCAGGAGACTGGGCACAACTACAAAGAAAGCTTTTAGACTACTGGTGTGCACTGGCTCCTCCCACTAAGACCCTCCTCCAGACCTCAGTTAGGATACTGTGCCCGGAAGAGCTGACACAATTAGGAAGGATTTTGAATCCCGGGTAAGACTCATACCAGCCACACCAATCACACCGTATAACTCGTGATACAATACCCAGTTAACAGCATGATAACAACTGAGCCTCTCAACAGATAACTCAACAATAACCCTTTAGTTAAGCAATAACTATATACAAGTATTGCAGACAATCCGCACTTGGGATGGGCGCCCAGCATCCACTACGGACTATGAGAAATAGAATTACCGGTGAGTAAATTCTTATTTTCTCTAACGTCCTAAGTGGATGCTGGGGACTCCGTAAGGACCATGGGGATTATACCAAAGCTCCCAAATGGGTGGGAGAGTGCGGATGACTCTGCAGCACCGAATGAGAGAACTCAAGGTCCTCCTCAGCCAGGGTATCAAATTTGTAGAATTTAGCAAACGTGTTTGCCCCTGACCAAGTAGCAGCTCGGCAAAGTTGAAGAGCCGAGACCCCTCGGGCAGCCGCCCAAGAAGAGCCCACTTTCCTTGTGGAATGGGCTTTTACTGATTTAGGATGCGGCAGTCCAGCCGCAGAATGTGCAAGCTGAATCGTACTACAGATCCAGCGAGCAATAGTCTGCTTAGAAGCAGGTGCACCCAACTTGTTGGGCGCATACAGGATAAAAAGCGAGTCAGTTTTCCTGACTCCAGCTGTCCTGGAAACATAAATTTTTAGGGCCCTGACTACATCCAACAACTTGGAAGCCTCCAAGTCATTCGTAGCCGCAGGCACCACGATAGGTTGGTTCAGATGAAAAGCTGATACCACTTTGGGAAGAAACTGGGGACGAGTCCTCAATTCTGCCCTATCCATATGGAAAATCAGATAAGGGCTTTTACATGACAAAGCCGCCAATTCTGAAACCCGCCTGGCCGAAGCCAAGGCCAACAACATGACCACTTTCCACGTGAGATATTTTAAATCCACGGTTTTCAGTGGCTCAAACCAATGTGACTTTAGGAAATCCAACACCACGTTGAGATCCCAAGGTGCCACTGGAGGCACAAAAGGGGGCTGAATATGCAGCACTCCCTTAACAAAAGTCTGAACTTCAGGTAGTGAAGCCAATTCTCTCTGGAAGAAAATCGACAGAGCCGAAATCTGGACCTTAATGGAACCCAATTTAAGGCCCATAGTCACCCCTGACTGTAGGAAGTGCAGGAACCTGCCCAGCTGAAATTCTTCCGTTGGGGCCTTCCTGGCCTCACACCACGCAACATATTTTCGCCATATGCGGTGATAATGGTTCGCAGTTACTTCTTTCCTAGCTTTTATCAGCGTAGGAATGACTTCCTCCGGAATGCCCTTTTCCTTCAGGATCCGGTGTTCAACCGCCATGCCGTCAAACGCAGCCGCGGTAAGTCTTGGAACAGACAGGGCCCCTGCTGCAGCAGGTCCTGTCTGAGCGGTAGAGGCCATGGGTCCTCTGACATCATTTCTTGAAGTTCCGGATACCACGCTCTTCTTGGCCAATCCGGAACAATGAGTATAGTTCTTACTCCTCTTCTCCTTATTATCCTCAGTACCTTTGGTATGAGAGGAAGAGGAGGGAACACATAAACCGATCGGTACACCCACGGTGTTACCAGAGCGTCCACAGCTATCGCCTGCGGGTCTCTTGACCTGGCGCAATATTTTTCTAGCTTTTTGTTTAGGCGGGACGCCATCATGTCCACCTGTGGTTTTTCCCACTGGTTTACAATCATTTGAAAGACTTCTGGATGAAGTCCCCACTCTCCCGGGTGGAGGTCGTGCCTGCTGAGGAACTCTGCTTCCCAGTTGTCCACTCCCGGAATGAACACTGCTGACAGTGCTAACATGTGATTTTCCGCCCATCGGAGAATCCTTGTGGCTTCTGCCATTGCCGTCCTGCTTCTCGTGCCGCCCTGTCGATTTACATGGGCGACCGCCGTGATGTTGTCTGACTGGATCAGTACCGGCTGGTTTTGAAGCAGGGGTTTTGCCTGACTTAGGGCATTGTAAATGGCCCTTAGTTCCAGAATATTTATATGCAGGGAAGTCTCCTGACTTGACCATAGTCCTTGGAAGTTTCTTCCCTGTGTGACTGCTCCCCAGCCTCGAAGGCTGGCATCCGTGGTCACCAGGACCCAGTCCTGTATGCCGAATCTGCGGCCCTCTTGAAGATGAGCACTCTGCAGCCACCACAGCAGAGACACCCTTGTCCTCGGAGACAGGGTTATCAGACGATGCATCTGAAGATGCGATCCGGACCACTTGTCCAACAGGTCCCACTGAAAAGTTCTTGCATGAAACCTGCCGAATGGAATCGCTTCGTAGGAAGCTACCATTTTTCCCAGGATCCGCGTGCAGTGATGCACCGACACCTGTTTTGGTTTTAGGAGGCCTCTGACTAGAGATGACAGCTCCTTGGCCTTCTCCTCCAGGAGAAACACTTTTCTCTGTTCTGTGTCCAGAACCATCCCTAGGAACAGCAGGCGTGTCGTAGGGACCAGCTGTGACTTTGGAATGTTTAGAATCCAGCCGTGCTGTTGTAGCACTTCCCGAGATAGTGCTACCCCTACCAACAACTGCTCTCTGGACCTCGCCTTTATCAGGAGATCGTCCAAGTACGGGATAATTAAAACTCCCTTCCTTCGAAGGAGTATCATCATTTCCGCCATTACCTTGGTAAAGACCCTCGGAGCCGTGGAGAGACCGAACGGCAACGTCTGGAATTGGTAATGACAATCTTGTACCTCAGGTTTGTGGTACTCCTGGTGAGGATGGTAAATGGGGACATGTAGGTAAGCATCCTTGATGTCCAGCGATACCATGTAATCTCCCTCGTCCAGGCTCGCAATAACCGCCCTGAGCGATTCCATCTTGAACTTGAATTTTTTGATATATGTGTTCAAGGATTTCAAATTTAAAATGGGTCTCACCGAACCGTCCGGTTTCGGTACCACAAACATTGTGGAATAGTAACCCCTTCCTTGTTGAAGTAGGGGCACCTTTACTATCACTTGTTGTGAATACAGCTTTTGAATTGCCTGTAACACTGCCTCCCTGCCTGAGGGAGTGGTTGGCAAGGCAGATTTGAGGAAACGGCGGGGGGGAGACGTCTCGAATTCCAGTTTGTACCCCTGAGATACTATTTGAAGGATCCAGGGATCCACCCGTGAGCGAGCCCACTGCTTGCTGAAATGCTTGAGACGGGCCCCCACCGTACCTGGCTCTGCCTGTGGAGCCCCAGCGTCATGCTGTGGACTTAGAGGAAGCGGGGGAGGACTTTTGCTCCTGGGAACTGGCTGTATGCTACAGCTTTTTCCCTCTACCTCTGCCTCTGGGCAGAAAGGATGCGCCTTTAACCCGCTTGCCCCTATTGGGCCGAAAGGACTGTACCTGATAATACGGTGCTTTCTTAGGTTGTGAGGGAACATGGGGCAAAAATGTAGACTTCCCAGCTGTTGCTGTGGAAACGAGGTCCGAGAGACCATCCCCGAACAATTCCTAACCCTTATAAGGCAGAACTTCCATGTGTCGTTTGGAATCTGCATCACCTGTCCACTGCCGAGTCCATAACCCTCTCCTGGCAGAAATGGACATTGCACTAATTTTGGATGCCAGCCGGCAAATATCCCTCTGTGCATCCCTCATGTATAAAAGTGCGTCTTTTATATGCTCTACGTTCAGCAAAATAGTGTCCCTGTCTGGGGTATCTATATTTTCTGACAGGGAATCTGACCACGCAGCAGCAGCGCTGCACATCCAGGCTGAAGCTATAGCCGGTCTCAGTATCACACCTGTGTGTGTATATATAGATTTCAGGATAGCCTCCTGCTTTCTATCAGCAGATTCCTTCAGGGCGGCCGTATCCGGAGACGGTAGTGCCACCTTCTTCGAAAAGCGTGTGAGCGCTTTATCCACCCTAGGGGATGTTTCCCAGCGTGACCTATCCTCTGGCGGGAAAGGGTACGCCATTAGTAACCTCTTAGAAATTACCATCTTTTTATCAGGGGAAGCCCACGCTTCTTCACACACTTCATTTAACTCTTCAGATGGAGGAAAAGCTACTGGTAGTTTTTTCTCTCCAAACATTATACCCTTTTTTGTGGTACCGGGGGTAACATCAGAAATGTGCAACACATTTTTCATTGCCTCAATCATGTAACGTGTGGCCCTACTGGAAGTTACATTAGTCTCTTCGTCGTCGACACTGGAGTCAGTATCCGTGTCGACATCTGTCAACCATCTGAGGTAGCGGGCGTTTTAGAGCCCCTGATGGTTTTTGAGACGCCTGGGCAGGCACAGGCTGAGAAGCCGGCTGTCCCACATTAGGTATGTCGTCAAACCTTTTATGTAAGGAGTCGACACCATCACGTAATTCCTTCCACAGCACCATCCACTCAGGTGTCGACCCCGCAGGGGGTGACATCACATTTACAGGCATCTGCTCCACCTCCACATAAGCCTCCTCATCAAACATGTCGACACAGCCGTACCGACACACCGCAAACACACAGGGAATGCTCTGACAGAGGACAGGACCCCACAAAGCCCTTTGGGGAGACAGAGAGAGAGTATGCCAGCACACACCAGAGCGCTATATAACACTGGGATCCCACTATCAATGAGTGTTTTCCCTATAGCTGCTTTTTTATATATATTACATATATATATATATCTATACTGCGCCTAAATTTAGTGCCCCCCCTCTCTTTTTTACCCTTCTGTAGTTTCTCAGACTGCAGGTGAGAGCCAGGGAGCTTCCTTCCAGCGGAACTGTGAGGGAAAAATGGCGCCAGTGTGCTGAGGGAGAAGCCCCGCCCCCTTTTTGGTGGACTTTCTCCCGCTTTTTCTGTGATACTGGCAGGGGTAATTTTACATCTATATAGCCTCTGGGACTATATATGATGAATATTTTGCCAGCCAAGGTGTTATCTATTGCCCTCAGGGCGCCCCCCCCCCCCCCCCCCAGCGCCCTGCACCCAGTGACCGAAGTATGAGGTGTACATGAGGAGCAATGGCGCACAGCTGCAGTGCTGTGCGCTACCTTGGTGAAGACTGAAGTCTTCTGCCGCCGATTTTCCGGACCTTCTTCGTGCTTCTGGCTCTGTAAGGGGGACGGCGGCGCGGCTCCGGGAACGAACACCAAGGTCGGGTCCTGCGGTCAATCCCTCTGGAGCTAATGGTGTCCAGTAGCCTAAGAAGCCCAAACTACCACCTGTTAGGTAGGTTCGCTTCTTCTCCCCTTAGTCCCTCGCTGCAGTGAGTCTGTTGCCAGCAGATCTCACTGAAAATAAAAAACCTAAATATACTTTCTTTCTAGGTGCTCAGGAGAGCCCCTAGTGTGCATCCAGCTCGGCCGGGCACAAGAATCTAACTGAGGTCTGGAGGAGGGTCTTAGTGGGAGGAGCCAGTGCACACCAGTAGTCTAAAAGCTTTCTTTGTAGTTGTGCCCAGTCTCCTGCGGAGCCGCTAATCCCCATGGTCCTTACGGAGTCCCCAGCATCCACTTAGGACGTTAGAGAAATAGGATTTTAATTACCTACCGGTAAATACTTTTCTCGTAGTCCATAGAGGATGCTGGGGTCCAATTTAGTACCATGGGGTATAGACTGGTCCCTTGGGAGCCACTGGCACTTTATGAGTAACAGTGTGGGCTGACCCCTCCCTCTATGCCCCTCCTACCAGAGCCAATCTAGAAACTGTGCCTGAGGAGATGTACATACTTTGAGAGAAGGAAAACACAAATAGCGGTGAGATTCACACCAGCTCACACAAACAGAAAGAAAGCCAAGCTACCCAACTTGGAACAATTCAGCAACAGCTGAAAACAACAATATTGAACCAACAATGCAGGACTACGAAGCACTGGGCGGGCGCCCAGCATCCTCTATGGACTACGAGAAAAGGATTTACTGGTAGGTAATTAAAATACTTTGTTATCTTACGTCCTAGATGATGCTGGGGTCCATATTAGTACCATCGGGTTGTACCAAAGCTCCCAGTATGGGAGGGAGAGTGCTGAGGTTCCTGCAGAACAGATTGACCAAACTTTAGGTCCTCAAAGGCCAAAGTATCGAACTTGTAAAACTTAGCAAATGTGTTCGACCCTGACCAAGTAGCTGCTCGGCAAAGTTGCAAAGCCGAGAGACCACAGGCAGCCGCCCAGGAAGAACCAACCTTACAAGTAGAGTGGGCCTTAACAGAGTTTGGACACGACAGGCCTGCCGTAGAATAAGCATGCTGGATAGTAAACCTGATCCAGCGAGAAATTGTCTGCTTAGAAGCAGGACACCCAACCTTGTTGGGAACATAAAGCACAAACAGCGTGTCCGACTTCCTGTGACAAGAAGTTCTCTTCACATATTTTCAAGGCCCTCACAACATCCAAGGACCGTGAGGTAATTGAGGAGTCAGTAGCCACTGGCACCACAATAGGTTGGTTGATGTGAAAAGCATTCACAACCTTCTGAAGAAATTGCAGACGCGTACGGAGCTCAGCTCTATCCTCATGGAAAACCAAGTAGGGGCTCTTGCATGAAAATGCCCCCAATTCAGACACACATTTAGCAGATGCCAATGTCAACAGTGTGACCGCCTTCCAAGTAAGAAATTTGACATCCACCTCCTGTAAAGGCTCGAACCAATCCGATTGCAGGAAGTGCAACACCACATTAAGATCCCAAGGTGCCGTAGGAGGCACAAAGGGTGGTTGGATGTGCAGAACCCCTTTCAAGAAAGTCTGAACCTCCGGGAGAGCAGCCAATTGTTTCTGGAAGAAAATGGACAAGGCCGAAATCTGGACTTTTATGGAGCCCAAGCGTAGGCCCACATCCACACCTGCTTGCAGAAAAAGGAGAAACCGCCCAAGTTGAAACTCCACAGTAGGAAAGTTATTGGATTCACACCAAAACACATTTTTTCCAAATGCGATGGTAATGTTTAGACGTTACTCCCTTCCTAGCCTGTATCAGGGTAGGAACGACCATGTACGGAATACCCTTCCGAGCTAGGATCAAGCGTACAACCTCCATGCCATCAAACGTAGCCGCTGTAAGTCTTGATAGGCGAACAGCCCCTGTTGAAGAAGGTCCTCGCGGAGAGGAAGAGGCCTCGGATCTTCCAGCAGCAAGTCCAGAAGGTCCGCGTACCAAGCCCTTTGCGGCCAGTCCGGAGCAATGGGTATCGCCTGAACTCTTGTTCTTTTTATTAGCTTGAGAATCCTTGAGATGAGTGGAAGTGGAGGGAACACATACACCGACTGGAACACCCACAGAGTTACCATGGCATCCACCGCCACTGCTTGTGGGTCTCGTGACCTGGAACAGTACCTCCGAAGCTTCTTGTTGAGACGAGAGGCCATCATGTCTATGTGAGGTATGCCCCACCGGCTTGTTAACTCTACGAATACCTCCGGGTGGAGGCTCCATTCTCTCTCGTGTCTGCTAAGGAAGTCCGCTTCCCAGTTGTCCACTCCCGGAATGAAGATTGCCGCCAGCGTGTGCCTTTCCGCCCAGAGGAGGATTCTCATTACCTTTGACATTGCGGCTCTGCTCTTCGTTCGGCCCTGTCTGATTATGTAGGAAACCGCTGTGACATTGTCCGACTGAACCTGAATGGTTCGATTTTGCAGAAGATGTGTCGCTTGTAGAAGGCCGTTGTATATTTAGTTCCAGCACGTTTATTGGAAGGACAGATTCCTGACTTGACCACCTTCCTTGGAAGTTTTCCCCCTGGGTGACTGCTCCCAAACCTCTAAGTCTTGCATCCGTGGTTAGAAGAATACAGTTCTGAATCCCGAACAGATACCCAGGCTGGCTTCAAGACATCCTGGACCATTGATTTGATCACCAATGCTTTCTACAATGGTAGAAACACCCTCTGCACTTCTGTGTCGAGTATCATCCCCAGGAATGGCAGTCTCCTTGTCGGTTCCAAATGTGACTTTGGTAGGTTCAGGATCCACCCATGATCCTGGAGTAGTCGAGTTGATAGAGCAATACTCTGCAACAACTTCTCCCTGGAAGATGCTTTTATTAGCAGATCATCCAGATATGGAATTATGTTCCCTCCCTGTCTGCGGAGGAGTAGCATCATCACTGCCATGACCTTGGTGAACACACTCGGAGCTGTGGAGAGGCCAAATGGCAGTGCCTGGAACGGATAGTGACAGTCCAGCAGTACAAATCTGAGATGAGCCTGGTGATGCAGACAGATCGGAATTTGAAGATATGCATCCTTGATATCTAGGGATACTAGGAATTCCCACTCCTAAAGACTTGAGATCACTGCTCTCCATCTTGAATTTGAAGACCCTCAAATAAGGGTTCAACGACTTTAGGTTTAATATTTGCCTTACCGAACAGTCCGTTTTCTGTACCACAAACAGGTTTGAGTAATAACCTTGTGATGTAGGTGAGGTGGAACTGGAACAATGACATTTGTTTGAACCAATTTTTGAATGGCATCCTGTAGGATAACCCCCTTCTGTCAGCGAAACTGGCAAGCCTGATTTGAAGAATCTTTGAGGTGGGAGATCTTGAAACTCCAGTCTATACCCCTGGACAATATCTGTTACCCAGGGGTTCAGGCATGACGACGGCCAGATGTGACTGAAATCTTTTAGTCTCGCTCCCACCTGCCTGACTTCCAGGCTGGGAGGTCCACCATCATGCAGAAGATTGAGGAAGCAGAACCCGGCTTCTGTTCCTGAGATCCTGTTGGTGCAGGTTTTCTGGATTTCCCCCGACCTCCCCTAAAAAAAGTGGAAGGGGGTTTGGACTTCTTAGCCTTTGTGGTCCGAAAGGACTGCAGCGTAGATGTAGGATAAGGTTTCCTAGCCTGTGGTGCTGCTGAGGGAAGAAAGGTTGACTTACCCGCAGTAGCCACGGAAATCCACGCATCTAATGCGTCCCCAAGCAGAACCTGACCTGTGAAAGGTAGGTTCTCCACACTTTCCTTGGATTCTGCATCCACAGTGTATTGGCGTAACCAGAGTCCTCTGCGTGCCGAGACCGCCATGGAAGTAGCCCTCACATTCAGCATGCCAAGGTCCTTCATGGCCTCCACCATGAAACCTGCAGAATCCTGTATGCGACACAAAAACAAGTCAATGCCACACATATTTATGGTATCTAAATCCTCAAGTAATGTGCCTGACCACTTTACTATGGATTTAGAAATCCACGCACAAGCAATGGTGGGCCGTAAAGCTACACCAGTAGCTGTGTATATTGATTTGAGTGTAGTCTCAATCTTACGGTCAGCAGACTCTTTTAAAGCGGTTGAACCAGGGACAGGTAAAACCACCTTCTTCGACAACCAGGATACTGAAGCGTCATCTATAGGGGTGTTTTCCCACTTTTTCCTGTCCTCTTCAGGAAAAGGAAAAGCAATGAGAACCCTTTTAGGGATCTGGAATTTTTTCTCTGGGTTTTCCCAGGATTTTTCACATAAAGAATTTCATTCCTTAGAAGCGGGAAAGTAAGGGAGGATTTCTTATGATCAGTAAAATAAGATTCCTCTACCTGTTCAGTTGCCTTCTCAGTAATATGTAAAATATCCCTAATGGCTTCAACCATCAGTTGCACCCCCTTAGCAAGTGATGCATCCCACCCCTGCATATCCCCATCACCGTCCTAGAGGATGCTGGGGACTCCGTAAGGACCATGGGGATTATACCAAAGCTCCAAAACGGGCGGGAGAGTGCGGATGACTCTGTAGCACCGATTGAGCAAACATGAGGTCCTCATCAGCCAGGGTATCAAACTTGTAGAATTTAACAAAAGTGTTTGAACCCGACCAAGTCGCCGCTCAGCAAAGCTGTAATGCCGAGACGCCTCGGACAGCCGCCCAAGAAGAGCCCACCTTCCTAGTGGAATGGGTCTTTACCGAATTAGGTAATGGCAATCCAGCCGTAGAATGAGCCTGCTGAATCGTGTTACAGATCCAGCGAGCAATAGTCTGCTTAGAAGCAGGAGCGCCAACCTTGTTGGCTGCATACAGGACAAACAGAGCCTGTTTTCCTAACCCTAGCCGTTCTGGCTACATAAATTTTCAAAGCCCTGACCACATCAAGGGACTCGGAAACCACCAGGTCCCTTGTAGCCACAGGCACCACAATAGGTTGGTTCATATGAAAAGAGGAAACCACCTTAGGCAAAAATTGAGGACGAGTCCGCAACTCAGCTCTATCCTCATGGAAAATCAGATAGGGGCTTTTGTGAGACAAAGCCGCCAACTCAGACACTCGCCTTGCAGATGCCAAGGCCAACAACATAACCACTTTCCAAGTGAGATACTTAAATTCCACGGTTTGAAGAGGCTCAAACCAGTGAGACTTAAGGAACTGTAACACCACATTAAGGTCCCATGGTGCCAGTGGGGGCACAAAAGGAGGCTGGATATGCAGCACTCCCTTCACAAAAGTCTGGACTTCTGGGAGAGAAGCCAATTCCATCTGAAAGAAAATGGACAGGGCTGAAATCTGTACCTTAATGGAGCCTAATTTTAGGCACAAATTCACTCCAGTCTGTAGGAAGTGGAGAAAACGGCCCAGATGGAATGCTTCCGGAGGAGCATTCTTGGTCTCACACCAAGACACATAGGGGGTAATTCCAAGTTGATAGCAGCAGGAAATCTTTTAGCAGTTGGGCAAAACCATGTGCACTGCAGGGGGGGCAGATATAACATTTGCAGAGAGAGTTAGATATGGGTAGGTTATTTTGTTTCTGTGCAGGGTAAATACTGGCTGCTTTATTTTTATAGATTTAGATTGCAGATTGAACTCACCACACCCAAATCTATCTCTCTCTGCACATGTTATATCTGCCTCCCCTGCAGTGCACATGGTTTTGCCCAACTGCTAAAAAATTTCCTGCTGCGAACAGCTTGGAATTACCCCCATACTTCCTCCAGATACGGTGATAATGTTTTGCTGTCACCTCCTTCCTAGCCTTTATCAGAGTAGGATTGACCTCATCCGGAATGCCCTTTCCAGCTAGGATCCGGCGTTCAACCGCCATGCCGTCAAACGCAGCCGCGGTAAGTCTTGGAACAGACAGGGCCCCTGTTGCAACAGGTCCTCTCTGAGAGGAAAAGGCCACGGATCTTCTGTGAGCATTTCCTGCAGATCCGGATAACAGGCCCTTCGAGGCCAATCTGGAACAATGAGAATTGTCTGTACTCCTTTTCGTCTGATGATTCTCAATATTTTTGAGATGAGAGGAAGAGGAGGGAACACAGACCGACTGAAACACCCACGGTGACACCAGGGCGTCCACAGCTACCGCCTGAGGGTCCCTTGACCTGGCACAAATACCTCAGAAGCTTCTTGTTGAGGCGTGACGCCATCATGTCTATTTGAGGTAGTCCCCACTGACTTGCAATCTCTGTAAAGACTTCTTGATGAAGTCCCCACTCTCCTGGATGGAGATCGTGTCTGCTGAGGAAGTCTGCTTCCCAGTTGTCCACTCCCGGAATGAAGACTGCTGTCAGAGCGCTTACATGATTTTCCGCCCAGCGAAGTATTCTGGTGCCTTCTGCCATTGCCACTCTGCTCTTTGTTCCGCCTTGGCAGTTTACATGAGCCATTGCTGTGACGTTGTCTGACTGAATCAGAACCGGTAGGTCGCGAAGAACATTCTCCGCTTGACGCAGGCCGTTGTATATGGCCCTCAATTCCAGTACATTGATGTGTAGACAAGCCTCCTGGCTTGACCACAGTCCCTGGAAGTTTCTTCCCTGTGTGACTGCTCCCCATCCTCGGAGGCTCGTGTCCGTGGTCACCAGAACCCAGTCTTGAATGCCGAACTTGCGACCCTCTAGAAGGTGAGTACTCTGCAGCCACCACAAGAGAGATGCCCTGGGGGACAGGCTGATCATCTGATGAATATGTAGATGTGACCCGGACCACTTGTCCAGAAGGTCCCACTGAAAGGTCCTCGCATGGAACCTGCCGTAGGGAATGGCCTCGTAAGACGCCACCATCTTTACCAGAACTCGAGTGCATTGATGGACCAACAGCCTTTTTGGCTTTAACAGGTCCCTGACCAAGCTCTGGAGTTCCTGGGCCTTTTCCAACGGGAGAAAAACCCTTTTTTGTTCTGTGTCCAGAATCATGCTTAAGAAAGGCAATCGGGTCGTTCGAACCAACTGCGACTTTGGCAGATTGAGAATCCAGCCGTGCTGCTGCAACTCCCTCAGGGAGAGTGATACGCTGTTCAGCAAGTGTTCTCTCGATCTCGCTTTTATCAGGAGATCGTCCAAGTACGGGATAATTGTGACTCCCTGCTTGCGCAGGAGCACCATCATTTCCACCATTACCTTGGTGAAAATCCTCGGGGCACTGGAAAGCCCAAACGGCAACGTCTGAAAATGGTAATGACAATCCTGTACAGCAAATCTCAGGAACGCCTGATGAGGAGGATATATGGGGACATGAAGGTATGCATCTTTTATGTCCAGGGACACCATATAATCACCCCCCCCCCCCCTCCAGACTGGCGATGACCGCTCTGAGCGATTCCATCTTGAATTTGAACCTTTTCAAGTATAGGTTTAAGGATTTTAAATTCAGAATGGGTCTGACCGAACTGTCCGGTTTCAGGACCACAAACGGGGTTGAGTAGTACCCCGTCCCCTGTTGAAGCAGGGTAACTTTGACCACCACTTGTTGAAGACACAGTTTTTGAATTGCATTTAAAACTACCTCCCTCTCTGGAGAAGCAGCTGGTAGGGCAGATTTGAAAAACCGGCGAGGAGGCACCTCTTCGAATTCCAGCTTGTAACCCTGGAAAACAATGTCTATTGCCCAGGGATCCACCTGTGATTGAACCCAGACGTGGCTGAAAAGTCGAAGACGTGCCCCCACTGGGGCGGACTGCCTCAGCGGAGCCCCAGCGTCATGCGGTGGATTTTGTAGAAGCCGGGGAGGACTTCTGCTCCTGGGAACTAGCTGTAGTTGGCAGCTTTTTCCCTCTGCCCTTACCTCTGGCGAGAAAGGAAGATCCCCGTACTCTTTTGGATTTATGCGACCGAAAGGACTGCATCTGATAATGTGGCGTTTTCTTTGGCTGTGAGGAAACATAAGGTAAAAAAGTGGATTTACCTGCAGTAGCTGTGGAAACCAGGTCCGTGAGACCTTCCCCAAATAAGTCCTCACCCTTGTAAGGCAAAACCTCCATATGCCTCTTTGAGTCGGCATCACCCGTCCATTGGCGGGACCACAGGGCTCGCCTAGCAGAAATCACCATGGCGTTGGCTCTGGAACCCAGTAGGCCAACGTCTCTCTGAGCATCTCTCATATATAGGACAGCATCCTTAATATGACCAAAGGTCAATAAAATGGTATCCTTATCCAGTGTATCAATTTCAGCAGACAAGGTATCTGTCCACGCTGCTACAGCGCTACAAACCCAAGCCGACGCTATCGCCGGTCTGAGTAATGTACCAGTATGTGTGTATATCGACTTCAAGGTAGTCTCCTGCCTGCGATCAGCAGGATCCTTGAGGGTTGCGGTATCTTGAGACGGCAGCGCCACCTTTTTGCATAAGCGCGTCAACGCTTTGTCCACCTTGGGGGAGGATTCCCACCGTATCCTGTCCTTTGCCGGGAAAGGATACGCCATAAGAATCCTTTTGGGAATCTGAAGTTTCTTGTCTGGAGTTTCCCAAGCCCTTGAGGGGGGAAAGAATCCGTGTCGGTATCAGTGTCTACTACTTGGGATAGTGGGCGCTTCTGAGACCCAGAAGGGCCCTGTGACATAGTGAAAGGCAGGGACTGACTCCCTGTACTTTTCAACCTTTTGTGTAATAAATTCACATTTGCAT
The DNA here is from genome assembly GCF_028390025.1 of Pseudophryne corroboree. Classification (NCBI taxonomy): domain Eukaryota; kingdom Metazoa; phylum Chordata; class Amphibia; order Anura; family Myobatrachidae; genus Pseudophryne; species Pseudophryne corroboree. The sequence goes on from NC_086449.1 coordinate 250,062,502, forward strand.
TTAAAACATTCCACATGTCCACCCAAACAGAGGTCGGCGTTGCCACACTCATTTGCTCCACCTCCTCCCTAGAAGAGGAGCCTTCCGCTTCAGACATGCCGACACACACGTACCGACAACCCACACACTCAGGGAAATCTCTAATCTGGAGACAGGTCCCCAACAAGGCCCTTTGGAGAGACAGAGAGAGAGAGTATGCCAGCACACACCCAGCGCCAATGACCCTGGAAACACAATTCCCAGATATATATAGCGCTTTTTTTTTTTTTAATATACTGACTGCGCCAAAATTATGTGCCCCACCCCCTCCCCCTCCTTTAAAGCCCTCTGTCACCGTGTTCAGCAGGGGAGAGTCCGGGGAGCCAGCTTCTCAGCAGCGTGCTGTGGAGAAAATGCGCTGATTAGTGCTGTGGGATCAAGCTTCGCACCCTCAGCGGCGGGCTTCGGTCCCGCTCAAAATACAAAAAAACCTGGCGGGGGATTGTATATAATACTGCCACAGCTTAATATACAATTATTTTTGCCAGCCAAGAGGATTATTGCTGCCCAGGGCGCCCGCCCTGCACCCATCCGTGCCTGTATCGTGTGTGTGTGTGTGTGTGTGTGTGTGTGTGTGTGTGTGTGAGCAATGGCGCGCAGCGTTACCTCAGTGAAGATTCGAAGTCTTCTGCCGCCTGTGAACTCTTTCACGATGCAGGGAGCCTGTTGCCAGCAGGACTCCCTGAAAATAAAAAACCTAACAAAATTCTTTTTTACAGAGAAACTCAGGAGAGCTCCCCTGAAAGCACCCAGTCTCCTCTGGGCACAGGATCTAACTGAGGTCTGGAGGAGGGGCATAGAGGGAGGAGCCAGTGCACACCCATTCTAAAGTTTCTTTATAGCGCCCATGTCTTCTGCGGAGCCCGGCTATTCCCCATGGTCCTTACGAAGTCCCCAGCATCCTCTAGGACTTAAGAGAAAGTATATTACAGTCCTGAGTACATGAAAGAGACTCTTCAGGAGAAGATAAACACTCTGCAGCACAGGAGACAGTTCTTAGACATGGTAATGTGGGATATACACACATACAGGAAAATGTCAGACACAGTTTTTCCCCAGAGTACCTTCAGAAAGTCACAGAGTAAAAAGAGCCAGCCACACAGCGCCTGTATAGGCAATTATGATAAAAGCCCGGTGCTTATCAATCAACCTTCATTAACACCAGTAACACTCCCCTTCCTGTCTATAACACCCTGGTACCGGAGAGGATATCTGGAGTTATGTGGAGGGCAGCGCTCCCTGTCAGTGTCCTGTTCAGCAGATCTGCAGGGAGAAAATGGCGCTGTGAGAGCTGGAACCACTCTGAGAAGCCCCACCCCCTGTAATGGCACGGCTTCCCGCACTGTGCGATTATACTAGCCTGAGGATTTATTTGCCAACAGCAACAGCTCCCTAGCTAGCCCCAACAGTGGGAAAAGCCCGTTAGCAGCGGTGACCAGTGTAGGGCATGTGCGCTGGCTCAGGATGCCCCTCAAGCGCTTAAACCATGTCGCTGAGCCAACTTGGAGCGCAGCCTGTCAGAGCTGTGCTTCCACTCTTGTGCCCCATTCCCGCCGGCAACCCGCTAACCAGGCCGCCGGCGCTGTACTCACCACACTTCTTTCTTCTGGCTCTGTTAGGGGGTGGCGGCCGTGCTGCGGGAGTGAGCGGTCACCTCGTGGGCTTGCGATCAGCACCCTCAGGACCTCAGTGTCCTGTCAGCGGAGATAGAGAACCATTATCTTCAAGAGTCGATTCCTACTCCCCAACCCAAGTCCCACGAAGCAGGGAGGCTGTTGCCAGCAGCCTTCTTGTAACCAAACTCAGAAAATAATAAAACTAGAAAAACTCCTAAGAGCTCCCCTAGCTGTGGCCGGCTCCTCCGGGCACATTTTCTAAACTGGGTCTGGTAGGAGGGGCATAGAGGGAGGGGCCAGCCCATACTATTAAACTCTTAAAGTGCCATTGGCTCCCAAGTGACCCATCTATACCCCATGGTACTAAATTGGACCCCAGCATCCTCTAGGACGTAAGAGAAAAGACAATTTGTCCATCAAGTTCAACCCATTTGTGATCCATCCTTTATAAGCACAAACAAGGTCACTAGCGATATCGCTAAGTTTGACGTGCAGCACATCAAACCTCGTGTCCGTTGCTAGAAACCACGGGAGGGTGCAATCACCCGTACTTATTGAGCGATGTAGACAATTCGTCGAAATGGAAAATCAGCCCGACATCACTCCAGTGTGTACCCAGCTTTAGGTAACTTTCCTTCTCTGAGCGAAGGATTAGGTCCTGCCAATACAGTGATGATGGATAACAGTCTCTTATGCTGGGTACATACAAGACAACATGAAAACAATATGTCACTCACGATTTCCTTTGAACTCCCGGACAATGTGCACACTCACAGATTATACATACGACCAAATGATATATGCAAGTCATTTGACACTAATAAATTGTTGGGTTTCAGCCTAATTTAACATTGGTAGTGTACACACTGCATGATTTGCTCCTAGTCGTAAGCAACATTTTCGAAATTGAGTTGCATGTACAGATGACAATGCTAGCAACCTGCAGGAGTGATTATCGCTAGCGATATAGTGCATACAAACTGAATGATTTAAACAATTTGTCATAACAATTGGTAGTTATTGGCAATTCATTCAAAGGGTGGAATTCCAATGTTTGAAAAGTCGGTTGAGTGTTTTTTTCATATCTAATAGACAGCAAAAAAAACAGACTCCCAACTGACTTTTCAAACAATTGCACTAGTGTGTACCCGGCTTTATCCTCATCAACATTAAGCTAATACAGTGGCACCTAAACTCGTACCTCAACAACCCCTAATGCTTAACAATTTCCAGGTCCCCTGTGGATTTTTAAAATGTGACAGTTGGTCATACACTGTGCACCTGCCGGGTGACCTGGAAAACGTGAACTGTTTAGGGCAGGGGCGGCCAACCAGTCAGTGACAAAGAGCCAAAAAACCTTTTTAGGTACGTCAAAGAGCCGACATCGAGCCGAAGGCGCGCATGCAAAAATGGAATGTGGCCTTGTGCCTGCTAGACAGACACCCCTGGTATAAAATACATTGAAAGAGCCAGAACAACATAAAATAAAATTTTTTAAAGTCCGATCCATTGAAAAAGCCACTTTCACATAAAATAATTGAAAAAGCCAGATTCACATAATAAACTTAAGTTCCCCCATGTGTCACTCCTGCCAGCTCCCCATGTGACACTCCTGCTAGCACCCTCCTATGTCACTCCAGCCAGCTCCTCCATGTGTCACTCCTGCTACCACCCTCCTATGTCATTCCAGCCAGCACCCCCCATGTCACTCCAGCCAGCTCTCCCATGTGTCACTCCAGCTACCACCCTCCTATGTCACTCCAGCCAGCTCTCCCATGTGTCACTCCTGCTACCACCCTCCTATGTCACTCTAGCCAGCACCCCCCATGTCACTCCAGCCAGCTCTCCCATGTGTCACTCCAGCTACCACCCTCCTATGTCACTCCAGCCAGCTCTCCCATGTGTCACTCCTGCTACCACCCTCCTATGTCACTCCAGCCAGCACCCCCCATGTCACTCCAGCCAGCTCTCCCATGTGTCACTCCAGCTACCACCCTCCTATGTCACTCCAGCCAGCTCTCCCATGTGTCACTCCTGCTACCACCCTCCTATGTCACTCCAGCCAGCTTTCCCATGTGTCACTACTTCCAGCACCCTCCTTCATCACTTCAGTCAGCTCCTCCATGTGTCACTCCTGCCAGGACCCTTCTGTGTCACTCCAGCCAGCTCCGCCTTGTGTCACTAGCCCACCCTCATGTGTCACTAAAGTTCCCCCACCAAGTCGTGCCATTGCTGCAGCCCCTAATGTGTTCTCTGTTTGCCAGTGGGTGTCTCGCCTCTAGTATCTGGCTCCTTCAAGTTTCAGTCCCTGTAGTGCTGCTGCATGTCTGGCTGGAGTGTAGCAGTTTCCGGATCTATTGTGGTCATGTGATTTTGAGTGTTGGGGAGCCACATTTAAATAAAGAAAGAGCCTCATGCGGCTCATGAGCCACTGGTTGGCCACCGCTGGTTTAGGGGTACTTGAGGACCACTTTTGTGAAGCACTGAGCTAATAGCTCACTCTCGGATTTATGTTTTACCGGTGGACGGAATGCAGACTGTTAATATCCTGACAGCAGCATCCCACCTGCCAGAGTGCCAGCAGCTGGGTAAGCGCTGAGTCCCTTTGCGGGCATGCTGCATTCACCATGCTGTGGGCTCGGTGGCTCGCCACAGGATCTGTTACCACTCTATGGAGCAGATTTATTAAGCCTGGAGAAGTGATAAAGCAGTGATAATTGCAAGGCGATAACGCACCAGTCAGCTCCTGTCATTTTTCAAATCCGCAATGATTGGCTGGTGTGTTATCACCTTGCGCTTATCACTAGTTAATCACTTTTCTCTCTTCTCTAGGTTAATACATCTGCCCCTATGAGTGCTGTGGACACCCACAACAGCAGTGTCGGCTGTCAGGATTCCGGCGTCTGTATACTAACCGCTGGGATCCAGTCAGCCGGCAAATGAAACATCCTTCCCTCACCTCATGAACTGTCACGATGTCTCGGAGTACTTGTTAAGGTTAAAATAAGATTTTACTCACCGGTAAATCAATTTCTCGTAGTGCGTAGTGGATGCTGGGGACTCCGTAAGGACCATGGGGAATAGACGGGCTCCGCAGGAGACTGGGCACTCTAAAGAAAGATTTAGTACTACCTGGTGTGCACTGGCTCCTCCCTCTATGCCCCTCCTCCAGACCTCAGTTAAGGAAACTGTGCCCGGAAGAGCTGACATTACAAGGAAAGGATTTTGGAATCCAGGGTAAGACTCATACCAGCCACACCAATCACACCGTATAACTCGTGATAAACTTACCCAGTTAACAGTATGAACAACAGAGCATCAAACAACAGATGCCAACATAACCCTTTTATTAAGCAATAACTATATACACGTATTGCAGAAAGTCTGCACTTGGGACGGGCGCCCAGCATCCACTACGGACTACGAGAAATAGATTTACCGGTGAGTAAAATCTTATTTTCTCTAACGTCCTAGTGGATGCTGGAGACTCCGTAAGGACCATGGGGATTATACCAAAGCTCCCAAACGGGCGGGAGATTGCGGATGACTCTGCAGCACCGAATGGGCAAACACAAGGTCCTCCACAGCCAGGGTATCAAACTTATAGAACTTTGCAAAGGTGTTTGAACCCGACCAAGTAGCTGCTCGGCAAAGTTGTAATGCCGAGACCCCTCGGGTAGCCGCCCAAGAAGAGCCCACTTTCCTTGTGGAATGGGCTTTCACTGATTTTGGATGCGGCAAACCAGCCGCAGAATGAGCCTGCTGAATCGTGTTACAGATCCAGCGAGCAATAGTCTGCTTTGAAGCAGGAGCACCCAGCTTGTTGGATGCATACAGGATAAACAGCGAGTCAGTTTTCCTGACTCCAGCCGTCCTGGCTACATACATCTTCAAAGCCCTGACTACATCAAGCAACTTGGAGTCCTCCAAGTCACGAGTAGCCGCAGGCACCACAATAGGTTGGTTCAAATGAAAAGATGACCCCACCTTCGGCAGAAATTGCGGACAATCCGTAATTCTGCCCTGTCCATATGGAAAACCAGATAGGGGCTTTTATATGACAAAGCCGCCAATTCTGACACACGCCTAGCCGAAGCGAAGGCCAATAGCATGACCACTTTCCACGTGAGATACTTTAGCTCCACGGTCTTAAGTGGCTCAAACCAGTGAGATTTCAGGAAACTCAACACCACATTAAGATCCCAAGGTGCCACTGGTGGCACAAAAGGGGGCTGAATATGCAGCACTCCCTTTACAAACGTCTGAACTTCAGGAAGCGAAGCCAGTTCCTTTTGAAAGAAGATGGATAGGGCCGAAATCTGGACCTTTATGGATCCTAATTTTAAGCCCATAGTCACTCCTGACTGTAGGAAGTGCAGGAACCGGCCCAGCTGGAATTCCTCTGTAGGAGCCTTCCTGGCCTCACACCAAGCAACATATTTTCGCCATATACGGTGATAATGCTTTGCTGTCACGTCCTACCTAGCCTTTATCAGCGTAGGAATAACTTCATCCGGAATGCCTTTTTCCGCTAGGATCCGGCGTTCAACCGCCATGCCGTCAAACGCAGCCGCGGTAAGTCTTGGAACAGACAGGGCCCTCGTTGCAACAGGTCCTGTCTGAGAGGCAGAGGCCATGGGTCCTCTGTGAGCATTCCTTGCAATTCCGGGTACCAAGTCATTCTTGTCCAATCCGGAACAATGAGTATTGTTCTCACTCCTCTTTTTCTCACAATTCTCAGCAACTTTGGTATGAGAGGAAGAGGAGGAAACATAGACCGACTGGAACACCCACGGTGTTACAAGTGCGTCCACAGCTATCGCCTGAGGGTCTCTTGACCTGGCGCAATACCTTTTTAGCTTTTTGTTGAGATGGGACGCCATCATGTCCACCTGTGGCAGTTCCCATCGATTTGCAATCTGCGTGAAGACTTCTTGATGAAGTCCCCACTCTCCCGGGTGGAGGTCGTGCCTGCTGAGGAAGTCTGCTTCCCAGTTGTCCACTCCCGGAATGAACACTGCTGACAGTGCTAGTACGTGATTCTCCGCCCAACGAAGAATCCTGGTGGCTTCTGCCATTGCCACCCTGCTTCTTGTGCCGCCCTGGCGGTTTACATGGGCCACTGCAGTGATGTTGTCTGACTGAATCAGCACTGGTTGGTTTCGAAGCAGAGGCTCCGCTTGACTCAGGGCGTTATATACTGCCCTTAGTTCCAGGATATTGATGTGCAGACAAATCTCCTGACTTGACCACAGCCCCTGGAAGTTTCTTCCCTGAGTGACTGCCCCCCATCCTCGGAGGCTTGCATCCGTGGTCACCAGGACCCAGTCCTGTATGCCGAACCTGCGGCCCTCGAGGAGGTGAGCACTTTGCAGCCACCACAGAAGAGACACCCTGGCCCTGGGGGACAGGGTGATCAGCCGATGCATCTGAAGATGTGATCCGGACCACTTGTCCAACAGATCCCACTGAAAGATCCTCGCATGGAACCTGCCGAAGGGAATGGCTTCGTATGACGCCACCATCTTTCCCAGGACTCGCGTGCAGTGATGCACCGATACCTGTTTTGGTTTTAGGAGGTCTCTGACCAGAGTCACGAGCTCCTGAGCCTTTTCCTCCGGGAGAAACACCTTTTTCTGGCTTGTGTCCAGAATCATGCCCAGGAAGGGCAGACGCGTCGTAGGAATCAGCTGCGACTTTGGAATATTCAGAATCCAGCCGTGCTGTCGCAAGACTTCCTGAGAGTGTGCTACGCTGATCAGCAACCGCTCCCTGGACCTCGCCTTTATGAGGAGATCGTCCAAGTATGGGATAATTGTAACCCCTTGCTTCCGAAGGAGCACCATCATTTCCGCCATCACCTTGGTAAATATTCTCGGTGCCATGGACAGGCCAAACGGCAACGTCTGGAATTGGTCATGACAGTCCTGTACCACAAACCTGAGGTACTCCTGATGAGGTGGATAAATGGGGACATGCAAGTATGCATCCTTGATGTCCAGAGACACCATAAAAATCCCCTTCCTCCAGGCTTGCAATGACCGCTCTGAGCGATTCCATCTTGAACTTGAATTTCTTCAGATAAATGTTCAGGGATTTTAAATTCAAAATGGGTCTGACCGAACCGTCCGGTTTCGGTACCACAAACATAGTGGAATAGTAACCCCTTCCCTGTTGAAGGAGGGGAACCTTCACTACCACCTGCTGGAGATATAGCTTGTGAATTGCTGCAAACACTACCTCCCTTTCCATGGGGGGAAGCTGGCAAGGCCGATTTTAGGTAACGGTGAGGGGGCGTCACCTCGAATTCCAGCTTGTATCCCTGAGACACAATTTGTATAGCCCAAGGATCCACCCGTGAGCAAACCCACTGGTGGCTGAAATTTCGGAGACGCGCCCCCACCGCTCCAGGCTCCGGCTGTGGAGCCCCAGCATCATGCGGTGGATTTAGTGGAAGCCGGGGAGGACTTTTGTTCCTGGGAACTAGCTGCATGGTGCAGCTTTTTTCCTTTACCCCCGCCTCTGGCAAGAAAGGATGCACCTCTGACTTTCTTGCTTTTTTGTGAACGAAAGGACTGCATTTGGTAATACGGTGCTTTCTTTGGCTGTGAGGGAATATATGGCAAGAAATTTGACTTCCCAGCCGTAGCTGTGGAAACTAGGTCCGAGAGACCGTCCCCAAACAATTCCTCACCCTTATAAGGTAACACCTCCATGTGTTTTTTTAGAGTCGGCATCACCTGTCCATTGCCGAGTCCATAGGACCCTTCTGGCAGAAATCGACATTGCGTTTACTCTAGGCAAATGTCCCTCTGGGCATCCCGCATATATAGGACAGCTTCTTTGATATGCCCTAGGGTCAGTAACAGTCTCCCTGTCCAGGGTATCTATCTCCTCAGACAGAGTATCTGTCCATGCTGCTACAGCACTACACATCCAGGCCGAAGCAATTGCTGGCCTCAGAAGAGTACCAGAATGTGTATAAACAGACTTCAGGATACCTTCCTGCTTCCTATCCGCAGGATCCTTTAGGGCGGCCGTATCCTGTGACGGCAGGGCCACCTTCTTAGATAAGCGTGTCAACGCTTTGTCTACCCTAGGGGAGGATTCCCAGCGTAACCTATCCGTTAGCGGGAAAGGATACGCCATAAGTAATCTTTTGGAAACCAGTACTTTCCTATCAGGGGAATCACACGCTTTTTCACATAACTCATTTAATTCATGTGGGGAAAAGTCACTTCTTGCTTTTTCTCCCCAAACACATAAACCCTCGTCAGGGACAGGGTTTTCCTTCGATATGTGCAATACATCCTTCATCGCTATAATCATGTATCGGATGGCTTTAGTCATTTTAGGCTGCAATTTTGCATCATCGTCATCGACACTGGAGTCAGAATCCGTGTCGACATCTGTGTCAACCAACTGGGATAGTGGGCGCTTTTGAGACCCTGACGGCCCCTGAGCTGTAGAATCAGACATGGGTCGAGACCCTGACTGATTGTCCAACCTTTTATGCAAGGAGCTTACGTTATCATTTAACACCTTCCACATATCCATCCAATCAGGTGTCGGCGCCGTCACCACATTCACTTGCACTTGTTCTGCCTCCACGTAACCGTCCTCAAACTTGTCGACACAAACGTACCGACACACCGCACACACAGGGAATGCTCTAATTGAGGACAGGACCCCAAAAGGCCTTTTGGGGAGACAGAGTATGCCAGCACACCCCCCAGCGCTAAATAACCCAGGGATTATATATAACCCAGGGATTACACAGTAACTAAGTGTTTACCCAGTAGCTGCTGTTTATGATAATATGCGCCTAAATTTATGTGCCCCCCCTCTCTTTTTACCCTTTTTCTACCTTGATACTGCAGGGGAGAGCCTGGGGAGCTTCCTCTCAGCGGAGCTGTGGAGAGAAAATGGCGCCGGTTAGTGCTGAGGAAGAAGGCCCCGCCCCCTCAGCGGCGGGCTTCTGTCCTGGGTCTGTGTAAATAAAATGGCGGGGGCTCGCACATATATACAGTGCCCAGCTGTATATATGTGTCTTTTTGCCAAGAGGTATACTAATTGCTGCCCAGGGCGCCCCCCCCCTGCGCCCTGCACCCTACAGTGACCGGAGTGTGTGGGCGCAATGGCGCACAGCTGCAGTGCTGTGCGCTACCTCATGTGAAGACAGGAGTCTTCTGCCGCCGATTTCGATGTCTTCTCTTCCGCCGGCTTCTGTCTTCTGGCTCTGCGAGGGGGACGGCGGCGCGGCTCCGGGAACGGACGACCAAGGTTAAGATCCTGTGTTCGAACCCTCTGGAGCTAATGGTGTCCAGTAGCCTAAGAAGCGCAACCTAGCCGCAGTTAGTAGGTTTGCTTCTCTCCCCTCAGTCCCTCGTAGCAGAGTCTGTTGCCAGCAGAAGCTCTCTGAAAATAAAAAACCTAACTAAAATACTTTCTTATTAGCAAGCTCAGGAGAGCTCACTAAAAGCACCCAGCTCTGGCCGGGCACAGATTCTAACTGAGGTCTGGAGGAGGGGCATAGAGGGAGGAGCCAGTGCACACCAGGTAGTACTAAATCTCTCTTTAGAGTGCCCAGTTTCCTGCAGAGCCAGTCTATTCCCCATGGTCCTTACGGAGTCCCCAGCATCCACTAGGACGTTAGAGAAAAGTATATAGCAAGTGACAGTCTGTAGAGGAAGAAATCAGTAACAAGTATGATTGCTGCGCCATCTCTTCCCGTAGCTACTTAAAATGCTGAAATAGCCATCATTTTTAAAACAGGGAGGATGCCCCACTGACAAGCTTCCAGAGCACAGTCTTAGATGACAAGCGCTTCAACAATGTCTCTCCGATGCAGACTGTGTAAATGAAAACCACCCATCTACTGCAATGTGACAGACACTGGAAGGTCTCTGCACACTGCCCAGCTCACTCCTCCCGCTGTCAGGTGCCCGTGTTTCACTTCCAGATGCCTTCCTGACTCCGCTGCTAGAACATAAGCGCCTCCCAGTAATTTATTTTATTAGATGCCGTTCTGGAGCTCTGCTGTGACCGGACTCCTGCTCTGTCACTTTACTACTGCCAAATGCCATTTAACAGCTCCCTAGCTAGCCCTTTTATAGTATACTACTCGCACTGGCCGCGGGATGAGCATTGTCTGTAGATGTTTATGCAGCAGATGCAACCAGCGCCCAAATCTCTTTCCCAGGATAGTGTAGCATATTAAAATAAATGAATATATATTTTACCGACGTGCCTCGCACAAAAAGACAGAAGAATGGTTTAGGCAACTTTGTGGCAATTGTGATGTATTATGGCACAAAGATTTTCTTGAAACATAATGTTTAGAACTGTCAGGCAAAAGAAAGCTACATATTAGGCAGCTGGTTTGAAGGCAGTCACATTCCTTTCAGGACTGCTGTGAGGTTAATTTACTGCTGGTGTGAAGAACAGATATTAATTAAATGCTATCAAGCAGGGGTGTAACCAGACTGTGGGTCCATAGCAACATAATGAAGGGGCTCCCGTCCCAATGCTTCGACACCTCTCTGCAGCAGTTACTAATTTAATGTCCCATAATAGAGCCCGGGCTCATTTTCTGAACCATAGCCGTGCCCTAGTTTATTTTATGAAGCAATGTAGGTCCCTAGTTTACATATCACATTGTATGGCTGCTAGTATATCCCCAATTCACACTGACAGTGTCCCCAGTTCATATTATGGTCATGTTACAGTGACCCACTATAATGCCTTCCATTTCATACTGTGTAACAATAAAGTGCAAGAGTTATTATGTAACATTATAGTGCCCTTATATTACAATGAGTAGATCAGATGACACATTAGTGCCCCCTTAACATTATAACATCCACTACTCACACTGACTGAAAATGTAATGTCACACAATTCAGGCTGGGTAAGAGATCAAACCCAATTGCTTAGCAGGCAATTCTGGGAACTTGGTATGCAACTTTATAACCTGGGTCCAGGCCCCTTAAGCCTCTGGGCCCCAAAGCAGTGGCACCCTCTGCACTCACTACAGATATACCCATGCTGTCAAGGTCAACCAAATTTAGGCAATAAGACTCATTGACTGAAAGTTATTACAGGGCCATTTGTACAGTAAATCAGTCTTAATAGAAAATTGGTTATAACATATTACGGAAGTCGAGAAAACCATGAACAAAAACAATGCAGGGAGGATTTTTAAACAGGCAGAATCACCCGGAGCAATGGTGATAAAGCCACCGATCCGCTTGCATTCTGACAGCTTTCCAACAAGTTGGTAATTACTTATCGGGAAAAAAACGGCCCCTATTGAATGGGTTGGAACCCCTTCTGACCTAAACCTGTCGGAAGCTGCAGTCTTTCAGACAAGACGGCAGTTTCCAACAATTACTGAATACACCCAATAATGATCGTGTCAACCTATTTAAAGGTGTCGACCAATAGTGGTAGACCTAATGATCCACACCCTAAAAGCAAAACAACCTGGTGACTGCTGGTTTAAAATAAATAAAAAATAAATAAATAAATCTATTACCAACTATGGTAAAGATTATGTGCAATAAACAGCAAGCCTCTTTGAATGTTTACTAGTAATTCCTAATATTTTAAGCATTTCATTACACTTAATGTAATTTTACATGTGTAGTTAGTGTATTTGAGTTTATTAGCTGTGTAATGTGTGTTACATTATCAGTATTGTCTGACAGACCGCATTTTTGTTTGTGCCTCAAATGGTTGGTTAAAGGTTTTAAGCCAAGCAAATCAGTAAGAGTGCCCTACCTTTACCCGATGCTGTGCATTGCTGTACAGGATCCACCTGTGAGGTGGAATTCCAAAGCGGACAATCACTTCAAGAAGGCGATCAAGTGGGGCCAAGCACACTGGCCAAGACAAAATGAATTTGCTACTGTGGATGCTTTACTATTGTATAGGCTAGAAAAGCAGCTGTCATGTAGAACCTAACCATGTGCTAAGCAACAAGCTACTTTTGTGCCACATTCATTATTCATACTAAACACTTCAGATTTCTCCATGGCTTTACAGAGTGGCGATGACACCACAGAACTGTTTGCCCTCAATACCCATTTCCAGTAAATAAATGTAACAGGCTGCTTCCATTTTACAAGACATCCTTTATTAAAGAACAATCCAGAGAAAACAGAGCAGATTTCGGAGAGAATGGATCTACTGGTCTTTCAGTTCCTTCAGTCTTCTGATGGCAGATTTCACTGTGACAGCAGAGGTGGTGCTGGAAGAATAAGAGCAGGTTCAGTCATCACACCATACCACACAATGTCTATATACTTACAATATACAATGGAGAGTGACATGTCACAGACGAACTAATTACAGTCTCTTTTCAAATTGAGAATTGATGCCACACAGCTACCAAGACTGAGGTTTTACCAAACGTGTTCAAGCATATTATTCCTTACAAGAGGAACTGTTTAGATGCAATAGAATTTATTATTTATATAGCGCACACATTCTGCAGCGCTTTACAGAGAACGTTTGCCAATTCACATCAGTCCCTGCCCCAGTGGAGCTTACAATCTATATTCCCTATCACCTGTACACACAGACACATTCACGCTTTAATTTTTGTAGGGAGCCAATTAACCTACCAGTATATTTTTGGATTGTGGGAGGAAACCGAAGTACTCGAAGGAAACCCACGCAAGTACGGGGAGAATACACAAACTCCGCACAGTTAGGGCCATGGTGGGAATGGAACCCATGACCTCAGTGCTGTGAGGCAGTAATCCTAACCATTATACCATCCGTACTGGCCTATCTGGAATTTAATAGCCAGCATAATATAGCAAGTCCATCATTAATATTCTGACATTCATAAACAATGTAATGAAATCCCCTTTGAAGAAAGGGACACTTAAAATAAAAGTTTTACAGCTTTTACCAACATTAATATATGTATAACTTGTTTAATGTGTTATGCAGCAGGGAACAATTGTTCCCAGACCAGAATCTGCAGCCTTCAATCAACAAATCATTGTCATTAAAGCAGTCTGTATTCCCTTATACTGCAATTTGTCCAAGATACTTTAAATATATTCATTCATGGATGAGTGCCTGAAAATGGACCTACCACCAATATGTAACAGCTACACATATCAGCTACATAACACATGCACTGTACTGATAGCATTATTAAACTTCATATGGTGTTACAATTGGTCCACAACACCATACCAATGGCAAAAAGGGGATTTTTGTTACTTACCGTAAACTTTCTCTCTGATTCCATCTGGGGGATGCTGCGCACTTACTGATGGGTTAGTGTGTTGGATGGGAGTTTGGCACAGAACCTATAGAAACTCCTCCCCCCTCTAACCCCTCCCATCTCCAGCCTGACTAGCAGATCACCTCAGTTTACGTTTAGCAAAGCCGGAAGAGACAGAACAGAACATAACCAATAATTCCAGACAAAACTACAGGAGGCATCGCAGCGTCCCCCAGATGGAATCAGAGAAAGATTTTACGGTAAGTAACAAAAATCCCCTTTTCTCTTTCATCCATCTGGGGGACGCTGCGCACTTACTAATTGGATTTCCCAAAGCAAGCTAATTAGAGGAGGGAGAAACAGACGGCATAGCTGTCTGCAAAATTTGACACCCAACAGAGGCAGTCTAAACCGAAAGTATGAAAACGGTAAAACTTAGTGAAGGTATGCACGGATGACCAGGTCGCCGCCCTACACAGCTGCTCGACGGAAACACCACCGCGAACAGCCCAGGAAGCACCAACAGCCCTAGTCGAATGAGCCCTTAATGAGTCCGGAACAGGCAAAGCCGAAGAAATTTAAGCCTGCCGAATAGCAGACGTAACCCAGCTTGCCACCGTATTCTTAGAGGCCGGCCAGCCTCGCTTGGGTGCATCGATCAAAACCAACAAGGTATCCGTACGACGTATATCCTTAGTACGGGACAAATAAATTCGTAAGGCTCTATCATCATCTAATAACTCTAAATGACAATCCTGTCCAGAAGACTCCGAACAAAACGCTGGAAGGACTATGTCCTGATTCATATGGAAAGCTGACAACCTTTGTCAAGAAGGAAGGCTTTGTACGTAAGACCAATCGATTTTCATGAAAGACCAACAAGGGCGGTTTGCAAGAAAGCGCCGCCAACTCGGAAAACGCCTGGCCGAAGCAATGGCCAAAAGAAAAACCACCTTTAGAGTAAGATAGCGAAGCTTAACAGAGTCCAGCGGCTCAAATGGAGGCTGCTGGAGCGCCCGAAGAACCATATTTAAATCCCACGGCGGAACAATCCTGACTACACCCTGAAGGAACGTTTGAACCTCCGGAATAGCCAATCTTTTCTGAAAGAGAAACGACGATGCCGAAATCTGCCCCTTAAGGGAAGACAAACTAAGTCCTTTAGTCAGACCATCCTGAAGGAAAGATAACAGACGAGGTAAACGAAAGAGGTGGGGTGACAACCCCCACCTTTCACACCAAGCAATGTAAATACGCCATACTCTGTGATAAATACAAGAAGTGACCGGCTTTCTAGCCTGAAGCATAGTCTTCACCACCGGTCGAAATAACCCTTTTGCTCTTAAAATGCTGTATTCAAGAACCAAGCCGTCAAAGCCAGACGATTTAAATCGTGGTGGTGACAAGGATCTTGTAGCAGGAGATCGGGTCGCAGGGGCAGATGGAACGGTTCCTTGGTCACCATGCTGTGGAGAAGAGTGTACCACTGACGAGGCCAGTTTGGTGCTATAAGAATGACCGGAAGACCCTCTCTCCAGATACGTTGAAGTAGACGCAGTATCAAGGGAATTGGTGGAAACACATATCCCAGTCGAAATTGCCACGAATCTGTTAATGCATCGATTAGTGTTGCGTGAGGGTCCTGAGTTCGTGATCCGTACCGAGGTAGCTTTCGGTTTAGACGGGATGCCATGAGATCGATGTCGGGTGTTCCCCACAGAGACACTAGGGCTAGAAAGACCTCCTGATGAAGTTCCCATTCTCCCGAATGAATCGTGTGACGGCTCAAGAAGTCCGCTTCCCAGTTGTCCACTCCTGGAATGTGAACTGAGGAGATGGTCGGAACCCACCGTTCTGCCCACTGTAGGATATGGGCGACCTCCTGCATGGCTCTCCAACTGCGATTTCCGCCCTGTTTGTTTATGTAAGCCACCGCCGTGGCGTTGTCCGATTGAATGCGCACTGCATGACCTTGGACTTTGGTTTGTACCTGAAGTAGAGCATAACAAATTGCTCTTAACTCGAGAATGTTGATCGGTAACCTCGATTCTTGACCATTCCAGAGACCCTGGAAGTGCAGAGATTGAAACACCGCCCCCCAACAGACTAGGCTGCCGTCTATGGTGACCATCATCCAAGACCAAACAGCAAACGGTGCACCACTGGTTAGATTGGGACTGACCTAACTAAAATCTACACTGAAGAAATCTGTGCCTGTACTCCTCAGGCACAAAACTAAAACGGAGGTGATCTGCTAGTCAGGCTGGAGATGGGAGGGGTTAGAGGGGGGAGGAGTTAGTTTCTATAGGTTCTGTACCAAACTCCCCATCCCACACACTCTAACCCATCAGTAAATACGCAGCTTCCCCCAAATGGATGAAAGAGAAATAATAAGAGCATACAGGGTAAACCGTACAATGGGTCTACGTCATCTGAAGAAACAACGAAGGACTGGAGTCCGGGGGCAGAGAGCCCAAGAAGTGGGGTACAGCTTAACTGGTGCGCAAGAGAGGAACAGCCTAAAGAGAAAGGAAGGGGGGAAAGCGACAAACTGAAAACATGGGGAGTGATCCTATGAAGGAGTCTCAGAGTGTTGGAGGGTGCAAGAGTGTGAGGTAGACTACATGGTGACATGGAAAAATGATTGCTTTTATGAACAGGTGGGTTATCAGCACCCACATGGCACAATGCAAGCTGGGGTATTATCTGTTGGAACAAGGGAGGTTGTTCCTATGTAACACATACTCTTAAAAACGGGGTGAAGATGCTCAGGGAGGGGTTGTGGTCTCATGACATGTCCCCTATTCCCCAGTCTTGAGGGGGTACAGAGCACTTACAAACATGCTAGGCTGCCCTTAAGTTCTCCCCTCACGGTGTATAGATGCCATGCATATGCGCACTGCATCTAACAAACAGCGATGAGCACTACACCAAAACTTTCTCCAACCACAGGTCACTGTGGCTCATGGGCTGGACAGAAGAGGGCAGGCAGTTTCAGCGGGCACCATCATAAGGGCAGGCACATTTTGCTATTAAAATCCCCATGGCCCCCCGCTGAGACAGCCTAGTGTGAACAGCACAAAAAATATTTCTGTAGCGAGATATAAAAACCAGAAGGGAGGAAAGATGGCAGTCATTGGCTGACAAGAGGGCGTGTGTATGTATGGAGAGAAGGTTGGAGATGTTGGGAACAGTGGCATTGGAGGGTCTTGTACGAGATGGTGAGGAGTTTGCAGATTCTCTAGGAGTGCCAGTGAAGAGCTTGGTACAGAGGAGGCGCAGGTATAGAGCAGCAGATAAGACAGGCTGCAGCGTTGAGATGGGAGTGGTAGTGGGGGGTGAACGTAGTGTGAATAGAAGGTTGCAGCAAAACAAGAGATGAATGCGAGTAATATTGAATGCGGGAGGTGAAGAAAAGGGAGGAGAGTCAAGAATGGCTACTTAAGGGAACAATAACATGACTAAGGGAAAATCACGATCTAGGTTCACACTGCACAGGCATATACGTCCCACCTTACCAACAAGTCTGGAACTATGGCCGTCAGAAAGCCTCTCTTAAATAATGATCAGTAAATGTGTTCCCAAAACGATAGTATAACTTTAACACTGGTCTTGCTGCCATCACTAATGATTTCTTCTATAGACAAGTGACCCTCTCTAGATTACCCAGACACTCTAGAAGAGAGGGGGCAATAAGCATCCATCCAGCTGCTGTTGAACTACACATCCCAGCATGTCATGCAACTGTTTTGCATGGGCAAATAGCAGAACTGCAGCAGGGCATGCTGGGATGTATAGTTCTATAGCAGATGGGTCTACTTATTGCCTATCCTTGCTCTTAAGTGTTAACACAACTAACAAGTGTAAGTGCAGTTTATGCCACACCTGTGTAAAAAAATTCACAATTCAATGGGCAAGATAGGACCGTGAGGGGGATGAGTTTCAATGCAGTTGCCGGCGGTTACGCGCCATCAAATCAGGAATGAAAAACCTAGTAAGTGACTGATCCTGTCCAAATGTGATTATTCTGCTTTCTAAAGTGCAGACTTGTTTTGTAAAAACGCTAAGTTGTCGGTTGCTCTGCCTGGTTAGAGGCACATTCCTCTTGATACGACAATGCGCACAGAGTAATGAGAGCATAGACATTTAGCCAAGCATGAACTCTAACCTTTTCTAAATGTTATTCAGCTACAAAATCTGAAGCGTTTGATAAATTAATGTAGATGTAATTGTGCTTTCATTCCTTCAAGCATTAGTCTAGAGAATTTTGAACTCGGCAGTGTATCCGATAGGCACAGATGTTGTAACTCTTGAGTAAACCCAGACTCAAGCAATCTAAAGGGCCCTACACACATGCCGATTTGTGTTAAAGATATGAACGATCTCGTTCATAAATGAACGAGAACTCGTTCATATCTTTCAGTGTGGAGGCTCCAGCGATGAACGATGCGCGGCCCCGCGCTCGTTCATCGCTGGTCCCCCGTCGGCTGTGCATGCAGGCCAATATGGCCGATCTCGTCCATATTTGCCTGCACTTCAATGGAGCCGCGTGACGGGGGGAGTGAAGAAACTTCACTCCCCCCGTAACTGCCACCCCGCCGCCGGGTCACCCTTCGACCGTATCCGCCGTCGGGCAGCTCGGCGGCGGATCGGCCAATGTGTAGGGCCTATAAGACAAGACAGCCATGAAACGAAGACAACACTGGTCCATGCTTGGCAGATCTCTCTCCACCAACAAGATCAAAGAATCCAAGAATATGCCGCTCTCAGATTGCAAGTTTCAAACAAAGATAAATGGAAATAAACTTATATGATCTCCAGATAACCTAAGGATAAAGTTTTGAGCATATTCTGCACGTGCATATTTAAAATCAGACAGATTCTGCACACTGTGGCAGGCTACTAAATGCTCAATAAGTATAAAATGTAATCTGTTTTGCCTCAATGCAAATTAAAGACTCTGGCAACACCCAATGTTTATAACATTGGCTACAACACCCTACAGTTGTGGTCTCCAAGTGCAGGGGTGCCATGGATTGCTGGTCCAGGACCAATTTAAATTATGGTCAATGTAATAGGCAAAACCAGTGCTTCACATCATAACATATGGACAAATTATCTCATTCACCACATAACTAAAAGGTAAGGATGACCTAAAAACACTAATTAGATGTTTTTCTGAATTTCACAACAAACTTATGGCCTAGGGATGCCATGAAAAAAAATCTGATACTCTAGGGCCCAATATGCCCCAGAGATGCAGAATCCTGTAGCCAGTCCTGATAAATAGCTGAACAGCTAATGGGCCCTACACACACTTGGTGATGTCAGCGATTTGGACAAAGAACAATCTGAATGATGAGCGTTATAGGGCAAATTGACTTCTCAAAAATTGGGGTTTTATCTGCGCACCGAGTCCTCTCTGCTTCGGACAAGCTGCCGTACTAAATAGGTGACCACCTACGTACGTAAATCTATAGACAGGTAATTGTACTGCGCTCAGTCCTATGTTCATCTGTAGATGATGAAAGTTTATATATTGATAGTGTTCTGTGTAGTTGATAAGGGTAGTAGTAATAAACGATAACTGAAAAGGAGATTTTGTGTCTGTGTGTACCGTTTGCCTTGTGAGTTTAATGAACAACAGACCTGAAAGAAGAAATTAATAGGATTTTATTCTAATCATAAACTGACCTCCGTTATGGTGCGTTTTAGTACCAGAAAAAAATGAAAATGAAAACATAAAAATAATGATAACAATAATAAATGATAAATATTAATGCAAATTTCTAAAATGAAAAAACAAAGATAAATCAAGAACAAAAAACAGGTCAAAAATAGAAAAAAATAGAAAAAAACAACGGTGCTTGAGCAAATGCTCACAGTCCGGAATGATGGGGTAGTGTGGATTTTCAAAAAAAGGTCTATTTAACGTTGGTATCCAAAGTTCAGATGCAGTTCATACAATTTGCGGCGTCCTGCATAAATTTTCTCAGAGCGCTCGAGGGAGTGGATGATATCAGGGTACGTGATAGTATATGAGGTTAGTGCAGTGCTGGATATTGTGAGCTGGCAAGGAGTGGATGAGTTAAAGCTCCGGGCTAGTTCGTCCACCTCTCCCCTGGTCCCGAGAGTCGCGCCCGTGTTCAGGCGTTCCCCTGGTACCTGATCGGTTCGAGGGACGAACAGTGCCTAGGGTTTGGGTAATCACGACCAGCGCTCTCCGGAGCGTCTGCTCGTGAAATCCCTCACCGCGTACGGTGACTCACCTGCTGCCGCTTCCTGCCGTCCACCGTGTCTCTGCACTGGCTCCCGTCCTCCTTTACAGCGTCCTCCTGGTTGCTAGGTGACGTCCTGTTACTTTCGTTCTTCGGGGTCACGTGACCGGGATGTCCCGTCTTCCGCTCGTGGCTCTGTTAAATGTAGGTCCTGTTTAGCAGTGACCCCGAAGAACGAAAGTAACAGGACGTCACCTAGCAACCAGGAGGACGCTGTAAAGGAGGACGGGAGCCAGTGCAGAGACACGGTGGACGGCAGGAAGCGGCAGCAGGTGAGTCTCCGTACGCGGTGAGGGATTTCACGAGCAGACGCTCCGGAGAGCGCTGGTCGTGATTACCCAAACCCTAGGCACTGTTCGTCCCTCGAACCGATCAGGTACCAGGGGAACGCCTGAACACGGGCGCGACTCTCGGGACCAGGGGAGAGGTGGACGAACTAGCCCGGAGCTTTAACTCATCCACTCCTTGCCAGCTCACAATATCCAGCACTGCACTAACCTCATATACTATCACGTACCCTGATATCATCCACTCCCTCGAGCGCTCTGAGAAAATTTATGCAGGACGCCGCAAATTGTATGAACTGCATCTGAACTTTGGATACCAACGTTAAATAGACCTTTTTTTGAAAATCCACACTACCCCATCATTCCGGACTGTGAGCATTTGCTCAAGCACCGTTGTTTTTTTCTATTTTTTTCTATTTTTGACCTGTTTTTTGTTCTTGATTTATCTTTGTTTTTTCATTTTAGAAATTTGCATTAATATTTATCATTTATTATTGTTATTATTTTTATGTTTTCATTTTCATTTTTTTCTGGTACTAAATCGCACCATAACGGAGGTCAGTTTATGATTAGAATAAAATCCTATTAATTTCTTCTTTCAGGTCTGTTGTTCATTAAACTCACAAGGCAAACGGTACACACAGACACAAAATCTCCTTTTCAGTTATCGTTTATTACTACTACCCATATCAACTACACAGAACACTATCAATATATAAACTTTCATCATCTACAGATGAACATAGAGCTGAGCGCAGTACAATTACCTGTCTATAGGGCAAATTGACTTGTAATAAAACCAACGGAAAACCAACTATGAACGACCACGGGGGGGGGGGGGTGCATCATTCATCGTTGTTTCACCCACACTAAACGATATATCGGTCATTTCTGAACAATATCATTCATATTGCCGGTCAACGTCGCTAAGTGTGTAGGGCCCATAAGTGTTGCTTTCCTTTTAATCTTGTCCTTAAACCACTGCCACTGGAAGACACTGGCTAAACCACAAGCTGTGCGGTGGCTGCAGAGTTAAAGGGCTTTGACTGTTTAGAAATGACTAAGACTAACAACTTTGGTAAGGTGTTTTCCAAGTGGCAAATAGAACTCATGGGCAACCAATTCCATCCATAATGCCAGATGCACAGCGATCTGAGACATTAATAAAAAGAAAGCTTTGCTCATATACATGCCTGGAAAATTATTTTTAAACAGGAAGGCTTTATTAAAGCAACAGTGAGAATGTATATATAATGCAGGAGGGTCATTCCATGGTATCAAATGTTACATTTTGAAATATATTTCATGTGAAATATTTTTTTGAGCATGTGTTTTGAATATTTTGGGCAAAGTAAATGTTTGTGTGGTACATGATATGCTTTCATTTTGATTAAGATTTTGTCATGAAAACTGGTAACAAAAGTTACATAGAAAGACCATTTTCATGGAATGACCCAGGACATAAAATAAAAGGCCTGTAACCTAGCAGATATCGTGTCCATACAGCGAGATATGTCAGTGTATGGCCACACAGTATCTGGCTGGGTTCCTCCGTTTGAGGAGAGACATTTCCCCATTCATCCCCAGTTAGGAACTGAAACCATTTACATTGCGACAAACACATACAGTACACTGTCTGATACAGCAGACTTACAACTCCACAAACACTGCATCAGACAGACACACTGGACGACTCCGCATGTCTTACCGATCCATATTTTGAGATCAGTGGCACAAATACACAGTACAATTATCTGAGCGCTCCACAGATATCAGATATTGTATGCCAAGCATAAAGGTGGCCATACACTGTACCGACCAGCTAATTATCAGATGATCAGGCAGGTAATTGTAGAGTGTATAGCTGCAAACAAGCAGCAATTATCACTATGGGGCATGAGCAGTCTTCCAGCATACCAGACAGATGCTATCATTTGTACGGCCAGACTCCTAATTAATGGCAGCCAGATTGTTAGCTAGTGCTTGTTCTCTTATTGCATTTCCTGCTTAATTTAATACCAGCATCAGAAGTGCACCGCCCTATCAGGGGACAGAGCCAAGCCCTAGAAGCTTCACGCTACAGCAGCTTTGCCCCAGGGCCATAGTGTTCTAAATACAGGCCACAGCATATTTGGAACACTATTAACCATGAACCATTGGAGTAGGTCTGCTAGCGGTACAAGACTCCACTGTGATGTCACACCGTAGATTGTGCATGAAACACTCGGAAGTCCTAGTTTTGGGGGTATGTGGCAGCGCGTCACATACTGGGGTCGATTCAAATCCCTGACAGTTGAATAGCGCCAGGAGTTAGCTCCCATCGCTATTCAATACAGCGACAAGTGACCCTCAATTGTTGGGAATTCTTCTCTCACCCCCGGGGGATGAGAGAAGAAATCAGACAAAAGTGCTGCCACGCGGCCAGCGCGAGGCTGATTGTCGGGAATCAGCATTGTGGCGGGGAGTTAAGTCGGAGAATACCCGTTCTCCCGACAATTCAACCTGTTAAGTCCGGGAGAACGGGCCTTCGCCGACTTAACTTAAGCGGAATTGAATAGCGACGGGAGCTAACTCCCGGCGCTATTCAACTGTCAGTGAATTGAATCGACCCCATTGTGTCAATTACAAGTGTGTCACGGTCACATTCAGCAGAAGTGGAGAAAGAGCACAACACCCAGATGCACAAGATAACTTATCAAATGCTGTAACTCTATGAACAAGAGCCAGTTACCGGAAAAATAAGCCATGCCATATTCCCATTTTAGTTTTCTTTTAACCATGAAGGTCTGCAGTTGCTTATAGCTCCTCTCCAGTGATACATTGCCCTACACACTGTGCTCACATTAAATAGTAAATTCTCATACTGCAGAGGTCTAAACCTTTAATTATACTAGTGGTGCAAAACTAAATAGAACTTCTGCACTGATTGTGTAAGAGGATGCACACGTTATCTACATTACAGCAAAAATACTTGGAGGCGACAAGGTACTATGGGGTAAATATATTATAGCCACACTTATCGTGCAGGAATAATGCGCTTCTATCATGCGCCTCTTTACCAAGGTGAAGCAGGAACCAGCAGCGCCAGATGTATACCATCTTACCTTGGATGCCAAAGTGGGGGTGTGAAACTCCACACAGTTAGGGCCATGGTGGGAATCAAACCCATGACCTCAGGGTTGGTTCTATATCGGAGTGGCTGAAGGGACCTTGTGACGTATCTAGGGGAGGAGCTACGGGCGAACAGGGTACCCGAAAAGTACCCTCGCGGGCTCGCTTCGCTCGCCACGCTTCGGGCACGGTGGCTCGCTTCGCTCACCACCTAATTACTAAAGATAATAGTTGGTGGCGTGGATAGTAGAGGAACTATCCCGCTGGCCTAGCTCCTCCCCCTTGTGTCGTAACTCCTCCTACTTACGGAAAAGGTCCCTTAGCCCACTTGATTCTAGCATCTACCATGACCTCAGTGCTGCGAGGCAGTAATGCTAACCATTACACCATCCGTACTGCCATTTACCACTATGTACTATAGTGACAGCTAGACTTTGTTTAGAATTCACTTACTTGTAGGTCCAGGCTCCTCCTGCTACAATTTTCATGCAAGAACCACAGTGCCAGATGCCAACAGCCCTTCTCTTCATCTTGGTCTAAAAGAGATCCAAACATTAGTTTGAGGAGAACAAGGCCATAGAATTCCCAGAAAAAAATAGCTTTACAGTTCAATGCTTACCTTGCCGCAGAAGGAACATGTATACTTTGCATGTTGGCTGATCTCAATTTTCTTGACCATCTTCCTTAGGGAAGCACCATAACGGGTCCCATATTTACCCACAATGCCAACCTTCTTTGTGCGCTTGGCCTGAATGAAAGACGTTACAAGTGATGACCCACACAGTACAGTACACTGGGCAAGCAACACCGTAGTCGTTACTCGAGTTGACACACACAGCATAAGCTGGGCACAGGCAGAGACTGAGCACCCTGCCCCGCACACGTAGCTACAACAGGCTGTATATGGCCCGCACCACATACGTGACCCCCTCCTCCCGGTACAGCAGCGCAGAGGCTGGCTTACTACGTACACCTGCGGCCAGGCCGGGCACTGAGCCCCCAGACAAGAACCACCAGCTAACTGCACACACCGGACATTACAGGGAGCGGACACATAGCCTGTAGGCCTCATCCCCAGCCTGTCCTGCCCCGCCAACCCCGTCCATTGAACTAAACTCTGTCACCAATATAAACATAAATAAGGAGGTTGGAGACCCCGGTGCTGGGGGTGTATGGCCGGGGAGCGCGGGGACGGCTGCCGACTGGGGATGGGCGCGGATAGGGTGACCGGGCGCGGAGACAGATCCCCAGCTCACCATCTTTCTCCAGGACCCGAGCGGAAAGGGAAGAACATAGCGCGCATGCGCCGATTAACAACTCGCGCATCCGGAAGTTACCATAGAGCAGATGCAATCACATTCGTCTCTGTGGCTTTAGGTCCTCCAACGTTATAACAGCAGCTTCGTGTGTTGGTGCTGATCGGTAACCGGTACCATGGCGTCCGCAAACGCCCTCAACAAGCAGCCGCCTATACAGTCTACGGCCGGAGCCGTGCCTGTCCGCAATGAGAAGGGTAAGATCCCCGGGTGTGCGGCTAGCCAGTAATCCAGGCCGGTGCTCGTAGTAGGCCGCTCTGCCAAACACCCAGTGTGCACATACACATACCCGCAGCTCATACCGTCTGCCCGCTTCCCCCTAGCTGCCAGATGATGACGGCGGGCTCACTGGGGTCTCTGTAGTTAGGGAACAGTCCTGGGTCTGCGATGATATTAATATGGTCATTGGCGGAATTATCTCTTATTTATATGGTGCCACAAGGGATCCGCAGCGCCCATTACACAGCACATACACAAATGAGCAAAACAATAAAAAAAAGCACTTACAGTATGAGCCAATATAGGACAAGTGCAAGGTATATACAGAAAACCAGGGGTTAGGTGCCATCAAAGGGAGTATTGAGTATAAGATAGTGTAAGTAAGAGAAGGAAAGGCACAAGAGGGGAGAAGGCCCTGCTCTTAGGAGCTTACAATCTTAAAGCTGAAGGGGTAACGTTCTGGCTTGTAGTAGTGTAGCCATTATCATTATAGGCACATAGCCTGGCTCTAAAGCTGGGTACTCACTGGGCGATATATCAGCCGTTTAATTGAATGGCCAAAATATAGCGGGCAGGTGTGTATACCTGATATGTCTGTGAACGACGGCTGCTCTGCAGCACAGCTGATGCCAAATATATCTGCAGGTATATCAGTGCATCTGGCTGCGTGTACGGACGTACGCTTGCTGCAGGGATTGGCGTCACAGCTAGGCGGGTAATTTGAAAATGCAGCCCAGCTGATGTGAGAACCAACTTATTGAATGGTTGATCAGTAAGTGTATAAGCTTCCCTTAATCGTCGGGCGATGGCTGGTTTGCTGTCTAGTCGTGTCAGTGTGTACCTTGCTTTAGACATACCCGATTTGCGAATGGACCTTGTGGGTTTGCTCACTGCCCATGCTTCTGAGCCGAGTTTACGCATCTCTGAGTGATTCCACTTGCATCTAGTGGGACATAACTTCAGTTGGGCATACACGCTGGAATTATCCGGTGATATTGGCAGATTGCCCAGATAAGTGTTCAGTGTTTGCACGCAAGCAATCCAAAAATATTGATCGGTTGGGCATGCCGGATCTTCCAGTGTGTCCGCCCGATGCGTTATTTTCTCAGGTGAAATCCGTCCGCATCGGGCAGTGTATGCCCTACTGCGGCAAACTGACAGACATTCCCCCTGTTCCTTTACATGGGAAAGAACGGAGAAATGTTTTAACCCCAGGGATTGGGCACAGATATCGGGGATGGACATGGAAGCAGGGTTTTTTTTTTTGTTTTTTTTTTAGCAACCATTAATATTTCTAGTGTTCACTCTAGGATTTTTTTAAGGACAGGGTGCTGATCATTGAGGAGGGCACATTTTTGATGTGACGCTTTGGGCACAAAGCATAGCGCATATGTTTATAGTTTTTGTACATACATTTTCCCCTTATATATTCCTCTATATATACTGATCCTGAAGTATGACATTATATTGGAATAGTTCTCTGCCCCAATACACTAGATTCCACTGTAATGCACAATTATATGGCATGTTGCAATGTATAATTGAGGCATGAAAGTAGCATGGAAACTGTGTTGTGCTTACCTGTCAAATTGCTACCATGCCAGCTTGGTGCAGGGAGATGTCTGTACCAGGGATGGGCATCAACCTAGCTTTTAAAAAGAATCATATCTGATGCCGCATGATTTTTGGTTAAACTCTGGAGTCTTGATGTTTTGGGAGAATCGATCTATAAAATCCCAGTTCTGCAGCACCGATATACTTACCTGGGGCCAAATGTAATAGAGTGAGAGTTTCGGAAAGTGGGAGATTTGGTAAGGTTTTGCTGTTTTTTTTTAAAAAGTGGCAATCATTTGCACAGCAAGATCAACCTGGTTTTGCCGTCTAAATGATTGCCACTTTAAAAAAAAAACCTGAAAAACCTTACCAAATCTCTCACTTTTTAAAACTCTCACTCTATTATATTTGGCCCCTGGTGTCTCCCAAACCACTGCACCTACGTCGGCTTTCCAGTTTTATTTTATTTTTCTCTGACGTCCTAAGTGGATGCTGGGGACTCCATAAGGACCATGGGGAATAGCGGCTCCGCAGGAGACAGGGCACAAAAGTAAAAGCTTTAGGATCAGGTGGTGTGCACTGGCTCCTCCCCCTATGACCCTCCTCCAAGCCTCAGTTAGGTTTTTGTGCCCGGCCGAGAAGGGTGCAATCTAGGTGGCTCTCCTAAAGAGCTGCTTAGAGTAAAAGTTTTGTTAGGTTTTTTATTTTCAGTGAGTCCTGCTGGCAACAGGCTCACTGCAACGAGGGACTTAGGGGAGAAGAAGTGAACTCACCTGCGTGCAGGATGGATTGGCTTCTTAGGCTACTGGACACTAGCTCCAGAGGGACGATCACAGGTACAGCCTGGATGGGTCACCGGAGCCGCGCCGCCGACCCCCTTGCAGATGCTGAAGAGAGAAGAGGTCCAGAAATCGGCGGCTGAAGACTTCCCAGTCTTCTTAAGGTAGCGCACAGCACGGCAGCTGTGCGCCATTGCTCTCAGCACACTTCACACCAACGGTCACTGAGGGTGCAGGGCGCTGGGGGGGGCGCCCTGGGCAGCAATGAAAGTACCTATGCTGGCTAAAAATACATCACATATAGCCTCTGGGGCTATATGGATGTATTTAACCCCTGCCAGGTTGTCAGAAAAACGGGAGAAGAAGCCAGCCGAAAAGGGGGCGGGGCCTATTCTCCTCAGCACACAGCGCCATTTTCCTACACAGCTCCGCTGCTAGGAAGGCTCCCAGGCTCTCCCCTGCACTGCACTACAGAAACAGGGTTAAAACAGAGAGGGGAGGCATTTTGTGTGGCGATATTATAATATATTAAGATGCTATAAGGGAAAACACTTATATAAGGTTGTCCCTGTATAATTATAGCGTTTTGGTGTGTGCTGGCAAACTCTCCCTCTGTCTCCCCAAAGGGCTAGTGGGGTCCTGTCCTCTATCAGAGCATTCCCTGTGTGTGTGCTGTGTGTCGGTACGTGTGTGTCGACATGTATGAGGACGATGTTGGTGAGGAGGCGGAGCAATTGCCTGTAATGGTGATGTCACTCTCTAGGGAGTCGACACCGGAATGGATGGCTTATTTAGGGAATTACGTGATAATGTCAACACGCTGCAAGGTCGGTTGACGACATGAGACGGCCGGCAAACCAATTGGTACCTGTCCAGGCGTCTCAAACACCGTCAGGGGCTTTAAAACGCCCATTACCTCAGTCGGTCGACACGGACACTGACTCCAGTGTCGACGGTGAAGAAACAAACGTATTTTCCATTAGGGCCACACGTTACATGTTAAGGGCAATGAAGGAGGTGTTACATATTTCTGATACTACAAGTACCACAAAAAAGGGTATTATGTGGGGTGTGAAAAAACTACCTGTAGTTTTTCCTGAATCAGATAAATTAAATGAAGTGTGTGATGATGCGTGGGTTTCCCCCGATAGAAAATTATTGGCGTTATACCCTTTCCCGCCAGAAGTTAGGGCGCGTTGGGAAACACCCCCTAGGGTGGATAAGGCGCTCACACGCTTATCAAAACAAGTGGCGTTACCGTCTCCAGATACGGCCGCCCTCAAGGAGCCAGCTGATAGGAGGCTGGAAAATATCCTAAAAAGTATATACACACATACTGGTGTTATACTGCGACCAGCGATCGCCTCAGCCTGGATGTGCAGCGCTGGGGTGGCTTGGTCGGATTCCCTGACTGAAAATATTGACCCTTGACAGGGACAGTATTTTATTGACTATAGAGCATTTAAAAGATGCATTTCTATATATGCGAGATGCACAGAGGGATATTTGCACTCTGGCATCAAGAGTAAGTGCGATGTCCATGTCTGCCAGAAGATGTTTATGGACACGACAGTGGTCAGGTGATGCAGATTCCAAACGGCACATGGAAGTATTGCCGTATAAATGGGAGGAGTTACTTGGGGTCGGTCCATCGGACCTGGTGGCCACGGCAACAGCTGGAAAATCCACCTTTTTTACCCCAAGTCACATCTCAGCAGAAAAAGACACCGTCTTTTCAGCCTCAGTCCTTTCGTCCCCATAAGGGCAAGCGGGCAAAAGGCCAGTCATATCTGCCCAGGGGTAGAGGAAAGGGAAGAAGACTGCAGCAGGCAGCTCCTTCCCAGGAACAGAAGCCCTCCACCGCTTCTGCCAAGTCCTCAGCATGACGCTGGGGCCGTACAAGCGGACTCAGGTGCGGTGGGGGGTCGTCTCAAGAGTTTCAGCGCGCAGTGGGCTCACTCGCAAGTGGACCCCTGGATCCTACAAGTAGTATTCCAGGGGTACAGATTGGAAGTTCGAGACGTCTCCCCCTCGCAGGTTCCTGAAGTCTGCTTTACCAACGTCTCCCTCCGACAGGGAGGCAGTATTGGAAACAATTCACAAGCTGTATTCCCAGCAGGTGATAATCAAAGTACCCCTCCTACAACAAGGAAAGGGGTATTATTCCACACTATTTGTGGTACTGAAGCCAGACGGCTCGGTGAGACCTATTCTAAATCTGAAATCTTTGAACACTTACATACAAAGGTTCAAATCAAGATGGAGTCACTCAGAGCAGTGATAGCGAACCAGGAAGAAGGGGACTATATGGTGTCCCTGGACATCAAGGATGCTTGCCTCCATGTCCCAATTTGCCCTTCTCACCAAGGGTACCTCAGGTTCGTGGTACAGAACTGTCACTATCAGTTTCAGACGCTGCCGTTTGGATTGTCCACGGCACCCCGGGTCTTTACCAAGGTAATGGCCGAAATGATGATTCTTCTTCAAAGAAAAGGCGTCTTAATTATCCCTTACTTGGACGATCTCCTGATAAGGGCAAGGTCCAGAGAACAGTTGGAGGTCGGAGTAGCACTATCTCAAGTAGTTCTACGACAGCACGGGTGGATTCTAAATATTCCAAAATCGCAGCTGATTCCGACGACACGTCTGCTGTTCCTAGGGATGATTCTGGACACAGTCCAGAAAAAGGTGTTTCTCCCGGAGGAGAAAGCCAGGGAGTTATCCGAGCTAGTTAGGAACCTCCTAGAACCAGGCCAAGTGTCAGTGCATCAATGCACAAGAGTCCTGGGAAAAATGGTGGCTTCTTACGAAGCGATTCCATTCGGCAGATTTCACACAAGAATTTTTCAGTGGGATCTGCTGGACGAATGGTCCGGATCGCATCTTCAGATGCATCAGCGGATAATCCTGTCTCCAAGGACAAGGGTGTCTCTTCTGTGGTGGCTGCAGAGTGCTCATCTACTAGAGGGCAGCAGATTCGGCATTCAGGACTGGGTCCTGGAGACCACGGATGCCAGCCTGAGAGGCTGGGGAGCAGTCACACAGGGAAGAAATTTCCAAGGAGTGTGGTCAAGTCTGGAGACTTCTATCCACATAAATATACTGGAGCTAAGGGCAATTTACAATGCTCTGAGCCTAGGAAGACCTCTGCTTCAAAGTCAACCGGTGCTGATCCAGTCGGACAACATCACGGCAGTCGCCCACGTAAACAGACAGGGCGGCACAAGAAGCAGGAGGGCAATGGCAGCAAGGATTCTTCGCTGGGCGAAAAATCATGTGATAACACTGTCAGCGGTGTTCATTCCGGGAGTGGACAACTGGGAAGCAGACTTCCTCAGCAGGCACGACCTCCACCCGGGAGAGTGGGGACTTCATCTGGAAGTCTTCCACATGATTGTGAACCGTTGGGAAAGACCAAAGGTGGACATGATGGCGTCCCGTCTGAACAAAAAACTGGACAGGTATTGCGCCAGGTCAAGAGACCCTCAGGCAATAGCAGGGACGCTCTGGTAACACCGTGGGTGTACCAGTCGGTGTATGTGTTCCCTCCTCTGCCTCTCATACCCAAGGTACTGAGAATTATAAGACGGAGAGGAGTAAGAACTATACTCGTGGCTCCGGATTGGCCAAGAAGGACTTGGTACCCGGAACTTCAAGAGATACTAAGAAGGGACTTGCTTCAGCAAGGATCATGTCTGTTCCAAGTCTTACCGCGGCTGCGTTTGACGGCATGGCGGTTGAACGCCGGATCCTAAGGGAAAAAGGCATTCCGGAAGAGGTCATCCCTACCCTGGTCAGAGCCAGGAAGGAGGTGACCGCACAACATTATCACCACATTTGGCGAAAATATGTTGCATGGTGTGAGGCCAGGAAGGCCCCACGGAGGAATTTCAACTCGGTCGATTCCTGCATTTCCTGCAAACAGGAGTGTCTATGGGCCTCAAATTGGGATCCATTAAGGTTCAAATTTCGGCCCTGTCGATTTTCTTCCAGAAAGAATTGGCTTCAGTTCCTGAAGTCCAGAAGTTTGTCAGGGGAGTACTGCATATACAACCCCCTTTTGTGCCTCCAGTGGCACTGTGGGATCTCAACGTAGTTCTGGGATTCCTCAAATCACATTGGTTTAAACCGCTCAAATCTGTGGATTTGAAATATCTCACATGGAAAGTGACCATGCTGTTGGCCCTGGCCTCGGCCAGGCGAGTGTCAGAATTGGCGGCTTTGTCTCACAAAAGCCCATATCTGATTGTCCATTCGGACAGGGCAGAGCTGCGGACTCGTCCCCAGTTTCTCCCTAAGGTGGTGTCGGCGTTTCACCTGAACCAGCTTATTGTGGTACCTGCGGCTACTAGGGACTTGGAGGACTCCAGGTTGCTAGATGTTGTCAGGGCCCTGAAAATATATGTTTCCAGGACGGCTGGAGTCAGGAAAACTGACTTGCTGTTATCCTGTATGCACCCAACAAACTGGGTGCTCTTGCTTCTAAGCAGACGATTGTTAGTTGGATGTGTAGTACAATTCAGCTTGCACATTCTGTGGCAGGCCTGCCACAGCCAAAATATGTAAATGCCCATTCCACAAGGAAGGTGGGCTCATCTTGGGCGGCTGCCCGAGGGGTCTCGGCTTTACAACTTTGCCGAGCTGCTACTTGGTCAGGGGCAAACACGTTTGCAAAATTCTACAAATTTGATACCCTGGCTGAGGAGGACCTGGAGTTCTCTCATTCGGTGCTGCAGAGTCATCCGCACTCTCCCGCCCGTTTGGGAGCTTTGGTATAATCCCCATGGTCCTTACGGAGTCCCCAGCATCCACTTAGGACGTCAGAGAAAATAAGAATTTACTTACCGATAATTCTATTTCTCGTAGTCCGTAGTGGATGCTGGGCGCCCATCCCAAGTGCGGATTGTCTGCAATACTTGTACATAGTTATTGTTAACTAAAACGGGTTATTATTGTTGTGAGCCATCTTTTCAGAGGCTCCGCTGTTATCATGCTGTTAACTGGGTTCAGATCACAGGTTGTACAGTGTGATTGGTGTGGCTGGTATGAGTCTTACCCGGGATTCAAAATCCTTCCTTATTGTGTACGCTCGTCCGGGCACAGTATCCTAACTGAGGCTTGGAGGAGGGTCATAGGGGGAGGAGCCAGTGCACACCACCTGATCCTAAAGCTTTTACTTTTGTGCCCTGTCTCCTGCGGAGCCGCTATTCCCCATGGTCCTTACGGAGTCCCCAGCATCCACTACGGACTACGAGAAATAGAATTATCGGTAAGTAAATTCTTATTTTTTTAACTGAATGCTAAATGCGCATGTGCAAAAATATCAACCTCTGAGACTATTTATAATATTTTAGCGATTGTCTGGATTAAATACTTTGCAAACCCAAAAAATCAATTCTCGATCACATACACCCAAAGCACAAATAGGACATGCCATAGTTACAGTTTATACAGATGATCTGCCTATATATATATATATATATATATATATATATATATATATATATACATATATATATATATATATATATATATATATATATACTGATGATTCACCTACTTTCTGTGGTCAGTACTGTATTGATTGCTACACGGACACTGATTAATTGTTTTTAAGACCATACAAGACCACCCCATGCTGCTCTATACTTCGAGTACTGCCAACGGCAAATTTGAGCTGAGGCAGAGTAATTTACGGAGAAAGAAACACACTGCCCCCTGCAATCTGCTGTCAGTCAGGGTCAATTATTGAGTTTAATTAAGGTATTTTGGATGAATGTAATTTCTCCCCCTCTTATGCAGCTTTTATTCATTATGCCCATTGATTAAAACTTTTAAATGTAAAGCGAGGACCTTCTGATAGGCTGCTTTAATGTTAATAGGTATTCAGTGTTTCAATAATAGTCTACTACAGCGGTGGCCAACCAGTGGCTCATGAGCCGCATGAGGCTCTTTCTTTATTTAAATGTGGCTCCCCAACACTCAAAATCACATGACCACAATAGATCCGGAAACTGCTACACTCCAGCCAGACATGCAGCAGCACTACAGGGACTGAAACTTGAAGGAGCCAGATACTAGAGGCGAGACACCCACTGGCAAACAGAGAACACATTAGGGGCTGCAGCAATGGCACGACTTGGTGGGGGAACTTTAGTGACACATGAGGGTGGGCTAGTGACACAAGGCGGAGCTGGCTGGAGTGACACAGAAGGGTCCTGGCAGGAGTGACACATGGAGGAGCTGACTGAAGTGATGAAGGAGGGTGCTGGAAGTAGTGACACATGGGAAAGCTGGCTGGAGTGACATAGGAGGGTGGTAGCAGGAGTGACACATGGGAGAGCTGGCTGGAGTGACATAGGAGGGTGGTAGCTGGAGTGACACATGGGAGAGCTGGCTGGAGTGACATGGGGGGTGCTGGCTGGAGTGACATAGGAGGGTGGTAGCAGGAGTGACACATGGGAGAGCTGGCTGGAGTGACATAGGAGGGTGGTAGCTGGAGTGACACATGGGAGAGCTGGCTGGAGTGACATGGGGGGTGCTGGCTAGAGTGACATAGGAGGGTGGTAGCAGGAGTGACACATGGGAGAGCTGGCTGGAGTGACATAGGAGGGTGGTAGCTGGAGTGACACATGGGAGAGCTGGCTGGAGTGACATGGGGGGTGCTGGCTGGAATGACATAGGAGGGTGGTAGCAGGAGTGACACATGGAGGAGCTGGCTGGAGTGACATAGGAGGGAGCTAGCAGGAGTGTCACATGGGGAGCTGGCAGGAGTGACACATGGGGGAACTTAAGTTTATTATGTGAATCTGGCTTTTTCAATTATTTTATGTGAAAGTGGCTTTTTCAATGGATCGGACTTTAAAAAATTTTATTTTATGTTGTTCTGGCTCTTTCAATGTATTTTATACCAGGGGTGTCTGTCTAGCAGGCACAAGGCTACATTCCATTTTTGCATGCGCGCCTTCGGCTCGATGTCGGCTCTTTGACGTACCTAAAAAGGTTTTTTGGCTCTTTGTCACTGACTGGTTGGCCGCCCCTGGTCTACTACACCCTAAATGAATTTAGTTTTGGATGGGATGAAAGTAAAAAATGTAAATGCCTCATAACTGCTGGATCTCCATGTTCTCTAGTGATTCGAATGGTTGCACCCCGCATGCCACTCTCTTACCGAACCAGTACCACAATGCACTGCACACCATTTCTCTCAGCCTGTTATTAGCAAGCTGAGCTGTTGTTGATGCACCATTCTCTTAAGTTCACGGGTGAGATTGACAGCTGCTTCACTTGTTTCACACAGGCTGAGTGGAAAGTGGTGTGCAGTGCATTATGGTACTGTTAGACTTGTCTGTTAGCATGCGTATGAAGCTTAGTGTATATACTCAAATGATAGTTGTTTTAATAAGGTTTGCGGTATGCCTCCATAATATTATGCATACTTTTCTTTGGAGTTCAAATTCCTTGCTTTGAGAATTTCTCTCCAATATGGCTATAATGGAGCTTGTACATTTTCCAGGTGAAATCTCGATGGAAAAGGTGAAGGTGAAGCGCTATGTCTCCGGTAAAAGACCAGACTATGCACCAATGGAATCTTCTGATGAGGAGGATGAGGAGTTCCAGTTCATTAAAAAAGGGAAGGAGCAGGAAGCGGAAGTGGAGGAACAGCCAGAAGAAAGCACCAGCGATCCTCGTCTACGTCGATTACAGAACCGTATGAATGAGGATGTGGAGGAGAGGTGACCACTTATTATTTACCTGTAACTATTATTCCTGTTGCATAACATTTTCTGCATACCATTGCCCTTCTATGGCTTACTCAGCAGAAAAGCTGTCTGGCCATGCATGAGAACTAATGGTCACTGGGGCCAATTCAATTGTTATGCTCCCCGGCTGCCACTAGATGGTGCCCAATGGAGCAATTCAACTATTGCTCCATTCGGGCATGCATGCAGCGGCGAGACACATTTCAGCTCTCAGGTGTGAGCTGAAATATGGGTAAACTTCATGGTTTGGCCTAACCTATTCTTTAGATGGGTTTAGCTGCTTTGCGTGGCTAAACCTGGTACTAATGTGCACGCATTTGGGGCATTCATGCCCAATGGGGGCAACAATTGAATAGCCCTATTTAAAAATACTAGAATAGTAGTTTTGATGCTGAAATGTTTACAGCATTGTGAACTGTTCTCTGCAGATTGGCCAGACACCGTAAGATAGTAGAACCAGAGGTGGTGGGGGAAAGTGAGTCTGAGTCAGAACCGGGTGAGGAATGGCATGTGGAAAGAGAGAGAGAACGAGAGAGAGAAAGAGAAGACACCACTGAGGAGGAGGAAGAAGAGGTGGATGATGAGGTGAGTTATGGTCCAACCTTATATGGATATTGCCTGGCATAGCATTCACTTTCACATTGTTGTTCTTGAACATATAAATATGAGCAATTAACCTGGGAAGCATTACTGCCACATCACATAGAGACTATTCTATTGTCCAGCTCATTATTTATGACCATTTTTTTACACTGATTTTCTCCTGTATTTCTGCCAGGAAATCGAGCGTCGCCGTTCTGTCATGCGCCAGAGAGCTGAGGAGCGGAAGAATGAAGAGATGGAAGTGATGGAGGTAGAAGATGAGTGGAAATCGGGGGCAGAGTCCGAGTCTGAGTCAGAATATGAGGAATACACAGACAGTGAAGATGAAATGGAACCTAGACTGAAACCTGTATTCATTAGAAAGTGAGTAAATGCTGGAAAGACATCTCCTGTAATGAATTGGCCTTGCTTAGAGGCGTAATATACGTATTTTATACATACTGAATTTCAGGAATTACTGCGCAAAATGACATACCTTTTATGTTTTTCTTAAGGGGTTGTACTGTCTATTTTATTTTCAGTACCTTCATCAATTGCCATTGGCCAGAGCACACTGGAATAAGTGTTAATCCTGGCTGATGAGAGCGGCACGTAATTAAATGTGACCTGCATAAATGCTATCCTTGCCTCACATTTGGTTATGTGATTTCTTCTTCATTGTCTCCAGACCAGTGGCGGTTAACCATGCCATCCACATCTTTCAGAAGGGTTCCCTCCTTATTACTTTGTACATGTCCCCCTGTTATGTCCGAAGTTCCTTCTGTGTATTATTTGTACACTATAGAGTAGATTTACTAAAGCTTCTAAAACATAAAAGTGGCCCATCACAACCAATCAGCTTCTAGCTATAATTTCTCTACTGCATCCTATTGCATGATAGACAGAATCTGATTGGATGGGCAACACCCCCACTTTCCAGCTTTAGAAGCTTTAGTTTATCAACCCCCATGAGTTTGACAGAAGAGAGATTCTGTATAAATGCTGTACAAATATATTTTAATATTACTAAAGCCAAACGTGTAAATAGTAGTGATGAGCGAGGTTCGGTTTTACTCGGTTTTACTCGGTTTTACTCGGTTCTCAAAACGGCATCTTATTGGCTATCCAAAACACGTGACATCCGTGAGCCAATAAGATGCTGTTTTGAGAACCGAGTAAAACCGAGTAAAACCGAATCCGCTCATCACTAGTAAATAGATGTTCTTTTATAACACTACAGAAAAGATAGGGTAACTGTACAAGAAAAAGAGGTTGAAGCACTGAAACAGAAAGAGGTGGAGGCTGAAGCTAAGCGTATGGCGGAGGAGAGACGTAAATACACCTTAAAGGTAATCTCGGCATTAGCCATGAGAAACTACTCCACAACTGTTACACATGAATGTTGTTTCATCCCTTGCTGTCTGTCAGATTGTAGAGGAGGAGACCAAGAAAGAAATAGAGGAGAACAAGAGGTCGCTGGCAGCTCTGGATGCACTGAACACAGATGATGAGAATGATGAGGAGGAGTATGAATCCTGGAAAGTGCGAGAGCTAAAACGCATCAAACGTGACCGTGAAGAGAGAGAAGCGTACGTGGTCCTTCATTATTTCACATGCCGCACACTGGGGACTTATTTTTTCCTTATTTTCAAATATCTGAAATTGATTTTCCGTGTCACAGTCCCAATAGTTTTAGACCATACTGTACCTTAAGGCATGATATACGAATATATTTGCATACACCAAGGTGGCACCATTGCTATGTATACAAACATAACTTCATGTTATTGACAGCACCTGTGAACAGGTTTTCTATTGATACAGGGGATATATGCTACAATGAAATGTTATTAGCACAAAGTGGCCGCCTCTTGCTGTCTGGGCACCAGTGCACTTTAGCTGTAACTTTTGTCTCATTATGTCACAGGATGGAGAAGGAGAAGGCGGAGATAGAACGCATGCGCAACATGACTGAGGAGGAACGTCGTGCCGAACTCCGCGCCAACGGCAAGATCATTACTAACAAAGCACTGAAAGGGAAATACAAATTCCTGCAGAAATACTACCACAGGGGCGCTTTCTTCATGGTAGGAAATGATCCACTAATGGCTCCCAGAAACTTATGTATTTATTATTTTATTTGGATACATTTTATATATTTTTTTATTTTCGTCAGGATGAAGATGAGGATGTGTATAAGAGAGATTTCAGTGCTCCCACATTGGAAGACCACTTCAATAAAACTATTTTACCCAAAGTTATGCAGGTACGCTTTTTCATTTTCACATTTAAGTTTGCACATTACACGGTCCAGTCACATTATTATGACCACCTACATTTGACGTCGGCAGCACATAGCCCATGAAGTATGTCATGTGACGTGCGCTCGCTTGGTGGGTATATAAGGTGTGCGATAGGCCGTCTGCACACATATCACTCGTTGCTGTCAGACGTAAAAGGGGGTGATTTATCAGAGGTGCAAAAAGGGATGATTATCGGCTTTCAGACCAAGGGTGGCAGTATTTCTGAAACAGCGCAGTTTGTGAACTGTTCGCGTGATGCCGTGGTGATGGTGTATCGTGACTGGACAAATGGCACCATTGCGAATATCCGACATGGAAACTGGAGCACCACATGCCATTGATGTGAGAGGTGAACGTCTGCTAAGAAGGTGTGTGAGGGCCGACTGACGCTACAGTGGAGCAGCTCACTATCAGAATTAAGTTGGGGGCTACCAGACGTGTGTCTAAAACGCCATTTATGCCTGTCCGTGCTGCACACGGCTGTTACTCTGGCTATTAGTTGGTGGTCATAATAATGTGACTCGACTGTGTATATACAGGTATCAATTGCTTAGAATTTGTATTCTCACAGTAGCTACAATCTAATCGTCTTTCTCGCAACTGACCATTCATGGCGTTCTCCTCCTCTTACTACATTGTTTAGCGATGCTCATAATGCATTTATCCTAAAATTATTACTGATTAGAGAGAATGCCACAATGTAGCAACGCTGAAGATTTGATTTTCAATTTAAAAAACAAAAGTCTGTGAAGAAGAAAAAAAGGTTTTTGAAACCTGTCTCTGTGCAATTAATGTTTCACTTCCTGAGTATAAACACATTCTGCTGTGTGTGAGATGCCACCATTGGTTAGTGCATTTCCATACGAGCTTCTTGAAGATGTGACGTTAACGTGAGTTTGTCTAGGGCAGTCTGTCCTGTAGATTCTCTGTTCTATAAAATGGAACTGTGATGACAGACTTGAGAGAGAATTGCCCATGGAAGTATGGTAGCCCAGGCATTTCACATCTGTGCTAGTTCAGCTAGAAGAAAGCCAATGCTGATGAAAAAAATAAATGTCTTTGTGTTTGCCAAAAAGTATGTTCCAGATCCATTTACAAAATTGAAAAATATTCAGTGGTCTGATGGGACCTCAATGCTAGGTGCTATGTTTTGGTGCAGAACTGATGCTTTGCACCATCAGAACACTGCTTGCCGTGAAGAATGGTGTTCAAAGCATAATTCTATGGTTGAGGCTTGTCGGATAAAAAGGCAAATTGTGTTTGTCAAATTATAGACAAAACTTGGGGTTTAACTTGCTGATGTTTTTAAGATACATAGGCCTAAATGTAAGAGCCTTCAAGTGGTGAGATGTTCGTTTTTCAGGTGCAAACTTTAAAGCTGCAATATATTTGTTATTTTTTTTTTAAGGCAAAACCAGGTTGGTTGCGTTAAATCCCATGGTTAAATTGAAGACCTCATGCCACTTACCATGACTTGCAGGCTATTACATTTGGGCCATAGAGTTTAGAGGAAGATATTTGAAATTTTACATGTATTCTGTATTTCTTCAGAACAATGACCCATAGAATAGCGGAAAAATACATGACCAGTCCCTGTCTTAAAAAAGAAAATGAGACCGGGAGTGGCCATATCAAAGCGGTCTGGGGCTATATGTATGAAGCAACTGCTTAAAACTGTAAATTTAAAGCGGGACTAACATTCAGAGTAATGCACGCCAAGTTACAACCCGCTGAGAAGCTGCCGCTTAAATATAACTATTATTATTACAGGCAATGTAAATGTATGAATGGTTCTATATTAAACGATATGGATTTTAGTTTATGGTGGTCCTTCCACTAATTTGTATATGTTCTATTTTTTTAATTTCTTTGTTTTTACTCAGGTCAAAAACTTTGGTCGTTCTGGTCGGACAAAATACACTCATTTGGTTGATCAAGACACAACTTCATTTGACTCTGCCTGGGGCCAGGAGAGTGCCCAGAATACAAAGTTCTTTAAGCAGAAAGCAGCTGGTGTAAGGGATGTGTTTGAGAGACCATCTACGAAGAAAAGAAAGACAACTTAGTGGGTCTACACATATGGACTTTTTTTTTCTACCTTCCAGAGTGCAGGATTAATCTAGTTGTGTAAATAACTTGTCTCATTTTTTTGGATGATATTCTGAATGC
Source organism: Pseudophryne corroboree (assembly GCF_028390025.1). Classification (NCBI taxonomy): domain Eukaryota; kingdom Metazoa; phylum Chordata; class Amphibia; order Anura; family Myobatrachidae; genus Pseudophryne; species Pseudophryne corroboree. The sequence continues at coordinate 250,102,762 of NC_086449.1, forward strand.
CCACAGTCTGTTCTAGCCATCAAGGGTTACTGTAAAAATATTTAAATATTTACAGTGGGCTGAAAAAAGCTTGAAATCATTTTTGCAGGGCTTCCGCTGCTGCAGGGAAATGTGTAAAATGCCTATGTTCCCATTTAATGAATGTGTCATTTCTTCAGGGATCTGGTAATGGTTTGGACTCAACATTCCTGAGCAAACATACAGTAGGAAACGTTATATAATGACCATATTACTGAATTATATATATCAGAACTGAGTGGGACTGAGAGTTTAGCAACCTCTTCAGTACCAGTACTTGCCAATCCTTGTTCACAAAGGAGCCAGATCGTCCACTGCCAACATAACTATATAAGAATACCCTGTGTTGACAGTATTGGCATAGGAGATAACCATTAATATTTTTTATCTGTGTCTCTTCTATCAAAATTGAACTTTGAGAAAAACTGTAAATAAAATTCCAACTATCGATTATGTGGTTCACATTCGTGTTGTCGTTTAAAAAACAAATGTTCCAAATAAAGTTACTGAACTGGAGGTAACCTAAGATAAAATAACCCATCACACACAACACTTGCAGAAAACGGGGAGCAAGTTGCCCTTACTCACACCATTCATGAAGTGGGTTTGCAATTAAACTTTTACCTGAAAAGTTCAAAGGTGAAATTTTAGAGGGATGATTTGTAGTTGAATGCAAAAAATGTCCTTTATATATCTGTACATTTTCCTTGGTGGTATTTTGAGGGGTTGGGTACGGGATTCTGACAGTATTAGCGTGGCCAATCTCGGGATCGGCTGGATCCCAGAATTTAGGACAAAAATCGTCCGGGATTCAATCCCAGGGATTAGAAGATCCAATCCCAGGGATTTTATAATCAGGCTGGCTTTCATTTTTTTATGCCAGGCAACATTGAGCATCCTCAGGAGGCTCAGACGCTGCCTGGCTCCCCCTGCGTGATGTGAAGTCAGAGGTCACGCTGCGCAGCCTGCCGTACGGACTAGCTCCCCTTTAGTAGCGTGACTTGAAGTCAGAGGTCATGCTGCGCAGCCAGCTGCCCACCACACGCAGCACAGACTTGACCGAACAGGAGGAATTTATCCACCCTCCCTCCCAGGTACCATGGTGGTGAGTTATGTGGATAGGTGGGGGCGTTGACACAGGAAACAACCTGATACCTGGGATTGAAAAAAAATGGCTCGGATTGGCCTCTCTAGTCAGGATGTCAATGTCAGAATCCCAGCACATTTTGATAAGTACCCTTATCCTTACCCTAATACTTACCTTCAGGATTGTGCCCAAGTATTGACTACTGTCACAACTGAGGGCCTGAGCTGACGGGAGGCAGCCTCAGTTGTAGGGGCTGAGATGTAACGGAACCTGGAAGGTTGTATCAGACCCCTAGACATGTAAGTAACATGTAGAATAACTGCCCGAAGGCGTGACCACGACAACCAGGATAAAAGTCAATGATGTTTATTATGACAAACTCCGTAACACAGCAGCAGTAAAGGAAACATAAAAGTCAACAGAGGATAAATACAATTCCTGGGTACTACAGGGTGGCAAGGGCCACAGGCACTGGTAGTGTGAGACAGTTCTTATAATCTTCTAGTTGGAAAATCCTTACCAGGCCTGACTGTAGCAATGGAGAGAACCCAGGATTGTACCAGCTGGTGTTCCAGGAAAGGCTGGGCTGCTGAAGGTAAAACGGCTGCTGTGGATACTGGCTGGAACCAGACTGTTGTTGGTACGGAGTGGATACTGGCTGGAACCAGTTAAATAATAAACGAACTTGAGAGCGATGAAATAATAATGAAGTTTGGAGTTTGAGAGCGGTGAAATAATAATACCGGTGGAGAGTGGTAAACTGCAGAAAGGACACCGGCCCTTTAAGAGAAGCTGTACACTGCTGGAAGCTGGGCTGGAAGCAGGTTATTGATAATGAAGTTTGGAGTTTGAGAGCGGTGAAATAATAATACCGGTGGAGAGTGGTAAACTGCAGAAAGGACACCGGCCCTTTAAGAGAAGCTGTACACTGCTGGAAGCTGGGCTGGAAGCAGGTGATTGATAACTGGAAACAGGTGAGTCCAGAATGGATCGGAGAGTCAGGCTACACCGCAGATGGAATGCTGGTGCGGGTCTCTATAGCAGAAGTCTGGAGACAGGAGCTGGAACCTGGAAGACAACCACAGGAGAGAGACCAACTGGAACTAGGTTAGACAACCAAAGCACTGACGCCTTCCTTGCTCAGGCATAGCTTACTTATACCTGCAGCAAGGAAGGGGTTGGCTAGGCAATTATGCAAATCAACAATACAGACAGCAGATTGGTGGAAATGATCAGATGACAAAATCCAAGATGGCTGCGCCCATGCAGACACTTGGAGGGAAGTTTGGTTTGTAATCCATGTGAGAATTGAAGCAGCAATGGCGGCGCCGGCCACAGGAGACAGGAGACGCCAGACTGATGAATGCACATCCAAACCACGCGGGCACAGCGGAGGCCACGGCTGACTTAATCGCCACTCTGACACTTTGCATGCAGAAACTCAGGGACGGCGGCGGAGGCCGCGGGAGACGCCATGCCAGATGTAATATGGCGTTTACTGTGACCGCGTCTCAGAGAGACAGGAGAGGATGCAGGAATGTAAACATCAGGATAACAGATGGGATCCGGTCCTGGAGCGCTGAGCCAGCCTTAGGAGGCATCTGAAGGGTAAGTAATGGCGTCCAGATACCCGGATCGTGACAACTACCAACCATGTATAGTTCTAAAATAACCATTTTAAGCTCCTTTATTGATATTATATCTTATCTGACTCTAGCATGATAAGCAACTTCATATTTAGAGCTGATGGGGACTTGAGCAATATGACATAGCAAGTTCAGCTCATTCAAAGGGATACCTTTAAACGATCCATTTAAGATTTACAGCACATGTACAATGCTTCCTCTGTAGGGCGGAAGCCCCCAAAGGATAGGATGCTTGATGTCCTTACACAAGAGAGGTGGGATGACCTCCTTGCTCTCCATGTAGGTGCTTCATACAACCTGGTGAAAAGAACCCCTGCAGAAAATATAAGCTTCTAAGGAGCGGAAGCTTAATATATAAATAACCTTTACAATTTTATATCATTCAACCCACTTTTCTCTTATAACTAATAAATTAGGTTTACTTCACTACCTTTCTCGTGTGAACTTTTTCTTAAGCCAGGTACACACTATCCAATTATTGTGCTGTTTGTTCTGATAATTGTAGTGTGTATGCAGGAGCGTTATCTGAAACCGCTTCAATGTCTCCTGCAACACACCACCCGCTGCACACTATATCATTCCTGATCCTGTTGTAGAGATTTCTTGCTCTGTGTATGGGTGCAGACTGATCTGATATCCCTCGGATTGGCAGCAGTTATCAGGTAGTGTATACCTGGCTTAAGCTAGGTAAACACTATTCCACGGGTTCCGCCAATCTGACTAAGTTAACATACTGAACAATTTCTTGCTTGGTGTGTACTCTCCATCTCTAGAATGGGATCAGGACTGGAACGATACAGCGTGTGTATCACACTCTCATCTTGTTCCCCCAATTTTTTCACTGTAGGTGTGTTTGAAGTAGAGATGAGCGGGTTCGGGTTTTACTCGGATTTACTCGGTTCTCTAAACGGCATCTTATTGGCTATCCAAAACACGAGACATCCGTGAGCCAATAAGATGCCGTTTTGAGAACCGAGTAAAACCGAACCCGCACATCTCTAGTTTGAAGCAGTTTATTGGCTTCAAACACTAAAGCTGGGTACAGACTAGATGATAGTGTGTACCCAGGGCTATTGTCAGCGACTGAGCCCGGCGGGGTGCTGGCAGCGCAAACGATGGCAGGGGCCATGGTGCATACGGCAGCATGGCCCTTGCTGGTGATTGGGCCATGCATGCACGTCCAACGGGTGTTGCTGAAGACATGCGTTGTCAGTGACATAGTGTATACACATTAGACGATATCGTGAACGATGTGTTGGAATCGGGCGCATTGTCTACTGTGTACCCAGCTTTATACTCATGCATACATACTATCCAATTTTCTCTATCGTCCTAGTGGATGCTGGGGTTCCTGAAAGGACCATGGGGAATAGCGGCTCCGCAGGAGACAGGGCACAAAAAGTAAAGCTTTAGGATCAGGTGGTGTGCACTGGCTCCTCCCCCTATGACCCTCCTCCAAGCCTCAGTTAGATTTTTGTGCCCGGCCGAGAAGGGTGCAATCTAGGTGGCTCTCCTAAAGAGCTGCTTAGAAAAGTTTAGCTTAGGTTTTTTATTTTACAGTGAGTCCTGCTGGCAACAGGATCACTGCAACGAGGGACTTAGGGGAGAAGAAGTGAACTCACCTGCGTGCAGGATGGATTGGCTTCTTGGCTACTGGACATTAGCTCCAGAGGGACGATCACAGGTACAGCCTGGATGGTCACCGGAGCCTCGCCGCCGGCCCCCTTGCAGATGCTGAAACGAGAAGAGGTCCAGAATCGGCGGCAGAAGACTCCTCAGTCTTCTTAAGGTAGCGCACAGCACTGCAGCTGTGCGCCATTTTCCTCTCAGCACACTTCACACGGCAGTCACTGAGGGTGCTGGGAGGGGGGCGCCCTGGGAGGCAAATGAAAACCTTTTTTGGCTAAAAATACCTCACATATAGCCTCCGGGGGCTATATGGAGATATTTAACCCCTGCCAGAATCCGTTAAGAGCGGGAGACGAGGCCGCCGAAAAAGGGGCGGGGCCTATCTCCTCAGCACACAGCGCCATTTTCCCTCACAGAAAGGCTGGAGGGAAGGCTCCCAGGCTCTCCCCTGCACTGCACTACAGAAACAGGGTTAAAACAGAGAGGGGGGGCACTAATTTGGCGTTAGAAATATATAAAAAAGATGCTATAAGGGAAAACACTTATATAAGGTTGTCCCTATATAATTATAGCGTTTTTGGTGTGTGCTGGCAAACTCTCCCTCTGTCTCTCCAAAGGGCTAGTAGGTCCTGTCCTCTATCAGAGCATTCCCTGTCTGTGTGCTGTGTGTCGGTACGTGTGTGTCGACATGTATGAGGACGATGTTGGTGAGGAGGCGGAGCAATTGCCTGTAATGGTGATGTCACTCTCTAGGGAGTCGACACCGGAATGGATGGCTTATTTAGGGAATTACGTGATAATGTCAACACGCGCCAAGGTCGGTTGACGACATGAGACGGCCGACAAACAATTAGTACCGGTCCAGACGTCTCAAAAACACCGTCAGGGGTTTTAAAACGCCCGTTTACTTTAGTCGGTCGACACAGACACAGACAGGGACACTGAATCCAGTGTCGACGGTGAATAAACAAACGTATTCCTTATTAGGGCCACACGTTAAGGGCAATGAAGGAGGTGTTACATATTTCTGATACTACAAGTACCACAAAAGAGGGTATTATGTGGGATGTGAAAAAACTACCGTAGTTTTTCCTGAATCAGATAAATTAAATGAAGTGTGTGATGATGCGTGGGTTCCCCCCGATAGAAAATATGGGCGGTATACCCTTTCCCGCCAGAAGTTAGGGCGCGTTGGGAAACACCCCTTAGGGTGGATAAGGCGCTCACACGCTTATCAGAACAAGTGGCGGTACCGTCTATAGATAGGGCCGTCCTCAAGGAGCCAGCTGACAGGAGGCTGGAAAAATATCATAAAAAGTATATGCACACATACTGGTGTTATACTGCGACCAGCGATCGCCTCAGCCTGGATGTGCAGAGCTGGGGTGGCTTGGTCGGATTCCCTGACTAAAAATATTGATACCCTTGACAGGGACAGTATTTTATTGACTATAGAGCATTTAAAGGATGTATTTCTATATATGCGAGATGCACAGAGGGATATTTGCACTCTGGCATCAAGAGTAAGTGCGATGTCCATATCTGCCAGAAGATGTTTATGGACACGACAGTGGTCAGGTGATGCAGATTCCAAACGGCACAAAGGTGTATTGCCGTATAAAGGAAGAGGAGTTATTTGGGGTCGGTCCATCGGACCTGGTGGCCACGGCAACTGCTGGAAAATCCACCGTTTTTACCCTAAGTCACATCTCTGCAGAAAAAGACACCGTCTTTTCAGCTTCAGTCCTTTCGTCCCTATAAGAGTCATATCTGCCCAGGGATAGAGGAAAGGGAAGAAGACTGCAGCAGGCAGCCCATTCCCAGGAACAGAAGCGTTCCACCGCTTCTGACAAGCTCTCAGCATGACGCTGAGACCGTACAGGACCCCTGGATCCTACAAGTAGTATCCCAGGGGTACAGTTTGGAATGTCGAGACGTTTCCCCTGCGCAGGCTCCTGAAGTCTGCTTTACCAAGGTCTCCCTCCGACAAGGAGGCAGTATGGGAAAAAATTCACGAGCTGTATTCCCAGCAGGTGATAATTAAATTACCCCTCCTACAACAAGAAAAGGGGGTATTATTCCACACTATATTGTGGTACTGAAGCCAGAAGGCTAGGTGAGACCTATTCTAAATCTAAAAAAATTTGAACACTTACAAAGGTTCAAATCAAGATGGAGTCACTCAGAGCAGTGATAACGAACCGGGAAGAAGGGGACTATCTGGTGTCCCGAGACATCAGGGATGCTTACCTCCATGTCCCAAATTTGCCCTTATCACTAAGGGTACCTCAGGTTCGTGGTACAGAACTGTCACTATCAGTTTCAGACGCTGCCGTTTGGATTGTCTACGGCACCCCGGGTCTTTACCAAGGTAATGGCCGAAATGATGGTTCTTCTTCGAAGAAAAGGCGTCTTAATTATCCCTTACTTGGACGATCTCCTGATAAGGGCAAAGTCCAGGGAACAGTTGGAAGTCGGAGTAGCACTATCTCGGATACTGTTACAACAGCAGGGGTGGATTCTAAATATTCCAAAATCGCAGCTGATCCCGACAACAAGTCTCCTGTGCTTAGGGATGATTCTGGACACAGTCCAGAAAAAGGTGTTTCTCCCGGAAGAGAAAGCCAGGGAGTTATCCGAGCTAGTCAGGAACCTCCTAAAATCAGTGCATCATTGCACAAGGGCCATGGTAAAAAAAAAATGGTGACTTCCTTCGAAGCAATTCCAGTCGGCAGATTTCATGCAAGAACTTTTCAGTGGGATCTGCTGGACAAATGGTCCGGATCGCATCTTCAGATGCATCAGCGGATAACCCTATATCCAAGGACAAGGGTGTCTCTCCTGTGGTGGTTACAGAGTGCTCATCTTCTAGAGGGCCGCAGATTCGGCATTCAGTTTTGGATGTTGGTGACCACGGAGGCCAGCCCGAGAGGCTGGGGAGCAGTCACACAAGGAAAAAATTTCCAGGGAGTGTGATCAAATCTGGAGATTTTTCTCCACATAAATATAGCTAAGGGTAAATTTATAATGCTCTAAGCTTAGCAAGACCTCTGCTTCAAGGTCAGCCGGTATTGATCCAGTGGGATAAAACATCACGGCAGTCGCCCACGTAAATAGACAGGGCGGCACAAGAAGCAGGAGGGCAGTGGCAAAAACTGCAAGGACTTTTCGCTGGGCGGAAAATCATGTGATAGCACTGTCAGCAGTGTTTCATTCCGGGAATGGAAACTGGGAAGCAGACTTCCTCAGTAGGCACGACCTCCACCCGGCAGAGTGGGAACTTCATGGGGAAGTTTTCCACATAATTGTAAACCGTTGGGAATTACCAAAGGTGGACATGATGGCGTCCCGTCTGAACAAAAAACGGGACAGGTATTGCGCCAGGTTAAGAGACCCTCAGGCAATAGCTGTGGACGTTCTGGTAACACCGTGGGTGTACCAGTCGGGTATGTGTTCCATCCTCTGCTTTTCATACCTAAGGTACTGAGAATTATAAGACGTAGAGGAGTAAGAACTATACTCATGGCTCCGGATTGGCCAAGAAGGACTTGGTACCCGGAACTTCAAGAGATGCTCACAGAGGACTTATGGCCTCTGCCGCTAAGAAGGGACTTGTTTCAGCAAGTACCATGTCTGTTCCAAGACTTACCGCAGTTGCGTTTGACGGCATGGCGGTGGAACGCCGGATCCTAAGGGAAAAGGCATTCAGGAAGAGGTCATTCCTACCCTGGTCAAAGCCAGAAAGGAGGTGACCGCACAACATTATCACCACATGTGGCGAAAATATGTTGCGTGGTGTGAGGCCAGGAAGGCCCCACGAAGAAATTTCAACTCGGTCGAATCCTGCATTTCTTGCAAACAGGAGTGTCTATGGGCCTCAAATTGGGGTCCATTAAGGTTCAAATTTCGGCCCTGTCGATTTTTCTTCCAGAAAGAATTGGCTTCAGTTCCTGAAGTCCAGAAGTTTGTCAAGGGAGTATTACATATACAACCCCCTTTTGTGCCTCCAGTGGCACTGTGGGATCTCAACGTAGTTCTGGGATTCCTCAAAACACATTGGTTTAAAACCAGTCAAATCTGTGGATTTGAAGCATCTCACATGAAAAGTGAACATGCTCTTGGACCTGGCCTGGACCAGGCGAGTGTCAAATTGGTGTTTTTTTTCTCAAAAAAGCCCATATCTGTTTGTCCATTCGGACAGGGCAGAGCTGCGGACTCGTCCCCAGTTCTCTCCCTAAGGTGGTGTCAGTGTTTCACCTGAACCAGCTTATTGTGGTGTCTTGCGCCTACTAGGGACTTGGAGGACTCCAAGTTGCTAGATGTGGTCAGGGCCCTGGAAAATATAGGTTCCAGGACGGCTGGAGTCAGGAAAACTGACTTGCTGTTATCCTGTATGCACCCAACAAACTGGGTGCTCTTGCTTTTAAGCAGACTTTTGCTAGTTGGATGTGTAATACAATTCAGCTTGCACATTCTGTGGCAGGCCTGCCACAGCCAAAATATGTAAATGCCCATTCCACAAGGAAGGTGGGCTCATCTTGGGCGGCTGCCCGAGGGGTCTCGGCTTTACAACTTTGCCGAGCGGCTATTTAGTCAGGGGCAAACACGTTTGTAAAATCCTACAAATTTGATACCCTGGCTAAGGAGGACCTGGAGTTCTCTCATTCGGTGCTGCAGAGTCATCCGCACTCTCCCGCCCGTTTGGGAGCTTTGGTATAATCCCCATGGTCCTTTCAGGAACCCCAGCATCCACTAGGACGATAGAGAAAATAAGAATTTACTTACCGATAATTCTATTTCTCGGAGTCCGTAGTGGATGCTGGGCGCCCATCCCAAGTGCGGATTATCTGCATTACTTGTACATAGTTACAAAAATCGGGTTATTATTGTTGTGAGCCATCTTTTCAGAGGCTCCGCTGTTATCATACTGTTAACTGGGTTCAGATCACAGGTTGTACAGTGTGATTGGTGTGGCTGGTATGAGTCTTACCCGGGATTCATAAATCCTTCCTTATTGTGTACGCTCGTCCGGGCACAGTACCTAACTGAGGCTTGGAGGAGGGTCATAGGGGGAGGAGCCAGTGCACACCACCTGATCCTAAAGCTTTACTTTTTGTGCCCTGTCTCCTGCGGAGCCGCTATTCCCCATGGTCCTTTCAGGAACCCCAGCATCCACTACGGACTCCGAGAAATAGAATTATCGGTAAGTAAATTCTTATTATTGTCCCAATAATGACCAACAATTGGATAGTATGTACCTAGCTTAAACAGTGTAATAGGCCCTACACACTGGGCAATATTACTGAAAGATCTGAACGATCTCGTTCATTAATGAACGAGATACCTTTCATATCTTTCAGTGTGGAGGCACCAGCAATGAACGATGTGCGGCCCCGCGCTCGTTCATCGTTGGTGCTCCGTCGCCTGTGCATGCAGGCCTATATGGACGATCTCGTCCATATTTGCCTGCACTGCTATGGAGAAACTTCACTTCCCCCGCCACTGCCCCCCCCCTGCCTCCGGGTCGGCCGTATCCGCCTTTGGGCAGCTCGGCGGCGGATCGCATAGTGTGTAGGGCCCTTAAGTCACAGGAGATGTTTGCTCTTAGGACATGCCAGCTAATTACTATTGATAAACAGCTATATTATTACTTGATATATTACTAATTTTCACTTTATCTTCTAAAGTCTCTAATATCCAGCAGTCGTACACTTGGGCTAGGTGTATTACAGTGGCACTGCCGCTATAGCTCTTCCTGCTTCACCTCTTTACCAAAGCAAAGCAGCAAGCATACTAACAAGATGTGTTAACATCTCAGCCGCTGTTGTGGGGGAGTGAGGATCCCTGCCAGCGTCACAGAGGATCAGCCTAGTGCTGATGCGCTGTGTCTTACAATCCAGATGACTCCACTGGGCATACACGAGATCTTGCAACCATTGTGAAATCTCACATGAGCAGTCTGAAGCCCAGCAGCTGCCGCAGGTATGTACACCTATATTACCTGCTGATATGTGAAAAAATGCTAAGCAAATGTGTGCTTATTTTTTAATATAGCTAGATCATTTTCCATCACCACCCAATAGTATGGTGATGCCAAAATAGTTATGTTTGCGGATACCGTAGAGAAAAGTGATATTTCTTTACATCTGCTTTCATACATACCGGGGCACCTTGTGTCAAATATCGCTAGATATACAATTTTCTGCTGCAGGCTACACTAAGCTCCACAAGGATTCACATCGGGGTGTAGAGAAGGATCTTGATCCGAGGCAGCAAAAGGCTCAAAGCTTTTGACTGTTCCCAAGATGCACAGCGCCGCCTCCTCTATAACCCCGCCTCCGTGCACAGGAACTCAGTTTGTAAGTTGATGCCATGCAGTAAGCAGGCACTTAACAGGAGGGCTGCCGTAGGCAGCCTATTGATAGCTTTATTTGAAAGAAAAGAACAGAAGATTCTTCTTACAAGACTTCAGGGCTGCAGCAGACAAAGTCTCTTAGACTTTTCTGACTGCAGCTCCATCAACCCCAGCAGCGCTGTATACTCCCGTGCCCTGGTTGCCAGGTCACTGTTGCGGAGGCTCCGGTTCCTTCCAAAACTTCAGTCACACACACACGCCGCTGTCCTCCCGGATCATGGGGCCACAGGAAGGGGGAGGTAAGGGATCTCTTTGGCCGCACTTTACCGCGATCCAGCACGGCCGTGGAAGACGGGCCACGCGCGCGCTGGCGAAGACAGTTATTGGGCAGCTGCTCCACTTAGCACCAGGGCACAGGTCTGGGGGCTTTTTTTGTGTAAATCCCGGTGGGGATGCCAGCAGGGGGTGTAGGCCTGACCTGTAGCCCCTCCCCCAGCTCCAGGGCGCCATTTCTGCAAATGTTCCCGCCCTGGAGCTGCGTTTCTCTCCTTCACTCCTGGTCAGAAGCCATCACAGACAGAGCTGAGCTGTTCCTGGGAATGCTGGGGCAAATCCTCCTCTGCAGAGCCGCCTGATTGCCAGTGCTGTGCTTCATACAGGACACTTAAGTATTTTACCTGTCACTGGGACAGTGTTAGTTAAGGAAGAGTGCATACAGTCAGGGTTGTGTGGTACAAACACCCTGTGATATACATCCAGTACCCACTGTGCTTTGTTGTATCTATTGTCGACACATATAGCCATACTGAGTATTACTTTGTATTGCTAATCCAGTGCAGTTTTATGGTGCATAATTTCTGCATGGTACGCTTGTGACTATGGCCCTCATTCCGAGTTGTTCGCTCGCTAGCTGCTTTTAGCAGCATTGCACACGCTAAGCCGCCACCCTCTGGGAGTGTATCTTAGCTTAGCAGAATTGCGAACGAAAGATTAGCAGAATTGCGAATAGAAATTTCTTAGCAGTTTCTGAGTAGCTCCAGACTTACTCCTACATTGCGATCAGTTCAGTCAGTTTCGTTCCTGGTTTGACATCACAAACACAGCCAGCGTTCGCCCAGACACTCCCCCGTTTCTTCAGACACTCCCGCGTTTTTCCCAGAAACGCCAGCGTTTTTTCGCACACTCCCAGAAAACGGCCAGTTTCCGCCCAGAAACACCCACTTCCTGTCAATCACACTACGATCACCAGAACGATGAAAAATCCTTGTTAGGCCGTGAGTAAAATACCTAACTTTTGTGTACAATAACTAAGCGCATGCGCTCTGCGAACCTTGCGCATGCGCAGTAAGCGACTAATCGCAGTATAGCGAAAATCGGCAACGAGCGAACAACTCGGAATGACCCCCTATATACGTGTGTGTGCATGTAGCTGCTGCGTGGCTGCCTTATTTAAGGGTATTTCAGTGGGCTATTCCTATATTGCTATACCTGAGGGGGCTAAGTGTATCAGGTTTTTTCTGTATGATATAGGATTTGTATCACAAGTTGTACTTGCTGTGTATTTTTACTTGTGATTTATAGGCACTATATATATATATATATATATATATATAATCTCTTGAACTCCCGGTTGTGCTGTCATAGTCACACTTTCCTGGGAGTTCTTGCTAGGTATATCGCTGCTTAAACTTGTACCAGGTTGCCCGATACTGTACACATTATTATGTCAGCTACACGTGGCAACGACGCTGGGGTTTCTCCCACATTGCGTGGTAGTAAGGCCGCAGACGTGATGGAGGATAATATGGCAGCTGAGAGTTCAGGTTCAAGGGGTTCTTTACCCCCCCCCCAGTGGGTCTGTAGCACCTGGGGCATCACAGGATCCACCTTGGGCTACCTTTTCCACACTGTTAAACATTCTTGTAACTAAATTGGCGCTCCCTGTGGGACCACCTGTGCCAATGCAGCAGTTTATGGTCCCTGCTATTAATCCACCATGGACAGATCAAATCTCCACTCAGTTACAGCATTTGAACCGGTCATTGTCCAAATGTAAATGTCACTCTCGCCCGCCTAAGACTAAGTCGTCTTCTAAACGGGCTATTACCTCCTCCCAATCCACTGCTATCCCAGACACGTCCTCTGAGATGAATGGGGCATATACTGATCCCACAGACACTGACTCAGATGTTTCTGATGGGGAAAAGAAATCAATGGTGGATGTCCCAGATTTGATTGAGGCAATTAGGCTCATTCTTCAAGTGTCTGATGATCCTGAGCCTGAGGTTGTCTCTGAGAAATCAGATAGGTAAGGTGGTGGTTAAACAAGTTTTACCTCATTCTGAACACCTGGTTGACATACGTCAGGACTCCTGGAAAAATCCGGGGACAAAATTCACACCGAATAATAGACTGTTGGCTCGCTATCCTCTCTCTGTGGAGGTATGCAAAAATTGGGAAACTCCTCCACTCGTTGATTCTCATGTGGCGCGCATGGTAGTTTCCTCTGCTCTGCCAGTTACTACCGTCACTTCTCTGAAGGAACCGACGGATAGACGTGTGGGGGGTTGTTTGAAAGTGATTTACACCCTAATTGGGGCTGTGCATAGGCCAACCATTGCAGCGACATGGGCTGCTGAAGATGTTGAGGTGTGGGCTCAGGAGCTTGAGGCGGAACTGCATTCCAACGCTTCTGAGCATGCTCGACAATGTCTCTCATATATTACCACGGCTTCTCTGTACCTTAAGGAGGCGGCCTCCGATGCTGGGGCACTGGCAGCAAAGGCTGCTACTACATCCGTCTTGGCCAGACGTATCCTTTAGTTGAGATCCTGGTTGGTGGATATGGATTCCAAGAAAACAATGGAGGTGCTTCCTTTCAAGGGAAACATTCTCTTTGGAGAAGACCTCATTAAGATTGTGGCTGATCTGGCTACTGCTAAAACAGCTTGCCTACCTAGTACGGCTCCTTCCGCACAGAAGGTTAAAAGTACTTTCCCTCGGCCCTTTCGTCCTCCAGGTACCCAAAGCTAACTCCTGGGGGCCGACTTCTAGGTTTTGTCCAGGAATGGTTGAGGATCACTTCAGATACCTTGGTAAGGGAAGTCGTCACTCGAGGTCACGCCGTACTTTTCAAGAATCGTCCCCCTCATCGATTTTGCCTGACAGATGTTCCTCTAGACCCGGCAAAAGCAAACACTCTGCATTCAGTGGTACATTCCCTCCTGACCACAGGAGTGGTAGTATAGGTGCCTCTGGCTCAGAGAGGCAAGGGGTACTATTCACCGCTGTTTCTAGTCCCGAAGCCGAACGGGTCTTCGCGGCCCATTCTCAATCTGAAGTCCTTGAACAAGTGTGTGCGGGTCTCCAAGTTGCGCTCTATTGTTCTGGCCTTGGAGCCTGGGGACTATATGGTCTCCCTGGACATACAGGATGCCTACCTGCATATTCCCATTGCAGTGTCTTATCAGCAGCACCTGAGGTTCACAATGGGCAACCTTTATTACCAATTTCAGGCGTTACCCTTTGGTTTGACAACGGCTCCCCGAGTTTTCACCAAAGTAATGGCGGTCATGACGGCTTCACTTCGCCGTCAAGGGGTCAGGATACTAGCATACCTGGGCGATTTGTTGATCCTGGTGAATTCCCCAGAATTTCTCCTGTGTCATCTCGATCTGACGGTCCAGTGCATGAAAGCCCACGGGTGGCTGATCAACTGGAAGAAATCCTCCCTGGTTCCTGCTCGCAGCATGGTACACCTGGGAGCGTTATTGGACACTCACAACCAGCAGTTGTTCTTGTCTCAGGAGAAAGTCCTGAAACTTCAGGACAAGATCTGATGCTTCCTATCCCGTCCGCAAGTGTCAATTCATTCGGCGATGCAAGTGCTAGGTCTCATGGTGTCGGCTGTTTTCGACATGGTGGAGTATGCTCAATTCCATTCTCGCCCTCTGCAGAAGTTGATTCTGTCCAAGTGGTACGGCCTGCCTCACCAGATCAGATCTCACATGATCTCCCGATCTCCGGAGGTCCGCCTGTCACTGAGCTGGAGGCTTCAGGACCAACGATTGAGCAGAGGCCGTCCCTTCTGGATATCCGACTGGGTCCTGCTGACGTCGGATGCCAGTCTGAGAAGTTTGGGCGCAGTGTTGGAACAACACTCTCTCCAGGGTCGGTGGACCAAGGAGTAGTCGCTACTCCCGATAAACATTCTGGAACTGCGGGCAGTGTTCAATGCGTTGACAATGGCTCAGCATCTCATACAGAACAGACCTGTTCAAGTACAATCGGACAACGCCACCATGGTGGCGTACATCAATCATCAAGGTGGCACTCGAAGCCGCATGGCAATGAGGGAAGTATCAAGGATTCTTCAGTGGGCAGAACGCCATCTGCTGGCCATATTAGCAGTGTTCATTCTGGGAGTTCTGAACTGGGAAGCGGACTATCTCAGTCGTCAGGACGTACACGCCGGAGAATGGAGCCTACATCCAGAGGTGTTTCAACTTCTCGTGGACAAGTGGGGCCTCCCAGATGTGGACCTGATGGCGTCTCGACACAATCACAAGGTTCCAGTCTTCGGAGCAAGGACAAGGGGTCCTCAAGCGGCGTTCGTGGATGCTCTGTCAATCCCGTGGAACTTTCAGCTGCCGTATGTGTTCCCTCCAGTGTCACTCCTGCCTAGTGTAATACGGAAGTTCAAGCAAGAAGGAGGAAACCTACTTTTGGTCACTCCAGCGTGGCCCAGGCCAGCACTGGTTCTCCGATCTACAGGGCCTCTCGTTGGATCGTCCCCATCTATTTCCACAACGACCAGACCTCCTCGTTCAGGGGCCTTGTGTTTACCAGGATTTGGCCCGTCTGGCTTTGACGGCTTGGCTCTTGAAGCTTCCGTCCTGAGGGCCAAGGGTTTTTCTGAGGCGGTCGTTCAAACTATGTTAAAGGCCCGTAAGCCGGCTTCTGCTCGGATCTACCATAGGGTCTGGAATGCTTACTTTACTTGGTGTGCGTCTCACAATCATGACGTTTTCAAGTTTAGTACGGCCAAACTATTGGCCTTTCTACAACAGGGCCTGGACTTAGGCCTGCGTCTGGCCTCTCTCAAGGTTCACATCTCTGCCTTGTCGGTTTGGTTTCAGAGAAAGATTGCTACCCTACCTGATGTCCATACATTCACTCAGGGTGTGTTGTGGATTCTGCCTCCTTATGTACCACCTGTGGCAACTTGGGATCGGTCAGTGGTTTTGGAGGCCTTACAAGAGTCTCCGTTTGAGCCTCTTACCTATGCTGACCTTAAGTGGCTTTCCCTTAAGGTGTTATTCTTGCTGGCTATTGCTTCAGCTAGAAGGGTCTCGGACTTGGGTGCTTTAGCCTATAAGTCTCCCTATTTGATTTTTCACCGTGACCGGGCGGTTCTTAGAACATGGCCAGGTTATTTGCCTAAGGTGGTGTCATCCTTCCACCTTAACCAGGAGATTGTGGTTCCGGCCTTTAATTCTCCTGAGTTGTCTGCCAAAGAGCGGTCTTTGGATGTGGTACGGGTTCTCTGTATCTATGTGAAAGAGAAACGTGGCTGGCCTGCTTCCAAGCAGACTCTGGCCTGATGGATTAGAATGGTGATTGCACATGCTTATGTACAGGCTGGTCGTCCGGTTACTGCTAACATCAAAGCCCATTCTACTCAGTCGGTTGGACCTTCTTGGGCGGCCCACCATTGTGCGACCCTTGAACAATTGTGCAAGGCGGCTACGTGGTCCTCAGGGAACACGTTCATTAGGTTCTATGCCTTCGATACTTCCGCCTCCCAGGATGCTTCCTTTGGACGCCAGGCTCTTGTGCCCACTACAGTGCGTCCCCTCCCATAAGCAACTGCTTTAGGACATCCCCGATGTGAATCCTTGTGGAGCCCAGTGTACCCCGCAGCAGAAAACGAGATTTATGGTAAGAACTTACCGTTGTTAAAATAAGATTTTACTCACCGGTAAATCTATTTCTCGTAGTCCGTAGTGGATGCTGGGACTCCGTAAGGACCATGGGGATTAGCGGCTCCGCAGGAGACTGGGCACAACTAAAGAAAGCTTTAGGACTACCTGGTGTGCACTGGCTCCTCCCACCAAGACCCTCCTCCAGACCTCAGTTAGGATACTGTGCCCGGAAGAGCTGACACAATAAGGAAGGATTTTGAATCCCGGGTAAGACTCATACCAGCCACACCAATCACACCGTATAACTCGTGATACTATACCCAGTTAACAGTATGAAATATAACTGAGCCTCTCAACAGATGGCTCAACAATAACTCTTTAGTTAGGCAATAACTATAAACAAGTATTGCAGACAATCCGCACTTGGGATGGGCGCCCAGGATCCACTACGGACTACGAGAAATAGATTTACCGGTGAGTAAAATCTTATTTTCTCTGACGTCCTAAGTGGATGCTGGGACTCCGTAAGGACCATGGGGATTATACCAAAGCTCCCAAACGGGCGGGAGAGTGCGGATGACTCTGCAGCACCGAATGAGCAACTCTAGGTCCTCCTCAGCCAGGGTATCAAACTTGTAGACTCTTACAAAAATGTTTTAACCCGACCAAGTAACAGCTCGGCAAAGTTGTAAAGCCGAGACCCCTCGGGCAGCCGCCCAAGAAGAGCCCACTTTCCTCGTGGAATGGGCTTTTACAGATTTAGGGTGCGGCAGTCCAGCCGCAGAATGTGCAAGTTGAATCGTGCTACAGATCCAGCGAGCAATCGTCTGCTTAGAAGCAGGAGCACTCAGCTTGTTGGGTGCATACAGGATAAATAGCGAGTCAGTCTTCCTGACTCCAGCTGTCCTGGAAACATATACTTTTCAGGGCCCTGACTACGTCCAGTAACTTGGAATCCTCCAAGTCCCAAGTAGCCGCAGGCACCACAATAGGTTGGTTCACATGAAAAACTGATACCACCTTAGGAAGGAATTGGGAACGAGTCCTCAATTCCGCCTTATCCATATAAAATACAGATAAGGGCTTTTGTATGACAAAACCGCCAATTCTGATACACGCCTGGCCAAGGCCCACAGAATGACCACTTTCCACGTGAGGTATTATAGCTCCACGGATTTAAGTGGCTCAACCCAATGCGGCTTCAGGAAATCCAACACCACGTTGAGATCCCACGGTGCCACTGGAGGCACAAACGGGGGCTGACTATGCAGCACTCCCTTAACAAAAGTCTGAACTTCAGGCAGTGAAGCCAGTTCCATTTTGGAAGAAAATCGATAGAGCCGAAATCTGGACCTTAATGGAACCCAATTTTAGGCCCATAGTCACCTCTGACTGTAGGAAGTGCAGAAATCGACCTAGCTGAAATTTCTCCTTTGGGGCCTTCCTGGCCTCACAGTACGCAACATATTTCCGCCATATGCGGTGATAATGGTTTGCGTTCACTTTTTTCCTAGCTTTAAATAGCGTAGAGATAACTTCCTCCGGAATTCCCTTTTCCTTCAGGATCCGGCGTTCAACCGCCATGCCGTCCAACGCAGCCGCGGTACGTCTTGGAACAGACAGGCCCCCTGCTGCAGCAGGTCCTGTCTGAGCGGCAGAGGCCATGGGTACTCTGAGATCATTTCTTGGAGTTCTGGTTACCAAGCTCTTCTTGGCCAACCCGGAACAATGAGTATAGTTCTTACTCCTCTCCTTCTTATTATTCTCATTACCCTGGGTAAGAGAGGCAGAGAAGGGAACACATACACCGACTGGTACACCCACGGTGTTACCAGAGCGTCCACAGCTATCGCCTGAGGGTTCTTGACCTAGCGCAATATCTTTGTAACTTTTAGTTGAGGCGGGACGCCATCATGTCCACCTGTGGCCTTTCCCAACGGTGTACAATCATTTGGAAGACTTCTGGATGAAGTCCCCACTCTCCCGGGTGGAGGTCGTGTCTTCTGAGAAAGTCTGCTTCTCAGTTGTCCACTCCGGGAATGAACACTGCTGACAGTGCTAACACATGATTTTCCGCCCATCGGAGAATCCTTGTGGCTTCTGCCATCGCCATCCTGCTTCTTGTGCCGCCCTGTCGGTTTACATGAGCGACCGCCGTGATGTTGTCTGACTGGATCAGCACCGGCCGGAGTTGAAGCAGGGTCTAGCCTGACTTAGGGCATTGTAAATGGCCCTTAGTTCCAGAATATTTATGTGTAGGGAAGTCTCCTGACTTTTCCATAACCTTGGAAGTTTCTTCCCTGTGTGACTGCCCCCCAGCCTCGAAGGCTGGCATCCGTGGTCACCAGGACCCAGTCCTGTATGCCGAATCTGCGGCCCCATAGAAGATGAGCACTCTGCAGCCACCACAACAGCGACACCCTGGCCCTTGGAGACAGGGTTATCCGCCGATGCATCTGAAGATGCGACCCGGACCACATGTCCAACAGATCCCACTGGAAAATCCTTGCATGGGACCTGGCGAATGGAATTTCTTCGTAAGAAGCTACCATCCTTCCCAGGGCTTGCGTGCATTGATGCACCGACACCTGTATACGTATTAGGAGGTCTCTGTCTAGAGACGACAACTCCTTGGACTTCTCCTCCGGGAGAAACCCTTTTTATCCTGTTCTGTGTCCAGAACCATACCCAGGAACAGTAGACGCGTCGTAGGAACCAGCTGCGACTTTGGAATATTCAGAATCCAGCCGTGCTGTTGTAGCACTTCCTGAGATAGTGCTACTCCGCCGAACAACTGCTCCCTGGACCTCGCCTTTATAAGGAGATCGTCCAAGTACGGGATAATTATTTCGGCCATTACCTTGGTAAATACCTCGGTGCCGGGGACAGACCAACGGCAACGTCTGGAATTGGTAATGACAATCCTGTACCACAATTTTGAGGTACTCCTGGTGAAGAGGGTAAATAGGGACATGCAGGTAAGCATCCTTGATGTCTAGTGATACCATGAAATTCTCCTGGCTTGCAATAATCGCCCCGAGCGAATCCATTTTGAACTTGAACCTTCGTATATAAGTGTTCAAGGCTTTCAATTTTAGAATGGGTCTCACCGAACCGTCTGGTTTCGGTACCACAACATTTTGGAATAGTAACCCCGGCCTTGTTGAAGGAGGGGTACCTTGATTTCACCTGCTGGAAGTACAGCTTGTGAATTGCCGCCAGTACTACCTTTCTCCGAGGGCAGCAGGCAAGGCTGATGTGAGGTAACGGCGAGGGGGAGTCGCCTCGAACTCCAGCCTGTATCCCTGTGATACTATTTGCAGAACCTAGGAATCCACCTGTGGGCAAGCCCACTGGTCCCTGAAGTTCCCGAGACGCGCCCCTACCGCACCTGTCTCCACCTGTGGAGCCCCAGCGTCATGCGGTGGACTCAGAGGAAGCGGGGGAAGATTTTTGATCCTAGGAACTGGCTGCTGGTGCAGCTTTTTCCTTCTTCCCTTGTCTCTGTGCAGAAAGGAAGCGCCTTTGACCCGCTTGCTTTTCTGAAGCCGAAAGGACTGTACCTGAAAATACGGTGCTTTCTTAGGCTGTGAGGAAACCTGAGGTAAAAAAATTTCTTCCCAGCTGTTGCTGTGGATACGAGGTCCCAGAGACCATCCCCAAACAATTCCTCACCCTTTTAAGGCATAATCTCCATGTGCCTTTTATAGGCAGCATCACCTGTCCACTGCTGGGTTTCTAATACCCTCCTGGCAGAATGGACATTGCATTAATTCTGGATGCCAGCCGGCAAATATCCCTCTGTGCATCCTTTATATATAAGACGACGTCTTTGATATGCTCTATGTTAGCAAACTATTATCCCTGTCTTAGAGTATTAATATTATCTGACAGGGTATCAGACCACGCTGCAGCAGCACTATTTATGCTGAGGCAATTGCAGGTCTCAGTATATAACCTGAGTGTGTATATACAGACTTCAGGATAGCCTCCTGCTTTTTATCAGCAGGCTCCTTCAAGGTGGCCGTATCCTAAGACGGCAGTGCCACCTTTTTTGACAAACGTGTGAGCGCCTTATCCACCCTAAGGGATATCTCCCAACGTGACCTATCCTCTGGCGGGAAAGGGTACGCCATCAGTAACTTTTTAGAAATTACCAGTTTCTTATCGGGGGAACCGACGCTACTTTACACACTTCATTCATTCATCTGATGGGGGAACAAAACACTGGCTGCTTTTTCTCCCCAAAAATAAAACCCCTTTTATGTGGTACTTGGGTTCATGTCAGAAATGCGTAACACATTTTTCATTGCCGAGATCATGTAACGGATGTTCCTAGTGGATTGTGTATATGTCTCAACCTCGCCGACACTGGAGTCAGACTCCGTGTCGACATCTGTGTCTGCCATCTGAGGTAACGGGCGCTTTTTTGAGCCCCTGATGGCCTTTGAGACGCCTGGGCAGGCGCGGGCTGAGAAGCCGGCTGTCCCACAGCTGTTTTACGTCATCCAGCCTTCTATGTAAGGAGTTGACATTGTCGGTTAATACCTTCCACCTATCCATCCACTCTGGTGTCGGCCCCACAGGGGGCGGCATCCCATTTATCGGCCTCTGCTCCACCTCCACGTAACCTTCCTCATCCAACATGTCGACACAGCCGTACCGACACACCGCACACACACAGGGAATGCTCTGACTGAGGACAGGACCCCACAAAGTCCTTTGGGGAGACAGAGAGAGAGTATGCCAGCACACACCAGAGCACTATATAATGCAGGGATTAACACTATAACTGAGTGATTTTTCCCCCAATAGCTGCTTGTATACATATATTGCGCCTAAATTTAGTGCCCCCCCTCTCTTTTTAACCCTTTGAGCCTGAAAACTACAGGGGAGAGCCTGGGGAGCTGTCTTCCAGCTGCACTGTGAAGAAAAAATGGTGCCAGTGTGCTGAGGGAGAAGCCCCGCCCCTTTTTCGGCTGACTTTTCTCCCGCTTTTTTATGGATTCTGGCAGGGGTAATTTATCACATATATAGCCCTGGGACTATATATTGTGATGATTTGCCAGCCAAGGTGTCTTATATTGCCCTCAGGGCGCCCCCCCCCAGCGCCCTGCACCCATCAGTGACCGGAGTGTGAGGTGTACATGAGGAGCAATGGCGCACAGCTGCAGTGCTGTGCTGTGCGCCACCTTGGTGAAGACCGAAGTCTTCTGCCGCCGATTTTCCGGACTCATCATGCTTCTGGCTCTGTAAGGGGGCCGGCGGCGCGGCTCCGGGACCGAACATCAAGGCCGGTTCCATGCGGTCGATCCCTCTGGAGCTAATGGTGTCCAGTAGCCTAAGAAGCCCAAGCTACCACCAGTTAGGTAGGTTCGCTTCTTCTCCCCTTAGTCCCTCGCTGCAGTGAGTCTGTTGCCAGCAGATCTCACTGTAAAATAAAAAACCTAAATATACTTTCTTTCTAGGAGCTCAGGAGAGCCCCTAGTGTGCATCCAGCTCAGCCGGGCACAGTATCCTAACTGAGGTCTGGAGGAGGGTCTTGGTGGGAGGAGCCAATGCACACCAGGTAGTCCTAAAGCTTTCTTTAGTTGTGCCCAGTCTCCTGCGGAGCCGCTAATCCCCATGGTCCTTACGGAGTCCCAGCATCCACTTAGGACGTCAGAGAAATCTCTTTCTGCGAGGTACACTGGGCTCCACAAGGCGCCCACCATGACGCACTTAGCTTCTTTGGGTTGGTATGGCATAGCTGCTGACACCCTCTCCTGTGGTGAGTGTGTGGTGTACTTGGCTACGAGCCATTGTCGTCTCTGGTACCTGCTACTGCATTGGGCTGGTTAACGAAACTGAGCTCCTGTGCATGGAGGTGGGGTTATAGAGGCGGCGGCGCTGTGCATCTTGGGAACAGTTAAAATCTTTGAGCCTGTTGGTGCCTCAGATCAAGATCCTACTCTACACCCAGATGTGAATCCTTGTGGAGCCCAGTGTACCTCGCAGAGATTTAACAACAGTAAGTTCTTACCATAAATCTCATTTTTATATGAACATTTCCTATTGGACAGGGGAAGTCTAACTTATGAGACATAGGGGTAGATGTACTAAGCAGTGAAAAGAGGGGACTAGTGAGCCCATGGAGAAGTATAGTATGCAAATGATAAATGTTACATCAATGCTGATATGTTGCCATGGGCAACATCTCCACTCTTTTCACTACTTAGTACATCTCCCCCTAAGCTCAGCTGAATTATTGGACTGGTTCACACACGAGTGTTGAATAAATCACAGGCAGCAGTCTGAGACCAGAACAGTTACAGGCTGCTGAGAGGCACGCACCGGGTGACAGAGGCGTCTGCCATGCACAAAACACTGGTGAGGTGCTTTATACTTTACTAGTGTTCACTCTAGGGGACGTGCAGCGCAAAGCAGGGCGCCGGTCCGTGAGGGGCGTACGCGGCTTTGCGCGCCAAAAAGGGGCGTGACCATGCAAATAGGGCGTGGCCAATAAACGTAATACAAGTGGGCGGTTCAGCTCACAGACAGGGGGCGTGGGCGGCCGCACTGCTGGGGGCGTAGCCAGCACCTACGGAGGTGCTGGGCTTCCCCCTAGCTCTCTCACAGCATGAATGGATGCCGCGCGCATGCGCACGGCATATTTACACGCTGGGAGGGCAGAAAGCGGGCGGCTGTTTTAGCAGGGCGCCACAGAAAGGGTAGGACAGGTTTTGCCCTAAAAAATAAAAGGCAGGGCGCGGCGCCCTGCTAAAACAGCCTAGCGTGAACATTACTTTACATATGAGGCAGTTCTTTCCCTAAATTAATGATACTGTAAATGGATTTTTCTAAAACACACACCCTGCTCTTGGGCAACATTCCAGACCTTTGTAGGACTTGCAAACATTACATGATGTGCAGGTACAAAAAAAAAAAAAAACCCACAAAACTACACAGGACAGCTTCAAAATCCCACCCCAGGTCATGAGCCTGACAATGGCAGCAACTTAAAAGTGCCAACTCACATCCAAATTTTTATTAGGTGCCTAACCTGGGCTTGTGACCCCCCTTCCTCCCAAGTCAATTATACCCCTTTCACATCTCCAATGCCATTTCCCACCCGGGAATTGGAAACGGGTCCTTCCTGGGTGGGATCCGGTATTGGAGACTCTCCTACCCCTTTTGCCGGGCTGTCCGACCCAGCAATATGTTGGGGCGGTTGCCATAGCAGCGAGGGCGGAGCTGGGAGATGAGCTCATCTCCACGCTGCCTCTCCGTATCTAGTAAACGGGTCCCATCAACCCGGGAATCCGTTTACGCAGCAACTGACCCGGTATTCAACCCGGGAATAACACTGCTTATAACCCGGGTTGAATTACCGGGTCAGGCGACCTGAGAATTTGGACTTGGCGTTTTCACACTACACACTGACCTGTCTTGACCCAGCAATATGCCAGGTTGATACCGGGTTATTTGTGTGATGTGAAAGGGGTATTATTTAAAACCTATCGAACCTAGAAACCACTTGCAGCATTTGTAGTGTATGTTTACTTCATACACATTTATGTGTGCATAGACAGGAGTGGTTTTTGCAAGTAGTAGTCCTGCCTTCCACAGCCCTGAATTTAGAAACATAGAATTTGACGGCAGATAAGAACCACTTGGCCCATCTAGTCTTCCCCTTTTTTTTTTTTTTTAAATCACAAACCTTATTTGATCCTTATTTTTTTGTAAGGATATCCTTAGGTCTATCCCACGCATGTTTAAATTGCTCTACTGTCTTAGCCTCTACCACCCATTCCACTTGTCCACTACCCTTTCTGTGAAGTAATTTTTCCTCAAATCTCCTCCTCCTCCTCCTCCTCCTCCTCCTCCTCCTCCTCCTCCTCCCTCCTTCCTCCTTCCTCCTTCCTCCTTCCTCCTTCCTCCTTCCTCCTTCCTCCCCCCATAAACACATTAAACTCCGAGTATACAATGAAATATACTTTGCATGACATTTATTTAAAAAAAAAAAATTCAGGAAAAGTCATGTTGGCGCCATTTTCAATACATAGTAATATGGGAAAGTCCATGTAAAAGATATTGCAGAACAGGAAGAGGTCACCGATTGCATTTATTATGTACGTTATTAGAATGTAACTTTCATACTGCGTACTTGTGCTTAAAACACGTGATTACACTTATACATCCTTATTACATTTACTTTTATTCAAAATACGTTAGAAGATTTGAGCCAGAGATATTCTGTGTCCTAAGTTAAATGAGTGAAAAAACATCAGCATGTCCCAGACAGAATCCGTTATAAACCATTATACAGGCATGGGCAACATAGGTGCAGCAGCTGCTGTGGGACTACAAGTCTTAGCATGTACTCCCAGGAAGTGCTGGGGCTTGTATTTCCACAACAGCTAGAGAGCCACATGTTGCCCACCTCTGTATAACGAACAGGCCCCTTGATCGGTGGTTCTCACTGTTGCTCCAATTACCGCTGTATGTCTCTTAGAGAACGCCATCTGTAATGCACAGATGCTCAGTTAGTCAGTGCGATGAGTGCTGCCACTACATTTCCCATGTGTTCTCGCAGACTGCGTTCTGCTGCTGTGCGCGGGATTTCCATTTCATTCATCTGCGTTTGAAAGAATACACAAATCAGATTGGAACACAAAACCTGCTGCTTCATACTTAGATAATTAAATCCAGAGATACATTTTCTAATAGCTAAAGACTATGGCAATTATTTTTATTTAAATGTATGTCAATTAAAGTCATAGACAAGTAGCTATAGCTACACATATACCACAATAACTAGTGTTAGAACATGGGAACTCCTAAAAAACAAAGAGACAAAGAAAATAAAACAGAATTAAAATAAAATGGGTATGTGCAGACCGTAAAAATCATCTGTTGCTACGCACATTGGGGATAGCTATGCTGTGGTCCCTAATATACAGTAGCTGCCTGAATGGAGGTATGACCTCTGTTTCTCTCAGAGACTTGGTGGGTTTAACCACTATCCGGTCTTTAGGCCGACCACACTTTGGTTGACCACTATTGGTCGACATGAGTTTTCACATTTTTCTTCATCTTTTTCTTACTTTACGATCCACGTGGACTACGACTGGGAATAGTAACCTGTGCCGAGCGCAGTGGTAGCGGAGTAAGGCACCTCCCCTTACGCATGGCGAGCCATGCGAGGGGACACTGTGCCCTAATTGGGGTTCCTGGTCACTTTACAAATAAAATGACACCAATTATTTTATTTTATTATTTATTTATTTTTATATAAATTCATGTCGACCTATTTCAAGTGTCGTCCAATAGTGGTTTAACCAAACCTTCAGGCTACACGCCAATGATACTAAGGGGGATCATTCAATTAGGGGTGATGCTGGCAATTTAGAGTGCTCCTATGATGCACATACCAGTACTCTATAAAGTGGGTATTTTAATGTCCAATCCGATGGGGCTGCGGACAAAAATGCATGATTTAGGGGCAAATTCATCTCAAGTTACAGTGCATTTGCTGGAGTTCCACTGCATTAATGCCTCGCACAGGTAAGCACAATTATGTATTTCATTCGAACTTACAAAACATCACTTAAGTGTAATGAAATTCTGACTTCATTTTATTTAAATGATAACATTTCACAATTAAGAGCTACATTTAACTTGGATACAGTTGCTTATCTTGCATCAGACTGCTTAAGATTTTTAAAGTCCTCTGCAGTTATGGTAATCACTAGAACCAAATCCACACTCACAATAAGCTCCACATCTTCCTTCTTGATGGTAACTTTTGCCAGCTCCTTTTCTCTGCAATAGTAAGTGTGTCACTTATTAAATGTAAATACATTACTTTATATGTGTCGTTATAGAGCAGAGTCTATTGGTTGCCCCTGGAACAGATATTTACATAAAACAGGTACTTCTATATAGAACTATAGATTCATTTCTTGATCCAAGCTGTGTAAGGTCACACACATTTCATTTTCCCCATAGCACATTTGGCCTAACTACATGAACTATGTTTACCTAGTGCTGCAAATAGGCCTTAATGAACACTGAAGAATGTGCAGAAGACACACACAAGAATTTATAGCAAGCGCCGGAAAACTGATTAGACATACAGCATACATCCACTGTGAATGCTTGTTTGTACGGTCAGCACTTTGACTACACCCATCAGTATTAGCATGTCGATGTAGACACTGGGTGCAAAGAAAGGGTCTATGGGGTCGATTCAATTCTCCGACGGTTGAATAGCGCCGGGAATTCGCTCCCGTCGCTATTCAATTCAGCTCATGTTAAGTCCGGGAGAACGGGCATTTGCCAACTTAACAGGTTGATTTGTCGGGAGAACGGCCATTCTCAGACGTAAACTCCCCGATGCAATGCTGATTCCCGAAAGAATCAGCCTCGCGACAGCCGCGCAGCAGCAGTTTTGTCGGATTTCCTCTCGCATCCCCCGGGGGTGAGAGAAGAATTCCCGACAATTGAGTGTCACTTGGCGCTGTATTGAATAGCACCGGGAGCTAATTCCCGGTGCTATTCAACTGTCGGAGAATTGAATCGACCCCTATGTGTGTTTGCCATAAACTCCTAGCACCTGGGAAATAAGATACAAGTAAATTAGACCCTTCAGGCAAAATAGCATACACCACTAATGTAAGAATGGCTGGGTATGCCGCGGAGAACCCCTACCTAGCAAGGCTCATAATGACCCAAAAATGATAAGCACCAGAAATCATTAAGAGATAATTTCAGTGAAAGGACGTTAACTTCCTGAACATCACATTCTAAATGTGACCATTAAATAAATATTATTGCCATCGACAATCTAAAACCACCACTAGTCACCCGATGGCAGAAAACCGAATAGGTTTCCACCATTGACGGAGGACATGGGCCCAATGGTTCCCCCCACCCCTCTTACACAGTACTACACTGTGTACAAGAGCCGGGAATGGCACAGGGCAGCAGCTGACCGACAGCTGAACCTGTCAAGTCAGCCATAGAACAAGGCAGACCATTGGCATTCAGTCACACTGTATGCGAGTGACACACATACAGTGTGTCAGGATGCCGATGGTCCACCTTGCTCTATAACCGACGTGACAGTCTCAGATGTCTGTCAGTCAGTAGCACCCCCCCCCCCCCCCTTCCATGCACCGTCCCCGGCTCCATCTCTTAAACACATTAATACCCCTTTCAGGCTAGCAAAAATATCCTGGTTTATTGCTAATTAGCGTGCAACATCCCAGGTTTTGCCTAGTCCGAAAGTATCCTTTTAAAAACAAACGCGTCAATCGACGAGACATTTCTACCCAGGTAGCGACTCGTGTTGAACACAGATTCACTGCGGTGCAGTGAGAACTAGTAACCTGGGCCTATGCAAAGGCATCTGATTGGCTCCAAATTTATTCTGCAGCAGAACAACAACCCCAAACATAGAGCTAATGTCATTAAGAACTATCTGCAGCATAAAGAAGAACAAGAAGTCCTGATCTCAACATAGAAGAAACTGAGCAAGCCTACATCCACAGAAGATCTGTGGTTAGTTATCCAAGATGTTTGGAACAACCTCCCTGCCAAGTTCCTTCAAAAACTGTGTGCAAGGGTACCTAGAAGAATTTATGCTGTTTTGAAGGCAAATGGTGATTTGATTTAGATATTGAAATATTGATTTGATTTAGATTTGTCTTCTGTTCATTCACTTTGCAATATGTTGATAAAAATAAACTATTAACACTTCTATTTTAAAAAGCATTCTTATGTTGCAGCATTTTAGCCACACCTGCCTAAAACTTATGCACAGTAGTATATTTTTCTCAGACTCCAGCATTACAGTCCAGGTTTAAAGGAAGCTGGACCCATGCTTGAGTCCAGATGGTTAAATCAATTTGATTAAGGTACTAATTAAGCAATTATGTCACCTGTGCTCAAGCATGGATATCCCTAAAACCTGGACTGTAATGTCAGAGTTTGGAAAACCCATGTACCACATGTTCTGAACTTTTGCCTAACTTTTCAATGACAGACATTTCAGATTTATAAAGGATATTTTTTCTATAAGAAATCTAGTGGTCAAAATAAGTGATCAGACTCACCTTTCTTGTTTTGCTTTCTGTTCTCTTGACCGTCTGTCACCAATAACGGACATGGCCTAACGGGGGGAAAAAAACAAAAAAAAACTGCATTATAGAGTGTGATCTCATCAGTAACATGTTGTACTTACAGCAGGCATTCCCAACCACGGTCCTCGAGGCACACCAACAGTGCAGGTTTTAGTGATATCCAGGCTTCAGCACAGGTGACTTAATTAGTAGCTCAGTTATTTTGATTTAACCATCTGTGCTGCAGCCTGGATATCACTAAAACCTGCACTGTTGGTGTGCCTTGAGGACCGTGGTTGGGAATGCCTGACTTACAGTATGATAAAGCTACAGACTTTAAGGGGGATATTCAATTGTTTGATAAGTCAGCTGGGTGTCTGTTTTTTCAATAGACAGGGAAAAACAGACACCAAACCAACTTTCAAACATTTGAATTCCCCCCTAAGAATCAGAAGGGGCAGAGGCATTAAGCCTGGAGAAGGAATAAAGCAGTGATAAGTGCAAGGTGATAACGCACCAGCCAGTCAGCTCCTGACGAGGCTGAAGTTAGCTTCTTATTCGGCCAGCTTCTTATTCAAGCTCCAGCTTCTTATTCACTTCTTATTCAAGCTCCAGCTTCTTATTCAGATCATTCAGTTTTGCAAGGGTTAATGAGTCTTGGGCAACACATTTGATGCCTGAAATTCACAGAGTAGGGTCCCTTTCATATGACCCACCTGTATTTTGGCTTGCCCAACGCTGGTTTGGGCATGAAATACGCTGGCAAAGTGGGCACATACACTATAATTCACCATTTTGAATAAGTAGCTGTAGTTTTGCAAGGGTTAACGAGTCTCGGGCAACAATTTTTACACCTGAAATCAACTGAGTCGGGTCACTTGCATATGACCCACATGGATTTTGCCTTGCCCAACACTGGTTTGGCCATGAAATACGCTGCCCAAGTGGGCACATACACAGTATTATGAATTACTAATTTGAATAAGTAGCTGTAGTTTTGCAAGGGTTAACGAGTCTCGGGCAACAATTTTGACACCTGAAATCAATAGAGTCGGGTCACTTGCATATGACCCACATGTATTTTGCCTTGCCCAACACTGGTTTGGGCATGAAATACGCTGCCCAAGTGGGCACCTTAACACTCTCAATTTCAATTATGAATAAGTAGCTGTAATTTTGCAATGGTTAACGAGTCTCGGGCAACAATTTTGACACCTGAAATCAACTGAGTCGGGTCACTTGCATATGACCCACATGGATTTTGCCTTGCCCAACACTGGTTTGGGCATGAAATAAGTTGCCCAAGTGGGCACCTTAACACTATCATT
This sequence comes from Pseudophryne corroboree, assembly GCF_028390025.1. Taxonomy (NCBI): domain Eukaryota; kingdom Metazoa; phylum Chordata; class Amphibia; order Anura; family Myobatrachidae; genus Pseudophryne; species Pseudophryne corroboree. The sequence goes on from NC_086449.1 coordinate 250,132,853, forward strand.
TTCTATTATGAATAAGTAGCTGTAGTTTTGCAAGGGTTAACGAGTCTCGGGCAAGAATTTTGACACCTGAAATCAACTGAATCAGGTCACTTGCATATGACCCACATGGATTTTGCCTTGCCCAACGCTGGTTTTGCCATGAAATACGCTGCCCAAGTGGGCACATTCACAGTATTATGAATTACTAATTTGAATAAGTAGCTGTAGTTTTGCAAGGGTTAACGAGTCTCGGGCAACAATTTTGATACCTGAAATCAACTGAGTCGGGTCACTTGCATATGACCCACATGTATTTTGCCTTGCCCAACACTGGTTTGGGCATGAAACACGTTGCCCAAGTGGGCACCTTAACACTCTCATTTTCTATTATGAATAAGTAGCTGTAGTTTTGCAAGGGTTAACGAGTCTCGGGCAACAATTTTGACACCTGAAATCAATAGAGTCGGGTCACTTGCATATGACCCACATGGATTTTGCCTTGCCCAACACTGGTTTGGCCATGAAATACGCTGCCCAAGTGGGCACATTCACAGTATTATGAATTACTAATTTGAATAAGTAGCTGTAGTTTTGCAAGGGTTAACGAGTCTCGGGCAAGAATTTTGACACCTGAAATCAACTGAGTCAGGTCACTTGCATATAACCCACATGTATTTTGCCTTGCCCAACACTGGTTTGGGCATGAAATACGTTGCCCAAGTGGGCACATTCACAGTATTATGAATTACTAATTTGAATAAGTAGCTGTAGTTTTGCAAGGGTTAACGAGTCTCGGGCAACAATTTTGACACCTGAAATCAACTGAGTCGGGTCACTTGCATATGACCCACATGTATTTTGCCTTGCCCAACACTGGTTTGGGCATGAAATAAGTTGCCCAAGTGGGCACCTTAACACTATAATTTTCTATTATGAATAAGTAGCTGTAGTTTTGCAAGGGTTAACGAGTCTCGGGCAAGAATTTTGACACCTGAAATCAACTGAATCAGGTCACTTGCATATGACCCACATGGATTTTGCCTTGCCCAACGCTAGTTTTGCCATGAAATACGCTGCCCAAGTGGGCACATTCACAGTATTATGAATTACTAATTTGAATAAGTAGCTGTAGTTTTGCAAGGGTTAACGAGTCTCGGGCAAGAATTTTGACACCTGAAATCAACTGAGTCGGGTCACTTGCATATGACCCACATGTATTTTGCCTTGCCCAACACTGGTTTGGGCATGAAATAAGTTGCCCAAGTGGGCACCTTAACACTATCATTTTCTATTATGAATAAGTAGCTGTAGTTTTGCAAGGGTTAACGAGTCTCGGGCAAGAATTTTGACACCTGAAATCAACTGAATCAGGTCACTTGCATATGACCCACATGGATTTTGCCTTGCCCAACGCTGGTTTTGCCATGAAATACGCTGCCCAAGTGGGCACATTCACAGTATTATGAATTACTAATTTGAATAAGTAGCTGTAGTTTTGCAAGGGTTAACGAGTCTCGGGCAAGAATTTTTACACCTGAAATCAACTGAGTCATGTCACTTGCATATGACCCACATGTATTTTGCCTTGCCCAACACTGGTTTGGGCATGAAAAACGTTGCCCAAGTGGGCACCTTAACACTCTCATTTTCTATTATGAATAAGTAGCTGTAGTTTTGCAAGGGTTAACGAGTCTCGGGCAACAATTTTGACACCAGAAATCAATAGAGTCGGGTCACTTGCATATGACCCACATGGATTTTGCCTTGCCCAACACTGGTTTGGGCATGAAATACGCTACCCTAGTGGGCACCTTAACACTATCATTTTCTATTATGAAAAAGTAGCTGTAGTTTTGCAAGGGTTAACTAGTCTCGGGCAAGAATTTTGACACCTGAAATCAACTGAATAGGGTCACTTGCATATGACCCACATGGATTTTGCCTTGCCCAACGCTGGTTTTGCCATGAAATATGCTGCCCAAGTGGGCACATTCACAGTATTATGAATTACTAATTTGAATAAGTAGCTGTAGTTTTGCAAGGGTTAACGAGTCTCGGGCAACAATTTTGACACCTGAAATCAACTGAGTCGGGTCACTTGCATATGACCCACATGTATTTTGCCTTGCCCAACACTGGTTTGGGCATGAAATACGCTGCCCAAGTGGGCACCTTAACACTCTCATTTTCTTTTATGAATAAGTAGCTGTAATTTTACAAGGGTTAACGAGTCTCGGGCAACAATTTTGACACCTGAAATCAACTGATTCGGGTCACTTGCATATGACCCACATGTATTTTGCCTTGCCCAACACTGGTTTGGGCATGAAATACGCTGCCCAAGTGGGCACCTTAACACTCTCAATTTCTATTATGAATAAGTAGCTGTAATTTTGCAATGGTTAACGAGTCTCGGGCAACAATTTTGATACCTGAAATCAACTGAGTCGGGTCACTTGCATATGACCCACATGTATTTTGCCTTGCTCAACACTGGTTTGGGCATGAAATACGCTGCCCAAGTGGGCACCTTAACACTCTCATTTTCTATTATGAATAAGTAGCTGTAGTTTTGCAAGGGTTAACGAGTCTCGGGCAAGAATGTTGACACCTGAAATCAACTGATTCGGGTCACTTGCATATGACCCACATGTATTTTGCCTTGCCGAACACTGGTTTGGGCATGAAAAACGTTGCCCAAGTGGGCACCTTAACACTCTCATTTTCTATTATGAATAAGTAGCTGTAGTTTTGCAAGGGTTAACGAGTCTCGGGCAACAATTTTGACACCAGAAATCAATAGAGTCGGGTCACTTGCATATGACCCACATGGATTTTGCCTTGCCCAACACTGGTTTGGGCATGAAACACGTTGCCCAAGTGGGCACCTTAACACTCTCATTTTCTATTATGAATAAGTAGCTGTAGTTTTGCAAGGGTTAACGAGTCTCGGGCAACAATTTTTACACCTGAAATCAATAGAGTCGGGTCACTTGCATATGACCCACATGGATTTTGCCTTGCCCAACACTGGTTTGGCCATGAAATACGCTGCCCAAGTGGGCACATTCACAGTATTATGAATTACTAATTTGAATAAGTAGCTGTAGTTTTGCAAGGGTTAACGAGTCTCGGGCAACAATTTTGACACCAGAAATCAATAGAGTCGTGTCACTTGCATATGACCCATATGGATTTTGCCTTGCCCAACACTGGTTTGGGCATGAAATACGCTGCTCAAGTGGGCACCTTAACACTATCATTTTCTATTATGAATAAGTAGCTGTAGTTTTGCAAGGGTTAACTAGTCTCGGGCAAGAATTTTGAAACCTGAAATCAACTGAATCGGGTCACTTGCATATGACCCACATGGATTTTGCCTTGCCCAACGCTGGTTTTGCCATGAAATACGCTGCCCAAGTGGGCACATTCAAATTAGTAATTCATAATACTGTGAATGTGCCCACTTGGGCAGCGTATTTCATGCCCAAACCAGTGTTGGGCAAGGCAAAATCCATGTGGGTCATATGCAAGTGACCCGACTCTATTGATTTCTGGTGTCAAAATTGTTGCACGAGACTCGTTAACCCTTGCAAAACTACAGCTACTTATTCATAATAGAAAATGATAGTGTTAAGGTGTCCACTTGGGCAACTAATTTCATGCCCAAACCAGCGTTGGGCAAGGCAAAATACATGTGGTTCATATGCAAGTGACCCGACTCAGTTGATTTCAGGTGTCAAAATTCTTGCCCAAGACTCGTTAACCCTTGCACAACTACAGCTACTTATTCAAATTAGTAATTTATAATAATGTGTATGTGCCGACTTGGGCAGCGTATTTCATGCCCAAACCAGTGTTGGGCAAGGCAAAATCCATGTGGGTCATATGCAAGTGACCCGACTCTATTGATTTCTGGTGTCAAAATTGTTGCCCGAGACTCGTTAACCCTTGCAAAACTACAGCTACTTATTCATAATAGAAAATGATAGTGTTAAGGTGCCCACTTGGGCAGCGTATTTCATGCCCAAACCAGTGTTGGGCAAGGCAAAATCCATGTGGGTCATATGCAAGTGACACGACTCTATTGATTTCAGGTGTCAAAATTCTTGCCCGAGACTCGTTAACCCTTGCAAAACTACAGCTACTTATTCAATTTAGTAATTCATAATACTGTGAATGTGCCCACTTGGGCAGCGTATTTCATGCAGAAACCAGTGTTGGGCAAGGCAAAATCCATGTGGGTCATATGCAAGTGACCCGACTCTATTGATTTCTGGTGTCAAAATTGTTGCCCGAGACTCGTTAACCCTTGTAAAACTACAGCTACTTATTCATAATAGAAAATTATAGTGTTGAGGTGCCCAATTTGGCAACGTATTTCATGCCCAAACCAGTGTTGGGCAAGGCAAAATCCATGTGGGTCATATGCAAGTGACCCGACTCTATTGATTTCAGGTGTCAAAATTGTTGCCCGAGACTCGTTAACCCTTGCAAAACTACAGCTACTTATTCATAATAGAAAATTATAGTGTTGAGGTGCCCAATTGGGCAACGTATTTCATGCCCAAACCAGTGTTGGGCAAGGCAAAATCCATGTGGGTCATATGCAAGTGACCCGACTCTATTGATTTCTGGTGTCAAAATTGTTGCCCGAGACTCTCTAACCCTTGCAAAACTACAGCTACTTATTCATAATAGAAAATGATAGTGTTAAGGTGCCCACTTGGGCAACTTATTTCATGCCCAAACCAGTGTTGGGCAAGGCAAAATCCATGTGGGTCATATGCAAGTGACCCGACTCTATTGATTTCTGATGTCAAAATTGTTGCCCGAGACTCGTTAACCCTTGCACAACTACAGCTACTTATTCAAATTAGTAATTCATAATACTGTGAATGTGCCCACTTGGGCAGCGTATTTCATGGCCAAACCAGTGTTGGGCAAGGCAAAATCCATGTGAGTCATATGCAAGTGACCCGACTATTGATTTCTGGTGTCAAAATTGTTGCCCGAGACTCGTTAACCCTTGTAAAACTACAGCTACTTATTCATAATAGAAAATGATAGTGTTAAGGTGCCCACTTGGGCAGCGTATTTTATGGCCAAACCAGTGTTGGGCAAGGCAAAATCCATGTGGGTCATATGCAAGTGACCCGACTCTATTGATTTCTGATGTCAAAATTGTTGCCCGAGACTCGTTAACCCTTGCACAACTACAGCTACTTATTCAAATTAGTAATTCATAATACTGTGAATGTGCCCACTTGGACAGCGTATTTCATGCCCAAACCAGTGTTGGGCAAGGCAAAATACATGTGGGTCATATGCAAGTGACCCGACTCAGTTGATTTCAGGTGTCAAAATTCTTGCCCGAGACTCGTTAACCCTTGCACAACTACAGCTACTTATTCAAATTAGTAATTCATAATACTGTGAATGTGCCCACTTGGGCAGCGTATTTCATGCCCAAACCAGTGTTGGGCAAGGCAAAATCCATGTGGGTCATATGCAAGTGACCCGACTCTATTGATTTCTGGTGTCAAAATTGTTGCCCGAGACTCGTTAACCCTTGCAAAACTACAGCTACTTATTCATAATAGAAAATGATAGTGTTAAGGTGCCCACTTGGGCAACTTATTTCATGCCCAAACCAGTGTTGGGCAAGGCAAAATACATGTGGGTCATATGCAAGTGACCCGACTCTATTGATTTCTGGTGTCAAAATTGTTGCCCGAGACTCGTTAACCCTTGCAAAACTACAGCTACTTATTCATAATAGAAAATGATAGTGTTGAGGTGCCCACTTGGGCATTGTATTTCATGCCCAAACCAGTGTTGGGCAAGGCAAAGTACATGTGGGTCATATGCAAATGACCCGACTCAGTTGATTTCAGGTGTCAAAATTCTTGCCCGAGACTCGTTAACCCTTGCACAACTACAGCTACTTATTCAAATTAGTAATTCATAATACTGTGTATGTGCCCACTTGGGCAGCGTATTTCATGGCCAGACCAGTGTTGGGCAAGGCAAAATCCATGTGAGTCATATGCAAGTGACCCGACTCTATTGATTTCTGGTGTCAAAATTGTTGCCCGAGACTCGTTAACCCTTGCAAAACTACAGCTACTTATTCATAATAGAAAATGATAGTGTTAAGGTGCCCACTTGGGCAACTTATTTCATGGCCAAACCAGTGTTGGGCAAGGCAAAATACATGTGGGTCATATGCAAGTGACCCGACTCAGTTGATTTCAGGTGTCAAAATTCTTGCCCGAGACTCGTTAACCCTTGCACAACTACAGCTACTTATTCAAATTAGTAATTCATAATACTGTGAATGTGCCCACTTGGGCAGCGTATTTCATGGCAAAACCAGCGTTGGGCAAGGCAAAATCCATGTGGGTCATATGCAAGTGACCCGACTCTATTGATTTCTGGTGTCAAAATTCTTGCCCGAGACTCGTTAACCCTTGCAAAACTACAGCTACTTATTCATAATAGAAAATGATAGTGTTAAGGTGCCCACTTGGGCAACTTATTTCATGGCCAAACCAGTGTTGGGCAAGGCAAAATACATGTGGGTCATATGCAAGTGACCCGACTCAGTTGATTTCAGGTGTCAAAATTCTTGCCCGAGACTCGTTAACCCTTGCACAACTACAGCTACTTATTCAAATTAGTAATTCATAATACTGTGAATGTGCCCACTTGGGCAGCGTATTTCATGGCAAAACCAGCGTTGGGCAAGGCAAAATCCATGTGGGTCATATGCAAGTGACCCGACTCTATTGATTTCTGGTGTCAAAATTCTTGCCCGAGACTCGTTAACCCTTGCAAAACTACAGCTACTTATTCATAATAGAAAATGATAGTGTTAAGGTGCCCACTAGGGCAGCGTATTTCATGGCCAAACCAGTGTTGGGCAAGGCAATATCCATGTGGGTCATATGCAAGTGACCCGACTCTATTGATTTCAGGTGTCAAAATTGTTGCCCGAGACTCGTTAACCCCTGCAAAACTACAGCTACTTATTCAAAATGGTGAATTATAGTGTATGTGCCCACTTTGCCAGCGTATTTCATGCCCAAACCAGCGTTGGGCAAGCCAAAATACAGGTGGGTCATATGAAAGGGACCCTACTCTGTGAATTTCAGGCGTCAAATGTGTTGCCCAAGACACATTAACCCTTGCAAAACTGAATGATCTGAATAAGAAGCTGGAGCTCGAATAAGAAGTGAATAAGAAGCTGGAGCTTGAATAAGAAGTGAATAAGAAGCTGGCCGAATAAGAAGCTAACTTCAGCCTCGTCAGCTCCTGTCATTTTTCAAACCGTAATGATTGGTTGATGCGTTATCACTTCTCCAGGTTAATACATCTGCCCCAACGTCACCTTAAGATTTAACCATCCTGTGGTCCTGGCACAGTAGCCTGCCCTGCCACACCAGGCTGTCCACCTCGGACTTAAATTCTGTTCCTGAAATTTTAAAACCTACCCCAATTTCTCCCATTCACTGTGCCAAGTATAACAAGTCATACCTGTTCATTCACATAGTACACAGCACACAACCTCTTTACACCTGCCCACAGGAGAGTCTCTTCCTCTCTGCGGGCACCATGCCACCCAGCCCTCCTCCCTACACCTTACCCAGCACAGTGCCCATGCACCCCGCCACCAGATGTCCATGATACCGGCGCATATAGTGCCAGTCTTTCTGCCAGCACTCCCTGCGGCTCATCCCCAGGCTCCTCTCACCGTCTCCAGGTTGGAGCTCTGGATCTCCTTCTCCTCCGCATAGTCAGTCACCCGCTCCAGATCCGCCGCACCGCTGTCATGTTTCCGGGGCTTATCCGCCGGCCGCTCGCTGCAGTTCTCCTCAGTTTCCAGCTCCAGCTCCACATCCCCTTCCGCGGCCATGTTTCCTACCTGTAAACGAGCTGAGCATGAGCTGCATGGGTCCCTACATCCGGCAGCCAGCGCTGCGCTGTGACATCAGGTGGAAGTAACTCAGCGGCCATTTTGGAGTCTGGCAATATGGTGCTTTTATGAGTCCTGTGATAAATGACGACTTCTGATCTCATACCTCCCAGCCTGACCCTATCCAAAGGAGGGTAGATGCTAGAATCAAGTGGGCTAAGGGACCTTTTCCGTCTGGGGGAGGAGTCACAACACAAGGGGGAGGAGCAAGGCCAGCGGGATAGTTCCTCTACTATCCACGCCACCAACTATTACCTTTAGTAATCAGGTGGCGAGCGGAGCGAGCCACCGAGCCCGAAGCGTGGCGAGCGAAGCGAGCCCGCGAGGGTACTTTTCGGGTACCCTGTTCGCCCGTAGCTCCTCCCCCTGGTGACGTGTCTCCTCCCCTAGATACGTCAGAAGGTCCCTTCTCCCATTCCGAAATAGAATCAACCTATCCAGGAGGGACACGATGCTCTGCTTCTGGACTATTTTCTTAATTTTAGATTGCCAGCACCTGTATTGAACAGGTTAATGGATCAGAAAGGTGTTTCAGCACAGGTGAGGGCAACAGAGGCGTAGCTAGGGCATACTTGCCTACCTGACCCTCTCCATGAGGGAGAAAATGCTCTGTTCCTGGACTTTCCTGGCAATGTATGATTGCCATCACCTGTGGTGAGCTAGTTAATTGATAATAAAGGTGTTTCACCACAGGTGATGGCAATCATACATTACCAGGAAAGTCCAGGAACAGAGCATTTTCTCACTCATGGAGAGGGTCAGGTAGGCAAGTATGAGCTAGGGTTTTCGGAGCCCAGGGCAAGACCCCCCCTCCCCCCCCCCCCTCAAAAAAAAAAAACCCCCAAAAAAACACACACAAAAAGAAGCATGTGCGCGTGTGGAAAAATGGGCATGGCCACATACCAGAAGGGGTGTGGCCACGCACCAGAGGGGGTGTGGCCACTGAAAATGGCCCACAGTGCCAGTTACATTGCCCCACAGTGCCAGATACATGCCCCACAGTGCCAGTTACATTGCCCCACAGTGCCAGTTACATGCCCCACACATTGCCAGATACATGCCCCATTGTGCCAGATACATGCCCCACTGTGCCAGTTACATGCCCCACTGTGCCAGTTACATGCCCCACTCATTGCCAGATACATGCCCCACTCAGTGCCAGATACATGCCCCACTCAGTGCCAGATACATGCCCCACTCAGTGCCAGATACATGCCCCACTGTGCCAGTTACATGCCCCACTCAGTGCCAGTTACATGCCCCACTCAGTGCCAGATACATGCCCCACTGTGCTGCCCCCCCCCCCCCCTCCCGGTCACTCACCACTTGTTGATATGTGAGGGGAGGAGAGCGCAGCGCTTCTCCTTCCCCTCACCGCTCCAGGTCTCCGGCGGCTGTGTGGCGCCGGTTCGCTAGCCAATCAGAGCTCGCGGACCGGCAGCCAATCAGGAGCCGGTCCGCGAGCTCTGATTGGCTAACGCCGGAGACCGGACACACGCAGCGCTGCTAGTGCTGGCAGCGGCGGTGAGGAGAGGGAGAGACGCTGTGCTCTCCTCCCCTCAGATTTCGGCGTGACGGGGGCGAGTGGGGCATGATGCCCTGGCCGGCGCCCCCCTCTCCTGGGCCTGCCAAGGCGCCCAGGGCACGTGCCCCACTCCCCCTACACTTGTTACGCCTCTGGAGGGCAATCATAAATTAAGAGGGGCGTCTAGAAGCAGAGCATTCTGTCCCTCCTGGAGAGGGTCATGTTGGGAGGTATGTGATCTTATAATTTAAGTTAGCACTGAAGTAATTGTCTGAATTACTAGTTGGTCTTAACATCTTAAAGAGCATTTAATGGCACTATTTTACAAGTACATACCTCCCAACAAGTGGGATTAGTTCCTGTTAGTCGGCATGTTGACTGACGGGATCTAGAGGGGGCAGGATGTAGCCGTCGGTATTGTCACATAAGTACATCCCCTTTCATTTTATGTCAAACAGTAAATATACTCTGGAACTCAGTATTACATTAAAATATGGAATTACGGCTTAGTGGTACATATAAGTGATGTTAACAAAACAGCATGCAATGCATAAAAATCAGTGCTCGAAGTGGGGCGGTATACAAAGGTATGGTATACCGCCACTTCGAGCACTGTAGCAGGGCCGTCGTAAAGGAGCTGAGCTCCCGGTCCCCAGCCGCACAGACAAGCTCCGTCTGCAGCGGCTGCTTTGCGTACTTGTGGCGCTGGGGCACTGGGAGCGAAGCTCGCAGACCTCAGCGCCCTGCACTGCTTAGGGAGCCGGCTAGCACGGTATCCCTGTGTGCGGCACACTGGGACCGCAGCGGTCTGTCCTCCCCCCGCCGCCGCACCAGGAGCCGTGATCTGCCTGTTTGCCTGTAGCAGGCTTGGCAGGCAGTATCAGCAGCAGTCTGGTCCTCTACGCATAAGGGGTGTATGGTGGGAGGGCTGAAAGGTATATAGAATCTAAGTGGTGTGTGAGGGTGATAGGTACAGGTATATAGTACTGTATATAAGGGTGTGTGGGGGTGATAGGTATTTATTTTATAATGGGCACTACTATTTCAAATCTGGCGCGGACCGGCAGCCAATCAGGTGCGCCCACTCCTGATTGGCTGCCGGTCCGCGGCAGTTTTGATATATCACAGTGCCGGCTCCTGTCCCTGGCCTGTGCTCCTCTGACAAGTGCGGCTGTAATGTTCGGCTCCCCGGCATGCGTCATGATTACGCCAAGGCTCCAGCTCCTGCCCCGACACTCTGCTGCCCAGCTCCGGCTTTCTCCAGATGACAACTCGGCTCCCGCTCCACAGCGCAGCTGCCCAGCTCCCATATGGTGATACTCTGGCAACCTGGCAACTGGTGAGCAGAGGGGAACTTATAGAAGAGATTGTCAGGGTGGGGATAGTGTGTGTGTATATATGTGGCTTTATGTGTAAATGTATATGTAATGTGAATTTTGGCTTATTCAGTGTGCTATAATGTGAATTTCAGCTCATTCAGTGTGCTATAATGTGAATTTCGGCTCATTCAGTGTGCTACAATGTGAATTTCGGCTCATTCAGTGTGCTACAATGTGAATTTCGGCTCATTCAGTGTGATACAATGTGAATTTCGGCTTATTCATTGTGCTATAATGTGACTGTCGGCTCATTCATTGTGCTATAATGTGAATTTCGTCTCGTACCGTGTGCTATAATGTGAATTTCGGCTCGTACTGTGTGCTATAATGTGAATTTCAGCTCGTACCGTGTGCTATAAGGTGAAATGGGCACCAGTACTAGATAGTATAAGGGGTTCTACTACACTGGACACGCCCACTTTTGGGTGACCACGCCATCCTTGACTTTTCCATACCCCCACTTCAAAATTTCTACTTCGACCACTGATAAAAATATCAGTCATCTGAAAGGGACCCATTATCGAATGATACTCAATCACAGTGCAGCAGAGTCAAACCCCCTTCCCCCTCATGGTGCAGAGAGTGTGAGCTGCAGAAGAGGTGAGCAGCAGTGACTGTTCTTACATTTGGAATGCCTGTACCTCTGTTTTATTTATTTTTATATATATATATATATATATATATATATATATATAAAAATAAACACAACAATAGCGAAATTGGTGCCCTAGGAGAGGTATACTCCTGACCCTCTTTTGTTAGTATCCCTTTCAATATATCTTACAGAGAGTATAAAATACAGTGAGTTCCAATATACAGATTTTTTATTAAAACATTGCTAAAATATCAATAATGTCCTTGTATCCTTAAATGCATTAACAGATGACAGCCTCCTCACATAACATGCAGGTTTGATTTTTCATGAGATCCTCCTTCCAATGATACAGGTTGGAGGCTACATCAGCAAAACATATCACGTAGCAGCGTCTGACATCATCTACATCCCCATTGTAACAAATAAGCAAAAACACCATATCTATATGTAGATGATGTCAGACGCTGCTGCATGATACTACGCCATGACGTCATCGTTACTGAGCCGCCAACCGGTCTGGAATGGCGCCACATGTGGTGTGGGTCTTTATAAGGTAGGATGTTTTATCTTTGTCTTTTGTCTGATGAAAATGCCAAGATATTACAGGCATTGAAACGTTGCTTTATAAACTATGTCTGCAGTGAGTCATTGGAGTGCCGCACTTCTCGTGGTTGGTATATATATATATATATATATATATATATATACATACATACTTACCTACTCTCCCGGAAGCAGCGGGAGGCTCCCGTTTTTTGGGGTAGCCCCCCGCACCCCCGGAAGAGGGGGCAGGTCTCCCGCATCCTGCTCGCACCCTAGTGATGCGAGCAGGATGGAGAGATAACCTCCCGCCCCCTTCCCACAGACCCGCGAATCGCGGCATTTCCCGATGCGGGGGCGGGGCTTAGTGATGTCAGAGCCGCCCCCCCCCCCCGAAGGCACCTGCAGCGTCTCCTCTCCGGGCTTCTGTCGGAGAGGAGAAAAACAATGTAGGTAAGTATGTAAATATATATATATATATATATATATATACATCTCCTATATAATAGCCCAGATCTGTGACTCTGTGTCTGTGTGTATAATGCTGGGCGTGGCTCATTGGGTTAGCAGCAGGTCTATCACACCCAGTCCACAGCTGATTGGGTGAGAAACGCCCTCCCACACAGGTTACATCCAATGGGAGGCTCTGCCCTTTGGCTGCTGTGTGTTCCCAGAGCAGGATTAACAATGGGGCTGATGGAGCTGCAGCTCCAGGTCCACACTCCAAAACAGGTCCACTGCATCTGCAGCAACATACCCTCCAACAGTTTACACATAAAGATCGCTAAAAATTCGAAAAGGGGGCTTGGTCACGGGTAAAGTGGTGTGGCCCCGTCCCCTTTTCCTATACTTTCAATGGAAGTTTGGAGAGGCAAAAATCGGTACAGACCATAAAAAAAGGTACTGTACCTGCCAAAAAGGTACAGCTGGAGGGTATGCCACTGTATCTGCAGCAAGTCTCTGCGCTGTAGATAAGGGGAAAAAATAATCCTTTTACTGCAGCGTCCTATATCCTGCTGCCAATCCGCCTGCCCCCTCTGGCATCAATAATCCCCACTCCCTAGCTGTGGCGCAGGTGGACCAAAAGCTGCTGCGGCCACTGGCATAGACATGTATGAAAGCGGCGCAGCAGAAGGCTTTCATAGCCCTCCCTGCACCGCATAATCTATGAGCCCCGGAGCAACGTCTGCGCGTGATGTCGCAGAAGTGCTTCACCACAGCCGCGCCCAGATCCCCAGAGGCCCTGACTCTGCAACACAGCACCGGGGCTGCAGGCCTGAGAGCCCTGAGATGGCTAATGTAACGGATAGAGTGGGTGATATTGCGTAGGGTAATGTCTGGACGCAAAGGTGACAGTGCTTTGCAGTGCAGTGGGTGTGCAGTGTCACTGACACTGCATAGCACTCTCACCTTTTACATTGATTCAGCAAGTCAGTCAGTTCTGCCAGCCAGTCACTATTGTTAGCGCCGGTGTCCCAACGTGCTGCATTACAGGGAAGTAGACGCACTAAATAAACTACAGCTCCCAGCAGCCCTTAGCGCCAAAGCATTCCGGCGCTAAGAGCTGCTGGGGGCTGTAGTTTATAGAGTACATCTTCTTCCCTGTAATGCGGCGCGTTGGGACACTGGCAATAACAATAGTGACTGGCTGCTGTGCGAGTATCCGGGAGAGCCACTGCCAAAGGGAGGACAGCAGTTTAGCTGCTTCTAGGAGGACAAGCAGGAGAAGCATTACCCACCCCTCCACCACTCGCAATACCTCCGGGCCCCATCCGTGGCACCTCCTCACCACCCACCACCACCGGCGGTGGCTCCGGCCCCCCCCCAACCGCAGCACCCCTGCACCCACCCCTCCCCCACCCGTGACACCACCGCACCTGTCCCTCCCCATCCACGGTGGCTCCGGACCCCCTCCCCTACCTGCATCACCCCCCGCAACCAAAGCCGGATTAAGGGGGGTGCCAAGGGGACACAGTACCCCAGGCCCCCCTTATATTGGGGGCCCCCTGCCTGCCATCAAGCACTGGACGTTTACATGATTTTTTTTTTTTTTTTTTTTTATAAAGTTCTGCCGTTGGTGGCAGTGGTGCAGAACCCCGCTTCCCCCAACCCTCTCCCGCACGGATCAAATTTGTTTTCCAGAGATGGAGACAGCCCTGTCTCCATCTCTGCACTGGCCGGTCACACCTGCAGTCACAATCAGAGCCGCCGGGTAAACACGCACGGCTACTCTGATCAGCAGAGCTCTCTGCAGCGCTGGATACATTGCAGGCAGCAGAGGGAACTATATTGAGTATGTGCAGCAGGAGCACCACTCACATGGACTCCGGCAGTGACAATCTCCTCCAGCTCCTCTTCTCTCTTGGTATGGTTAGTGCTTAATGGTGTGTGTGTTTGTTTGTTTACTTTGTATGTATGTATGTATGTATGTATGCATGCTCTGTGTTGTGTGTAAGTATGCTACAGTATGTATGTATGTATATATGTATGTATGTTGTGTGTAAGTATGCTACAGTATGTATGTATGTATGTATGTATGCTGTTTGTATGTGTATGTATGCTATGTGTTGTGTATATGTACGGTATGTATGGTGTGTGTGTGTGTGTGTGTGTGTGTGTATGCTGTGTGTGTTGTGTGTATGTACAGTATGTATGCTGTGTGTATGTTGTGTGTATGTATGCTATGTGTGTGTTTGTAGGTATGCTGTGCGTGTATTAGGTTTTCGTCTTGAAGTAGGGCTGTCAGAAAATTAATTTTGTGACAGGCAGATTATACAGACCTGTACTATTGTAACCAGCAGCTTGCGTGCCCTTAGATGCTAGAAGAAGCATTCCCCAGCATAATACTATACCACCTACCATGTGACAGTGTAATATTGTTTTTGTTTTTCTACATTGGATAAATGTGATTTCTATATTTTTGTTCAGTAATATTCACTGTACTGCCTCTAACAGCTCTCTGCTTATATATATATATATATATAACCCCCCCCCATATACACTATATATAGCACTTAGGGGGCCCCCTTGTATTAAGTGCCCCGGGCCCCGTGGAGCCTTAATCCGGCCCTGCCCGCAACCACCACACCACCCCTCCCCCACCCTCAGCACCCCCGCAACCGCTCCTCTCCCACCCGCTGTGGCTCCGGACCCCACCCGCGGCACCCATGCACCCGTCTTTCCCTCACCCGCGACACCACCACACCAGCCCCTCCCTCACCCGCGACACCACCGCACCAACCCCTACCCCACCTGCGGCACCTCCGCAACCACCCCTCCCCCACTTGCAACACGCCCCTCCCCCACTTGCAATACCCCCGGAGCCCCGCCCCCATCTGTGTCTCCCCCGCAACCGCCATTCCCCCATCCACAGCACCTACTAGGTGATTCATCAGGCCCTGCGCGCACTGTTCACGCCGTTGCAAGGGGCTACGACCCATTAACCATCGCACGCCCTTTGTGCATGCAATTTTTAACCACTAACACAATTATGATTGGAGGTAATACTCCAATTAATACAAATATTGCACGTGCAAGGGTTAAAGGGGCGTAGCCGCTTACAACGGTGTGAAGAGCGCCCGTAGGGTGCGATGAATCAACTAGTGTATGTATATATATATATATCTAAACAACAATAACCGAAACTCGCGCTATATAGGATTTGGCAACACCTCATAAGAAAATCTCCCTGCTAAACAAAGATAATGAATAAAAGTATTCAGAGGGCGCACTATAACTTTAACTCCAGGTATTGGAAACCAGCATGAACCGAATAGCAATATTTTTTAATCAAGCATTAAAAACGTTAAAATCATACAGAAGTATAATAGTTCATAAGCACATTATTCATTTGTACATATGTAACACTTCATAAATACTTTCATAAATCCAACGCGTTTCGTCCTATAAGGACTTCATCAGAGGTACAGTTCGTAGCTGGTCATGGAGGAAAGATGAAGAAGAAGAGTAAAGAACAAGAAAAGAAGAATATCAATTGATGTCATGGAATGCATTTCAATTTCAACATTCTTTTTTCTTAAAAAAAGTACCAGATATTCATTCAAAAAGCAATATATATTCATTCAGCTAATAATCAAGAGTAGATAATTAATACATACAGAGGATCATCAGACAATGAGAAAAGAGAGAAATATTTTCAACAGACGCAATTTTAGGTAATGACTACTTACTATGGGTATTGTTTCGGGTGGGTACCATTATATAACCATAAAGTTTATTATTAGTGATTACCGTATTCCACTGTTAATAAAGGTATTTGGTGTGAGGTGTTCTAAAAAGAATAAAGTTTGTCAGAAAGAACCCAATTACTTTTCATACTTTGAGCTATAAGATGACATTGGTCACTCACATTAAATGAATCTCAAACATCCAAGGTCTTCCATGTAGAGTATAGTGGAAGTATCTAGAGAAAAAGGGGGTTGTCTCAGACTAGATTTAATTTACTATTAGAACTAACCATTTTTCTCTGACGTCCTAGTGGATGCTGGGGACTCCGTAAGGACCATGGGGAATAGCGGCTCCGCAGGAGACTGGGCACAGCTAAGAAAGATTTAGGACTACCTGGTGTGCACTGGCTCCTCCCACTATGACCCTCCTCCAGACCTCAGTTAGAATCCTGTGCCCGGCTGAGCTGGATGCACACTAGGGGCTCTCCTGAGCTCCTAGAGAGAAAGTATATTTTAGGTTTTTTATTTAACAGTGAGATCTGCTGGCAACAGACTCACTGCAGCGAGGGACTAAGGGGAGAAGAAGCGAACCTACCTAACTGGTGGTAGCTTGGGCTTCTTAGGCTACTGGACACCATTAGCTCCAGAGGGATCGACCGCATGGAACCGGCCATTGATGTTCGGTCCCAGAGCCGCGCCGCCGGCCCCCTTACAGAGCCAGAAGCAAGAAGAGTTCGTAAAAACGGCGGCAGAAGACATCAGTCTTCACCAAGGTAGTGCACAGCACTGCAGCTGTGCGCCATTGCTCCTCATACACCCTTCACACTCCGGTCACTGAGGGTGCAGGGCGCTGGGGGGGGGCGCCCTGAGCAGCAATAAAAACACCTTGGCTGGCAAATATATCACAATATATAGCCCCAGAGGCTATATATGTGATAAATACCCCTGCCAGAATCTATAAAAAAGCGGGAGAAAAGTCCGCGAAAAAGGGGCGGAGCTATCTCCCTCAGCACACTGGCGCCATTTTCTCTTCACAGTGCAGCTGTAAGACAGCTCCCTAGGCTCTCCCCTGTAGTTTTCAGGCTCAAAGGGTTAAAAAGAGAGGGAGGGCACAAAATTTAGGCGCAATATTGTTTATACAAGCAGCTATTGGGGGAAAAATCACTCAGTTATAGTGTTAATCCCTGCATTATATAGCGCTCTGGTGTGTGCTGGCATACTCTCTCTCTGTCTCCCCAAAGGACTTTGTGGGGTCCTGTCCTCAGTCAGAGCATTCCCTGTGTGTGTGCTGTGTGTCGGTACGGCTGTGTCGACATGTGGGATGAGGAAGGTTACGTGGAGGTGGAGCAGAGGCCGATAAATGGGATGTCGTCCCCTGTGGGGCCGACACCAGAGTGGATGGATAGGTGGAAGGTGTTAACCGACAATGTCAACTCCATACATAGAAGGCTGGATGACGTAAAACAGCTGTGGGACAGCCGGCTTCTCAGCCCGCGCCTGCCCAGGCGTCTCAAAGGCCATCAGGGGCTCAAAAAAGCGCCCGTTACCTCAGATGGCAGACACAGATGTCGACACGGAGTCTGACTCCAGTGTCGACGAGGTTGAGACATATACACAATCCACTGGGAACATCCGTTACATGATCTCGGCAATGAAAAATGTGTTACGCATTTCTGACATGAACCCAAGTACCACATAAAAGGGGTTTTATTTTTGGGGAGAAAAAGCAGCCAGTGTTTTGTTCCCCCCATCAGATGAATAAATGAAGTGTGTAAAGTAGCGTGGGTTCCCCCAGTAAGAAACTGGTAATTTCTAAAAAGTTACTGATGACGTACCCTTTCCCGCCAGAGGATAGGTCACGTTGGGAGATATCCCTTAGGGTGGATAAGGCGCTCACACGTTTGTCAAAAAAGGTGGCACTGCCGTCTTAGGATACGGCCACCTTGAAGGAGCCTGCTGATAAAAAGCAGGAGGCTATCCTGAAGTCTGTATATACACACTCAGGTTATATACTGAGACCTGCAATTGCCTCAGCATAAATAATGCAATGTCCATTCTGCCAGGAGGGTATTAGAAACCCGGCAGTGGACAGGTGATGCTGCCTATAAAAGGCACATGGAGATTCTGCCTTATAAGGGTGAGGAATTGTTTGGGGATGGTCTCTGGGACCTCGTATCCACAGCAACAGCTGGGACGAAATTTTTTTACCTCAGGTTTCCTCACAGCCTAAGAAAGCACCGTATTTTCAGGTACAGTCCTTTCGGCTTCAGAAAAGCAAGCGGGTCAAAGGCGCTTCCTTTCTGCACAGAGACGAGGGAAGAAGGAAAAAGCTGCACCAGCAGCCAGTTCCCAGGATCAAAAATCATCCCCCGCTTCCTCTGAGTCCACCGCATGACGTTAGGGCTCCACAGGTGGAGACAGGTGCGGTAGGGGCGCGTCTCGGGAACTTCAGGGACCAGTGGGTTTGCCCACAGGTGGATCCCTAGGTTCTGCAAATAGTATCACAGGGATACAGGCTGGAGTTCGAGGCGACTCCCCCTCGCCGTTACCTCACATCAGCCTTGCCTGCTGCCCTCGGAGAAAGGTAGTACTGGCGGCAATTCACAAGCTGTACTTCCAGCAGGTGAAATCAAGGTACCCCTCCTTCAACAAGGCCGGGGTTACTATTCCAAAATGTTGTGGTACCGAAACCAGACGGTTCGGTGAGACCCATTCTAAAATTGAAAGCCTTGAACACTTATATACGAAGGTTCAAGTTCAAAATGGAATCGCTCAGGGCGATTATTGCAAGCCTGGAGAATTTCATGGTATCACTGGACATCAAGGATGCTTACCTGCATGTCCTTATTTACCCTCTTCACCAGGAGTACCTCAAAATTGTGGTACAGGATTGTCATTACCAATTCCAGACGTTGCCGTTGGTCTGTCCCCGGCACCGAGGTATTTACCAAGGTAATGGCCAAAATAATTATCCCGTACTTGGACGATCTCCTTATAAAGGCGAGGTCCAGGAAGCAGTTGTTCGGCGGAGTAGCACTATATCGGGAAGTGCTACAACAGCACGGCTGGATTCTGAATATTCCAAAGTCGCAGCTGGTTCCTACGACGCGTCTACTGTTCCTGAGTATGGTTCTGGACACAGAACAGGATAAAAAGGGTTTCTCCCGGAGGAGAAGTCCAAGGAGTTGTCGTCTCTAGACAGAGACCTCCTAATACGTATACAGGTGTCGGTGCATCAATGTACGCGAGCCCTGGGAAGGATGGTAGCTTCTTACGAAGAAGTTCCATTCGCCAGGTCCCATGCAAGGATTTTCCAGTGGGATCTGTTGGACATGTGGTCCGGGTCGCATCTTCAGATGCATCGGCGGATAACCCTGTCTCCAAGGGCCAGGGTGTCGCTGTTGTGGTGGCTGCAGAGTGCTCATCTTCTAGGGGGCCGCAGATTCGGCATACAGGACTGGGTCCTGGTGACCACGGATGCCAGCCTTCGAGGCTGGGGGGCAGTCACACAGGGAAGAAACTTCCAAGGCTATGGAAAAGTCAGGAGACTTCCCTACACATAAATATTCTGGAACTAAGGGCCATTTACAATGCCCTAAGTCAGGCTAGACCCTGCTTCAACACCGGCCGGTGCTGATCCAGTCAGACAACATCACGGCGGTCGCTCATGTAAACCGACAGGGCGGCACAAGAAGCAGGATGGCGATGGCAGAAGCCACAAGGATTCTCCGATGGGCGGAAAATCATGTGTTATCACTGTCAGCAGTGTTCATTCCCGGAGTGGACAACTGAGAAGCAGACTTTCTCAGAAGACACGACCTCCACCCGGGAGAGTGGGGACTTCATCTAGAAGTCTTCCAAATGATTGTACACCGTTGGGAAAGGCCACAGGTGGACATGATGGCGTCCCGCCTCAACTAAAAGTTACAAAGATATTGCGCCAGGTCAAGGACCCTCAGGCGATAGCTGTGGACGCTCTGGTAACACCGGGGGTGTACCAGTAGGTGTATGTGTTCCCTTCTCTGCCTCTCTTACCCAGGGTAATGAGAATAATAAGAAGGAGAGGAGTAAAAACTATACTCATTGTTCCGGGTTGGCCAAGGAGAGCTTGGTAACCAGAACTCCAAGAAATTATCTCAGAGGACCCATGGCCTCTGCCGCTCAGACAGGACCTGCTGCAGCAGGGGGCCTGTCTGTTCCAAGACGTACCGCGGCTGCGTTGGACGGCATGGCGGTTGAACGCCGGATCCTGAAGGAAAAGGGAATTCCGGAGGAAGTTATCCCTACGCTATTTAAAGCTAGGAAAGAAGTGAACGCTAACCATTATCACCGCATATGGCGGAAATATGTTGCGTACTGTGAGGCCAGGAAGGCCCCAAAGGAGAAATTTCAGCTAGGTCGATTTCTGCACTTCCTACAGTCAGAGGTGACTATGGGCCTAAAATTGGGTTCCATTAAGGTCCAGATTTCGGCTCTATCGATTTTCTTCCAAAATGGAACTGGCTTCACTGCCTGAAGTTCAGACTTTTGTTAAGGGAGTGCTGCATAGTCAGCCCCCGTTTGTGCCTCCAGTGGCACCGTGGGATCTCAACGTGGTGTTGGATTTCCTGAAGTCGCATTGGGTTGAGCCACTTAAATCCGTGGAGCTATAATACCTCACGTGGAAAGTGGTCATTCTGTGGGCCTTGGCGTCGGCCAGGTGTGTATCAGAATTGGCGGTTTTGTCATACAAAAGCCCTTATCTGTATTTTATATGGGAAAGGCGGAATTGAGGACTCGTTCCCAATTCCTTCCTAAGGTGGTATCAGTTTTTCATGTGAACCAACCTATTGTGGTGCCTGCGGCTACTTGGGACTTGGAGGATTCCAAGTTACTGGACGTAGTCAGGGCCCTGAAAAGTATATGTTTCCAGGACAGCTGGAGTCAGGAAGACTGACTCGCTATTTATCCTGTATGCACCCAAAAAGCTGGGTGCTCCTGCTTCTAAGCAGACGATTGCTCGCTGGATCTGTAGCACGATTCAACTTGCACATTCTGCGGCTGGACTGCCGCACCCTAAATCTGTAAAAGCCCATTCCACGAGGAAAGTGGGCTCTTCTTGGGCGGCCGCCCGAGGGGTCTCGGCTTTACAACTTTGCCGAGCTGCTACTTGGTCAGGGGCAAACACGTTTGCAAAATTCTACAAATTTGATACCCTGGCTGAGGAGGACCTTGAGTTCTCTCATTCGGTGCTGCAGAGTCATCCGCACTCTCCCGCCCGTTTGGGAGCTTTGGTATAATCCCCATGGTCCTTACGGAGTCCCCAGCATCCACTAGGACGTCAGAGAAAATAAGATTTTACTCACTGGTAAATCTATTTCTCGTAGTCCGTAGTGGATGCTTGGCGCCCGTCCCAAGTGCGGACTGTCTGCAATACTTGTATATAGTTATCGTTAACTAAAAGGGTTATTGTTGAGCCATCTGTTGAGAGGCTCTGTTATGTTCATACTGTTAACTGGGTATCATATCACGAGTTATACAGTGTGATTGGTGTGGCTGGTATGAGTCTTACCCGGGATTCAAAATCCTTCCTTATTGTGTCAGCTCTTCCGGGCACAGTATCCTAACTGAGGTCTGGAGGAGGGTCATAGTGGGAGGAGCCAGTGCACACCAGGTAGTCCTAAATCTTTCTTAGCTGTGCCCAGTCTCCTGCGGAGCCGCTATTCCCCATGGTCCTTACGGAGTCCCCAGCATCCACTACGGACTACGAGAAATAGATTTACCGGTGAGTAAAATCTTATTTTAATTGTTATACTCACATTTGAGTTCAAAAAGTGCCCGTAGCCAATTATAAACTGTCTTCAGGGGTTTGGGGGAGATCAGATAAAATCTAAATAAATTTGATAAATTTGGATAAGGTATATGCAAACCTTTAAATTGAGGTTCTATTATCAGGGTTATAAATTAACTTACTTTTAAAACCAAAATCAATAATACCGGACAGGAATCCAGATAGGCCAAAGGCAACCAACTAAAAATTAAGTGGATTTAATTAGTTAATTAATTTAAAAAAATTAGTAAACAATAAAGGGATATACTGGTTACTTACATAGTAGGATCCTGGACCTTGTGACTGCCTTCTCTCCTCAATGTCAAGTGAACTGACATTTGAGGGCCTGACCTATTTATTAGAGATGAGCGGGTTCGGTTCCTCGGAATCCGAACCCGCCCGAACTTCAGCTTTTTTTACACGGATCCGAGCGACTCGGATCTTCCCGCCTTGCTCGGTTAACCCGAGCGCGCCCGAACGTCATCATGACGCTGTCGGATTCTCGCGAGGCTCGGATTCTATCGCGAGACTCGGATTCTATATAAGGAGCCGCGCGTCGCCGCCATTTTCACACGTGCATTGAGATTGATAGGGAGAGGACGTGGCTGGCGTCCTCTCCATTTAGATTATAAGAGAGAGAGATTTACTGGAGCTTAGGACTAGGAGGAGTACTGTAGAAGTGTAGAGAGTGCAGAGAGTTTACTAGTGAGTGACCACCAGACAGTGCAGTTTATTTAATATATCCGTTCTCTGCCTGAAAAAAGCGATACACACAGTGACTCAGTCACATACCATATCTGTGTGCACTGCTCAGGCTCAGCCCAGTGTGCTGCATCATCTATATATATTATATATCTGTCTGACTGCTCAGCTCACACAGCTTATAATTGTGGGGGAGACTGGGGAGCACTGCAGTGCCAGTTATAGGTTATAGCAGGAGCCAGGAGTACATAATATTATATTAAAATTAAACAGTGCACACTTTTGCTGCAGGAGTGCCACTGCCAGTGTGACTGACCAGTGACCTGACCACACTGACCACCAGTATAGTTAGTAGTATACTTATATTGTGATTGCCTGAAAAAGTTAAACACTCGTCGTGTGACTT
The DNA here is from genome assembly GCF_028390025.1 of Pseudophryne corroboree. Taxonomy (NCBI): domain Eukaryota; kingdom Metazoa; phylum Chordata; class Amphibia; order Anura; family Myobatrachidae; genus Pseudophryne; species Pseudophryne corroboree. The sequence continues at coordinate 250,155,953 of NC_086449.1, forward strand.
CACTTGTGTGTTGTTTTTTTTTTTATTCTATAAAAATAAAACTCATTCTGCTGACAGACAGTGTCCAGCAGGTCCGTCATTATATAATATATAATATATACCTGTCCGGCTGCAGTAGTGATATATATATATTTTTTATATCATTTATCATCCAGTCGCAGCAGACACAGTACGGTAGTTCACGGCTGTGGCTACCTCTGTGTCTGCACTCGGCAGGCAGTCCGTCCATAATTGTATACCACCTAACCGTGGTTTTTTTTTCTTCTTTATACATACATACTACTACGACATCTCTTTATCAACCAGTCTATATTAGCAGCAGACACAGTACAGTACGGTAGTTCACGGCTGTGGCTACCTCTGTGTCTGCACTCGGCAGGCAGTCCGTCCATAATTGTATACCACCTAACCGTGGTTTTTTTTTCTTTCTTCTTTATACATACATAGTTACATAGACATCTCTTTATCAACCAGTCTATATTAGCAGCAGACACAGTACAGTACGGTAGTTCACGGCTGTGGCTACCTCTGTGTCTGCACTCGGCAGGCAGTCCGTCCATAATTGTATACCACCTAACCGTGGTTTTTTTTTCTTTCTTCTTTATACATACATAGTTACATAGACATCTCTTTATCAACCAGTCTATATTAGCAGCAGACACAGTACAGTACGGTAGTTCACGGCTGTGGCTACCTCTGTGTCTGCACTCGGCAGGCAGTCCGTCCATAATTGTATACCACCTAACCGTGGTTTTTTTTTCTTTCTTCTTTATACATACATAGTTACATAGACATCTCTTTATCAACCAGTCTATATTAGCAGCAGACACAGTACAGTACGGTAGTTCACGGCTGTGGCTACCTCTGTGTCTGCACTCGGCAGGCAGTCCGTCCATAATTGTATACCACCTAACCGTGGTTTTTTTTTCTTTCTTCTTTATACATACATACTACTACGACATCTCTTTATCAACCAGTTTATATTATTAGCAGCAGACACAGTACAGTACGGTAGTTCACGGCTGTGGCTACCTCTGTGTCTGCACTCGGCAGGCAGTCCGTCCATAATTGTATACCACCTAACCGTGGTTTTTTTTTCTTTCTTCTTTATACATACATAGTTACATAGACATCTCTTTATCAACCAGTCTATATTAGCAGCAGACACAGTACAGTACGGTAGTTCACGGCTGTGGCTACCTCTGTGTCTGCACTCGGCAGGCAGTCCATAATTGTATACTAGTATCCATCTCCATTGTTTACCTGAGGTGCCTTTTAGTTGTGCCTATTAAAATATGGAGAACAAAAATGTTGAGGTTCCAAAATTAGGGAAAGATCAAGATCCACTTCCACCTCGTGCTGAAGCTGCTGCCACTAGTCATGGCCGAGACGATGAAATGCCAGCAACGTCGTCTGCCAAGGCCGATGCCCAATGTCATAGTGCAGAGCATGTCAAATCCAAAACACCAAATATCAGAAAAAAAAGGACTCCAAAACCTAAAATAAAATTGTCGGAGGAGAAGCGTAAACTTGCCAATATGCCATTTATGACACGGAGTGGCAAGGAACGGCTGAGGCCCTGGCCTATGTTCATGGCTAGTGGTTCAGCTTCACATGAGGATGGAAGCACTCAGCCTCTCGCTAGAAAAATGAAAAGACTCAAGCTGGCAAAAGCAGCACAGCAAAGAACTGTGCATTCTTCGAAATCCCAAATCCACAAGGAGAGTCCAATTGTGTCGGTTGCGATGCCTGACCTTCCCAACACTGGACGTGAAGAGCATGCGCCTTCCACCATTTGCACGCCCCCTGCAAGTGCTGGAAGGAGCACCCGCAGTCCAGTTCCTGATAGTCAGATTGAAGATGTCAGTGTTGAAGTACACCAGGATGAGGAGGATATGGGTGTTGCTGGCGCTGGGGAGGAAATTGACCAGGAGGATTCTGATGGTGAGGTGGTTTGTTTAAGTCAGGCACCCGGGGAGACACCTGTTGTCCGTGGGAGGAATATGGCCGTTGACATGCCAGGTGAAAATACCAAAAAAATCAGCTCTTCGGTGTGGAGGTATTTCACCAGAAATGCGGACAACAGGTGTCAAGCCGTGTGTTCCCTTTGTCAAGCTGTAATAAGTAGGGGTAAGGACGTTAACCACCTCGGAACATCCTCCCTTATACGTCACCTGCAGCGCATTCATAATAAGTCAGTGACAAGTTCAAAAACTTTGGGTGACAGCGGAAGCAGTCCACTGACCAGTAAATCCCTTCCTCTTGTAACCAAGCTCACGCAAACCACCCCACCAACTCCCTCAGTGTCAATTTCCTCCTTCCCCAGGAATGCCAATAGTCCTGCAGGCCATGTCACTGGCAATTCTGACGAGTCCTCTCCTGCCTGGGATTCCTCCGATGCATCCTTGCGTGTAACGCCTACTGCTGCTGGCGCTGCTGTTGTTGCTGCTGGGAGTCGATGGTCATCCCAGAGGGGAAGTCGTAAGCCCACTTGTACTACTTCCAGTAAGCAATTGACTGTTCAACAGTCCTTTGCGAGGAAGATGAAATATCACAGCAGTCATCCTGCTGCAAAGCGGATAACTGAGGCCTTGACAACTATGTTGGTGTTAGACGTGCGTCCGGTATCAGCCGTTAGTTCACAGGGAACTAGACAATTTATTGAGGCAGTGTGCCCCCGTTACCAAATACCATTTAGGTTCCACTTCTCTAGGCAGGCGATACCGAGAATGTACACGGACGTCAGAAAAAGACTCACCAGTGTCCTAAAAAATGCAGTTGTACCCAATGTCCACTTAACCACGGACATGTGGACAAGTGGAGCAGGGCAGGGTCAGGACTATATGACTGTGACAGCCCACTGGGTAGATGTATGGACTCCCGCCGCAAGAACAGCAGCGGCGGCACCAGTAGCAGCATCTCGCAAACGCCAACTCTTTCCTAGGCAGGCTACGCTTTGTATCACCGCTTTCCAGAATACGCACACAGCTGAAAACCTCTTACGGCAACTGAGGAAGATCATCGCGGAATGGCTTACCCCAATTGGACTCTCCTGTGGATTTGTGGCATCGGACAACGCCAGCAATATTGTGTGTGCATTAAATATGGGCAAATTCCAGCACGTCCCATGTTTTGCACATACCTTGAATTTGGTGGTGCAGAATTTTTTAAAAAACGACAGGGGCGTGCAAGAGATGCTGTCGGTGGCCAGAAGAATTGCGGGACACTTTCGGCGTACAGGCACCACGTACAGAAGACTGGAGCACCACCAAAAACTACTGAACCTGCCCTGCCATCATCTGAAGCAAGAAGTGGTAACGAGGTGGAATTCAACCCTCTATATGCTTCAGAGGTTGGAGGAGCAGCAAAAGGCCATTCAAGCCTATACAATTGAGCACGATATAGTAGGTGGAATGCACCTGTCTCAAGCGCAGTGGAGAATGATTTCAACGTTGTGCAAGGTTCTGATGCCCTTTGAACTTGCCACACGTGAAGTCAGTTCAGACACTGCCAGCCTGAGTCAGGTCATTCCCCTCATCAGGCTTTTGCAGAAGAAGCTGGAGACATTGAAGGAGGAGCTAACACGGAGCGATTCCGCTAGGCATGTGGGATTTGTGGATGGAGCCCTTAATTCGCTTAACAAGGATTCACGGGTGGTCAATCTGTTGAAATCAGAGCACTACATTTTGGCCACCGTGCTCGATCCTAGATTTAAAGCCTACCTTGGATCTCTCTTTCCGGCAGACACAAGTCTGCTGGGGTTGAAAGACCTGCTGGTGACAAAATTGTCAAGTCAAGCGGAACGCGACCTGTCAACATCTCCTCCTTCACATTCTCCCGCAACTGGGGGTGCGAGGAAAAGGCTCAGAATTCCGAGCCCACCCGCTGGCGGTGATGCAGGGCAGTCTGGAGCGACTGCTGATGCTGACATCTGGTCCGGACTGAAGGACCTGACAACGATTACGGACATGTCGTCTACTGTCACTGCATATGATTCTCTCAACATTGATAGAATGGTGGAGGATTATATGAGTGACCGCATCCAAGTAGGCACGTCACACAGTCCGTACTTATACTGGCAGGAAAAAGAGGCAATTTGGAGGCCCTTGCACAAACTGGCTTTATTCTACCTAAGTTGCCCTCCCACAAGTGTGTACTCCGAAAGAGTGTTTAGTGCCGCCGCTCACCTTGTCAGCAATCGGCGTACGAGGTTACATCCAGAAAATGTGGAGAAGATGATGTTCATTAAAATGAATTATAATCAATTCCTCCGCGGAGACATTGACCAGCAGCAATTGCCTCCACAAAGTACACAGGGAGCTGAGATGGTGGATTCCAGTGGGGACGAATTGATAATCTGTGAGGAGGGGGATGTACACGGTGATATATCGGAGGGTGATGATGAGGTGGACATCTTGCCTCTGTAGAGCCAGTTTGTGCAAGGAGAGATTAATTGCTTCTTTTTTGGGGGGGGTCCAAACCAACCCGTCATATCAGTCACAGTCGTGTGGCAGACCCTGTCACTGAAATGATGGGTTGGTTAAAGTGTGCATGTCCTGTTTTGTTTATACAACATAAGGGTGGGTGGGAGGGCCCAAGGACAATTCCATCTTGCACCTCTTTTTTCTTTTCTTTTTCTTTGCATCATGTGCTGATTGGGGAGGGTTTTTTGGAAGGGACATCCTGCGTGACACTGCAGTGCCACTCCTAAATGGGCCCGGTGTTTGTGTCGGCCACTAGGGTCGCTAATCTTACTCACACAGTCAGCTACCTCATTGCGCCTCTTTTTTTCTTTGCGTCATGTGCTGTTTGGGGAGGGTTTTTTGGAAGGGACATCCTGCGTGACACTGCAGTGCCACTCCTAGATGGGCCCGGTGTTTGTGTCGGCCACTAGGGTCGCTAATCTTACTCACACAGCTACCTCATTGCGCCTCTTTTTTTCTTTGCGTCATGTGCTGTTTGGGGAGGGTTTTTTGGAAGGGACATCCTGCGTGACACTGCAGTGCCACTCCTAGATGGGCCCGGTGTTTGTGTCGGCCACTAGGGTCGCTAATCTTACTCACACAGCTACCTCATTGCGCCTCTTTTTTTCTTTGCGTCATGTGCTGTTTGGGGAGGGTTTTTTGGAAGGGCCATCCTGCGTGACACTGCAGTGCCACTCCTAGATGGGCCCGGTGTTTGTGTCGGCCACTAGGGTCGCTAATCTTACTCACACAGCTACCTCATTGCGCCTCTTTTTTTCTTTGCGTCATGTGCTGTTTGGGGAGGGTTTTTTGGAAGGGACATCCTGCGTGACACTGCAGTGCCACTCCTAGATGGGCCCGGTGTTTGTGTCGGCCACTAGGGTCGCTTATCTTACTCACACAGCGACCTCGGTGCAAATTTTAGGACTAAAAATAATATTGTGAGGTGTGAGGTATTCAGAATAGACTGAAAATGAGTGTAAATTATGGTTTTTGAGGTTAATAATACTTTGGGATCAAAATGACCCCCAAATTCTATGATTTAAGCTGTTTTTTAGTGTTTTTTGAAAAAAACACCCGAATCCAAAACACACCCGAATCCGACAAAAAAAATTCGGTGAGGTTTTGCCAAAACGCGTTCGAACCCAAAACACGGCCGCGGAACCGAACCCAAAACCAAAACACAAAACCCGAAAAATTTCAGGCGCTCATCTCTACTATTTATACCTGTGGAGGTATTACATCACTTCATTTCTCTGCTGATAGGTCAATCAATTAAACAGCTATAGAGGGTTTTTTTAACCCCCCCAATTAAAATTCCATTCTTAAACTTATAAAGATAGAGTTCATAAGTCAGGAGGGTAATATGGGGTATAAGGTAGAGGGTTTAAATGAACAGATAATCATTTATTTCGGCTTTGCGTTCCACCTGTCGTATGGTGGAACGCATGGACTTCCGTCCAATCGTTGCACCTCCCAATCCAGATAAATGTATTAAGCCCGAGGGGACAAATGGTGAATTTTAATTAAGCCCAGAGAAGGTACATCCGATCCGGGATCACTACAGGTCCCGGTCGGCGCAACAAACAGAGAGTCCGTGTCCGCGGACCCGTGCGTTCCATCCATAACAAGGGTGGAACGCAACGCGTCACTTCCGCGACACGGACCCGTGCGTTCCATCCATAATGAGGATGGAACGCAATACGTCACCTCCACGACAGGCGCTTGTGCGTTCCACCTGTCCAGACGGTGAGACGCACAGTATCAGTTCCTCTTTACGCCAGACATTCCACCCACACTAACAATACACTATACTTCAAAGAGTACTAGTGTTATATGGTATATAATATCTCGCTCTAGGGTATCCCACATTTTTGAGAGAACGCGTATTGATGGAATTTAAACGCTATTTTTTCAATGTCTTTACAAACATTATAACATTAATAATAATATAATATGACATACAAAAAATTCTTTTAGTTCACTTATCACATAGTTTATTAATTACTTGCAGATTTATATTCGAGAATTCCATATATCCTATTTATAGAATATGGTGAATGAACAATAATTCACACAGTCATAATTGGAAGATCACAAAATGGTACATGAAAGAGATAGCCCTCAATCTTAAGTTATTTGTTATTATTAAATATAACACACAAGAAGTGTAATTAAGGTTATACATAACATATAGAGTGCTACATAAGAGAAGTCTTCTATTATTGAGGGCTATTGGATATAACATACATGAATCAAAGATATCAGCGGTTAAACATAACAAATGATTAGACGTCCCATGTCGTCAATAGTTACTTCATATCTTAAGGATGCATAAATATCATATTTCCATAACGTACTCTATTTTGACCAGAATAATGGACCTGACTCAACAACCCAGGAAGGAGACTATGTCGATGTTCTCATTGAGACCAATCGGATGTAAAGTGTTTAATGTGTAGATCCAATATGACGCTCGTTTGGCTAATATTAGATCTCGATCTCCTCCTCTTATATCTGGTTTAATATGTTCTAATACTGTGAAAGTCAGCCCGGTCACATTTGATTGATGAACTTCCGCAAAGTGTCGGGGCAAGCTATGTGACATCATTTTGTTTTTAATATTCCTCAGATGTTCCTGGACTCTAATTTTTAATCTACGTTTCGTTTTGCCCACATAAGACAGACCACAAGGGCAATTTATTTTATAGATCACATATTCAGTCATACAGGTTACCCGATCTTTCAAAGAGTGAAAACTACCATTATCTAGTATTATTTTCACATTGGCCTTTTGCATATATTTGCAACAGATACAGTGGGTGCATGGAAAACAACCCCATTTGTTGCCCAAAAGGAAATCCTTTGGAGTATTAGTAAGCTTCTCCACTTTGAGGGTGCTTGGTGCTATCATACTTTTTAGATTCGGAGCACGTTTAAAGACTAACCTTGGTCTATCTGGCAGAGTGGGTCCTAAAATGGGGTCTTTCTGTAGTATGTTCCAATGTTTTTTCATTATTTTATTAATTTTGTTGGCATCCTTACTGAACTGAGTGACAAAAGGTCTAGATTGGCCCATACTTTGGGAAGTGGTTTTTTTTTCTCTTATTAGTTCAACCCTAGATCTTTTGGAAGCTTTCCATCTGGCTTCGTTGAAGAAGTTAATGTTATATCCCCTTTCAATAAATCTGTTATATAAGATGGTTGACTGTTCCCAATAACTATTGATATCACTACAGTTTTTACGGATCCTGACAAATTGAGAGTAAGGTACCCCATTCTTCCAAACAGAATGATGACAGCTGTCACTGGGTATATAACTGTTTGCGTAGACAGATTTAAAATGAGTCTTAGTGGTGACTCCTTCTAAATTGTGTCCCATCAATTCTAGATCCAAGTAATCAATGGAGGTGGGGTCTGTTTTAAAGGTAAATTTCAAATTATAGTCATTCTTATTCAAATGATCCATAAACTTTGTGATACTTTCTAAATCCCCCTGCCAAATGAATAGCAGATCATCAATATATCTCTTATATAGTTTTATGTTCACTTTATCGAATTTTGTATTATATATAAACTTATTTTCCCACTCACCCATCAACAAATTAGCATATGATGGGGCAAACTTGGTCCCCATCGTGGTACCCTGTTTTTGTAAAAAATAGGTACCGTTGAATTCAAAGAAGTTGTGTTCTAGAATGAACTTTATACAATCAATAATGAAGGTAACCGCAAGAGGAGAATTACTGGGGTCATTTTCAAGAACGTGTCTAACAGCTTCTATTCCTCTATCATGAGGGATGGAGGAATAGAGAGCTTGTACGTCCACAGTTAGCCACCTGTTATTGGTGGACCATTGGCAATTTTCAACCAGTCTCAATACACTGGTAGAGTCTTTAAGATGTGATTTATTGAGCTGAACATAGGGCTGTAATTTTAAATCTATATAATGCGAAAGGTTGGAGGTTAAAGAGTTCACTCCTGCAATAATAGGACGCCCCGGTGGATTCTCTTTGTTTTTGTGTACTTTTGGCAATTGATAGAATATGGGCATAACAGGGAATTTTTTATACAAATAATCAAATTCGTCTTTGCAGATTAAACTATTATTCTTAGCATTAGTCAGAAGTTTATATAATAATTCCTGAAACTCTGCAGAGGGGTCATTAGCAAGTTTGATATAGGTAAATTCGTCGTTTAGTATATTGTACGATTCCTTCAGATATAACGACTTATCTTGAAGAACTACTGCACCCCCCTTATCAGCTGCTTTAATTATTATATTAGGGTCTTTGGATAAATTCTTAATGGCGTTCTTTTCTAACGGTGTAATATTGTTGTTATATTTACTATTATAAGATTTGATTTTTCTGAAGTCATCTCTAACGGACTCATAGAATATATCGACGTGACTCCCACAAGACTCTACTGGGTAAAACTTCGAGGGGAGGGAGACGATTGGCTTTTCCTTGGGTTCATATGATAACTTCGGGACCGGATTTTTAAGAAAATGTCTCTGTACTGTCAGGTTTCTTACATATCTATTTAGATCTATAAAAAGATTAAATTTATCTGTACCCCTATTGGGTGCAAATTTTAGTCCTTTAGTTAATACCGACTTCTCGGCTGTAGAAAGTTCTTTCGCTGAAAGGTTGATGATTCCTGTTTCTGTGATGGCTGATGAGCTTTTATTTTCTTGGGGGTGTTTTCTGCTACATCTATTACCTCTTCCTCCTCTACCTCCTCTCGAAAACCTCTTTTTATACCCTGTGCTATATCGCTCTTTGTTGCTTCTATTTGTTTCATTCGGGAATAAGTGTTCGTTCGCTCCCCCAAAAAATGCAGTTTCTGTTCGGACTCGCGGGGTGCATACCCCCATTCAGTCCTATACGGATGGGGGGATCTAAGGGTGTCAAATCTATTATAATGGGTAGGTATATTTTCATAATGACTGTCTCTATAGGATTGATACCTATTTTGTTGTTTACGGGAAAAAGAGGGTTTTCGTTCCCTATAGTCTTGATGGGAATTGGAAAAATTTATTTTCCCATATGGGGATCGGTATACTTCTCTTCCCCGTTTATAATTAACTTCCTGCCAATTGCCCCTATTACGTTCTGGCAGCCAGTTTCTTGTTGGCTGTGCATCCATCTTGGACCAATTGTAAATATTTCCATTTTTGTAATCGTTCTTATCCCTGATAAATTTTCTTTGTTTCCTTATCACAATCTCATTCTCTAGTTTGTCTAATTTGGATAACAGGTCCCCAACATCTTTTTTATATTCCTCACTAGTTTCGAACTTTTCCATCAGCGATTCTACCCTTGTTATTTCCTCATCTAACTTAATCAGTTCTTTTTTCCGTTCTTTAACAATTAAGCTCATCAATTTCATGGAACAATCAGTAAGTGCCAAGTTCCATTCTGACATAAAACTGCCATTTTCCATCCCAAGAGTCGGTGTTTTCATTACCCTTAGGCCCCTTGGTATCCTCTGCACTTCAATATATTTTTCTAGGGTGATAACATCATACCACCCTTTTATCTCCTTAGTGGAGAGTTTTTCCATAAGGTTAAGATGCTCATAATAATCTTCCTCATTATCCTCCATGAGGACTAACTCTTCGTCCTCCATAAACATTTGTTTAATTCTCTGTGATCTTTTTAGTCTATCCATAAATACAGGCATTATATTGCAGCGAGTTAAGGGTAACTAGCAGAATAAATACAACTAAACAACAATAACCCAAACTCGCGCTATATAGGATTTGGCAGCACCTCATAAGAAAATCTCCCTGCTAGTGGGAGATAAACAAAGATAATGAATAAAAGTATTCAGAGGGCGCACTATGACTTTAACTCCAGGTATTGGAAACCAGCATGAACCGAATAGCAATATTTTTTTAACAAGCATTAAAAACGTTAAAATAATACAGAAGTATAATAGAAGTATAATAGTTCATAAGCACATTATTAATTTGTACATATGTAACACTTCATAAATACTTTCATAAACCCAACGCGTTTCGTCCTATAAGGACTTCATCAGGGGTACAGTTCGTAGCTGGTTCCTCCATGACCAGCTACGAACTGTACCCCTGATGAAGTCCTTATATTGCTATTCGGTTCATGCTGGTTTCCAATACCTGGAGTTAAAGTCATAGTGCGCCCTCTGAATACTTTTATTCATTATCTACTAGAAAAATATATCGAAGTGCAGAGGATACCAAGGGGCCTAAGGGTAATGAAAACACCGACCCTTGGGACGGAAAATGGCAGTTTTATGTCAGAATGGAACTTGGCACTTACTGATTGTTCCATGAAATTGATGAGCTTAATTGTTAAAGAACGGAAAAAAGAACTGATTAAGTTAGATGAGGAAATAACAAGGGTAGAATCGCTGATGGAAAAGTTTGAAACTAGTGAGGAATATAAAAAAGATGTTGGGGACCTGTTATCCAAATTAGACAAACTAGACAATGAGATTGTGATAAGGAAACAAAGAAAATTTATCAGGGATAAGAACGATTACAAAAATGGAAATATTTACAATTGGTCCAAGATGGATGCACAGCCAACAAGAAACTGGCTGCCAGAACGTAATAGGGGCAATTGGCAGGAAGTTAATTATAAACGGGGAAGAGAAGTATACCGATCCCCATATGGGAAAATAAATTTTTCCAATTCCCGTCAAGACTATAGGGAACGAAAACCCTCTTTTTCCCGTAAACAACAAAATAGGTATCAATCACCCTTAGATCCCCCCATCCATATAGGACTGAACCCCGCGAGTCCGAACAGAAACTGCATTTTTTGGGGGAGCGAACGAACACTTATTCCCGAATGAAACAAATAGAAGCAACAAAGAGCGATATAGCACAGGGTATAAAAAGAGGTTTTCAAGAGGAGGTAGAGGAGGAAGAGGTAATAGACATAGCAGAAAACACCCCCAAGAAAATAAAAGCTCATCAGCCATCACAGAAACAGGAATCATCAACCTTTCAGCGAAAGAACTTTCTACAGCCGAGAAGTCGGTATTAACTAAAGGACTAAAATTTGCACCCAATAGGGGTACAGATAAATTTAATCTTTTTATAGATCTAAATAGATATGTAAGAAACCTGACAGTACAGAGACATTTTCTTAAAAATCCGGTCCCGAAGTTATCATATGAACCCAAGGAAAAGCCTCTCATCTCCCTCCCCTCGAAGTTTTACCCAGTAGAGTCTCGTGGGAGTCACGTCGATATATTCTATGAGTCCGTTAGAGATGACTTCAGAAAAATCAAATCTTATAATAGTAAATATAACAACAATATTACACCGTTAGAAAAGAACGCCATTAAGAATTTATCCAAAGACCCTAATGTAATAATTAAAGCAGCTGATAAGGGGGTGCAGTAGTTCTTCAAGATAAGTCGTTATATCTGAAGGAATCGTACAATATACTAAACGACAAATTTACCTATATCAAACTTGCTAATGACCCCTCTGCAGAGTTTCAGGAATTATTATATAAACTTCTGACTAATGCTAAGAATAATAGTTTAATCTGCAAAGACGAATTTGATTATTTGTATAAAAAATTCCCTGTTATGCCCATATTCTATCAATTGCCAAAAGTACACAAAAACAACGAGAATCCACCGGGGCGTAATATTATTGCAGGAGTGAACTCTTTAACCTCCAACCTTTCGCATTATATAGATTTAAAATTACAGCCCTATGTTCAGCTCAATAAATCACATCTTAAAGACTCTACCAGTGTATTGAGACTGGTTGAAAATTGCCAATGGTCCACCAATAACAGGTGGCTAACTGTGGACGTACAAGCTCTCTATTCCTCCATCCCTCATGATAGAGGAATAGAAGCTGTTAGACACGTTCTTGAAAATGACCCCAGTAATTCTCCTCTTGCGGTTACCTTCATTATTGATTGTATAAAGTTCATTCTAGAACACAACTTCTTTGAATTCAATGGTACCCATTTTTTACAAAAACAGGGTACCGCGATGGGGACCAAGTTTGCCCTATCATATGCTAATTTGTAGATGGGTGAGTGGGAAAATAAGTTTATATATAATACAGAATTCGAAAAAGTGAACATAAAACTATATAAGAGATATATTGATGATCTGCTATTCATTTGGCAGGGGGATTTAGAAAGTATCACAAAGTTTATGGATCATTTGAATAAGAATGACTATAATTTGAAATTTACCTTTAAAACAGACCCCACCTCCATTGATTACTTGGATCTAGAATTGATGGGACACAATTTAGAAGGAGTCACCACTAAGACTCATTTTAAATCTGTCTACGCAAACAGTTATATACCCAGTGACAGCTGTCATCATTCTGTTTGGAAGAATGTGGTACCTTACTCTCAATTTGTCAGGATCCGTAAAAACTGTAGTGATATCAATAGTTATTGGGAACAGTCAACCATCTTATATAACAGATTTATTGAAAGGGGATATAACATTAACTTCTTGAACGAAGCCAGATGGAAAGCTTCCAAAAGATCTAGGGTTGAACTAATAAGAGAAAAAAAAACCACTTCCCAAAGTATGGGCCAATCTAGACCTTTTGTCACTCAGTTCAGTAAGGATGCCAACAAAATTAATAAAATAATGAAAAAACATTGGAACATACTACAGAAAGACCCCATTTTAGGACCCACTCTGCCAGATAGACCAAGGTTAGTCTTTAAACGTGCTCCGAATCTAAAAAGTATGATAGCACCGAGCACCCTCAAAGTGGAGAAGCTTACTAATACTCCAAAGGATTTCCTTTTGGGCAACAAATGGGGTTGTTTTCCATGCACCCACTGTATCTGTTGCAAATATATGCAAAGGCCAATGTGAAAATAATACTAGATAATGGTAGTTTTCACTCTTTGAAAGATCGGGTAACCTGTATGACTGAATATGTGATCTATAAAATAAATTGCCGTTGTGGTCTGTCTTATGTGGGCAAAACAAAACGTAGATTAAAAATTAGAGTCCAGGAACATCTGAGGAATATTAAAAACAAAATGATGTCACACAGCTTGCCCCGACACTTTGCGGAAGTTCATCAATCAAATGTGACCGGGCTGACTTTCACAGTATTAGAACATATTAAACCAGATATAAGAGGAGGAGATCGAGATCTAATATTAGCCAAACGAGAGTCATATTGGATCTACACATTAAACACTTTACATCCGATTGGTCTCAATGAGAACATCGACATAGTCTCCTTCCTGGGTTGTTGAGTCAGGTCCATTATTCTGGTCAAAATAGAGTACGTTATGGAAATATGATATTTATGCATCCTTAAGATATGAAGTAACTATTGACGACATGGGACGTCTAATCATTTGTTATGTTTAACCGCTGATATCTTTGATTCATGTATGTTATATCCAATAGCCCTCAATAATAGAAGACTTCTCTTATGTAGCACTCTATATGTTATGTATAACCTTAATTACACTTCTTGTGTGTTATATTTAATAATAACAAATAACTTAAGATTGAGGGCTATCTCTTTCATGTACCATTTTGTGATCTTCCAATTATGACTGTGTGAATTATTGTTCATTCACCATATTCTATAAATAGGATATATGGAATTCTCGAATATAAATCTGCAAGTAATTAATAAACTATGTGATAAGGAAACTAAAAGAATTTTTTGTATGTCATATTATATTATTATTAATGTTATAATGTTTGTAAAGACATTGAGAAAATAGCGTTTAAATTCCATCAATACGCGTTCTCTCAAAAATGTGGGATACCCTAGAGCGAGATATTATATACCACTAGTACTCTTTGAAGTATAGTGTATTGTTAGTGTGGGCGGAATGCCTGGCGTAAATAGGAACTGATACTGTGCGCCTCACCGTCTGGACAGGTGGAACGCACAAGCGCCTGTCGCGGAGGTGACGTATTGCGTTCCATCCTCATTATGGATGGAACGCACGGGTCCGTCTCGCGGAAGTGACGCGTTGCATGCAACCCTTGTTATGGATGGAACGCACGGGTCCGCGGACACGGACTCTCTGTTTGTGGCGCCAACCGAGACCTGTAGTGATCCCGGATCGGATGTACCTTCTCTGGGCTTAATTAAAATTCACCATTTGTCCCCTCTGGGCTTAATACATTTATCTGGATTGGGAGGTGCAACGATTGGACGGAAGTCCATGCGTTCCACCATACGACAGGTGGAACGCAAAGCCGAAATAAATGATTATCTGTTCATTTAAACCCTCTACCTTATACCCCATATTAACCTCCTGACTTATGAACTCTATCTTTATAAGTTTAAGAATGGAATTTTAATTGGGGGGGTTAAAAAAACCCTCTATAGCTGTTTAATTGATTGACCTATCAGCAGAGAAAGGAAGTGATGTAATACCTCCACAGGTATAAATAGGTCAGGCCCTCAAATGTCAGTTCACTTGACATTGAGGAGAGAAGGCAGTCACAAGGTCCAGGATCCTACTATGTAAGTAACCAGTATATCCCTTTATTGTTTACTAATTTTTTAAAATTAATTAACTAATTAAATCCACTTAATTTTTAGTTGGTTGCCTTTGGCCTATCTGAATTCCTGTCCGGTATTATTGATTTTGGTTTTAAAAGTAAGTTAATTTATAACCCTGATAATAGAACCTCAATTTAAAGGTTTGCATATACCTTATCCAAATTTATCAAATTTATTTAGATTTTATCTGATCTCCCCCAAACCCCTGAAGACAGTTTATAATTGGCTACGGGCACTTTTTGAACTCAAATGTGAGTATAACAATTAAAAATGGTTAGTTCTAATAGTAAATTAAATCTAATCTGAGACAACCCCCTTTTTCTCTAGATACTTCCACTATACTCTACATGGAAGACCTTGGATGTTTGAGATTCATTTAATGTGAGTGACCAATGTCATCTTATAGCTCAAAGTATGAAAAGTAATTGGGTTCTTTCTGACAAACTTTATTCTTTTTAGAACACCTCACACCAAATACCTTTATTAACAGTGGAATACAGTAATCACTAATAATAAACTTTATGGTTATATGGGACCCACCCGAAACAATACCCATAGTAAGTAGTCATTACCTAAAATTGCGTCTGTTGAGAATATTTCTCTCTTTTCTCATTGTCTGATGATCCTCTGTATGTATTAATTATCTACTCTTGATTATTAGCTGAATGAATATATATTGCTTTTTGAATGAATAGCTGGTACTTTTTTAAGAAAAAAGAATGTTGAAATTGAAATGCATTCCATGACATCAATTGATATTCTTCTTTTCTTGTTCTTTACTCTTCTTCGTCCTCTTTCCTCCATGACCAGCTACGAACTGTACCCCTGATGAAGTCCTTATAGGACGAAACGCATTGGGTTTATGAAAGTATTTATGAAGTGTTACATATGTACAAATGAATAATGTGCTTATGAACTATTATACTTCTGTATGATTTTAACGTTTTTAATGCTTGATTAAAAAATATTGCTATTCGGTTCATGCTGGTTTCCAATACCTGGAGTTAAAGTCATAGTGCGCCCTCTGAATACTTTTATATATATATATATATATATATATATATATATATATATCTCAACACAGACTGTGGAAACTTCACACTGGACTTCAAGCATCTTGGATTGTGTACCTCTCCATTCTTCCTCCATACTCTGGGACCTTGGTTACCAGTCTGTGTTGATTTGGGGAGCCATGTCATCTGCTGGTGTTGGTCCACTGTGCTTTATTAAGTCCAGAGTCAACACAGCCGTCTACCAGGACATTTTATTATTATTATCCTTTATTTAAATGGCGCCACAAGGGTTCCGCTGCGCCCCATTACAGAGTACATATGCACATGATCAAAACAGTAAAACAGTGACTTACAGTTGAAGACAATATCGGACAAGTACAGGGTAGCTAAGCATAACTACATCAGTAGACGACACTAAGATAAGTATCAAGGTGGCCGAAAACTGCAGGATTTGGGCAGTTGAGGATTATTAAAGTAAGAAAAGACTAATCACATGAGGGAAGAAGGCCCTACTCGTGAGAGCTTACATTCTAAACGGGAGGGGCAGACAGATGGGGGTGACACAGATTGGGTAGACCGAGCGTGGAACAGAGGGTTAGGATGAGATTTGGCTGAGTTTGGTAAAGAAGTGTGCCTTGAGAGTCCGTTTGAAGTTCTGAAGAGAGGTGGAGAGTCTGAGGGGGAAAGGTAGAGAATTCCAGAGTAAGGGAGCAGCACGTGAAAAATCTTGGAGGTAGGAGTGGGAGGAAGTAATCAGAAGACAGGAGAGTCGGCATGCGTTAGCAGAGCAAAGAGGACGGGTGGGAGAGTTAAGGGAGATAAGGTCAGAGATGTAAATGGGAGAGGAGTGGGTGAGTGCATTATAAGTGAGTGTGAGAAGTTTGAATTGGATTCTGAAAGGGAAGGGAAGCCCGTGAAGGGCTTGTAGGAGAGGGGAGGTGGACGTAGTGCGTTTGGTGAGGAAGATGAGCTGGGCTGCAGCATTGAGGATAGATTGGAGTGGAGAGAGGTATTTGTCAGGGAGGCCAGTTAGGAGGAGATTACAGTAATGTAGTCTGGAAATAATCAGTGAGTGGATAATGGTCTTGGTGGCATCCTGGGTGAGAAAGGGTCTGATCCTGAAAATGTTTTTGAGATGAAAATTACAAGTTTGTGAGAGGTGCTGAATGTGTGGTTTGAAGGAGAGGGAGGAGTCAAGGATTACACAAAGACAGCATACTTTGGGGCTAGAGGAGATAGTCGTGCCATCAATGGAAATGAGATTGTCGGGGTGAGGTTGTGCATGAGGGTGGGAAGGTGATCAGCTCAGTCGTGGACATGTTGAGTTTAAGAAAGCGCTCGGACATCCAGGAAGAGATAGCAGAGAGACAGTTGGATGTACAAGTGAGGAGAGCTGGGGAGAGATCAGGGGATGAAAGGTAGATTTGAGTGTCATCAGCATAGAGGTGATATTGGAAGTTAAAAGAACTAATGAGTTCACTTAAAAAGGACGTATAGAGAGAGAAAAGGAGAGGACCAAGAACAGAACCTTGGGGGACACCAACAGTTAGTGGAAGTGGGGGGGGGAGGTAGCGTCATGAGAGGAGACAGAGATGGAATGATCAGAGAGGTTAGGAGGACAGCCAGGAGAAGGCAGTATCACGCAGACCAAGAGAGTGAAGGCTTATCAGAAGGAGAGGGTGGTCCACAGTGTCAAAAGTAGAGATGAGCGGGTTCGGTTTCTCTGAAGCCGAACCCGCACGAACTTCATGTTTATTTTACGGGTCCGAGCAGACTCGGATCCTCCCACCTTGCTCGGTTAACCCGAGCGCGCCCGAACGTCATCATGACGCTGTCGGATTCTCGCGAGACTCGGATTCTATATAAGGAGCCGCGCGTCGCCGCCATTTTCACACGTGCATTGAGATTGATAGGGAGAGGACGTGGCTGGCGTCCTCTCCATTAGAAATTAGATTAGAAGAGAGAGAGAGATTGTGCAGAGTCAGACAGAGTTTACCACAGTGACCAGTGCAGTTGTTGTTAGTTAACTTTTATTTATTTTAATATAATATATCCGTTCTCTGCTATATCCGTTCTCTGCCTGAAAAAAAACGATACACAGCAGCAGCCAGTCACACAGTGTGACTCAGTCTGTGTGCACTCAGCTCAGCCCAGTGTGCTGCACATCAATGTATAAAAGGCAAAGCTTATAATAATTGTGGGGGAGACTGGGGAGCACTGCAGGTTGTTATAGCAGGAGCCCCCAGGAGTACATAATATTATATTAATTTAAAATTAAACAGTGCACACTTTTGCTGCAGGAGTGCCACTGCCAGTGTGACTAGTGGTGACCAGTGCCTGACCACCAGTATAGTAGTATATTGTTGTATGTATTGTATACTATCTCTTTATCAACCAGTCTATATTAGCAGCAGACACAGTACAGTGCGGTAGTTCACGGCTGTGGCTACCTCTGTGTCGGCAGTCGGAACTCGGCAGGCAGTCCGTCCATCCATAATTGTATTACAATATATACCACCTAACCGTGGTATTTTTTTTTCTTTCTTTATACCGTCGTCATAGTGTCATACTAGTTGTTACGAGTATACTACTATCTCTTTATCAACCAGTGTACAGTGCGGTAGTTCACGGCTGTGGCTACCTCTGTGTCGGCAGTCGGCAGGCAGTCCGTCCATCCATAATTGTATTATTATTATAATATATACCACCTAACCGTGGTTTTTTTTTCATTCTTTATACCGTCATAGTGTCATACTAGTTGTTACGAGTATACTACTATCTCTTTATCAACCAGTGTACAGTGCGGTAGTTCACGGCTGTGGCTACCTCTGTGTCGGCAGTCGGCAGGCAGTCCGTCCATCCATAATTGTATTATTATTATAATATATACCACCTAACCGTGGTTTTTTTTTCATTCTTTATACCGTCGTCATAGTGTCATACTAGTTGTTACGAGTATACTACTATCTCTTTATCAACCAGTGTACAGTGCGGTAGTTCACGGCTGTGGCTACCTCTGTGTCGGCAGTCGGCAGGCAGTCCGTCCATCCATAATTGTATTATTATTATAATATATACCACCTAACCGTGGTTTTTTTTTCATTCTTTATACCGTCGTCATAGTGTCATACTAGTTGTTACGAGTATACTACTATCTCTTTATCAACCAGTGTACAGTGCGGTAGTTCACGGCTGTGGCTACCTCTGTGTCGGCAGTCGGCAGGCAGTCCGTCCATCCATAATTGTATTATTATTATAATACATACCACCTAACCGTGGTTTTTTTTTCATTCTTTATACCGTCGTCATAGTGTCATACTAGTTGTTACGAGTATACTACTATCTCTTTATCAACCAGTGTACAGTGCGGTAGTTCACGGCTGTGGCTACCTCTGTGTCGGCAGTCGGCAGGCAGTCCGTCCATCCATAATTGTATTATTATTATAATATATACCACCTAACCGTGGTTTTTTTTTCATTCTTTATACCGTCGTCATAGTGTCATACTAGTTGTTACGAGTATACTACTATCTCTTTATCAACCAGTGTACAGTGCGGTAGTTCACGGCTGTGGCTACCTCTGTGTCGGCAGTCGGCAGGCAGTCCGTCCATCCATAATTGTATTATTATTATAATATATACCACCTAACTGTGGTATTTTTCTTTCTTTCTTTATACCGTCGTCATAGTGTCATACTAGTTGTTACGAGTATACTACTATCTCTTTATCAACCAGTGTACAGTGCGGTAGTTCACGGCTGTGGCTACCTCTGTGTCGGCAGTCGGCAGGCAGTCCGTCCATCCATAATTGTATTATTATTATAATATATACCACCTAACCGTGGTTTTTTTTTCATTCTTTATACCGTCATAGTGTCATACTAGTTGTTACGAGTATACTACTATCTCTTTATCAACCAGTGTACAGTGCGGTAGTTCACGGCTGTGGCTACCTCTGTGTCGGCACTCGGCAGGCAGTCCGTCCATCCATAATTGTATTATTATTATAATATATACCACCTAACCGTGGTTTTTTTTTCATTCTTTATACCGTCGTCATAGTGTCATACTAGTTGTTACGAGTATACTACTATCTCTTTATCAACCAGTGTACAGTGCGGTAGTTCACGGCTGTGGCTACCTCTGTGTCGGCAGTCGGCAGGCAGTCCGTCCATCCATAATTGTATTATTATTATAATATATACCACCTAACCGTGGTTTTTTTATACCACCTAACCGTGGCAGTCCGTCCATAATTGTATACTAGTATCCAATCCATCCATCTCCATTGTTTACCTGAGGTGCCTTTTAGTTCTGCCTATAAAATATGGAGAACAAAAAAGTTGAGGTTCCAAAATTAGGGAAAGATCAAGATCCACTTCCACCTCGTGCTGAAGCTGCTGCCACTAGTCATGGCCGAGACGATGAAATGCCAGCAACGTCGTCTGCCAAGGCCGATGCCCAATGTCATAGTACAGAGCATGTCAAATCCAAAACACCAAATATCAGAAAAAAAAGGACTCCAAAACCTAAAATAAAATTGTCGGAGGAGAAGCGTAAACTTGCCAATATGCCATTTACCACACGGAGTGGCAAGGAACGGCTGAGGCCCTGGCCTATGTTCATGGCTAGTGGTTCAGCTTCACATGAGGATGGAAGCACTCAGCCTCTCGCTAGAAAACTGAAAAGACTCAAGCTGGCAAAAGCACCGCAAAGAACTGTGCGTTCTTTGAAATCCCAAATCCACAAGGAGAGTCCAATTGTGTCGTTTGCGATGCCTGACCTTCCCAACACTGGACGTGAAGAGCATGCGCCTTCCACTATTTGCATGCCCCCTGCAAGTGCTGGAAGGAGCACCCGCAGTCCAGTTCCTGATAGTCAGATTGAAGATGTCAGTGTTGAAGTACACCAGGATGAGGAGGATATGGGTGTTGCTGGCGCTGGGGAGGAAATTGACCAGGAGGATTCTGATGGTGAGGTGGTTTGTTTAAGTCAGGCACCCGGGGAGACACCTGTTGTCCGTGGGAGGAATATGGCCGTTGACATGCCAGGTGAAAATACCAAAAAAATCAGCTCTTCGGTGTGGAGGTA
Source organism: Pseudophryne corroboree (assembly GCF_028390025.1). Lineage (NCBI taxonomy): Eukaryota > Metazoa > Chordata > Amphibia > Anura > Myobatrachidae > Pseudophryne > Pseudophryne corroboree. The sequence continues at coordinate 250,177,054 of NC_086449.1, forward strand.
TTTCACCAGAAATGCGGACAACAGGTGTCAAGCCGTGTGTTCCCTTTGTCAAGCTGTAATAAGTAGGGGTAAGGACGTTAACCACCTCGGAACATCCTCCCTCATACGTCACCTGCAGCGCATTCATAATAAGTCAGTGACAAGTTCAAAAACTTTGGGTGACAGCGGAAGCAGTCCACTGACCAGTAAATCCCTTCCTCTTGTAACCAAGCTCACGCAAACCACCCCACCAACTCCCTCAGTGTCAATTTCCTCCTTCCCCAGGAATGCCAATAGTCCTGCAGGCCATGTCACTGGCAAGTCTGACGAGTCCTCTCCTGCCTGTGATTCCTCCGATGCATCCTTGCGTGTAACGCCTACTGCTGCTGGCGCTGCTGTTGTTGCCGCTGGGAGTCGATGGTCATCCCAGAGGGGAAGTCGTAAGCCCACTTGTACTACTTCCAGTAAGCAATTGACTGTTCAACAGTCCTTTGCGAGGAAGATGAAATATCACAGCAGTCATCCTACTGCAAAGCGGATAACTGAGTCCTTGACAACTATGTTGGTGTTAGACGTGCGTCCGGTATCCGCCGTTAGTTCACAGGGAACTAGACAATTTATTGAGGCAGTGTGCCCCCGTTACCAAATACCATCTAGGTTCCACTTCTCTAGGCAGGCGATACCGAGAATGTACACGGACGTCAGAAAAAGACTCACCAGTGTCCTAAAAAATGCAGTTGTACCCAATGTCCACTTAACCACGGACATGTGGACAAGTGGAGCAGGGCAGGGTCAGGACTATATGACTGTGACAGCCCACTGGGTAGATGTATGGACTCCCGCCGCAAGAACAGCAGCGGCGGCACCAGTAGCAGCATCTCGCAAACGCCAACTCTTTCCTAGGCAGGCTACGCTTTGTATCACCGCTTTCCAGAATACGCACACAGCTGAAAACCTCTTACGGCAACTGAGGAAGATCATCGCGGAATGGCTTACCCCAATTGGACTCTCCTGTGGATTTGTGGCATCGGACAACGCCAGCAATATTGTGTGTGCATTAAATATGGGCAAATTCCAGCACGTCCCATGTTTTGCACATACCTTGAATTTGGTGGTGCAGAATTTTTTAAAAAACGACAGGGGCGTGCAAGAGATGCTGTCGGTGGTCAGAAAAATTGCGGGACACTTTCGGCGTACAGGCACCACGTACAGAAGACTGGAGCACCACCAAAAACTACTGAACCTGCCCTGCCATCATCTGAAGCAAGAAGTGGTAACGAGGTGGAATTCAACCCTCTATATGCTTCAGAGGTTGGAGGAGCAGCAAAAGGCCATTCAAGCCTATACAATTGAGCACGATATAGGAGATGGAATGCACCTGTCTCAAGTGCAGTGGAGAATGATTTCAACGTTGTGCAAGGTTCTGATGCCCTTTGAACTTGCCACACGTGAAGTCAGTTCAGACACTGCCAGCCTGAGTCAGGTCATTCCCCTCATCAGGCTTTTGCAGAAGAAGCTGGAGGCATTGAAGAAGGAGCTAAAAGGGAGCGATTCCGCTAGGCATGTGGGACTTGTGGATGCAGCCCTTAATTCGCTTAACAAGGATTCACGGGTGGTCAATCTGTTGAAATCAGAGCACTACATTTTGGCCACCGTGCTCGATCCTAGATTTAAAGCCTACCTTGGATCTCTCTTTCCGGCAGACACAGGTCTGCTGGGGTTGAAAGACCTGCTGGTGACAAAATTGTCAAGTCAAGCGGAACGCGACCTGTCAACATCTCCTCCTTCACATTCTCCCGCAACTGGGGGTGCGAGGAAAAGGCTCAGAATTCCGAGCCCACCCGCTGGCGGTGATGCAGGGCAGTCTGGAGCGACTGCTGATGCTGACATCTGGTCCGGACTGAAGGACCTGACAACGATTACGGACATGTCGTCTACTGTCACTGCATATGATTCTCTCAACATTGATAGAATGGTGGAGGATTATATGAGTGACCGCATCCAAGTAGGCACGTCACACAGTCCGTACTTATACTGGCAGGAAAAAGAGGCAATTTGGAGGCCCTTGCACAAACTGGCTTTATTCTACCTAAGTTGCCCTCCCACAAGTGTGTACTCCGAAAGAGTGTTTAGTGCCGCCGCTCACCTTGTCAGCAATCGGCGTACGAGGTTACATCCAGAAAATGTGGAGAAGATGATGTTCATTAAAATGAATTATAATCAATTCCTCCGCGGAGACATTGACCAGCAGCAATTGCCTCCACAAAGTACACAGGGAGCTGAGATGGTGGATTCCAGTGGGGACGAATTGATAATCTGTGAGGAGGGGGATGTACACGGTGATATATCGGAGGGTGAAGATGAGGTGGACATCTTGCCTCTGTAGAGCCAGTTTGTGCAAGGAGAGATTAATTGCTTCTTTTTTGGGGGGGTCCAAACCAACCCGTCATATCAGTCACAGTCGTGTGGCAGACCCTGTCACTGAAATGATGGGTTGGTTAAAGTGTGCATGTCCTGTTTTGTTTATACAACATAAGGGTGGGTGGGAGGGCCCAAGGATAATTCCATCTTGCACCTCTTTTTTCTTTTCTTTTTCTTTGCATCATGTGCTGATTGGGGAGGGTTTTTTGGAAGGGACATCCTGCGTGACACTGCAGTGCCACTCCTAGATGGGCCCGGTGTTTGTGTCGGCCACTAGGGTCGCTTATCTTTCTCACACAGTCAGCTACCTCATTGCGCCTCTTTTTTTCTTTGCGTCATGTGCTGTTTGGGGAGGGTTTTTTGGAAGGGACATCCTGCGTGACACTGCAGTGCCACTCCTAGATGGGCCCGGTGTTTGTGTCGGCCACTAGGGTCGCTTATCTTACTCACACAGCGACCTCGGTGCAAATTTTAGGACTAAAAATAATATTGTGAGGTGTGATGTGTTCAGAATAGGCTGAAAATGAGTGTAAATTATGTTTTTTGAGGTTAATAATACTTTGGGATCAAAATTACCCCCAAATTCTATGATTTAAGCTGTTTTTTAGGGTTTTTTGAAAAAAACACCCGAATCCAAAACACACCCGAATCCGACAAAAAAAATTCGGTGAGGTTTTGCCAAAACGCGGTCGAACCCAAAACACGGCCGCGGAACCGAACCCAAAACCAAAACACAAAACCCGAAAAATTTCAGGCGCTCATCTCTAGTCAAAAGCAGCAGAGAAGTCAAGAAGAATAAGCAGAGAGTAGTGGCCCTTAGATTTGGCTGCATGGAGGTCATTGTACACTTTTGTGAGGGCAGTTTCAGTGAAGTGGAGAGACTGGAAACCAGACTGGAATGGGTCAAGCAGTGAGTGGGAGGAAAGCATACGCTCAAGGAGTTTGGACGTAAAAGGGAGGAGAGAGATGGGTCGATAGTTGGAGAGGGTGTTTGGATCAAAGGTAGGCTTTTTAAGAATAGAGGAGACGAGTGCATGCTTAAAGGCAGAGGGGACAGTGCCTGATGAGAGGGAGAGATTGAGAAGATGGGCAAGATGGGAACAGACAGAAGGAGAGAGGTAGCAGAGGAGTTGGGAGGGGATAGGGTCAAGTGTGGAGGTGGTGGGGGGAGGAATGGATGAGGGCCATGACTTCCTCACCAGATACATGGGAGAGAGATGTCAGAGTTGGTGAGAGGGAAGAGGAGGGGTGGCAAGGGATGGGTGGTGGCTGGTTGCTGGTCTGGTGGGATGTGATGTCTTGACGTATGGAGTCAATCTCAGATGTAAAATAAGTGGCAAAGTCAAGAGTAGACAATGAGGAAGGGAGAGGAGGTGGTAGTGGGCAGAGGAGGGAGTTGACAGTTGCAAAGAGGCGCCGGGGGTTGGAAGACTGGGTAGAGATGAGAATTTTTAAGTATGATTGTTTAGTGAGGGAAAGGGCAGCACTGAAGGATGAGAGCATGAATTTGAAATGGAGGAAGTCTGCCTTAGAGCGCGATTTCCTCCACTGTCGCTCGGATGTACGTGAGCATGTTTGAAGATATCTGGTGCATTTGGTGTGCCAGGGTTGAGGTGTTGATCTGTGAGGGTGAATAGTGGTTGGTGGAGCGACAGAGTCAAGAGCAGAAGTAAGAGATGCATTGTATAGGGATGTGGCTTGTTCAGCGCATGTGTGAGAGAGGATAGGAGAGAGAAGCGAGTCGAACAGGGAGGATATGGATGAGGTGTCAGTAGCCTCAATGTTATGCTTGGTGATGGTAGCCTTAGGAGGGAGAGATGGGAAAGCAGAGATAGATAAGTTGAAAGAGATCAGGTGGTGGTCAGAGAGATGAATTGGAAAAGTCAGAAATATTGCAGCGGTGAGTGAAAAGTAAACCAGATCCCGTTTTAGTCACTTCATGCTTCCTTCAGCAGACAAGCTTTATGGAGACGCTGACTTCATTTTCTAGCAGGACTTGGCACCTGCCCACACTGCCAAAAGTACCAAAACCTGGTTCAATGACCGTGGGATTACTGTGCTGGATTGGCCAGCAAACTCGCCTGACCTAAACCCCATAGAGAATCCATGGGGCATTGCCAAGAGAAAGTTGAGAGACATGAGACCGAACAATGCAGAAGAGCTGAAGGCCGCTATTGAAGCATTCATAACACCTCAGCATTTTCTTAAACTGTAAACCATAATCTTCCAAATTGTAACAAATAAAGGCTTGAAAAATCTCACTTTGCATGTAGTGAGTCTATATAAAATATATTAGTTTCACCTTTTTACGTTGAATTACTGAAATAAATGAACTTTTGCACAATATTCACATTTTCTGAGTTTCACCTGTATATATACTGTATATATATGTTTTTCCTGATGACAATGTGAGTAAAATTGAAAATGTTGAAGCCTTTTCTGCTATGGTATATGATTATACCTTCTCTACCTGAGTGCCGCACATCATCTTTATCATATACACCTTGCGGACAGTGAGGGCACCAGGGACATTATACTTTGGTTATTGGAGTGCCGGACCTCTCTGCATGATATGTGTGTGTGTGTGTGTGTGTGTGTATCTGTGTATATATATATATATATATATATATATATATAAAAAGTTGTGCTCATAAGTTTACATACCCTAGCAGAATTTGTGATTTTCTGGCCATCTCAGTCTCCTGACCTCAATATCATTGAGCCACTCTGGGGAGATCTCAAACATGCAGTTCATGCAAGACAGCACAAGAATTTACAGGGACTAGAGGGTTTTTGCCAAGAAGAATGGGCAGCTTTACCATCTGAGAAAATAAAGAGCCTCATCCACAACTACCACAAAAGACTTCAAGCTGTCATTGATGTATGTAAACTTTTGATCAGGGTCATTTGGGTAGTTTCTGTTGTCATTATGATTTAAAAAGAGTAAACACAGTTGTTTGACAATAAATGGCATCACCCAACCACTAACCATGAGTGAAAGAAAAGTTTGTGAGTTATCATACATATTCTCTGACAATTGGCCATAAAATCACCAGGGCAGGTACGGCACTCCTATCACTTTGTATGCCACAACACCGGTGCCTCCGTGAACAAAAGGATCCACAGCATACAAATGTGGCACTCACGGTGATAAATGATGACACAATTCCAGTCTGATAAACAGCAATGTTTCAGTGGTCTTGCGCCGTGGAGCAGTGTGGAACGTAGTGGGTGGACAGGCTGCCGAGGAGCTCCTCCCCGGCTGGGGTGGGCAGCAAGTCCCATTAAGATCATCCCCACGACTTTTAAGACTAATGTAAGAGACATATAACAACATTTTTAAAGATGTTAAAGATTTTTTAATAAATATCTGGAAATTACGGATTAACGAGTGACGCCATTGTTTTGGGTGATTTTTGGTGAGAAGGTTTCTTTCAGACAATTACATCTCTTCATGGTTAATCAAAAAATTGAAGGAACATCTTAGAGACACAGTAAAGAGAAATTCATTTGAGCGCTCTCCATACTACCACTATCATTGTTTAACCATCGGTTCTCATCTGGCAAGAGGACTTGTTTTGGAGATTTGCGGCCGACTCCTCCAAGGACTATTGTGTCTAAGGCGGTTTAGACACAATAAAGCAATAGAACCTGAAGAAAAAAACATACATAAATACAGCATAAGACAGCACATTTAAAATACATAAACATCACCGTTTAAGGGGAAAATCCTAACAATTCCCATCAGTCACTATAATAACGTCTCAATAGTAATAGTGAGTACTTCTAATATTAAATTCTTCTAATCTTGAAAGCACAGGAATTACTCAGTAGTAAACAACCTCCCCTTCAAAGGACATATAACTATACCCTTAAGGATTAAATGGGCCTAAAGGAAACACTGTAATCCCAAATTTTCATTAAGGCCACCAGGGGACAGTGTTCCCAGCCTAAAAATCCAACGAGATTCCCTCTGTAAAAGTAACCTATCCCTATTACCACCCCTCAAAGAGATGGGGGTATGGTCAATAAGGATAGCACGAATGCTTGCCACCCCATGTTTAGCTGACAGACAGTGGCGAGCAAATGGCTGGTCACTGGAGCCCTTCTCGAATGCTTTTTTAATTGCACTCCTGTGAAGTGCCATCCTTTCCCTAAATTGTCGTATGGTCTTGCCCACATAGGCAAGACCACACGGGCATGTAAGCAAATATATAACATGAGTAGTGGTGCATGTAAGGCGATGTCTAATAGATATTTTCTGACCTGTTTGCGAATGGTTAAAGGTGGTACCTGTTTGCAAGGTGTTACAGGTGGCACACCCAAGACACCTATAACATCCCATCTTAGGTCTGAGAAAATGGGTTTGGTCACATCTGGCCATATTGGTGACATCAAGACGAACCACGTGGTCCCCTATGTTATTGCCCCTAGTATGACTAGGTAATAATCTGGTATTAGATAGATTACTCAAAGCTGTCTCTGTTTGTATGATAGGCCACAGTTGTTTGGCCTTACTCACTGTACGTTTTGAATTCGTAGTAAATCTACTCACCCATGGTAATCTGTCTACTGTAGTATTCTGACTGATTCTGGGATTTAACAATTGCTGCCTAGGGATACGAAGAACTGCCTCCTTTGATTTTTCTAGTTCCCTAATCGGGTACCCCCTTTGGGCAAACCTCAATAACATTTCATCGAGGGCCCTATTGGTATCTTGAGGGTCTGACGTAATACGCCGAACCCGCAAGAACTGTGAGTACGGCAAACCTTTCTTTAATGCGAGTGGATGAAAACTTTGATAGTTCAAAAAAGTATTCCTATCGGTGTTCTTAACAAATAGGGAAGTACTAAGCTGACCAGAGTTGAGGGTGATGGAAACATCCAGATAATTAATCTGCTTATCATCAATTACATATGTGAATTTCACCACATGTTCTGTCGCATTGTGTTGATCCCATAGCATAGTCAACTCTTCCCTGGAACCACTCCAACAGATCAGAAGGTCGTCAATATAACGCCTATAGTAAATCACATGGGAACTAACAAAGGGGTCAAGATGAAACATAATGTTCTCAAGATGATACATGAAAGCATTGGCGTACGATGGGGCCACTGCGGACCCCATCGCACACCCAGATAACTGTAAATAAAATTCCCCATTAAACACAAAGTAATTTCTCTTCAAAACCAGACTCAACAGGTGTAAGAAAAAAGATAATTCTGGGCCCTCATATGAGGCATTACCTTCAATGAGTGCTCTTACCGCCTCCACACCTGCATCATGTGGGATGCAGGTGTAGAGGCTGGTAACATCGGCACTACACAACAGGGTATTATTGGGTACCGTACCCAATTGCTGTAATTGCAGCAAGAGGGACGACGTGTCCTTAAGAAAGGAGGGCAAAGCTTGAACACAGGGATTAAGGTAGGCATCCAGGTAGACAGCAATAGGCTGATACAACGAGCCCCTTGCTGACACAATTGGACGACCCGGAGGATTCTCCAAGGTCTTGTGCACCTTAAGCAAGGTGTAAAAAAGAGGTGCTACCGGGAAGTCTACCGTAAGGGCAGTGCAAACATCTTTGGATATAATGCCCAAACCACTGGACTCTTTTAGATATATGTCCAGCTCTTTTTTATAATCCTTAGTGGGATCTTTTTTAAGGCAGGAGTATACAGAGGGATCACTCAACTGGCGTTCACATTCAGCTATGTAAGCCCCAATATCTTGAGCAACTATAGACCCTCCCTTATCCGCTTTACGAATTAGGTGTCTGCCGAGAGGCTCTACAGTTAAAGTATTCCTTTCGCTTCAAAGTCCTATTCAGACGGTAAATATCAGCTTTCCATTCCAGTGGATCTGGGATCGTAGTGGGTACAAAAGAAAGTCCCTTGGCCAAAAGACCATATTCTTGATCAGTGAGAGGAGTTGATGAAAGGTTAAAGACAAGCTCTTTTAATGACGTGGCGGTCTTAGCTCGTATGATCCTTTGATTTTGTTTGGACCTCCTCGTCCTCTGCCGCGGCCGCTTGTAGGATTGCGGTTGGGACGTCCTTGAGCCCCCGCTTGAGCTTGTCCTAAAGGGACCGCTCTCTCGGTCGATGTTGATGGTGCTGAGGTCACGTCAGAGTCACTGGCGGAAGACGACATACCAGGTTGATCCCTGCGTCGCCAGTTTTGCTGTCGGCGTCTAGATGAATTTTGCGGCTGATTTGGTCTTGAACTACCCAACCAAGGGTAAACCTGCCTTTGTGCATAGTCTCTTTGGACTTTAGCCAAGGTCTTGCCGGTATTTTTCAATCTGGGTATTCAGTTTATTCATCCAATCAGCCTGTGTATCCGCACATATATTAGCTTTGTGCTGTTGCTCAAAAGATTGAATCTGCTCTTTGACCAAATTTAATTCTCGGGTGGACTCCTCCACCACCAACAAGATAAGGTCCATCGAGCACTTATTCAAAATTGCCACCCACCGACGACAGAATTGTGCATTATAGCGACCTATCGTCGGCGAGTTGGCAATCCTGAAGCCACGGGGAATTAAATTACTCCGGTAACAATCGGATAACGTAATACCGTGATACATGTAATCACATTCCCTTTGTTTTAATTTTAGCCATTGTCGATACAGCTCCTCGTTTGTATTGGAAACCGTTTCATCCATCAGCCTCCTGTCCACCAGAATGGCATTAGCTTCTGCGTCTGAGAAACTCAAACGTTCACGTGCATCCTGATGCACTAATTCAAGTGTAGCATCCATGTCAGGATTATGTTCCATAATGAAACTGACAAATAGATAGTATGGAAAGCTACTGACGTCAGATAGGAGTTATCAACACAATCCCCTATAAACGATGACGTGACTCTAAAAGGCTGCCAGTGAGTACAGCCACAGCAGATATCTGAGTCCTGGATAAATTATTCATCACCGGGTGCCATGATGGGAAAGTACTCACTATTACTATTGAGACGTTATTATAGTGACTGATGGGAATTGTTAGGATTTTCCCCTTAAACGGTGATGTTTATGTATTTTAAATGTGCTGTCTTATGCTGTATTGATGTATGTTTTTTCTTCAGGTTCTATTGCTTTATGGGAGCCTGTAATTGAGTTTTGTATGTTGCCATGACGGTCTCCCCGCCCCGCGGCGCACCGTGACGTCATAGCCCGGCGACACGGAAGCGTGCAGCATGTGCAGGCGGGCGGCAGCGCCGTGAGGACAGGTGAGTACAATCTCTGCACTGATGTCTTTTTCTGTGTTGTATTTAAACTCTGTATGTGTGGCTTTTCATTGTTGTCTAGCCCTGAGGACGGGGAGTTTCCCCGAAACATGTAGGCAAATAAAGGGACATTTTCTTTGCATGTACTAGCCTGCTTGAGTGCCACCAATCTCTTCACTCTATCTTTGTCAATTGTTGACCTGGAGGGCACCGCAGCAAAGGAACTTTATTTATATCTTTTGGAGTGCCGATATTACCTTTGAAATATATATATATATATATATATATATATATAATGTACTGTAACAAGGTCCCGGCACTCCTCATTAATTGTGTAAATGCTGCGGTGCCCTCCCAGAGGCATGACCTCAATACATGGCGTGAAGAAAAGAGGCGGTACTCGAGCAGACTTGATGCAAACTGATTAGTAGGTCAGTTTAATACAGACATTTTTCGGGGTTTACCCCCGTCCTCAGGGCTTCAACAACCCAAACTGAACCAATGTGATTACATTTATACAATACACAGACAAACAATCATGACATGATCTTACTCACCTGCTCCACGGCGCCAGTCTGACCGTCCGGATACCGAGCAGCGCATCTCACGTCGCCATCCCTCGACATCATCAAGGCACACCGCAGGTCCGTCTCCATGGAAACTCCGGAAGATGCCCGCTCGTCAGTGCCCCTATCTGTCAAGGGGTCCTGGTGCGAGCACATGCTGGCGGCCCGTGAGGTCTTCCAGCATCGCATCGCAGGGCGGTAGCCTAGGCAACCTTTCTGCAATATAAACAACAAACAAAAAATAACATAAAAACGTGACATAATAATTAAAACATCTACACCACATCTTACAGAGTAATTGTACAGTCAGAGTATATACAGCACTTGTCTAAGTTCACTACATATTAATAACACCAATAATGTTTTCTCATACGTCCTAGAGGATGCTGGGGATGCTTCAAGAACCATGGGGTATAGACGGGATACGCAGGAGACATGGGTACACTATAAGACTTTGAATGGGTGTGAACTGGCTCCTCCCTCTATGCCCCTGCTCCATACTCCAGTTAGATTCTGTGCCCAGTGAGACTGGATGCACACTGAGGAGCTCTCCAGAGTTTCTCAGAAAAATACTTTTATTAGATTTATTATTTTCACTGGCAACAGGCTCCCTGCATCGTGGGACTGATGGGAGAGAAGCAGACCTACTTCTTCTGAGTTCAAGGGCTCTGCTTCTTAGGCTACTGGACACCATTAGCTCCAGAGGGTTCGATCACTTGGTACGCCTAGCTGCTTGTTCCCGGAGCCGCGCCGTCACCCCCCTCACAGAGCCAGAAGACAGAAGCTGGGTGAGTATGAGAAGATCAGAAGACCTGGGCCGCACATACACCACAAACGCCACTGGGGACTAAAGCGCGCCATGTAGTGGGCAGGGCTTAGCCCACACAGCTCTGACCAGCCCCATTTTCTCTTCACAGAAGCTGCAGAGACGCTGGCCCTGACCTCCACACTGCTGTACAAGTAACAGGGTGCAAAACGGGGGGGGGGGGGGGGGGGGCACAAGTGACTTGGTGCTAAATTATATATATAGAAAGTGCTAACAGGTCTGGGCAGTCTTTTTACTTGCTTCAGTAACGGGATAGGCGCTGGGGGTGAGCTGGCAGAACTCCCTCTGTGTCTCTCTTACAGGCTTTGTTGTGGGTCTGTCTCCTATAGCCCCACTGTGGTTGTGGGTGTCGGTACGTGTGTGTCGACATGTCTGAGGCTGAATGCTCTTCCCAGAAGGAGGCTGGAGTGGGGACAGAAAATACTGTGAGAGTGGCCGTGTCGCCACCGCCGACGGATGATTGGGTGAATATGTTGAGTGTTTTAAACGCAAATGTGACTAGGTTGACTAAGAGATTTGATAAATCTGAGTCTAAGAACCAGACATGGAGGAAATCCATGGAGGATGCTTTGTCACGATGGAATACAAGGAAAGGCTTGAAAGACTAGGCATGTGTAAATTGGAAAAGCGGAGACTAAGAGGGGATATGATCAACATCTACAAATATATAAGGGGACAATACACAGAGCTTGCGCGGAACCTGTTTTTGGTTAGATCAACACAGAGGACTCGTGGACACTCACTCAGGTTAGAGGAGAGGAGATTCCGCACAATACGTCGTAAAGGCTTTTCACGGTAAGGACAATACGTGTTTGGAATTCCCTGCACGAGGGAGTTGTAATGGCGGAATCTGTCAACACCTTTAAGAATGGGTTAGATAAATTCCTAATGGATAAGGATATCCAGGGGTATGGTGCATAGTCATGCATTATAGTTACTATAAATAGGGATAAAATGCAACGGCTGACAGCAGCATCAGTCAGAAATTTTAGTCAAATCATCATGCATAGGAGACCACAAATAGGTTGAACTCGATGGACAATTGTCTTTTTTCAACCTCAGATACTATGTTACTATGTTACTATGTCACAAACCCAGACCCCTTCGGGGTCACAGAAACGTGCATTTACCCAGATAACTGATACAGATACCGACACGGACTCTGATTCCAGTGTCGACTATAGTGATGCCAGATTACATCCAAAACTGGCTAAGAGTATTCAGTACATGATTGTGGCGATAAAAGACGTATTACATATCACGGAGGCCCGTGCTGTTCCTGATACGAGGGTCTGTATGTTTATAGGAAAGAAACCTGAGGTAACGTTCCCTCCCTCTCATGAACTGAACGCTCTTTTTGAAAAGGCTTGGGAAAATCCTGACAAGAAGGTATAGATTCCCAAAAGAATTCCAGTGGCATATCCGTTCCCCTCGGGGGACAGGGATAGGTGGGAGTCAATCCCCACGGTAGACAAAGCTTTATCGCGTCTGTCCAAAAAGGTGGCGCTTCCGTCCCCTGACACGGCAGCCCTAAAGGATCCTGCGGATCGTAAGCAGGAAAATACACTAAAATCCATTTATGTCTCTACAGGGTCGCTACTCAGGCCTGCTGTTGCTTCGGCATGGGTGAGTAGCGCTATTGAAAAATGGGCAGATAACTTGTCATCTGAGATAGATACCCTGGACAGGGATAGTGTACTTTTGACTCTGGGTCACATCAGGGACGCTGCAGCATATTTAAAAGAAGCTGTAAGGGATATTGGCCTTTTGGGATCAAGGGCCAATGTCATGGCAGTCTCAGCAAGGAGAGCATTGTGGATTCATCAATGGAATGCTGATGCTGACTTTAAGAAGGCGATGGAGTCTCTACCGTTTAACGGTAAGGTCTTGTTTGGTGACGGCCTCACTGACCTGGTGTCTACGGCTACCGCGGGTAAGTCCTCATTTTTACCTTATGTTCCTGCACAGCAGAAGAAATCGCCTCACTATCAGATGCAGTCCTTTCGGCCCAATAAATTTAAAAAAGGACGTGGGTCCTCCTTCCTTGCTGCGAGGGGGAAAGGAAGGGGAAAAAGGTCACAGGCTGTTGCAAGTTCCCAAGAGCAGAAGTCTTCTCCGGCTTCTACCAAATCCACCGCATGACGCTGGGGCTCCTCTGCGGGAGTCCGCACCGGTGGGGGCACGTCTCCAACTCTTTGGTCAGGTCTGGGTGCACTCGGACCTGGATCCTTGGATAGTAGAAATAGTAACCCAAGGATACAGGTTCGAGTTTCAAGACGTTCCCCCTCACCGATTTTTCAAATCGACCTTGCCAGCTTCTTTTCTAGAAAGGGAGATAGTAAGCGCTGCAATACTCAAGTTGTGTCAAAATCAAGTAATTGTCACAGTGCCCCCGTCACAACAGGGGGAAGGCTTATATTCGAGCCTGTTCGTGGTCCCGAAGCCGGATGGCTCAGTCAGACCGATTCTGAACCTAAAATCCCTCAATTTATTTCTAAAAAAATTCAAATTCAAGATGGAAGCTCTCCGAGCAGTGATCTCCAGTCTGGAAGAGGGGGATTTTATGGTGTCGGTCGACATAAAAGATGCCTACTTGCATGTCCCCATATATCCTCCACATCAGGCTTACCTGAGACTTGCTGTGCAGGATTGTCATTACCAATTTCAGACGTTGCCGTTTGGTCTGTCCACGGCTCCGAGGATTTTCACCAAAGTAATGGCGGAAATGATTCCCTGCTTGTGCAGGCGAACCATCACAATTATCCCGTACTTGGACGATCTCCTCATAAAGGCGAGGTCCAAGGAGCAATTGCTGAAGAATGTTGCCCTTTCACTGACGATTCTGCAACAACATGGTTGGCTCCTAAATTTACCAAAATCACAGTTGGATCCGACGACACGGCTGTCGTTCCTGGGTATGATTCTGGATACAGAATTGCAGAGAATTTTTCTTCCAGTGGAAAAAGCTCTGGAAATACAGAACATGGTAAAACAGATTCTGAAACCGGCAAAGGTGTCAGTTCTTCAATGCACTCGGTTGCTGGGGAAGATGGTGGCGGACTACGAGGCCATTCCGTATGGTAGGTTCCATGCCAGGGTGTTTCAGTGGAACCTGTTGGACCAGTAGTCCGGGTCTCACCTGGACATGCACCGGAAAATAATTCTATCTCCCAGGACCAGAATCTCCCTTCTGTGGTGGCTGCTCAGTTCTCACCTTCTGGAGGGACACAGGTTTGGGATTCAGGATTGGATCCTGGTGACCACAGATGCAAGCCTCCGAGGCTGGGGAGCAGTCACACAGGGAAGAAACTTTCAGGGAAAGTGGTCAAGCCAGGAAGCTTGTCTACACATAAACATTCTGGAATTAAGAGCCATTTACAACGGCATACTGCAAGCAGAACATCTTCTTCGAGGTCTGCCTGTCTTGATTCAGTCAGACAACGTGACAGCAGTGGCGTACATAAACCGCCAAGGCGGAACAAGGAGCAGAACGGTGATGGCCGAGGCCACGAAGATTCTTTGCTGGGCGGAAAGACATGCCAGCGCTCTGTCAGCAGTCTTCATTCCAGGAGTGGACAACTGGGAAGCAGACTTCCTCAGCAGACACGATCTCCATCCAGAAGAGTGGGGTCTTCATCAAGAGGTCTTTGCAGAAGTGACAAGTCGTTGGGGAGTTCCTCAAGTAGACATGATGGCATCCCGCCTCAACAAGAAACTTCAGAGATATTGTTCCAGGTCAAGGGACCCTCAAGCGATAGCGGTGGATGCCCTAGTGACACCGTGGGTGTTTCCGTCAGTATATGTGTTCCCTCCACTTCCACTCATTCCAAAGGTGATAAAAATTATAAGAAGAACAAGGGTTCAGGCGATCCTCATTGTTCCGGATTGGCCAAAAAGGGCCTGGTATCCAGATCTTCAGGAGTTGCTCATAGAAGATCCCTGGCCTCTTCCTCTTCGGGAGGACCTGTTACAACAGGGGCCGTGCGTGTATCAAGACTTACCGCGGCTGCGTTTGACGGCGTGGCGGTTGAACGCCAAATCCTAGCCCGAAAGGGTATTCCCAGTGAAGTCATTCCAACACTTCTTCAGGCTAGGAAAGAAGTAACGGCAAAGCATTACCACCGTATTTGGAGGAAATATGTGTCTTGGTGTGAATCCAAGAAGGCTCCTATGGAAGAATTTCACCTGGGGCGTTTGCTCCATTTCCTACAAACAGGTGTGGATGCGGGCCTAGCATCCTCTAGAACGTATGAGAAAATAGGATTTTAATACCTACTGGTAAATCCTTTTCTCTTAGTTCGTAGAGGATGCTGGGCGCCCGTCCCAGTGCGGGCTGTATCTGCATTTTGGTTATAGTTACGCTCATGTTGCATTGAGTTCAGTCAATCTGTGACTGTTGTTGGTCATGCCGTTGCATGCGTTATTTGTTGAATGCCATGTTGTACGGCGTGTTGGAGGTGTGAGCTGGTTTGTATCTCACCTTAGTTTAAAATATTTACCGTACATACTCGAGTATAAGTCGACCCGAATATAAGCCGAAGCACCTAATTTTACCACAAAAACCTGGGAAAACTTATTGACTCGAGTATAAGCCTAGGGTGGGAAATGCAGCTCTAGCCGTACACAGCCCTCAGTGCCAGATATGCCCTCATACTGCCAGATATGCCCCCACAGTGCCAGATATGCCCTCATACTGCCAGATATGCCCCCACAGTGCTAGATATGCCCTCATACTGCCAGATATGCCACACAGTGCCTGATGTGCCAGATATGCCCTCATGCTGCCAAATATGCCCCACAGGGCCAGATGTGCAAGATATGCCCTCATGCTGCCAAATATGCCCCACAGTGCCAGATGTGCAAGATATGCCCTCATGCTGCTGCCAGATATGCCCCTCATGCTGCTGCCAGATATGCCCCTCATGCTGCTGCCAGATATGCCCCTCATGCTGCTGCCAGATATGCCCTCATCAGTGGCGGAACAAGCAAGCGGTGGGCCCAGGTGCGACAAAATGCTTTGGGCCCCCCCCCCCCATCCAAGTCCACCCCGGGGGCAGTGCGCGCCGTAGGCGCGCGCAAAAATACATAGTGGCGTAGCTTCGTGGGAAAGGGGTGTGGCCACAAAATAATACCAACACAGTAGTCTCCATTATTCAAATTACGCCGCACAGTAGCACCACTACACCAGGTAGAGACCCTTTTACACCTTACAGCGAACAGATTCCTCTTTTTACACATTACAGCAGACAGCGTGCCCTTTTTACACATAACGGCAGACAGCGTGCCCTTTTTACACATAACGGCAGACCGCGTGCCCTTGTTACACATTACGGCAGACAGCGTGCCCTTTAAACACATTACGATAGACAGCGTGCCCTTGTTACACATTACGGCAGACAGCGTGCCCTTGTTACACATTACGGCAGACAGCGTCCCCATTTTTACACATTACGGCAGGCAGATTCCTCCTTTTTACACATAGCAGCAGGCAGATTCCCCATTTTTACACATAGCGTCAGGCAGCCCCCCTTTTTTACACATTACGGCAGGCAGATTCCCCATTTTTACACATAGCGTCGGGCAGATTACCCCTTTTTACACATAACGGCAGACCGCGTGCCCTTGTTACACATTACGGCAGACAGCGTGCCCTTTTTACACATTACGGCAGACAGCGTGCCCTTGTTACACATTACGGCAGACAGCGTCCCCATTTTTACACATTACGGCAGGCAGATTCCCCTTTTTACACATAGTGGCAGGCAGTCCCCCATTTTTACACATTGCGTCGGGCAGATTACCCCTTTTTACACATAGCGGCAGGCAGTCCCCCATTTTTACACATTGCGGCAGGTAGTCCCCCCTTTTTACACATTGCGGCAGGCAGTCCCCCCTTTTTACACATTGCAGCAGGTAGTCCCCCCTTTTTACACAGTGCGGCAGGCAGTCCCCCCTTTTTACACATTGCGGCAGGTAGTCCCCCCTTTTTACACATTGCGGCAGGCAGTCCCCCCTTTTTACACAGTGCGGCAGGCAGTCCCCCCTTTTTACACAGTGCGGCAGGCAGTCCCCCCTTTTTGCACATTGCGGCAGGTAGTCCCCCCTTTTTACACATTGCGGCAGGCAGTCCCCCCTTTTTACACATTGCGGCAGGCAGTCCCCCCTTTTTACACATTGCGGCAGGTAGTCCCCCCTTTTTACACATTGCGGCAGGCAGTCCCCCCTTTTTACACAGTGCGGCAGGCAGTCCCCCCTTTTTACACAGTGCGGCAGGCAGTCCCCCCTTTTTACACATTGCGGCAGGTAGTCCCCCCTTTTTACACATTGCGGCAGGCAGTCCCCCCTTTTTACACAGTGCGGCAGGCAGTCCCCCCTTTTTACACATTGCGGCAGGTAGTCCCCCCTTTTTACACATTGCGGCAGGCAGTCCCCCCTTTTTACACATTGCGGCAGGCAGTCCCCCCTTTTTACACATTGCGGCAGGTAGTCCCCCCTTTTTACACATTGCGGCAGGCAGGCACAAGAAAGAAAGAAGGAAAGAAAAAGAAAGAAAGAAAGAAAGAAAGAAAGAAAGAAAGAAAGAAAGAAAGAAAGAAAGAAAGAAAGAAAGAAAGAAAGAAGAATTATACTTACCCTCAGGCTCCTCGGTGCAGCTGCGTCAGACGACGATTCCCGGGCAGTAGAGAATGAGGAGGAGGGAGCCGGAGGACGGAGCCGCAGCAGCGCTTTGTTACTGGTGGAGGCGCTGCTGCTGCTGCCCCTCTGCTTCCCTATAGGCTGTTCTCGGAAGACAGCCTATAGGGAAGCAGAGGAGCAGCAGCAGCAGCGCCTCCACCAGTAACAAAGCGCTGCTGCGGCTCCGTCCTCCGGCTCCCTCCTCCTTCCCCCGTCTGTACCGCTGCTCAGCTCCTATCTCCGGGCGGCTGTGCATGTGTTTGACTCATTACATGCTTGGGCCCCTGGACAGAGGCGGGCCCCAGTGCAGTGCACTGCCTGCACTGCCGGTAGTTCCGCCTCTGGCCCTCATGCTGCTTCCAGATATGCCCCTCATGCTGCTGCCAGATATGCCCTCATGCTGCTGCCAGATATGCCCCTCATGCTGCTGCCAGATATGCCCCTCATGCTTCTGCCAGATATACCCCTCATGCTGCTGCCAGATATGCCCCCTCCCCAAGTGCCAAATATGCTCCCCCAGTGCTGTTACTTACCCCTCCGTCGATCCCGCGCTGTCTTCTGAAGGAGGGACATGGAGCGCACATTGGTCTATTAAAGGAAGTGCAGGTTCGTGATCAGATGTCATGAACGGGTACTTCCTTTAATAGACCCGCCGCTGCCGCCGGAGATGCAGGAGGGACACAGGAGAGCCGCGCGCTGTGCCCTCCGTGTCCCTCCTTCACACTGCACTCCCTGTCACTGCACTGACTCGAGTATAAGCCGAGGTGGCTTTTTCAGCACAAAAAAAAATGCTGAAAAAGTCGGTTTATACTCGAGTATATACGGTTAATAAATCCTTTTCCTCGAAATGTCCGTCTCCCTGGGCACAGTTCCTATAACTGGAGTCTGGAGGAGGGGCATAGAGGGAGGAGCCAGTTCACACCCATTCAAAGTCTTATAGTGTGCCCATGTCTCCTGCGGATCCCGTCTATACCCCATGGTTCTTGAAGCATCCCCAGCATTCTCTACAGACTAAGAGAAAAGAATTTACCGGTAGGTATTAAAATCCTATTATTTGATCCATCCCCATTGTAATCTAAAGGGTCATTAAGGCGACTAGTCTAACCTATATTACCAACTTATACTAATAACATACATAGGGGTATATGCAATTCTGGCCGAATTGCGTCTTTTTTTCGTCCGTTTTAGGATTCGACTGTACTCGACAGCTGAAGCCCTCCACCCGAGACCATGAATTCGACATATTCAATACAAAACGCATTCGACACTCCCCTTGTCGAATAACGGACCAATCGTCGAGTAGTGGGCGTCCTGGATTCGACTTCCCGCCGTTTTGAGCCCTTTATAGGGCTTGTTTGCTGCGTGCTCAGCAGCCATTTTGTGAACCTGCAGAGTGAGGTGGAGGTGCTCCAGAGCTAGCAAATTTGTTGTGTGCTGTGGTATCGTTTGGACACCCAGCAGGCTTTAATCCAGGACGGACAGGAGGATACTTGTTACACCGGAGGAGAGTCGTTTTTGTAGCGATTTCTACATTTGTAGGTAAGTACACATCAGACTTGCCTACTCTCCCGGAATGGCCGGGAGGCTCCCGAAAATCGGGTGACCCTCCCGGCCCCCCGGAAGAGCAGGCAAGTCTCCCGATTACAGGGGTCCCCCCCTGCCCGGCTGCCCACTTAGCGAGTAAAGTGGGTGGTCCGGGCAGGCGATGACGCGATTCTTGTTGAATCGCGTCATCGTAGCCACGCCCCCTGCTGTATAATGCCGGTAATAGCGGCATTACACAGTGGGGGCGGGGCTTACACGGGACGATCCCGTAGTCACGCCCCCGGCCTGCCTGCACCACGCCTCCGGCCCGCCCCCTCTGCACTCACACCGAAGCCCGCTCCACTGCCGAGCCGACCTGGCTGCTCTCTCCCGGAGAGAGCAGCCAAAAAGTCGGTAAGTATGGTACACATGTGGTCTGGCGTTGCATGTATGTGTTTGTGTAGTGGGGGGCGGGGTGCCATGAGGTGTACTTGTGGCGTTGCTTTGGGGTTTTTGGGGTATGTATATGTGTGCAGG
The DNA here is from genome assembly GCF_028390025.1 of Pseudophryne corroboree. Taxonomy (NCBI): domain Eukaryota; kingdom Metazoa; phylum Chordata; class Amphibia; order Anura; family Myobatrachidae; genus Pseudophryne; species Pseudophryne corroboree. Next base: position 250,196,807 of record NC_086449.1, read on the forward strand.
TATGTGTATATAGCTCCTGCTTGTATTGCTGCATGGTGTTTTTTTTGGAGTTTTGTGTTTGGGGGTAGTTTTTCACGTTTTTTTTTTTTCATAAAATTTTTTTTTGGGTCATGCTTTTGCATTGGTGTACCTCCAGCATGTGCAGGAATGATTTTTGGCTTGTTTGGCGTGATTTTAGACCGTGTCGATATCCACCATTTGGTCGACAGGTGATGTCGTTTGTTTCCAAAACATGTTTTTTGGATCCTATTTTAGCACTGGTGCATCCCTGAACATGCTGGAGGTACTTTTTGGCTTGTTTGGGGTGATTTTCATCGTGTTTGTATCAGCCATGTGGTCGACATGTGATGTCGTTTGTTTCCAAAACATGTTTTTTTGCTCCTATTTTAGCACTGGTTGACCTCCAGCATGTGCAGGGATGCTTTTTGGCTTGTTTTGGGGTGATTTTAGAGTGTGTCGGTTTCTGCCATGTGGCCGACATGTGGCGTTGTTTGTTCCCAAAACATGTTTTGCTCCTATTTTAGCACTGGTGCATCCCTGCACATGCTGGAGGTAATTTTGGCCTTATTTGGGCTGACTTTGACTGTGTCGGTATCTGCTATGTGGCCGACATGTGGTGTAGATTGTTTCCAAAACATGTTTTTTGCTCCTACTTTAGCACTGGTTGACCTCCAGCATGTGCAGGGATGCTTTTTGGCTTGTTTTGGGCTGATTTTAGAGTGTGTCGGTATCTGCCATGTGGCCGACGTGCTGTAGTTTGTTTCCAAAACATGTTTTTTTGCTCCTATTTTAGCACTGGTTGACCTCCAGCATATGCAGGGATGCTTGTACGGGGGTTTTGGGGTGATTTTAGAGTGTGTCGGTATCTGCCATGTGGCCGACATGTGTCGTTTGTTCCCAAAACATGTTTTATTGCTCCTATTTTAGCACTGGTGCATCCCTGCACATGCTGGAGGTAATTTTGGCCTTGTTTGGGCTGACTTTGACTGTGTCGGTATCTGCCATGTGGCCGACGTGCTGTAGTTTGTTTCCAAAACATGTTTTTTTGCTCCTTTTTTAGCACTGGTTGACCTCCAGCATATGCAGGGATGCTTGTACGGGAATTTTGGCTTTTTTGGCTGAGGTTTTTTAAAATTTTTCATTTTTTTTGGTTGTGTTTGGTCCTGCTTGAGCACTGGGGTCCCAGCAGCATGACGTGTGGTTGCATGTAATTATGTAATGTGTGTGAAATTTGTAAAAAAAAAAATAAAAATATTTTTACAACAGAGATGTCCAGGGACAAGCGGCCCCGATCCCCCCCTTCCCCCCCCCCCACCCCTTAGAAGCATTTTCCCTGCACAGCAATGAGGAGTGGGAGCCGACCCAGGAGGAGGATACGACCGACCAGGCATGCAGTGACCAGCCGCGGTCGTCAAGGGACCAAAGACAGAAGCAAAAGAAAAAGAAAAGGCCTAGACAGGTAAATACTGACAACACCTGCAGACACAATAGCATCCAACTTGACACACCCTAGTTTGCGCACTGCCATGCACACCTACAGGTATCTTTGCGCACTGCCAGGGATACTGACACACTCACAGGTACATACCGATCTTATTAAATGCATGTTTTTTTTTTATCCCTAAAGGCAAGAAGCCAGCCAGAGGATCAGTCGGAGTAGGAAGCCTCTGGTGAAGACGCAGGACAGAAGAAGCCGCAAGGACCCAGATACACTGAGGCGGAAAACAGTGCCCTAGTGGATGGCGTCGGCAGGTCCTACGACGTTCTGTGTGGACCAAGGGCACAGACCACAGCAGCTAAGACCAAGCGAAACATCTGGGATGCCATCGCGAGACAAGTCACTGCAGTATCTGGAAACCGCCGGAGCACCAGAAACTGCATGAAGCGGTACAGTGATTGCCGCAGACAAACCAAGAAGAAAATGGGGATTCAGCGCCGACATGAGACAGCTACGGGAGGTGGTCCGGCTCTCAATCTGAAGTGGCTACCCTGGGAGGAAGTTATAAAAAGGCGCATGAACCCTGTCATGGTCCAAGGAGTTTGCGGAGGTGTGGACTCCAGCCGTCCTGCTGGCTTTCCCGAGGAGGAAGAACCGCCCAGAAGACGGAAGACGGCGGGAGACAAGCAGTCCAAAAGGAGGCCTGATAGTAAGAATACATTCAGATGAGCTGTGCTAAATCTTTTCCTTTTTTTATTTATTTGGTAATGTGTTTGTTCTTTTTCCCCAGACACGCCTGCCCAGAGGACATCACCTGCGCGCAGGACATCGGCAGCAGCGCGCGGATCATCACCTGCGCAGCAGGCATCGGCAGCATCGAGCGGACCAACACCTGCGCAGCAAGCATCTGTAGCGTGCAGATCATCACCTGCGCGCCAGACATCGTCAGCGCGCAGACCATCACCTGCGCGCCAGACATCAGCGCGCAGAACGTCACCTGCGCGCCAGACACTGTCGGCGACCACACCACCAGCTGGGCGCCAAACTACATCTCCTGCGCGCAGGCCATCACCAGCTCGTCATCTCTCCAGGAGCTCTGGGACTGTGACCGAAGAGCCTCAACAAGACACTACCCTTGTGGACCCATCACCCGAACTGTTTGAGTCTACAGGGTTAACGGACGAGACTTTTCTTGGGCTTGAAGACAGCCGTGCAGACGTATCTAGCCATACCCTTGAAAAGTCTCCAGAATTGAGGACAAGTGAAGCTCCTGGAGCAGCGGCACCACAGGATGGAGAAGGTTTTTATTTTTGGGGGGGGGGTTTTTTTTGGGGGGGGGAGATCGCCATTTTTTTATAGTTTATTAATTTTATTTGTTTTCTTCTTTTGCAAACAGAGGTGCCACGGACCAGCCGCGGACTTGCGTCGGGGATTGGTCCCTTCTTCAGGCCGGATCTCCTACAGGATTCGTCGTACGACGAGGTGGAAGTGCAGCAGTCCGCTGTTTCTACATCCCTGTGTGAGTAATTATCAAATTGTGAGCCTTCAAACAAATGTATGAATGTGTTTACTAATTTCTAATTTTCTTTTCAGCTGCACAAATGCAATTGGTGGCAGATGTACAGGAAGGGCAGGATCCCTCAAATGTACAGAGGGTACACAGCCTGGCAGCAGAGATGACTGCCCGCCAGGATACCTACACGAATGTCGTTGAAACCAGACTGGATACCATTGAGAAGACAATGGAGAAGATGGCAAACGGTCTGGTTGAAATGCAAAAGGCTCTTGCCGACAGCACGGCAGAAACGCAAAAGACCAGACGAGAAGATCACAGGGAGACTATGGACATCCTTCAAGTTCTGGCCACATCCATCAACCGGCTGGTGGATAACACATCATGCCTGGCACACAGCGTTGACAACATGTCGGAGAGCCAACGACATTCGGCATCCAGCCACCAGATCATCGCAACCACATTGCAGATGATGTACGATAAGCTCCCAGAGCCAGCTCGTCAACACGCTGGTGAACCACCACATCCGCCATCCCAAGCCACATGGACGCCTCCTGCCCTTCCTCCACCACCATCCTGGTATGGACGGTCATAGCTGTACCAAGGATATACAGGGATGTACCACACCCACCAGATGCCTCCAACACCGGCCGCATCAACTACACCCGCACGGCCACCGAGGCCAAGTCAACGCACTCCACAGCCGCCCAGGGCATCGACGCCCCATCAGGAGGAAGAAGAGGATCCGGACGGACAACCACCATAAGCCCGGTCGTATTGTTTTATTATTTACTATATGTTTTTCATGTTTCCCTTTCTCCCCCTCCCATTAGTTTTTTTTTTTCTTAATAATGTTTTATATTTGTGTTGGGCTCCCCCATCCTCGACCGGATACTACCAAGGAGCTTTATGTCTAGGCATACATGCGCGGGTATGTATGCGGGCGCGTGTGGTAACGGATGAAAGCTCCTTGTGGCTACATGTATGATGGGCCAAAGAGCTGCTCTGATACCACTTTTTTTTTTTCCAAAAAACTCCTTTTTGTATTGGTGTAAAATAGGCTTTCACTGTTGTGTTACTTTACTATTCACTAGTGTTTATTTTTGGCTTCTTCATAGGATTGGGTGGAAAATTGAAGTGGACGGCATAGTTCGTGTTGTGCGTACCAAGGTGAGTAAAGCCATGTTTCAATGTATATATTCAAGAAACTTTGTCACGCCTGCCCTTGGGGAACAACACAGTCTAGCAATGGGTCATGCTGGGCTGTGTGGTTCCCCAAGTGCAGGCGTGTCAAAGTGCTGACCACTGACACCACTCTGCCACTTTGGACCGCCTGCACTTGGGGAACAACACAGCCCAGCAATGGGTCCTGCTGGGCTGTGTGGTTCCCCAAGTGCAGGCGTGTCAAAGTGCTGACCACTGACACCACTCTGCCACTTTGGACCGCCTGCACTTGGGGAACAACACAGCCCAGCAATGGGTCATGCTGGGCTGTGTGGTTCCCCAAGTGCAGGCGTGACAAAGTGCTGACCACTGACACCACTCTGCCACTTTGGACCGCCTGCACTTGGGGAACAACACAGCCCAGCAATGGGTCATGCTGGGCTGTGTGGTTCCCCAAGTGCAGGCGTGTCAAAATGCTGACCACTGACACCACTCTGCCACTTTGGACCGCCTGCACTTGGGGAACAACACAGCCCAGCAATGGGTCATGCTGGGCTGTGTGGTTCCCCAAGTGCAGGCGTGTCAAAGTGCTGACCACTGACACCACTCTGCCACTTTGGACCGCCTGCAATTGGGGAACAACACAGCCCAGCAATGGGTCATGCTGGGCTGTGTGGTTCCCCAAGTGCAGGCGTGTCAAAGTGCTGACCACTGACACCACTCTGGCACTTTGGACCGCCTGCACTTGGGGAACAACACAGCCCAGCAATGGGTCATGCTGGGCTGTGTGGTTTCCCAAGTGCAGGCGTGTCAAAGTGCTGACCACTGACACTGCTCTGCCACTTTGGACCACCTGCACTTAGGGAACAACACAGTCCAGCAATGGGTCATGCTGGACTGTGTGGTTCCACAAATGTTCTTGGGAAAGGAATGAACATGACATCACTAGTGTCTTTACTTAATATGGAATTTCTTTTTTTTCCCCCACAGATCTCTACACAAGAAAAGAATGTAAAGAAGAACACACACTACTTTTTTTGTTTTTATTACATTTTATTTTTTTAATAAAAAAAAAATACAATTTTAATTCTTCAATACATTTTTAAAATGAGAAGTTTTGTGTGGTTTTTCTTTAAATTATTAGTTAATAAAATGTAAAATAGGGCATTTCAGAGATGCAGTGGTATTGTGGTAGGTTGGCCATGGTACAGCAGGGGAACTGTCTTGTCCCTTGACATCCACGCTGGTTCCTGCACCTTGGGAAGGATACTCCGCAAGACCTGTGGAAGAGAATAGTATGGTGTCATCCAAAGACAAGGTACAAGCAACACTTGAACACAAGCAGGTTACATTGGCCTTTGTCCCAAATGCAACCCTCCGGCACTTGAGAAACTACACATCCAAGCATGCCCTGACACAGCGTAAGCATTGCCGTGTCAGGGCATGATTGGATATGCAGTTTTGCAAATGCCGGAGGGCCGCAGTTGGGACATGCCTGGGTTACTTAGACAAGAGGGAGTTTTGGGCAATACATCTCACCTGAGGGGGGGGGGGGTGTCTGCAACATGGCGGAGGCTCAGGTCCACATCACAAGTAGGCCGCCCATGGTACAGCAGGGGAACTGTCCGGTCCCTTCATCCACGCTGGTTCCTGCACCTTGGGAACGATACTCCGCAAGACCTGTGGAAGAGAATAGTATGGTGTCATCCAAAGACAAGGTACAAGCAACACTTGAACACAAGCAGGTTACATTGGCCTTTGTCCCAAATGCAACCCTCCGGCACTTGAGAAACTACACATCCAAGCATGCCCTGACACAGCGTAAGCATTGCTGTGTCAGGGCATGGTTGGATATGCAGTTTTGCAAATGCCGGAGGGCCGCAGTTGGGACTTGCCTGGGTTACTTAGACAAGAGGGAGTTTTGGGCAATACATCTCACCTGAGGGGGGGGGGGGGGGGGTCTGCAACATGGCGGAGGTTCAGGTCCGCATCACAAGTAGGTCGCCCATGGTACAGCAGGGGAACTGTCCGGTCCCTTCAAATCCAGGCTGGTTCCTGCAAATCGGGAAAGATACTCCACAAGACCTGCGGATGAGAATAAGGAGGTAATTTGAGAGTGTTTCCTCCACCCTGGGAAAGAACAAAAGGTCCCAGCAACACTGCGCATATACACAGGTTACTCAGACAAGATGGAGTTTGGGCCAATACATCTCACCTGAAAGAGTGACTCTAACATGGCGGTGGTTCAGGTCCACATCACAAGTAGGACATCCATGGTGGAGTGGGGTAAACTGGTCCAATACTGGAGTGGTTTTGCAGAAGTGTATCCTGGGTAAAACTGTTGAAGCATGGGTACATTCCCCTCAGCAGAGTGAAGAAAAAAATATTCTTTCTAAAAATCTATTAAAAAATACCTGTGAGTCAAAGATAGACAATCCAAGTACATAATCCCTTCTAATAAAAATAGATATGCTATTAGCAATAAAAAAACGCCAAAAAAAACATGTTTTTAAAAAAAAAAAAATATTAGATTCCGCAAGCAAAGTGAGGCGGAATAAAATTGACGAAATTACTGTCGAAAAGCACTGTTGTCGAATCGACAATCTTCAATTGAATATACTTTTATCGAAAAGCCGCATTTTGACCATTGCAGACATGTCGAATTTTGAAAATGTCGATTTGCAAAAAGTCGAATCTGAAACGGCAGGTATTTTGACGAAAAGTACAGTATTGCATTGTCGAATCCAATTCGACATTTTTTTTTGTCGAAAATGCCCCGTTTTTCGACTTTCGCGGCAATTCGACCGCAATTGCATATACCCCATAATCTACAACGAGCTGTTGCGGATCTACAAAAAACACTGCAGACCAAGGTTCTTGTTGAGACCTCGGGGAGATAGAGTTCCTAGTGTGTAAATCCACCTTGATTCCCGCTGTAGAAGTATTTTATCTCTATCACCCCCTCGCATTGGTTTAGGAACCTGATCTATAAGGATGGCTCTAATACTGGCCACCCCATGTTTAAACTTCAAGCAGTGTCGGGCAAAGGGTTGATCACTGTTACCATTCTCAAATGCTTTTTTTATGGCGCTACAATGCAAGGGCATCCGTTCTCGGAGCTGCCGTATGGTCTTGCCCACATAGGCAAGACCACATGGGCATGTCAATAGATATATTACATATGTCGAGGTACAGGTAAGGCGATGTTTAATGCCAATTTCTTCCCTGTTAACGGATGGTTGAACGTATTCCCTGTCATCAATGTATTACATGTAGAACATCCTAGGCACCTGAAACTGCCTAGCTTGGCCCGCAAAAAATGTGATTCCTGAATGGTAGTAATTTCAGTTACATCAAGTTTAACTAAATGATCCCCAATGTTTCTACACCTAGAGTGGCTAGATAAAAGTGAAGTATGGGCCAATGATGACAAAGCCACCTCAGACTGTATCATAGGCCACAATGCTTTGGCCTTTCGTATCCTCCTATTGGAGGCAGTGGTATAACGATTAACCCAAGGGAGTTTAGGACTATTGGCCTTGTGGTGTCTATTGGAGGGATTTAAGGCCTTTGATCGTGAATCACTGAGGGCTTTATGTTTAGCTTTCTCCAACTCGCCAAGGGGTTAACTCCGTTCAGCGAATTTGACCTGCATTTTATCCATGGCCACCTTGGTTTCATCTGGGTCTGACGTAATCCGTCGCACCCGCATGAATTGCGAGAAGGGTAAACCCCTACGTAATGGACCAGGGCCAGTATTTACTAAAAATCCGAGTTTGGTCGATTTGTGTTTTTTTTTCTAAGTCCCAATCCGGGAATTCACTAAGCACCAATCTCGGCAGTGTCTGGTCTATTCGTAATGGTTTGAATAACAACGTTCCGAAAAACGAATGAATAGACCATCGGTCAAACGCGGCTGTTATTTCATAGAATACGGGAATTCACTATTCATTCGTATTTGGGTGTTAGTCTCTGAGTGCTCAAATGCGGTCGTATTTTTTTGCGATTCGTTAAAAAAAGCGGCAAAAAAATAGACCTGCTTTTTTCAGTCGTGTTTACATGTGTTGCAAATAAAAAATCACTCACACCTGAATTAGGATGCCTATAAAAGGATGTTAGGCCCATTTAAATACACCTACACTCAGAAATGGCAGCAGGACTGTGGGCCAGTGATCTTTTGTGTGCTGTGGGATTCCTCAGACTCAGACATCAGCCTGTAAGTACCCAGGGCCAAGAAACTGAACATGGTCAGCAGGTTGTACAGGTTCCGCGGAGGCTGCGCAGGCCTCGTTTTTTTAGGGGGCGTTTAAACTTGAACGCATGATAAGGTCATACAGATGTTCCGTCTAAATCGTAACAACATTTTCCGTTTGTATGACCTTGTCATACTGGGCCTAGACCCTGAGACAACACGCTCTCGCCCTGTCTCAGGCCTGCACAAAATCCTGGCTGTGTTGCACTTTATGGCTACTGGCAGCTTTCAGGCTGTGTCTGGGGATGTCATAGGAATCTCACAGCCCTCATTTTCAAGAATCTTAACACAGGTGATGTATACCTAACGACCTCTTCTGTTTTGTGTTTGTTTTAATTTGTCGGTGGCCAGTTCTGTCCTAAAATCTCATGTTTATTGTTCTTTAAAATGTTCACACAGGTGTTGCCTGTTTTGTAGCCCTACATCGAGGCCTCAATCTGCTTCCCTACCCAGGAGTCTCAGTGGCATGCCGTCAGGGTAGATTTCTATGAGCTGGCTGGCATGCCCAATGTGCTTGGAGCCATAGATTGCACACACATTCAGCTGAGACCACCTAGGGGCAGGCAGCACATATATGCAAACCGCCATTTCGAACACTCCACAAATGCGCAGGTGGTTTGTGATGCAAATCTCAAAATAATGAGTGTTGTTGCTGGTTACCCTGGGGGCTGCCATGACGCCTTCATCCTCAGTCAGTCATCCCTCTTTGATAAGTTTGAGGACGGACAAATGCCAGATGGATGGCTGCTGGGTATGTAATTTGATATGTGTAGGCCTGTGTATACTTTGTCCAAATACAGGTGCAGATGTATTAACCTGTAGAAGGCATAAGGAAGTGAGAAACCAGTGATCTGTGCAAGGTGAGAAAGGCACCAGCCAATCTGCTCCAATATGTAAATGAACATTTAGGAACAGATTGTCTGCTGCCTTTATTACCTTGCACATATCACTGGTTTTTCACTTCCTTATGCCTTCTACAGGTTAATACATCTGCCCCACAGTGTTTTACTTATGTGTTGCTGTATCTTAACATGAATCACGTTACTATATCTGTCTTTTAGGTGATGGAGGATATGGCTGTTTCTCTTGGCTTCTAACTCCATTGTCCCGACCTGATACCCCTGCTGAACACAATTACAATAATGCACATAAGTCCACGCGGAATGTGATAGAAAGATGTTTTGGTATGCTGAAATCTACGTTTCGGTGTCTGGATAAGTCTGGTGGCCTTTTGTTATATAGTCCCTCCAAGGTGACTCAAATTGTGTTCTGCTGCTGCTTTCTTCATAACATGTGTTTGCAACAACATCTGCCACATGTTGAGGAGCAGGAGGAAGAAAGCAGCCAGCAAGCAGAGGAATTAGAGACATCTGGTGATACTTGGAGTACTGATGCAGGGAGGCAGGTTAGGCAACAGATCATCAATCGCTATTTCTAAAGTAAGCTTGGTTTGCTTATTTCATTTGTTGTGTAATCATAAATAGATGTTTTGCCTTTTTTCCCAAAAACCATTACTCAGAATGTGTCTGTCTCCTTGACACATACAAACATACCCTCGCTATATGAAAAACAAATGTTGCATGTGTATTGTGTGTATTTTTAATCTCAAAACAACAGATTATGAGTGGCATGCATTAAGTCTGGATAAGTGATCGAAAACTTGCAGTGCTAATTTCTTACAAGCCCACATCATCCATTTAGTATTTCACTTTATCATTGTGTGTAACGTCCTAATGCACAGGTTCACAAACTCGGCCCTCAGGACCACACACAGTGCATGTTTTTCTCGTAACCCAGTAGAAGCACAGGTGTATGAATTACTCACAGACATGTTAAAAGGTTCACAGGTGGAGCTAATTATGTCACTTGTGATTCTGTGAGTAGATCTGCAAAACATGCACTGTGTGGGTTCCTGAGGGCCGAGTTTGAGAACCTGTGTTCCCAAAAAACACTCCTCAACATATAATATGTTAGCCTTGAGGAATACATGTGTCCCTATGTGTGATGCACCATCATATTTAAGACTCACAAACTTACTGTAATCAGGAAAAATTTAATTCCTAATGTTTGATGCTGTAAACTTGATGATAGTTTGCCACACATATACATTATTATACACAGTTTTTGTTTTTTGTTGTAAAAGTACATATTTGTTTGTTTCAGCATCATGTGTAAAAACATGCTTAATAATTTAAAAAACACACAAACATGTCCCAACAATACTGACATTCATTTGGACAATGTTTTTCAAACAAAACAAAGGCAACATATTACAAGCTTTTTACGCAACTCAATTGTGTTCTTCTTGTAATGTTGTATAGATAAGATAGCTAAGATATGTATCACTAACATTGTAATTTGGATTGTCTGCAGGCAAAGAGAATGATTTGAATCTAGAAAGAGTAATGATTAGAAAAAAATCAAGTGGTCAGTTTTCTTCCTGCTAAAGACATTCTGCCTGGCTGGCAATTATTGTATCTGCAGGCAAAGAAAATGATTGGAATCTAGAAAGAGTAATGATTAGAAAAAAATCAAGTGGTCAGTTTACTTCCTGCTAACATGTATGTGTGGCTCCATCAACATTTCCCTCCTCCAATACCAAAAACAAATGTTAATGAATAAACGTGCGTACTAAATTTTTTTTTTTGGGCCACTTATAATTAATGATGTTGAAAAAAGGGTCAAGGAGCTAAGTGTTATATTTTTTTAAGCAACAAAAACACTTGCTAACTATTTTGAGTTACTTATCACAAATGTCTAACTTGTTTTTTTTCACGTTTTTTGGGTGGCTGCTTGTCCTGCCCTTTGCCTTTAGCACTGTCATGTTGGCGTGCTCTGGTGGACCGTCTTGGTGGTGATGAGACTGGCGTGATATTTGGAGTAGTCGTACCAGAACTGCTGCTTGTTTGCTGTTGGTGCATGCATCTGAGTGTTTCATTCAGGTTAGTGAGGGTGGCATTGAGTTCACGTGTAGCAGCATTTTGATTGTCTACTATTCGGAATAAACTTTCATTAATCTTTTGATTGTTTTGAAAAATGCTCATATAACTTTGCTGTTGTCTGTGCTGTTCTTCCATTAGTCTGTGCTGTTCTTCCATTATGCGCTGTAAGTTGCCCATGACCTGTGTAATGTCTGTACGCATGAGTTCCATGGTATTGCCTATTCTGGTTGTTTGCTCATTTTGTCTACTCAGATTTCTTGATATTCTTCTGAGGTGAGATGGTAGGCTTGCAAACATTTGTGTCTGCTTACGCAGGCAATCTTCATTAGTGGCCTGCTGTCTAGCCCAAATAGACCAAAACACCTGATCAGGGCCTTGTGTTCCTGGTGTTGTTGGGCTGTGTTGTGGTGGTGGTGGTGGTGTGCTTTGCTGTGGTGGTGTACTCACAGGTGCTGGGGGGCTCATTCCTTGCATTAATGGCTGCATTTCTAAGATGTTTGTCTCCTCCGTGTCACTGTGTTGGTGTTGTTGCGGAGGGATGCTGTTCCCAGGACTCGAAGCTGAAATGTTAAACAAATCTCCGTTAGCTATCCATATGTTTGTGAAATGTTAAAAAATCACTACACATGGAACACATGTCATTCACTGTTGCTTTCTATTATTCTGGCTAGCAACATCATCACTCATAGCTTAAATACATACATATGCCTGTTTGAGGCAAATGTGTCTGGTTACTTAATTGTGAAAGCAAACACTTTAGTTTTATTGTAGCTCACACATACTCCACCATAAAAACACATTGGAATACATAATGTGTTACCTTATAGCTTTGTTCAAACCAACATAGTAATGTTTTTATATGTATTTTGCGATGTTACCTCAAGCACACATGAGATTTTTGGAAAAACAAACTTACTTTTTGCAAACAAACCAACATGCTTTTTTGTTGCAGCATCGTATACCCAATGTCATACTGTATGGCTCAAGTGGACATACATATCTTTACTGGATGTGGACAAGGCCATTTAGTTTGGATTCCATTTCAGCTTTTACTTACTGCGGTAAGTATTTTAGTTTTGGATGTATTTTGGCTTAATGCGGTTATGACTGATTTTGATTATGTTCTGACATTTTACAAATTTTTTTCAGTTTGATACTCACAATCAAGAGGGGAGTGTGGATGACGTCTTGGAGGTGTGTCCAAAATTTGGAGTGGGGGTACAGAACATACAGACGATAATCTTCATGGCGGGGTAGCCTGCTGTGTTTGTGGCGGGACATACGACCTTGCTTTCTTTCGGCCACAGTTTTTTTGTGATGATGTCTTACAGAAGTGCCACTTCTGCTGCTCCATACTTCTTTTGATGGACCTTTTAATGAAAGTGCAATTTTGTTATGCCCATTCCTTTACAAGCATACCCTATACTACAATGGACACTTTACCTGCTTCCGCAGCATCATCATCATCATCAGATGTGATAGGAATTACTGGCCGACGAGTAGTACTGCTTTTTTCAGACACTGTATAAAATGAATTATATTAAAAAATCATGCTATTGTGTATACATCCACCCATTATGCTTATAAACATTTATTCTTTTAGAAATGCTTGGTTTTTATTTAAAACAAACATAAGAACCAGAAATAAAAAAAATTAAAAAAAACAATGACCAAAACACATATGCACTATGGCAACATCAATACAGGAAAACATGTACAGGACACTGACATAGGCCACAAGTTCAAGGAAAGGTTTTTAAAAAAAATAAAAACACACAACTTAATTTTGTATTGGAAGGAAAAATATTACAGAAGCAATATCTAATTTGCTCTGTGATGTGGCACTCCAAAGACACATTACCACTATATGAGCAAAAACAAAATGCAGCAATTTAAAAAAAAATTACACTATAGTGTGGTGTCACGGTACAAATACAAGCAAAAAAAAATAATTGTTTTTAAAATGAAAAAAATAACATTATCTAAAGATGACATTACACATGTAAGTGGTTTACAAACCACTTTCCAGTACTCCAGCCTCTAACATGACAACGACTTTTTAAAAAAAATTCAACATGGATCACTTATATATAAAACATAGTCATAATTTTTTTTTTAAAAACGCCCAAAAGGAAAACGTTATTGCAGGACAATTCAGAGACACACCAAGTCCAAACTACACATGCAAAATATCTGTCTGAAAAACACATGACATACAATAAAGTAAGATGTTACATTGGCTTTTATATAAAACATTACCCAAAACAATGTATTTGCTGACACACACTTGAAGATGGGAGTAATATGCAATGTCACATGACACACATTACAAAAAAAACCATAAAAAAAAAAGTTAATGCAAATACACATGCTCACCATTCTTCCTGGGCCTATCTGAATCCCGGACATGGGTTGCAGAGACAACTTCTGGAGGTATTACACTCCGCATGGGCTCCTCATACTCCAGATAACTTGCAATATAGGGCTGCCCACCACCGGTTTTCCGAGCCTCCTTGGCCTCCTTGGCCATTTTGGACTTGACACGTCGCTTATGTCATAGTACCGTTTGCGGCACGTGTCCTCCGTCCGCTTGACCACCCCCTCACTATTGACAGCAGCAACTACTTTCGCCCACAACACCGTCTTCCTCCGTATTGGCACCTTGGCGGACTCAGGGCCAAATAGCTGCCTCTGATACTTCATCAGCTCACGCACCAATGCCACATTTTCAGCAAAACTAAACTTAACATTCCGCCCAATCTTAGTAGTGGTGCATGGCTGCGGAGCACTCTGACTGTCACTATCACTTGAGGCTGCTGCAGCAACCTCACCCACCTCCTCCACCTCACTAACCTCACTAACACTCACCTCCTCCACCTGACCAACCTCCTCCCCCTTACTCACACCCTCCACCTCTGAGTCACACATAATTGTGTGTCTAAACAGTTAACACAGAAAAAAAAAGACAAACAACACACTCCTCCACTACCACTACACAACTCGCACACACACACACACACACACACACACACACACACACACACACACACACACTGACAAGGGACTATAAAGAAAAATAACTTGTACTAAAAATGAGACAAAACCACAAAATACAAGACAACAAGAATGACAAGACGACTTTCAAACACAATACCATACTCAGAAATCGCTACCACCACTCCTCTTCAAACCACAAATTCACCTACCTCCACAGCACAACCTCACTCCTCCTCACCACTAACTAAACCCACGAGGTGCGGATGGTTTGGGGCGTATTTATATGGTTGCGCACAGACACTCCTACCATCTGAAACACAACCAATCACGAACGGGGATGAAAATCGAAACTGAAAGTGAAAATGCGGCTGCGGGAAAAAAAAACCCTGCCGCGTTTAACTTAGGGAAAAAACCAGCAAATACAACAAAAACACGTACGCAAACGACAATGACGGCCGTAAATTTGCCAAAAAAAACAGACTGGCATCGACATCGGAAAACACGAAAACCATAAAGTCGACTGCTTCGTAACTTTGCGTATATGGGCCCTCATTCCGAGTCGTTCGCTCGGTATTTTTCATCGCATCGCAGTGAAATTCCGCTTAGTGCGCATGCGCAATATTCGCACTGCGACTGCGCCAAGTATCTTTGCTATGAAGATAGTATTTTTACTCACGGCTTTTTCATCGCTCCGGCGATCGTAATGTGATTGACAGGAAATGGGTGTTACTGGGCGGAAACAGGCCGTTTTATGGGAGTGTGGCTGAAAACGCTACCGTTTCCGGAAAAAACGCAGGAGTGGCCGGAGAAACGGGGGAGTGGTTGGGCGAACGCTGGGTGTGTTTGTGACGTCAAACCAGGAACGACAAGCACTGAACTGATCGCACAGGCAGAGTAAGTCTGGAGCTACTCAGAAACTGCTAAGTAGTTTGTGAGCGCAATATTGCGAATACATCGGTCGCAATTTTAAGATGCTAAGATACACTCCCAGTAGGCGGCGGCTTAGCGTGTGTAACTCTGCTAAATTCGCCTTGCGACCGATCAACTCGGAATGAGGGCCCTGGATTCAAAAAGTTGCATGAAAATGCACCCAATACAAAACGAGTTTAAACACTACACAAACCGACTCAAACACGAATATTAGTAAATATTGCCCCAGGATGGAAGCTACGGTAGTCAAGGAGCATGTTCCTATCCATCTGTTTAGTAAACAAGGAGGTCTTTAAATCTCCATCCTTGTAAGTAATGGTTACATCCAAATAGTTGATGCTACAAGCATCTATACTGAATGTAAATTGTACTGGATGATGTGTCCCATTGTGGTTATCCCACAAAGAGACCAGATCCTCCCTGGAACCCTGCCACAGCACTATCAAGTCATCTATATACCTTCTAAAGTAAACCACTTTAGACATAATGACAGGGTCCAGGTAAAATATCCTCCTTTCGACATGATGCATGTAAGTATTGGCGTATGAAGGGGCCACTGCAGACCCCATCGCACACCCCGCTAATTGTAGCATGAATCTGCCTAGGCTACCGCCCTGCGAAGCGATGCTGGAAGACCTCACGGGCCGGCAGCGCGTGCTCGCACCAGGACCCCTTGACAGATAGGGGCACTGAAGAGCGGGCGTCTTCCGGAGTTTCCATTGAGACGGACCTGCGGCGTGCCTTGATGATGTCGAGGGATGGCGACGTGAGATGCGCTGCTCGGTGTCCGGACGGTCAGACTGGAGCCGTGGAGCAGGTGAGTAAGATCATGTCATGATTGTTTGTGTATTGTATAAATGTAATCACATTGGTTCAGTTTGGGTTGTTGAAGCCCTGAGGACGGGGGTAAATCCCGAAACATGTCTGTATTAAACTGACCTACTAATCAGTTTGCATCAAGTCTGCTCGAGTGCCGCCTCTTTTCTTCACGCCATATATATATATATATATATATATATATATATATGTGTGTGTGTGTGTGTGTGTGTGTATATATGTATATATATATATATATATTTGTAATCACTTTGATAATTTTATTCATAGGGCCCCCACAAGTTTGTTACCCAGGGGCCCCCACAGTTCTTATTCCGGCCCTGCTAAACACGGACACATGGCACATGGCTCTCTGTCTTAGCTGAATCCCAATTAAACACAGAACACCTCCTTCATATAAAGTGGGGATCGAAAGTTTGGGCACCCCAGCCAAAAAATAATTTTAATGTGCAAAAAGTAGCCAAGGAAAGATGGAAAAATCTCCAAAAGGCATCAAATTACTGATTAGACATTCTTATAACATGTCAAAAAAAGTTTGATTTTATTTCCATCATTTACACCAGTGGTTTTCAACCACTGTGCCGCGGCACACTGGTGTGCCGCCAGTGGCTTTCAGATGTGCCGCCAGAGATGCGCTGCCCGTCATCACACTGGTGAACTTTTACAACGCAGCGTGACACATCGCCTGTCCACCCGCCCGCCGCAAGCCCGGCTGCCCGCCCGCCGCTGCCGTCGCCAGGCAAGTGCTGCTCCCTACTGCTCCTCACTGCTTACGGCTGCATTAACCCCTGCCTGCCAGCCGCCAGCAAAGTGCTGCTCCCTGCTGCACCTCACTGCTCACGGCTGCATTAACCCCTGCCGGCTGACGCTGAGGGAGGGAGAGGCAAAAGCAAAAGTGATACTGAAACCTTACAGGTATGGTCCAGTGTATTTGTATGAATTTTACAGTAATAGCTGTGTGAACAGTGTGCAGAATTAATGTGGGGGCCAATATGTGTAATAACTGTGGGGGGCCCATGTGTGTAATTACTGTGTGTGTGGGGGGGCCAATGTGTGTAATTGCTGGGCGGGGATGATATGTGTAATTACTGTGGGGGGACAATACGTGCAATTAATGTGGCGGGACAATATGTGTAATTACTGTGGGGGGGGGGTAATTGCTGTGGGGGGACAATATGTGCAATTACTGTGGGGACCAATGTGTGTTTTAAGTCCCCATGTGGGCCAAAGTGTGTTGTTGTTGTTTTTTTTTTTTTGGGTGGGGGGGTTGTTTGTGGGGTACTGATGGTGTGCCTTGGCAATTTTAGAATTTTGTTCGACGTGCCCCGAATGGAAAAAGGTTGAAAATCACTGATTTACACTATCAAAAGAACAGAAAACAAAAAATGGCATCTGCAAAAGTTTGGGCACCCTGCAGAGTTAATACCTTGTACTGCCCCCTTTGGACACCTGAGATCTGGCAGTGTCATGGATTGTTCTCAATCATCGTCTGGAAAGACCAGGTGATGTCAATCTCAAAGGTTTTAAAAGCCCAGACTCATCTGACCTTGCTCCAACAATCAGCACTATAGGTTCCTCTAAGCAGTTGTGTAGAACACTGAAACTGAGAATAGTTGACGCTCACAAAGCAGGAGAAGGCTATAAGAAGATAGCAAAGCGTTATCAGATGCCCATATCCTCTGTTCGGAATGTAATTAAGAAATGGCAGTCATCAGGAACAGTGGAAGTTAAAGCAAGATCTGGAAGACCAAGAAAAATATCAGACAGAACAGCTCGCAGGATTGTGAGAAAAGCAAGTCAAAATCCACGTTTGACTGCACGATCCCTCCAGGAAGATCTGGCAAACACTGGAGCTGTGGTACACTATTCCACTATAAAGAGATACTTGTACAAATATGGTCTTCATGGAAGAGTCATCAGAAAAAAACCTCTTCTACGTCCTCACCACAAAAATCAGCGTTTGGCGTTTGCAAATGAACATATAGACAAGCCTGATGCATTTTGGAATAAAGTTCTGTGGACCGATGAGGTTAAAATAGAACCTTTTGGCCGGAATGAGCAAAGGTACGTTTGGAGAAGGAAGGGCACATAATTTAATGAAAAGAACCTCTGTCCAACTGTTAAGCATGGGGGTGGATCAATCATGCTTTGGGGTTGTATTGCAGCCAGTGGCACAGGGAACATTTCACGAGTAGAAGGAAAAATGGATTCAATAAGATTCCAGCAAATTTTGGACGCTAATTTGATGCCATCTGTGAAAAAGCTGAAGTTAAAGAGAGGCTGGCTTCTACAAATGGATAATGATCCTAAACACACCTCAAAATCCACGGTGGATTACATCAAGAGGCGTAAACTGAAGGTTTCACAATCTCCTGACCTCAACATAATTGAAAATCTATGGATAGACCTTAAAAGAGCAGTGCGTCACAGACAGCCCAGGAATCTCAAAGAACTGGAAGACTTTTGTAAGAAAGAATGGGCAAAGATACCTCAAACAAGAATTGAAAGACTCTTGGCTGGCTACAAAAAGCGTTTACAAGCTGTGATACTTGCCAAAGGGGGCAGTACAAGGTATTAACTCTGCAGGGTGCCCAAACTTTTGCAGATGCCATTTTTTGTTTTCTGTTCTTTTGAAAGTGTAAATGATGGAAATAAAATCAAACTTTTTTTTGACATGTTATAAGAATGTCTAATCTGTAATTTGATGCCTTTTGGAGATTTTTCCATCTTTCCTTGGCTTCTTTTTGCACCATCGGAGCCCCTGTATCTGCCACCGTGGACTGGTAGGCAGCAGGCTTTAATATTAAATTACAATCCCCAGTATGTCCCTATCCTATTCTGCCCCCCCCCCCACTCACCCTGTGTCCTCTTGCACCCTGCATGCCCCACTAACCCTGCGTCCTCTACCACCCTGCACCCCCCACTCACCCTGCGTCTTCTCCCACCCTGCACGCAACTCTCACCAGCATCCTCTCCCACCCTGCACCTCACTCTCACCCAGCGTCCTCTCCCACCCTGACCCCACTCTCACCCAGTGAACTCTCCCACCCTGCACCCCACTCTCACCCAGTGAACTCTCCCACCCTGCACCCCACTCTCACCCAACGCCCTCTCCCGCCCTGCACGCCACTCTCACCCTGTGTCCTCTCCCACTCTGCACCCCACTCTCACCCAGTGCCCTCTCCCACCCTGCAACCCACTCTCACCCTGCACCCCACTCTCACCCAGCATCCTCTCCCACCCTGCACCCCACTCTCACCCAGCATCTTCTCCCACCCTGCACCCCACTCTCACCCTGCACCCTCTCTCACCCTGCACCCCACTCTCACCCAGCGTCTTCTCCCACCCAGCACTCCACTTTAACCCTGCAAGCTTTCCCACCCTGCACCCCACTCTAACCCAGAGTCCTCTCTCACCCTGCACTCCACTCTCACTTAGTGTCTTCTCCCACCCTACACCCCACTCTCACCCTGCGCTCTCTCCCACCCTGCACCCTACTTTCACCCTGCACCCCACTCTCACCCAGTGTCTTCTCCCACTCTGCACCCAACTCTCACCCAGCATCCTCTCCCACCCTGCACCCCACTCTCACTCTGCATTCTCTGCCACCCAGAAACCACCTCTTCCCCTGTCTCTCCCCCCAATATATCCTCCTCCCTCTCTGCATCCACCTTCTCCTATCCTGCGTCCCCCTCATCCTCTGTCCCTCTCTCCAATATGTCCTACTCACATCCCGCATCCCCTCTCCCATCCTGCAACCCTCTCCCATCCAGTGTCCCAATCCCCAATATGTCCCTCTCCCACCTGACATCAACTCCCACCCAGTGTCCCAATCCCCAATATGTCCCTCTCGCACCCAGAATCCCCCCATCCTCTGTCCCCAATACGTCCTCCTCCCACCCTGCATCCCCCCTCTCACCCAATGCCCTGCGTCCCCCTCAGTCCTTCCACCACCATGAGTCCTCTCTCTCATCCAGTGCCACTTAAGGACATGCCCCTTGTGATTGACCACGCCCATTTTTCGCCAGTACACCCTGTACACCCTGGGGTGGGCACTATACCCTTTTCAATTTTCCATACCCCCCATCAAAACGTTGATAAATTGATCCAGAGACCACCATTAGTTGTACCTGTGTGTGTATATATATATATATATAAATATATATATATATATATATATATATATATTGTCAAAGTCAGAAAAATATCATGCTACACGTTGCCATATATTCACCTTATGCGCTTGCCCGCTGCACATGCACTTTCTCTGGCGTGCGTGCACATATTCGCAGTGTTGGTTAGGTAAAGATTAATCGCTCCTGTCTTGAAAAAAATTCTTATTAAATTGAAACGTTGACAGCTATCCAGGGCTTGAACTTAATTCATCTACCAGCGTCTGAGTGCCGTACTACACAGCTTCTATTTACATCCCCCTGCATGCGGAGGAACAGTAAGGGCACCGGACCAAACAACCAGCCATACCAGTGAGTGCCAGATCACTACATAGAATAAATATATATATATATATATATATATATTGTCAAAGTCAGAAAAATATCATGCTACACGTTGCCATATATTCACCTTATGCGCTTGCCCACTGCACATGCACTTTCTCTGGCGTGCGTGCACATATTCGCAGTGTTGGTTAGGTAAAGATTAATCGCTCCTGCATATAGTTATGCCCATTAGTAGTTTCTGGACATTACTCCTATTTGCAGTTCATTATCCATGCGGCGGGAATCCGGCGATTCCCTCCCACCTGAGCAGTTTGTAATAGCCACAGCCCACCTGTTCAAATCCACCTATGACCTTTTGTTATGATGCGAGGAGACATTCCTGTGTCCAATGAACAATGAGATTATAGGTCCCTTTGTAGTGTACTGTATGCAGTGTATATAAGATCAGCCAGCCTGGGCAGCTCACTCTCTGACTCTCCACAAACGGTTTTCATCTTGACTAACTTGGAGCTGGTACCAGGAGCTGCGCAGCGATCATTTCCCAGTGTGTGTAAGTAATTCTCTGTAACCAACTTGTTCCCTGTTTGTATTGGCCATACACTCTCTCTCTCCGTTATAGTATAAGATTGTGACGCTATTGTATATTTCTGTCTAGATATTCTGTTAGAATTATATGTTAGCCTGTAGTGTATGACTTGTAAACTGTTTCCCCTTTTCGATATAACTAAAAGCTTGTTAGTAAAGGTGTTGGAACCTTAGCAAGGTATCGTGTGTTTATTACATTGCAGAGGGTAATAGGAGCGTCTCAATCGCCCAAGCAGCTTTAATATTAACAAGGTTAAGCAGCGTTACATCGCTACAGTATTTCAGTACAAGGTTTACAGTATAAGAGTATCCTTTCTGTGTGTTGCATTCAAGGTTTACTGAGTGTCATCCCGTGAGCGTCTGCGCCGCTCGTGTTCTCCTTGTGGACTCGAGCGTCCGCTATGCTGGTAGCGTAGCATTACGGTAGTCAGCCGCCTATAACGTGCTCGACACCACGCATTAAGCTGTGAGCGAGCGTGTCGCATGTGCGTCTCGATCACGGCTGAGCGTAGGCTACGCTAAGTGCGTACCCTTACGGTACCCCATACGTCAATTGCGTACTGAGTCTCTTACCTGTATATAGTGAAGGTTATAAGGTAATCCAATCGGCATTATCAATTGAGGGCTCGTCCGTCCTCCACATATCCGCACTAACGAAAACAGACGTTATCTGCCAGAAAGGGCGGGAAGGCAGTAATGCTGGCTAGATAAGCGTCTGTTTCGCTACGTTGTAGGAGTGCTGGTGGAATCCGTAACCGGAGGTAAGAACAATACGCTATTATCTTTTAAAACTGTTTATTTCTGTTTTGTGTACACACACGCACACATCTACATTGTTGTATCTCACTCCCTTGTTGCCATTAGAATTGATTATTAGACACGGGCTGAGGAAATCTGGTGCTATTTAGTTGAGATTAAATAGGATAATTTTAAGGGAATAATTGTAAAGGACACACACACAGCATAGCAAATACTGTGTGGTGTACGGTAAGCGATTACAGTTGAACATCGTTTACATTGATAGAAGCGTGTTAGTTGTGTTGCTGTGGGCATATCTGAACTTTGTGCATACGTGTCTCGGACAACGTGCGAAATCACGTACGTGACGCAAAGGCATACGCACGTGGCGTGTTTACGCAACGGAGTGTACGGATACACCCACCGAGACTCAAATCACACAATAACCTTGTTTAGTGTGGGCAGTATAGTATAGCCACCTGATAATAGTACAGGTTTGTTCAGTTTTTCCAAAAAGTATTAGTTAAAAGAAAACCTTTTTCTATTGCAAGACCCAGGGATTGGACCCCTGCCTGTATGAAAAGAATTTTCTGTACAGAAAGATCAGTGTGTATATGAGTGAGTAGGAGTGAGTGTGGAAATTAAAGTATTATTTTTTGTGAACCCACAAATCGGGATCCCGTCGGAGACCACATCAGGTGAGTGGACACTTGGTGGCGTGGGACTGGCTTGCCCGCGTTAACATTATATAAGGTAAAAGGAGCAAGTAGTATCCGCAGACAAAAGGACTGCAAAGGTTTAAGCGCAGCCCGAGGGGTTTTGCGTAGCACCCATATAGTCAAGTTGAGCTCCGGCTGAAGGTTTCACAGCCTAAACAACCGATTCCATTGGTCGTAAAGCGTATAAATATTAAGTTATTTATGCGCAGTGCGACTGGACCGCACGTCATTGTGTGCATTAGTTTGTTACCTTGATACCCATTAAAATTTTACTGTGGGATCATAAACGCTATTTGTACATTCTAACGTGATTTGTGTAGGTTTTTGTTATTTTAAGGGAGTTTCACTGTTCACTCAGGAAATCTCCAACAACCAATACTTACTGGGGAGGGTAGATCCCACACGCCCCAGTAAATAGAGGTTACAAAAAGATCCTACGAATTGGGTACGTCCAGTGGTGAGAACATCACTGGAACTTGTATTGGCTAATTGGGGCGCAGAGTGAGTGAAGGCACTAGTTGAACTTTCACCGTCGCCTTACCGCGGGCAATTTGGTCTGTTTGTAAGAATTAGCTAAGACAGCAATATCTGCAAATGATGGGGGCCAGTTGTTCAAAGAAGGGACGTCCAACAAGGGTTCACGTTGGTAGTTGCTGGCCCAAAGGGTCCGCACGGTATATAATGTGTGAAAAATCACACACACAGGTATTATGCAAAGAATGGGAACGAATGACAGATGATGATGGGGAGCAATCTCCCCGGGTAGGCAGTCTGAACCCCGAGGTATTGCAGAACCTACGAAAAAGGATAGGTCTAATAAAATCTGCCAAGCAGAGGATTAGACAAAATGATTGTTTACAGTTATGGCAACGAGAAAGTGAAATACAAGGAGAATTAGCTTATACAGCTGACTCTCACTTTGGTAAGAAAAATATGGCAGCGGGAGAGAAGGTGGTTACAGAGAATGGCACACTGGTGTATGATAAAAATGCACTTAGCAACTGTATTATAGATGATAAGAGTAATTGTAACAAATGTAACAATGATAAAAGTAAAACTGTTAAATATACAACTGTTAACCCGTGCAAGTTGCACTCCATGTTAAACTTCCCTCAGGATTACCAGCAAGAAAGTGAGCCCAGCACGATATCGGCACCTTTTCCAGCAGCCATCCTACAAGACAACCAGGTGGACGCGACCAAATCGGTAAAGGCAGTAATCAAACCCCCTAACGGAGGGTCAGGTGAGGTCGTGTCCACAGGTACGTACGGTGTTATATATCACGCACAAACAAATGTACCTCATATTGAAGAACCAACACAAGGTGATGTAGTTGAATTTAATCCTGTCAGGGTGATCACAGTCCCCAATGGGAAGACTGACGCTCAGGGAATCATTCCCGTCAAGGACAGTGCAATGCGCCGTCCCTGGTCCCGGACAGAATTGAGGTCAATTATGTCTGAATTTCCTGATCCTAGGAAAGATCTAGTTGCATGTCAAAGGTTCATTAAAGAACTAGGAAACTCCACAGAACCCACCAACAAAGATTGGCGGACAGTGCTGAGGGCATGTTTGCCCTCCAGTGTTGACCCTGCGAAATTTATTGCTGATTGTAAATTAGACACAGAGGTACCTTGTACGGAGGAACACAATCAGGAATGTATTAAGCAGATCAACCGACAGTTAGGAGTATATTTCCCAGCCATTGTCGAGTGGAACAAAATTTTCTCCATAAGACAAAACGAAGGGGAAAGTACTTCTGATTATTTCCATCGGGCATTGCAGGACATGACTAGGTATACAGGTATAGAAAACATCGAAACAAGTGCACCGCACAGAGAAGTAGCAGTATTTGTGTTAATGGATGGTTTAAAGGAAGTGTTGAGATCAAGGGTACAGACCACCAATCCATATTGGAGAAATAATGTCACGATCCGGGTATCTGGACGCCATTTCTTACCCATCAGATGCCTCCTAAGGCTGGATCAGCGCTCCAGGACCGGATCCCATCTGTTATCCTGATGTGCATATTCCCGCATCCTCTCCTGTCTCTCTGGACGCTGTCACAGTAACGCCTTATACATCTGGCATGGCGTCTCCCGCGGCCTCCGCCGCCATTCCTGAGCTTCTGCATTCAGAGTGGCGATTACGTCAGCCGCGGCCTCCGCTGTGTCCGCGTGGTTGGATGTGCACCTGTCAGCCTGGCGTCTCCTGTCTCCGGTGGCCGGCGCCGCCATTACTGTTTTCCAGACCACATGGATTACAAACCAAACTTCCCTCCAAGTGTCTGCATGGGCGCAGCCATCTTGGATTTTGTCATCTGATCATATTCACCAATCTGCTGTCTGTA
Source organism: Pseudophryne corroboree (assembly GCF_028390025.1). Lineage (NCBI taxonomy): Eukaryota > Metazoa > Chordata > Amphibia > Anura > Myobatrachidae > Pseudophryne > Pseudophryne corroboree. The sequence continues at coordinate 250,221,732 of NC_086449.1, forward strand.
TTATTAATTTGCATAATTGCCTAGCCAATGCCTTCCTTGCTGCAGGTATAAATAGGTTGTGCCTGAGCAAGGAAGGCGTCAGTGCTTTGGTTGTCTAACCTAGTTCCAGTTTGTCTCTCTCCTGTGGTTGTCTTCCAGGTTCCAGCTCCTGTCTCCAGACTTCTGCTATAGAGACCCGCACCAGCATTCCATCTGCGGTGTAGCCTGACTCTCCGATCCATTCTGGACTCACCTGTTTCCAGCTACAACAATCACCTGCTTCCAGCCCAGCTTCCAGCAGAGTACAGCTTCTCTTAAAGGGCCGGTGTCCTTTTCTGCAGTTTACCACTCTCCACCGGTATTATTATTTCACCGCTCTCAAACTCCAAAACTTCATTATTATTTCATCGCTCTCAAGTTCGTTTATTATTTAACTGGTTCCAGCCAGTATCCACTCCGTACCAACAACAGTCTGGTTCCAGCCAGTATCCACAGCAGCCGTTTTACCTTCAGCAGCCCAGCCTTTCCTGGAACATCAGCTGGTACGATCCTGGGTTCTCTCCATTGCTACAGTCAGGCCTGGTAAGGACTTTCCAACTAGAAGATTATAAGAACTGTCTCACACTACCAGTGCCTGTGGCCCTTGCCACCCTGTAGTACCCAGGAATTGTATTTATCCTCTGTTGACTTTTATGTTTCCTTTTACTGCTGCTGTGTTACGGAGTTTGTCATAATAAACATCATTGACTTTTATCCTGGTTGTCGTGGTCACGCCTTCGGGCAGTTATTCTACATGTTACTTACATGTCTAGGGGTCTGATACAACCTCCCAGGTTCCGTTACATCTCAGCCCCTACAACTGAGGCTGCCTCCCGTCAGCTCAGGCCCTCAGTTGTGACAGTAAGCACTGACCTAATGAATCCAGCCGGAGACCAGGATCAAGCGACCAAGCCGATGCAAGAACTGGCAGCCCGACTTGAACATCAGGAGGCTGCACAGGGCCACATCATCCGCTGTCTCCAGGATTTCTCTACTCGGCTGGATGGGATTCAGACAACTCTCCGTGGATCAGGCGCGTCTGGTGCGTCAACCACAGTGACTCCAGCTATAACCCCACCCACCTTACCCATTTCCAGTCCACATCTTCATCTTCCAACGCCAGCAAAATTTGATGGATCTCCAAGGTTCTGCAGGGGATTTCTCAATCAATGTGAAATCCACTTTGAGCTTCTACCTGGCAATTTCTTCAGTGACCGTACCAAAATTGCCTATGTCATCTCCCTTCTCAGTGGCTCAGCCCTTGACTGGGCATCACCTTTATGGGAGAAGTCTGATCCCCTGCTATCCTCCTATACTGACTTTGTAGATACATTCAGGCGCATCTTCGACGAGCCAGGCCGGATAACATCTGCTTCATCTGAGATTCTCCGTTTACGCCAGGGAACACGTACTGTGGGACAGTATCTTATACAGTTTAAAATCCTGGCATCCGAACTGGCATGGAACGACGAGGCCCTGTATGCTGCATTCTGGCATGGCTTATCAGAACGCATCAAGGATGAGTTAGCTACCAGAGACTTGCCCTCTAAGTTGGATGAGCTAATTTCTCTTTGCACGAAGGTTGATCTACGTTTCAGAGAGAGAGCAACCGAGCGAGGAAGATCATCTACTCCTAAATCTTTTGCTCCTCCTCCTCGTCAACCATCTCCATCCAAGGATGAGCCTATGCAAATTAGTGTTAGGCGCCGAGGGTCCGCTCGTCAGTGCGGCCCGGCGCCTAGCAACTAGGGACGCCGCATGCGGACAGCCGCCGGCTCCCTAGCAACGCTAGACGCCAGGCGCACGGAGCCGCACAGACCCTAGCAACGGGGACGCCACTGTCGGACCGCGTTCCCCGTTGCTGGGTCTAAGTTAATCACCTCACTGGTTCCTGGCCATGCAGCATGCAGCTGCACGGCATGTTGTAATTAGCCCTGTCTGGCTCCTGATTGGAGGGCTTCCATTTAAAGGCACTCTCAGGACTTCTCACAGACGCCGGTTATAGCTTCCTGTTTGCTGTGTCAGTTGCAGAGAGTTTTCCAGTCCTGTTCTATCCGGTCGTTCCTGTCCTCAGTGATCCAGTACTCGGAAGTTGTCATCCTTTCCTGGAGTCCAGACCGAGCACCTTTAACATCCTGTGGTGTTCGTGAGTCGCGGCGTAGCCGTGTGTTGCGGCTTGACCGCTTACTATTTATTATTTGGTTATATTGTGTTTCGGAGCTTTTTGCGGAGGATTCCGCTCCCACAAATCCACTCTGGTATCCAGCGGTGCTGGATAGGAGTAACGGATTAGTGGATTTTTGGTTGTCCTTTTCCCTGGCGGTTTGTCCGCACATACTTCTGGTTTAAGTTAGTTAGCTTGTAGCCCCTGGCCTGGTTGCTGAGTCAGAGGGCCCCTTGTTATCACCCTGTCTCGGATTTCCCTTTGTCTCCCATTAAGACCTGAGGGGGCATCGGAGTTGGGCAGACATAATCCGCCCTTCAAACGCGGCTGCCATGGGCTCAAGCAACCATAGTCTCGCAGGGGATTTCTGATTACACGGGCGAGACAACGGAGTTAGGGCGCCAGGGGTTACTAGGCTTTCCCGCTCCCGTAACCAGCATTTCCTTCCAGTACTCTGGCCTCTGTCATAAGATCTCCTCTGGTCAGAAGTACTGGAATCATAACATTATAACCGGCCAGACCAAAACTTAAAATTTAACAGGGTTTGATTTTTTCCCTTATTCAGTTTAGAAGATTTGTCGGCCTCATGAATCCCACTGGTTTAGGGCCAAATCCTGGCCAGCTTCTAGTTAGCCAGATTCAAGAACTTACTCAGATGGTTCAGGATCTTTCCCTTCGGGTGAGGTCACAGGAAGATCTTTTACGGACTTCCCCGAGGGTCGTTCCTGAACCGAAAATGCATTTGCCTGACCGTTTTTCTGGTGATAGGAAGCAGTTTTTTAATTTTAAAGAGTCTTGTAAACTTTATTTTCGTTTAAGACCAGTCTCCTCAGGTACGGAATCTCAGCGGGTCGGAATTATTATTTCTTTACTTCAGGGGGATCCCCAGACCTGGGCTTTTGGTTTAAGAACAGAGGATCCGGCATTGTTGTCTGTAGATGCCTTTCTGGGGTCTTTAGGGCTATTGTATGATGACCCTGATAGAGAGGCATCCGCCGAGAGTCAGTTACGTGCTCTCAGACAGGGTAGGAATCCCGCAGAGATTTATTGTACGGAGTTTCGCCGTTGGTCGAACGACTGTGGATGGAATGACCCAGCCCTGCGCAGTCAGTTTCGCCTCGGCTTATCTGAGTCTATAAAAGACAGTCTCCTTCAGTATCCCGCTCCTGAGACTCTCGATAAACTCATGGAGCTTTCTATTAAGATTGATCGTCGTCTCAGAGAGCGGAGGGCTGAAAAAGGAGCACCTGTCGGGTCTACCCCTTGTGTTTTTTCCATTCCTGTGGACATAGAGGAGCCCATGCAGATGGGTCTCTCCAAGCTGTCTCCTGAAGAAAGAACCAGAAGGCAAAATTCTGGTCTTTGTTTGTACTGTGGGGGTAAAGGACATTTTGCCCGTAATTGTCCGAGCAAGTCGGGAAACGCCTCGACCAAGTGAATTGTGAGGGGGTTCACTTTGGTCTGCAGCTTATCTCCTCGAATAATTCCCTGTTAGTCCCAGCTAAAGTTTCCTTTGGCAGCCTCTGTTCTTCGGTGTCGGCTTTCGTTGACAGTGGAGCTGCAGGGAACTTTATGGACTTAACGTGGGCCAAGGCCTTAGGTATTCCTCAGTTAACCTTGGGTAGGCATATCACCATGCATGGTTTAGATGGGAGTCCCTTATCCAATGGGGTTATTTCTCTCTGTACACCCCCTGTTCTACTTTCGGTTGGAGCTCTTCATTCCGAAAAAATTGAATTTTTCCTTACCCATTGCCCAGCAGTTCCAGTGGTTCTGGGTCACCCTTGGCTGGCCTTTCATAATCCCATCATTGATTGGCAGTCGGGGGAGATCTCACAATGGGGTACCATCTGTAATAAGGAATGTATTACGCTTCCCCTCAGAATTGCTGCTGTCATTCCCGCACCCATTCCTGTGGAATACCAGGATTTTGTTGATGTATTTTCCAAGGGCAATGCGGACATTCTGCCTCCCCATCGGCCTTATGATTGTGCTATTGAGCTAATTCCTGGTGCCACATTGCCAAAGGGAAGGTTGTATGCATTGTCCGGACCAGAAACTGTGGCCATGAATGAGTATGTTAAAGAGAGCCTAGGGAAAGGATTTATCAGGCCATCTAAATCCCCTTTAAGTGCAGGCTTCTTCTTTGTGGAGAAGAAAGATGGATCACTCAGACCCTGCATTGACTTTAGAGCCTTGAATAAGATCTCAGTAAAAAATACTTACCCTTTGCCGCTGATTTCTGTCCTCTTTGATCAGCTACGTTCGGCTGTGATTTTTTCTAAGATTGACCTGAGAGGAGCGTATAACCTCATCCGAATCAAGTCAGGAGATGAGTGGAAAACGGCATTCAGTACTCAATCGGGTCACTACGAGTATCTGGTTATGCCATTCGGCCTGTCTAACGCTCCGGCAGTTTTCCAGGATCTCATTAACGATGTGCTCCGTGATTTTCTTGGAAGATTCGTAGTCGTCTACTTAGACGATATTTTGATCTATTCTGACTCTATTGAACAACATGTTACCCAGGTGCGTCAGGTTCTTCAAAAATTTCGTGAAAATCACCTATATGCCAAGCTGGAAAAGTGTGAATTTCATGTCACGGAGGTATCCTTTTTAGGGTACATTATTTCCCCTCGGGGATTCTGTATGGAACCTAAGAAGCTCCAAGCCATCCTTAGTTGGGCGCAACCCACCAACTTAAAAGCAATTCAGCGCTTTTTAGGGTTTGCGAATTATTATAGAAGATTTATTCATTCTTTCTCCGACCTGGTTGCTCCCATTGTGGCACTGACTAAGAAGGGAGCGGATCCAACCAACTGGTCACGTGAAGCTGAAGTATCTTTTCAGGCCTTGAAACAAGCCTTCATCTCAGCCCCAGTCCTCAGACATCCCAACCCAGAATTGCCTTTCATTGTTGAGGTTGATGCCTCGGAGGTTGGAGTAGGGGCTATCCTGTCTCAGAAGGATCCGGACTCTCTAGAATTACATCCTTGTGCCTTTATGTCCAGGAAATTCTCTTCTGCTGAGTCCAACTACGATGTTGGTAACCGGGAATTACTGGCTATTAAATGGGCTTTCGAGGAGTGGAGGCATTGGCTTGAGGGAGCAACACATACCATTTCAGTTTTGACTGATCACAAAAATCTTCAGTACATCGAATCAGCTAAACGGCTGAATGCCCAACAGGCTCGTTGGGCTTTATTTTTTACTCGTTTCAAGTTTTTTATCACCTTCAGGCCAGGTTCCAAGAATACCAAGGCAGATGCCCAGTCACGCAGTTTTCTTCCAGTTCATGATAACAGTCCTGTTACTCCCATACTTCCGTCTTCAGTCATTCGGGCAGGTCTCACACAAGATTTATTCACCCAGTTAAAGCAGCTTCAACATCAAGCTCCTGGAAATACTCCTGCTGGTCGTCTTTATGTCCCTGAGTTTTTGAGAGCAACTTTTTTGACTGAGTTTCATGATAGCAAAGTTGCCGGGCATCCGGGTATCTCTAAGACTTTGGAATTAGTCTCCCGCTCAGTATGGTGGCCTGGTCTTTCCAAAGACATTAAGGAGTTTGTTTTTTCTTGTCAAGTCTGTGCACAGCATAAAGTTCCCCGTTCCTTGCCTATCGGTCAACTTATGCCCTTAAATGTTCCTCTCAGGCCATGGTCTCATATTTCCATGGATTTTGTGGTAGACCTCCCTCTGTCAGCCGGATGCCGAGTCATATGGGTAGTAGTGGACCGTTTTAGCAAGATGGCCCATTTCATTGCTCTTCCCCGACTGCCATCTGCCCAGGGATTGGCAGTTTTGTTCCTCCGCCATGTTTTCAGACTCCATGGATTACCCACTGATATTGTTTCTGATCGGGGTCCACAATTCATTGCACAATTTTGGAAGTCTTTTTGTGCCTCATTAAAGATGAAATTGTCTTTAACGTCCGGCTACCATCCCCAATCCAACAGGCAGACTGAGCGAGTTAATCAATCATTAAAACAGTATTTGCGTTTGTACTCGGCCAAACTCCAAAATGATTGGTCCGAGTTTCTTCCTTTGGCTGAGTTTGCTTACAACAATGCCTGTCATTCCTCCACCAATGTGTCTCCATTTTTTACAGTTTTCGGTTTTCACCCCAGGGCTAATTCCTTTTTTCAACATTCCTCTGTCTCCTCGCTGACCTTGACCTCTCATCTCAGACTCATTTGGAGAAAAGTGCACCTTGCTCTCAGAAAAGCGGCATTTCGGGAGAAAAATTTTTCTGACAGGCTCCGGCGGCCTTGCACTTTTAAAGTAGGAGATAGGGTATGGTTGTCGACTCGCAACATTAAACTTCGACAAACCTCAGCCAGATTGGGCCCCAAATTTATTGGACCATTTCATATTATAAAAAAAATCAATCCAGTTGCTTTCCGGTTACGTTTACCAAGAACTCTCCGGATCGGAAATACGTTCCATTGCTCCTTGTTGAAACCATACGTTTCTTCCAGTAGATTTCCTCGAAAGGTCTCTCAGGGGAAATCACCAGTAGATGTACAGGGTCAGCAGGAGTTCTTGGTGGAGAAGGTTCTCGATTCCAAGTTGTCCCGGGGTCGGCTTTATTTTCTGGTACATTGGAGAGGTTATGGTCCAGAAGAAAGGTCTTGGGTCCTGGATAAGGATCTCCATGCCCCGAGGCTCAAGAGGGCATTTTTTCGAGAATTTCCTCAGAAACCTGGCCTTAGGGGTTCCTTGACCCCTCCTCAAGGGGGGGGTACTGTTAGGCGCCGAGGGTCCGCTCGTCAGTGCGGCCCGGCGCCTAGCAACTAGGGACGCCGCATGCGGACAGCCGCCGGCTCCCTAGCAACGCTAGACGCCGGGCGCACGGAGCCGCACAGACCCTAGCAACGGGGACGCCACTGTCGGACCGCGTTCCCCGTTGCTGGGTCTAAGTTAATCACCTCACTGGTTCCTGGCCGTGCAGCATGCAGCTGCACGGCATGTTGTAATTAGCCCTGTCTGGCTCCTGATTGGAGGGCTTCCATTTAAAGGCACTCTCAGGACTTCTCACAGACGCCGGTTATAGCTTCCTGTTTGCTGTGTCAGTTGCAGAGAGTTTTCCAGTCCTGTTCTATCCGGTCGTTCCTGTCCTCAGTGATCCAGTACTCGGAAGTTGTCATCCTTTCCTGGAGTCCAGACCGAGCACCTTTAACATCCTGTGGTGTTCGTGAGTCGCGGCGTAGCCGTGTGTTGCGGCTTGACCGCTTACTATTTATTATTTGGTTATATTGTGTTTCGGAGCTTTTTGCGGAGGATTCCGCTCCCACAAATCCACTCTGGTATCCAGCGGTGCTGGATAGGAGTAACGGATTAGTGGATTTTTGGTTGTCCTTTTCCCTGGCGGTTTGTCCGCACATACTTCTGGTTTAAGTTAGTTAGCTTGTAGCCCCTGGCCTGGTTGCTGAGTCAGAGGGCCCCTTGTTATCACCCTGTCTCGGATTTCCCTTTGTCTCCCATTAAGACCTGAGGGGGCATTGGAGTTGGGCAGACATAATCCGCCCTTCAAACGCGGCTGCCATGGGCTCAAGCAACCATAGTCTCGCAGGGGATTTCTGATTACACGGGCGAGACAACGGAGTTAGGGCGCCAGGGGTTACTAGGCTTTCCCGCTCCCGTAACCAGCATTTCCTTCCAGTACTCTGGCCTCTGTCATAAGATCTACTCTGGTCAGAAGTACTGGAATCATAACAATTAGTCGTTCCCGTCTATCTCCCGCTGAGCGCCGATGACGTCTCTCTGAGTCTCTCTGTCTCTACTGTGCAGCTCCGTCGCACACTATCAATGCCTGTCCCAAACGTCCGGGAAACTCCAGATCCTAGCTCGCCAAGGAGAGGGCCGGCTAGGAGTAATGATCTCCTCTCCATCTCCTCATGACTGTAACCTCCCAGTGTCGCTCCAAATTGCTCAACGTTACAGGAATGTCATTGCCCTCCTTGATTCCGGAGCAGCTGGGAATTTCATAACCGAAGCTTATGTTAAACGGTGGTCCCTACCCACCGAGAGACTGTCCTCGTCCATCTCTTTGACTGCCGTGGATGGCAGCAAGATTTTTGACGCAGTCATTTCCTTAAGGACTCTTCCAGTTCGTCTGAGAGTGGGAGTTCTTCATTCTGAGTATATTTCTTTTTTAGTGATTCCAAGAGCCACACATCCAGTGGTTTTAGGCCTTCCATGGCTCCGTCTCCACAACCCATCAATTGACTGGACGACTACGCAAATACTGGCATGGGGTCCCTCCTGTGCTAAGACTTGTTTAGCCAAAGTTCTTCCTGTTTGTTCTTCCTTCCCCAGGTCATCTGATGTTCCGCCTCCTCCATATCAAGACTTCACGGACGTGTTCAGTAAAGCCTCTGCTGATATCCTTCCTCCTCATAGAGAATGGGACTGCCCAATCGACCTCATTCCAGGGAAGGTTCCACCGCGAGGTCGAACTTATCCGTTGTCTCTGCCTGAGACACACTCCATGGAAGAGTACATCAAAGAGAACCTGGCGAAGGGTTTCATCCGACCATCTTCTTCTCCAGCCGGCGCAGGCTTCTTCTTCGTTAAGAAGAAAGACGGTGGTCTGCGTCCGTGCATCGACTACAGAGGTCTGAACGACATTACCGTCAAGAACCGATACCCTTTACCCCTGATTACCGAGCTCTTTGATAGAGTTAGTGGTGCAACTATTTTCACAAAGCTGGACTTGAGGGGTGCCTACAATCTCATCCGAATCCGTGAGGGTGACGAGTGGAAGACCGCCTTTAACACCCGTGACGGACATTATGAGTACCTCGTCATGCCCTTCGGATTGAGCAACGCTCCAGCAGTCTTCCAGCACTTCGTGAATGAGATTTTCAGGGACATCTTGTACCGCCATGTCGTGGTTTATCTAGACGACATCCTCATCTTTGCTAATAATCTCGAAGATCATCGTTTCTGGGTAAAAGAGGTTCTTTCCCGTCTCCGTGTCAATCACCTCTATTGTAAATTGGAGAAGTGTGTGTTTGAAGTTAAAACCATTCCGTTTCTAGGTTACATTGTGTCCGGTTCCGGACTAGAGATGGATCCTGAGAAACTCCAAGCAATCCAGAATTGGCCTATACCCTTAAGCCTCAAAGGGGTCCAGAGGTTCTTAGGGTTCGCCAATTATTATAGAAAATTTATACGAGACTTTTCCACCATTGTGGCGCCTATCACTGCATTAACCAAGAAAGGTGCTAATCCGTCCAAGTGGTCCGAGGAAGCTACACAGGCCTTTCACCTTCTGAAGCAACGGTTCATCTCTGCACCAGTTCTGAAACAGCCCGACACCGACTCTCCTTTTATCTTAGAGGTAGATGCCTCCTCCGTTGGAGTAGGAGCAGTGTTATCCCAGAGGGCCAAAGATGGACATCTACATCCTTGCAGTTTCTTCTCCCGGAAGTTCTCCCCAGCTGAGCGCAACTATGCCATTGGCGATCAGGAGTTGCTAGCCATCAAGCTCGCTCTGGAGGAGTGGAGATACCTGTTGGAGGGAGCTTCCCACTCAATCACCATACTTACCGACCACAAAAATCTTTTATATCTCAAAGGCGCACAATGTCTGAATCCTCGTCAGGCCAGATGGGCACTTTTCTTCTCTAGGTTTGACTTTAAACTCCAGTTCTGTCCGGGTTCTCAGAATCGTAAGGCCGATGCCCTTTCCCGCTCATGGGAGCAAGAAAATGAGTCCGAGTCTGCAGACAAGCATCCTATTATTAATCCGTTGGCATTCTCCACGGTAGGGATGGACTCTACGCCTCCACCAGGGAAAAGTTTTGTTAAGCCAGTTCTAAGGAAGAAGCTCATGCATTGGGCCCATGCTTCCCGTTTTGCTGGACATACAGGCATTCAAAAAACCCTTGAATTTATTTCTAGGTCCTACTGGTGGCCAACTCTGAAGAAGGACGTTATGGAATTTATTGCCTCCTGCCCAAAGTGTGCCCAACACAAAGTCTCCCGCAAAACGCCTGCGGGGCAACTGGTTCCATTATCTGTTCCCCGTCGACCTTGGACCCATTTGTCGATGGACTTTGTTTCCGATCTACCTATCTGCAACAAGTTTAATACCATCTGGGTGGTAGTTGACCGGTTCACCAAGATGGCACATTTCATCCCTCTCACCGGTCTTCCGTCAGCTTCCAAGTTGGCTCAAGTGTTTATACAAGAGATCTTCCGACTTCACGGTCTTCCTGAAGAGATCATCTCGGATCGTGGAGTACAATTTGTAGCCAAATTTTGGCGAAGTTTGTGTCAAGCCCTCCAAGTCAAGTTAAAGTTTTCCACGGCTTACCATCCTCAGACCAATGGTCAAACCGAGAGGGTGAATCAGGACTTGGAGGCCTTCCTCCGTATATATGTGTCTTCCTCTCAAGATGACTGGGTTCAACTCCTTCCTTGGGCCGAGTTCAGCCACAACAATCAATACCATTCATCATCTTCTTCTACACCATTCTTCATTAATTATGGATTCCACCCTAAAGTCCCAGAATTCCAACCGCTTCCCGCAACTTCTGTTCCAGCAGTGGATGTCACCTTGCGTCAGTTTTCAAATAACTGGAGGAACGTCCGCGCAGCCCTGCTTAAAGCCTCATTCAGGTATAAGAAGTTTGCCGATAGGAAGCGTAGAGCGGTTCCTGCTCTCAAGGTGGGTGATCGTGTGTGGCTGTCCACGAAGAATTTGAGGTTGAGAGTTCCCAGCATGAAATTTGCACCTCGCTACATCGGACCCTTCAAGATTGAACAAGTCATCAATCCTGTTGCCTACAGGTTACAGTTACCATCCTTCTTGAAAATACCCAGGACATTTCATGTTTCTTTGTTGAAACCGCTGATCCTGAATCGGTTTCATTCCGCACTTCCTCCAGCTCCCAAAGTTCAGACTCAACGGGGAGTCGAGTACGAGGTGGCCAAGATTTTGGACTCACGTTTCCGTTACGGTCAGTTACAATACCTCATTGACTGGAAGGGCTACGGTCCTGAAGAACGCTCTTGGACCAATGCCTCAGACGTCCATGCTCCTGCCTTGATCCGAAATTTCCACGCAAAGTTTCCTTTAAAGCCTAAGAAGTGTCCTGGGGCCACTCCTAAAGGGGGGGGGTGCTGTCACGATCCGGGTATCGGGACGCCATTTCTTACCCATCAGATGCCTCCTAAGGCTGGCTCAGCGCTCCAGGACCGGATCCCATCTGTTATCCTGATGTGCATATTCCCGCATCCTCTCCTGTCTCTCTGGACGCTGTCACAGTAACGCCTTATACATCTGGCATGGCGTCTCCCGCGGCCTCCGCCGCCGTTCCTGAGCTTCTGCATTCAGAGTGGCGATTACGTCAGCCGCGGCCTCCGCTGTGTCCGCGTGGTTGGTTGTGCACCTGTCAGCCTGGCGTCTCCTGTCTCCGGTGGCCGGCGCCGCCATTACTGTTTTCCAGACCACATGGATTACAAACCAAACTTCCCTCCAAGTGTCTGCATGGGCGCAGCCATCTTGGATTCTGTCATCTGATCATATTCACCAATCTGCTGTCTGTATTATTAATTTGCATAATTGCCTAGCCAATGCCTTCCTTGCTGCAGGTATAAATAGGTTGTGCCTGAGCAAGGAAGGCGTCAGTGCTTTGGTTGTCTAACCTAGTTCCAGTTTGTCTCTCTCCTGTGGTTGTCTTCCAGGTTCCAGCTCCTGTCTCCAGACTTCTGCTATAGAGACCCGCACCAGCATTCCATCGGCGGTGTAGCCTGACTCTCCGATCCATTCTGGACTCACCTGTTTCCAGCTACAACAATCACCTGCTTCCAGCCCAGCTTCCAGCAGAGTACAGCTTCTCTTAAAGGGCCGGTGTCCTTTTCTGCAGTTTACCACTCTCCACCGGTATTATTATTTCACCGCTCTCAAACTCCAAAACTTCATTATTATTTCATCGCTCTCAAGTTCGTTTATTATTTAACTGGTTCCAGCCAGTATCCACTCCGTACCAACAACAGTCTGGTTCCAGCCAGTATCCACAGCAGCCGTTTTACCTTCAGCAGCCCAGCCTTTCCTGGAACATCAGCTGGTACGATCCTGGGTTCTCTCCATTGCTACAGTCAGGCCTGGTAAGGACTTTCCAACTAGAAGATTATAAGAACTGTCTCACACTACCAGTGCCTGTGGCCCTTGCCACCCTGTAGTACCCAGGAATTGTATTTATCCTCTGTTGACTTTTATGTTTCCTTTTACTGCTGCTGTGTTACGGAGTTTGTCATAATAAACATCATTGACTTTTATCCTGGTTGTCGTGGTCACGCCTTCGGGCAGTTATTCTACATGTTACTTACATGTCTAGGGGTCTGATACAACCTCCCAGGTTCCGTTACATCTCAGCCCCTACAACTGAGGCTGTCTCCCGTCAGCTCAGGCCCTCAGTTGTGACAAATAACTCCGTGACTGCATTAAGGAAGTCCGCTGTTGGGCATGAGCAAAACATCAGCAAGCACAGGGAAACACAGAGAAGTAAGAAGCCCCAGATCCCTGTGGGTAAGTCAAAGGTGATAAGGTGTTATAATTGCCAGAAGGAAGGTCATTTTGCAAGAGATTGTGGATCAAGAAGTAGACAAAAATCATATAAACCCCCTAGACAAAGATATGAGCAAAGTTATGACACACCAAATTGTAATCAGGGATCATATAGGAAGGAGTTTGGGCCGCACCTGTAACATGCAGTCAGGAAAGGTGATCATTAGGACTGATAGTAAGCCTGAGGTTACAGTTAATGAAATGGGAGGTCAGTTCCTTGCAGGCACAAGAACGGCCGGGTAAACGTTGTAATTTATCTGTAAATGTTCTTTTTCCCCATCTCTGACGTTCATCGGCAGAACTCAAACATCACGTAGCTATTTGGTCCTTGCAGAAGTCTACCTAACCCCAGTGTGACCTACCGACATCGGTGTGTCCTGGCCAGGTGCAAAACGGTGGGGTGTGGAAATACTGGTGGGGAGGGGATTTCGCAGGGACACCAGTGGATGTGTTGGTGTGACAGCCTGATGGTGAACGGAAGATCTGACAATGTTTTTTTGTTTGTTGCTTAATGCAAAATATATGAATTGTTCTCTCTCTCTCGTTTGTTTTTCTCTCTTCTCTTCTTTCTCATGTTTTAAAGATGGTATGTCACACATCAGTTAGACAAATGGTAATGCAAGATTTTTGCTCCTTACAGAAAGATCGCAGATTTGGAAGGAATATTGTATCACCGGAATGTTCGTTTGGAAGACTGAGAGACAGCACCTTTGAGATGACAGCAGAGCAAGAAGAACAACAAGACTAGAGGACATAAGACATTGTAACATTTTTCTTTCCCCTCAAAGTATTTTTTTTGTATCCCCATTACAAATTTCTCTTTCTCCTCCTGTAAGATGGACTCGCCCCAAGAGACTGCAGTCCGTGTTTTCCTGTTGACCATGATGTTGACCAGAGCAGTCTGTTTCGGTGAGAGTACCAGTGAGGTCGAGAAAGGATCCAGAATGGGTTTCTGATGACTGAGACGAAGGCGTAAATTTCCAAGAACAAACATAATCTCCGAGTAAAGGCGAGTATCAGAAAACGATCAGGTAGCATTGATAATAGAAGAAATTGTGAAGGATTGTTAGCTGAAGAGAACTGCATCTGTAGGCATTGTGACAATATAGTTGAGGATGGGTGCATCAAGAAATGTCAGTCCAGTTTTAATGTCCATATGGACCGGCATCCATTGAGTGACTATCACTCCCTAGTGGGTAAAGTGTTAAACCAGACAGACTGTTGGGTATGCTCTCAAGTACCTCAAGGTCATAGCAAATCAGGACTAGTACCATTCCCTTTAACTGTAGGAGAGGTACTTGAGCTAAGTGGTGGGAGGCCGGTGGACAAGATGTTTAATATCTCTAGTCCTCCTAGTTTGAAGCTCCACCAATATCATGTGGATAGGTCCTTAGTGTGCTTTAACATTTCCAATCCCCGAAAGCCGGGAAATTGGGAAGTGTCAATCAAACCTTGACCTTTTCATACAGAGCCGACAGAATGCCCATAGACACAGAACTTATACGCCAGATAGCCGACCATGGAAGATTTTTCCGGTATAGGTACACTCTAGGAAGTAGGACCATGCGAGTTGGAGAAGTATCACCAGGATACTGTGCACATATCGTACAAACAGATACGTGTACTAAACAGATGGGAGAGTTAGGGTTAGGAGATTTCACATGGAAAATTTGTAACATGATAATGTCATACTCCGTCCCATATGTTCTCCCCGATGATGCATACTTCATATGCGGGAGGAAGGCGTATAAGTGGCTTGCCCCAAACTCAGAGGGATTGTCTTATATTGGAAAAGTACTGCCTGAAGTAATGACTGTAACCCATAACAAAATGAAAGATATTCACCGCAGTGCCCAAGCTCCTTATACTCACACTCATTACGAGCACATCGTTAAAAGGCACCTGATAGAGAGGACAGAGCACTCGGCCTCTGATCTGATCCATGAATCCACCGGGATTCAATTCCTACTCGCGTTAGATATCAATCGTACCGCCAGAGGAGTGATAAATTACAAATATATATCTGCGCTTGCAAATTTATTAGACAATATCACCGAAATGTATGACGACACATTCAGGTACACTGGGAAAGAGTTACAAGCCTACAAAACAGAACTGGTTCAGCATAGGATGATTCTCAATTACCTCACAGCTGTGACAGGCGGGTATTGTGTTACCCTAGTGACTCAATATGGAATAAAGTGCTGCACGTACATTACAAACAGCACGGAGGACCCAGCCGAGGTCATAGACCAAAAGATGGATGACATTTTACAATTAAAATGGGAGTTTCGAAGGAAACACAATCTCACACTCGCTGCTGTGGGTAATGAGCTGACCAGTTGGGTGTCATGGTTGAACCCACGAAATTGGTTCTCGGGCTTAGGAGAATGGGCCCAAGGTATTATTATGGATGTAGGGAAATTTCTTTTGTGTATTCTAGGAGTCGTCATATTGGTTGGACTGATATTTAGATGCGTTCGGGCTTTAACGACGTGTAAAGGTAGTATTAGAGTGATGAGCCTGAGGAGCGAGGACACTGTACTAACAACAACTAATTTGATTTATGACCCAACGATAGAGACAATGTTGTGATGAAAATGTGATTCCACGGTCCGTTTCTTTCACCCGTTTCTCCTTTGTTTTCCTCCAAGGTACAAAGACATCCGCTTGGAAGAAGAATTTGACAACCTCTTTTATACAGACCATTGATGAACTATGCTACAAGCCTCATTTTCCCTAGTGACTTTAAATTTTACGATAGCCCCAAATATTTTAGTGACTGTAACTTTCTGGACAATGGAAAAACTTTTGCCGCCATTTATAGCAAAAGCATCAGGAGACTACAGTCAACATGTACATCGAGACAAGACACAAGACAAGACCTCAATCGGCAAATGTATATTAAACTCACATAGTTTATGACTGCATTTACCATAATTGCTTCTTATCTTCATTTCTACAACCTTCAGGTAATGACACACATAGTCAATAGGGAATATAGGCACAGATATCAGCACTCACATGTCCCCCCATTCATGTATCATCAACTAAAATGTGCTCCCCCATTTTGTTACAACTAAAAGCCAAAAAGAGCTCGGTAAAGTTTGACAGCCCATCCACAGACCCTTGATACGGGATAAGAAGGAATTCAAATGTATACTTCGCAATACCTCGAAGCTTGATTTAAAACACGTACGGCACGATGATACATGACCCCTCAAACATGGATTCATACACACATGCTTCTACTATCTCACTAGGTCATACCTTTTTTCCACCTTCCTCTCTTCTCCCTTACCCAATCATAGAAATGTATTTACATATGACATATATTTTTCTCTTTTTGAACTGTTTTAGGAAGTGGCAGTTATTGGTGACTGCCAAAGGGTGGACTGTCAAAGTCGGAAAAATATCATGCTACACGTTGCCATATATTCACCTTATGCGCTTGCCCGCTGCACATGCACTTTCTCTGGCGTGCGTGCACATATTCGCAGTTGCGTGACGGCGCCTCTACGGGCGTGCGCTCGAGCGCATGGTATGTGCATTTATGGTAGAGTTCGTGTGCGTCTAGCGGGCGACTCAATCGTTAAATAATAAAACCAAATGGTATGTTTTATAGGTAATGTTCCCCTTAATGATAACTGTAAGTTTGTTTAATGTGACTTGTTCACGGACTTGGGAATCCCTCTTTACGTGGTACAAAGGGTCTGATTAAGGTTGAACAGTGGTGACTGGTACCTAACCGAAGAGTATTTTAACAGCAACAATCTGGTGTTGGTTAGGTAAAGATTAATCGCTCCTGCATATAGTTATGCCCATTAGTAGTTTCTGGACATTACTCCTATTTGCAGTTCATTATCCATGCGGCGGGAATCCGGCGATTCCCTCCCACCTGAGCAGTTTGTAATAGCCACAGCCCACCTGTTCAAATCCACCTATGACCTTTTGTTATGATGCGAGGAGACATTCCTGTGTCCAATGAACAATGAGATTATAGGTCCCTTTGTAGTGTACTGTATGCAGTGTATATAAGATCAGCCAGCCTGGGCAGCTCACTCTCTGACTCTCCACAAACGGTTTTCATCTTGACTAACTTGGAGCTGGTACCAGGAGCTGCGCAGCGATCATTTCCCAGTGTGTGTAAGTAATTCTCTGTAACCAACTTGTTCCCTGTTTGTATTGGCCATACACTCTCTCTCTCCGTTATAGTATAAGATTGTGACGCTATTGTATATTTCTGTCTAGATATTCTGTTAGAATTATATGTTAGCTTGTAGTGTATGACTTGTAAACTGTTTCCCCTTTTCGATATAACTAAAAGCTTGTTAGTAAAAGGTGTTGGAACCTTAGCAAGGTATCGTGTGTGTTTATTACATTGCAGAGGGTAATAGGAGCGTCTCAATCGCCCAAGCAGCTTTAATATTAACAAGGTTAAGCAGCGTTACATCGCTACAGTATTTCAGTACAAGGTTTACAGTATAAGAGTATCCTTTCTGTGTGTTGCATTCAAGGTTTACTGAGTGTCATCCCGTGAGCGTCTGCGCCGCTCGTGTTCTCCTCGTGGACTCGAGCGTCCGCTACGCTGGTAGCGTAGCATTACGGTAGTCAGCCGCCTATAACGTGCTCGACACCACGCATTAAGCTGTGAGCGAGCGTGTCGCATGTGCGTCTCGATCACGGCTGAGCGTAGGCTACGCTAAGTGCGTACCCTTGCGGTACCCCATACGTCAATTGCGTACTGAGTCTCTTACCTGTATATAGTGAAGGTTATAAGGTAATCCAATCGGCATTATCAATATATACTGTAGATGTTTTGTTTGTGAGACTCTTAATAGTTCTGTTGGAAGTAAACAGCACTGAATAAAGGGAAACAAGGATAGGGATGTCTTCTGCACCAGTCAATTTGTATATATTTTTAGAGGAGGGTCCCCAATTTGTGTTATTGCATAGAATCTTTCTGCATTAGTCAATAGGGGGTGCTGCCATAGACAATAAAAGGGAAGAGCAACATTGGATAGAAAAGGATTGTCTCTTTGTTGGCACACGTGTAAGAAGAAAAAAATTATCTAAAATATAACTTTTAATATTTTCAATTAAAATACCTTTCAATGTGAAAAAATATATACGTGACAAAAAATGTATACTAAATAAATAACACAACTTGTTAAAACGCGGTTCACTGTGTGTTGTCCTTTATTTCAATTCCAATCGTTTTATTTTGATTTATGCTTGTAACTGGGACTTTCTAATAAGGTCTATTAGTAATTATTAACTATATTGTCAATTAGAACCAATGGTGTATTCTTCCGAAATAGCCCATATTGTATAGCATTGGTGAGGTTCTCAAAAAGGTTTGTCTATGAATGGTGCTGATTTCAATATTCTTATAATTTTATAGCTGGACGGTGCACAGTCCGGCCCACACCCAGCTCACCTGGTATCGTATATGCCCATTTGGGCTTGTTAATTCTTGTTGCCAAAACTCTGTTTGGAGTCTACAAGTAGATTTTTCATGGCCTGTTTGAGGAATCGGTAGATTACTTTCTATCAACTAATACCTTGATTAACGCTTCTCAATGTGACTAAGTATTTTTTTAAGAACTTTAAAATTATATCTTGATTGACACATCTGAATATATGTTTATATGTGCTGTATGTCTCTACTATTGAGTCCTAAATCTATCGCTATTTACTTAGGCATTTCTTATACTGCAGAGAGATATCTTTTTTAGGCCTTCATTGCAATTATTGCTGACAGCCTGATACTCTGCTCATGTTCCTCATGAACCACTATATGATGAGCACTGTCTCTTTGTTCCCTTCTTACTTTTTTACTAGTCTTTAGAGTATGCGCATTTTTGCCTAACTTCCTCACTCTGTCTCCGCCTACTTGTTTTGGTAGGTTACTACACCCTACATCTCTCAACTGTCCGCTGTATATTATTACAAGACATTTGACAGCAGAAGGTGGGGTCATTTAACCTATCCTGTTATCACTATCTATAGTCCGGTACTCTCTCATCCACTACCAGTATGCGATTTCCCTTGAACTCCCTCAGAGCCCAGAAAGCACAGATTTTGACTATCTGTACTTGAGATTTTGTCTATGTACAGTTCTGACTAACTGCCAATTTTGACTATACTTTGTACTAGATAGTACACTAGATAGTCAAGATTGACTTGCATGCACAGTCTATCTAGCCTTGCCATACTGACCCTACGGGAGTGCGCATCAGGATTGAATCGGTATCGCAAGCTACCTAACACCTTGAGATGTGCACTAACTTTCCTTAAGATTTTGTCTATGAATGATTTTGACTAACTGTCAATTTCGACTATACTTTGTACTAGATAGTCAAGATTGACTTGCATGCACAGTCTATCTAGCCTTGCCATACCGACCCTACGGGAGTGCGCATCAGGATTGAATCGCTATCGCAAGCTACCTAACACCTTGAGATGTGCACTAACTTTCCTTAAGATTTTGACTATGTAGTGAAAATCTTACAGATTTATCCCACTGTGTGTACATACCTTAAGATTCTCTACAATGCATTTGTAACAGGCACCCAGGGGGTAATTCAGATTTGATCGCTAGGCAGCGATTTTTGCTGACCTACGATCAGATAGTCGCCGCCTACAGGGGGAGTGTATTTTTGCTGTGTAAGTGTGCGATCGCATGTGTAGCAGAGCTGTACAAACTCATTTTGTGCAGTCTCTGCGCAGCCCAGGACTTACTCAGCCACTGCGAACACATCAGCCTGTTCGGGACCGGATTTTCCCAGACACTCCCTGAAAATGGTCAGTTGCCACCCACAAATGGCCTCTTCCTGTAAATCTCTTTGCGAATGGATCCTTCGCACATTCTGGTCACTGACCGGCGATCCCCGATGCTGCCGTGCAACGTGTCGGCGCAGTGCAGTGCATACGCATGCACAGTTCGGATCTGATTGCCCACTGTGCGAAAACGCACAGCAGCGATCACATCTGAATTACCCCCCTATACAAACCTAGTGGACTGCAGAAGTACCTCTTTCCTTATGGTAATATGGTCAGCCACACTCTCATTTGTTAATGGTCAAATCTTTCTGCCATATTTCATTGGCTACATCCAACTTGTTTGATCTTGGAAGCAAAGCAGTGATAAGCCTGATCAGTACTTGGATGGGAGACCACTTGGGAATATCAGCGCAGTAATCAGTTTCCTATACAAAACAAAAAGCAGAAGTGGTGGAGCAACCTTTGACCTGTACCACTGTTCATTTTTCCAATATATCCTCTCTCATTGACACATGGGAACAAGCTATTTGAAGCTTGCCATTGGACACTGACATAAGAGTGTAGAATCACATTGTTAGGGTCTCCTGCCCTGTGCTGCCACGTCGTCATGGCAACCGGGAGACAAGTGCTAGTGGAGTAACCTGAGCGCAGCTGATACTCCGGTTCGGGTCTTTTGCTGTGCAGTGGTTATAGGCTCTGTGCACGGCAGGGGATCCGGTGCTGGTTTTTGTGCTCACAGTCTGTGAGGTCTGAGTGGGGCGTGGACAGCACCTGCTTTATAAGGCCTCTTTTCAGGGTAAGCAGATGCTGCTGAATCTTTGTTGGTTAGTCAGTTCATGAAAGTTAGCCAGTACTGTGTAGCTTTGTATTTGTTTGTTGCTTACTGCAAATAGGCCTGGGGATTTGGTATTACACTCTGCCAATCCAGACCTAGCAGTAAGACTGGAGTCAGTCGTTTAGCTTGCTGGGGTTCTGTTACTACTCTGTGAACCTAGCAAGTTTGCGGCTGTATTCTAAGACTTGCCTGTCTAATCCTGTCTCACTGTGCTAGGTGTCAGGGGTCAGTTTAGTGGCAGTAAGCTAAAACCTGTGCACTGCAAGTGAGAAATAGGATTGTGGAGACTCTCCTTGTGTCTATCATTCCATCTCTGACCAAGGAGTTTACTGCCACACCCGTTGGTAACCCTTTAGGGTTTTGCTGTTGCCCTTAGCAACAGCATTTCGGGTTCTCTACGTATTAAAACACAACATCTTGCTTTTTACATCTGAGCAGTTCTAATACAAGGGAGATACCCAGTTCCTTAGCCTCTGGGCTTCCCTGTTCACTTTGTGTGTATTTTGTTACCCTATCACCTTCTGTGTACGTTATGTCATATTCCCCAGTTTGTCTGTGAGACCATTTGTTTTGCATAACAGTTCAAACACCAGTACATTCCTGCAGACACTGGAGTGCATAACAGTTCTGACACCAGTACTTTCCTGCAGGCACTGGTGTGCATAACATATTCAGCAGCCTAATACTCCTGTTGAAATTTTGTGGGAATATGGAGCATACCCCTCAAAATACGTTGCAACAGGTGGTCGATCAGGTGCAGGTCCTGACTCGACAATTTAATGATTTGTCCATTAAAATGCACACCTCCCAGGCTGCTGGCGGATCTCCCGCAGCAGCAGCACCTGCAGGGGTTAAGGAGCCGAAAGTAAATCTCCCGGATCGTTTTCTTGGAGATCGCTCGCAGTTCTTTTGTTTCAAGGAGAGCTGCAAGCTATACTTCCGGCTTAGGCCTCAGTCTTCTGGGTCGGAGATTCAGCGGGTGGGCATAGTGATTTCCTTGCTACAAGGAGACCCACAGGTCTGGGCATATGGGTTGCAGCCTGACTGTCCGTCGCTTAAAAGTGTTGATGCTTTTTTTACGGCACTGGGCATGTTGTATGATGACCCTGACAAGACGGCCTCAGCCGAGGCTCAGATTTCGATCCTTAAGCAAGGGCGAAGGCCAGTTGAGGTTTACTGTACGGAGTTTCGGAGGTTGGCCCATGATACCCAGTGGAATGACCCAGCCCTGAGACACCAGTACCGAAGAGGTCTTTCTAACCAGATAAAGGACCAACTGGTACAATATCCCTTGCCTGATAGCTTGGATCAGCTCATGCAGTTATCCATCCGGGTGGATAGACGGCTGAGAGAGCGTAGGCTTGAAAGGGAGACTGAGATTTCCTTCCTTCCCAAGGGAACCTCAGACTCTGAGGAATTTTCTGAGGAGCCTATGCAGATTGGGGCTACCCGCCTCTCCTCGCGTGAGAAGACGCGGAGGAGACAGCAGGGGTTGTGTTTGTACTGTGGGAATAAAGGTCATGTGGTAGTATCATGCCCAGAAAAGCCGGAAAACTTCAGGGCCTGAGGGTGATGGGAAATATCCTGTCAGGCCAGAAGTCAGAATTTCCCAAGAAGACTTTTATCATTCCGGTGACCTTGAAGATCCTCGGTCAAACTGTCAAGACTGAGGCCTTTGTGGACAGTGGGGCCGACGGGGTTTTTATGGACCGCCAATTCGCCCTGAAACACTCTGTTCCCTTAGTACCCTTGGCATCGGAAATTGAGATTTGTGGGTTAAACGGGGAACCATTATCCCAAGGTAAAATTACCTCTTGCACTAGCCAGATTTCTTTGTTTATTGGAGCCACACACTCTGAAAAATTGTCCTTTTATGTGACTGTCTGTACTTTTGCCCCATTGGTGTTGGGGTTACCCTGGTTAAGGGCCCACAATCCTCAATTTGACTGGGTCTCTGGGGAGATTCTTAGTTGGGGTACTGATTGTTTCAGGAGTTGCTTGAGCCTTCCAGTCAGGCTCTCGCAGCTAAGTTTGCCAGGATTGCCAGGGTGTTATGCAGATTTTGCGGACGTGTTCTCCAAAAAAGTTGCAGAGGTACTACCTCCCCATCGCCCCTATGACTGTGCCATTGATTTGTTGCCAAATGCTAAGCTTCCCAAGAGCAGGTTGTACTCCCTGTCACGTCCTGAGACTCAGGCTATGGCAGAGTACATTCAGGAGAACTTGGCTAAGGGATTTATCAGACCTTCACAGTCTCCAGTTGGGTCGGGGTTCTTCTTCGTGGGTAAAAAGGACGGTTCGTTGCGACCCTGCATCGACTTCAGGGAATTGAACCGTATCACGATTAAAAACTCATACCCACTGCCTCTCATTTCGGTCTTGTTTGACCAGCTTCGTACTGCCACCATTTTTTCTAAGATTGACCTACGCGGTGCGTACAATCTAATCCGAATAAGAGAGGGGGATGAATGGAAGACTGCCTTTAATACCCACTCAGGGCATTATGAATATTTGGTGATGCCTTTTGGGCTCTGTAATGCCCCGGCAGTCTTCCAGGATTTCATGAATGATGTGCTCAGGGAATATTTGGATAGATTCTTAGTTGTATACTTAGATGACATCCTAATCTTCTCCCATTCCCTGGAGGAACATCGGAAGCATGTACGCTTAGTCCTCCAGAAACTCAGAGACCACCGGCTTGGGGCGAAGCTGGAGAAGTGCGAATTTGAAGTTCAGCAAATCGCATTTCTAGGATATATTATCTCCCCAGAAGGTTTCCAAATGGAGGGTTCCAAGGTACAGGCAGTCCTGGATTGGGTGCAGCCCACTAGTTTGAAGGCGCTTCAGCGTTTCCTGGGCTTTGCAAATTTTTATAGACGATTTATCGCTGGATTTTCGTCTATAGTGGCGCCCTTGGTGGCACTCACTAAGAAAGGGGCGGATGTTGCTCACTGGTCTTGTGAGGCTAAAGCGGCTTTTGCCCGTCTCAAAAGGGCATTTGTTTCGGCCAAGGTGCTGCGACACCCAGATCCAGAGCGTCCTTTTGTGGTGGAGGTGGATGCCTCTGAGATGGGTATTGGGGCAGTGCTTTCTCAGATGGGAGTGTCTGATAATCGCCTTCATCCCTGTGCTTACTTTTCCCGTAAATTTTCGCCTGCCGAGATGAATTATGACGTGGGTAACCGGGAATTGTTGGCTATTAAGGATGCACTGGAGGAGTGGAGACACTGGCTTGAGGGGGCTAAATTTGTGGTCTCAATTCTCACTGACCATAAGAATCTGGCATATTTAGAGTCAGCGAAGCGTCTCAATGCCAGGCAGGCACGATGGGCTTTGTTTTTTGCTCGCTTTAATTTTTTGATAACATATCGCCCTGGGTCAAAAAACATCAAGGCTGATGCGCTCTCGCGGAGTTTTGCTCCAATCCAGGAGACCACCGAGGAGCCGTTGCCCATTGTTTCCCCATCATGTATTAAAGTGGGCATTACCAAGGACCTCTTATCATTAGTCCTTAGAGCACAGGAGCAGGCTCCTCCAGACCTTCCGGTAGGTCTTTTGTTTGTGCCTCCTAGGTTAAGACAGCGAGTGTTCCTGGAATTCCATGCCAAGAAGTCGGCAGGTCACCCGGGTATTGCCAGAACTCGGGAGTTGCTATCTAGGGCGGTGTGGTGGCCCTCGGTGGCTAAGGATGTGGATCAGTGGGTTCGGGCATGTGACATCTGTGCCCGAAATAAGACTCCTAGAGGGGTTCCTGTTGGCCCATTACATCCACTCTCTATCCCATCTAAGCCATGGACCCACATTTCAATGGATTTTGTGGTGGACTTGCCCAAATCCTCGGGGATGACAGCCATCTGGGTTGTCGTTGACAGGTTTTCGAAGATGGCGCACTTCGTTCCACTGGTTGGGCTGCCATCAGCCAGACGCCTGTCTGAATTATTTATGCTGCATGTTGTGCGTCTCCACGGGTTGCCACTTGATGTGGTCTCTGACCGCGGATCCCAGTTTGTGGCCAAATTCTGGAGGGCATTTTGTTCCGATCTCCAGATTTCTGTCAGCTTGTCGTCAGGCTACCATCCGCAGTCTAATGGGCAGACTGAAAGGGTGAACCAGTCCTTGGAGCAGTTCCTCAGGTGTTATGTCTCCAAGTGTCAGACTGACTGGGTTGCTCATCTGTCCATGGCGGAGTTTGCCTATAACAACGCGGCTCACTCTGCTACAGGGATCTCTCCCTTCCTTTGTGTGTATGGGCATCATCCTAAGGCCAATTCTTTTGACCCCTTGGACTCCACGCCTGGTGGTTCCTCTGTGGTTTCGGTCCTTAGAGGCATTTGGCGGAAAGTGAAGAAAGCCCTTGTGTCTGTGTCATTAGTGACCAAAAGGGTTTTTGATAAGCGGAAAAGACCCTGCAGCTTTAAATTAGGAGACTTCGTCTGGTTGTCTACCAAGAATTTGAAGTTGAGACAGCCATCTCATAAGTTAGGGCCCCGGTTCATCGGCCCTTATAAGATCACCAGGGTTATCAATCCGGTGGCATTTCAGTTAGATCTGCCCCGTTCTTTGGGTATCAATAAAACATTTCATTGTTCCCTTTTAAAACGGGCGATTAGTAATCCTTCTTCCAGTGGAAGACCTTCCCCTCTTCTGATACGTGGCCAGAGGGAGTTTGTTGTTGAAAGGATTCTTGACTCCAAGGTGGTTCGGGTCGGCTGTCATTTTTGGTGCACTGGAAGGGGTATGGCCCGGAGGAGCGGTCGTGGGTGCGCAGTTGTGATCTTCATGCCCCCAGACTGATACGCTCTTTCTTCTCGCAGTTCCCCGATAAACCCAGTGGTAGGGGTTCTTTGACCCCTCGTCAGAGGGGGGGTACTGTTAGGGTCTCCTGCCCTGTGCTGCCACGTCGTCATGGCAACCGGGAGACAAGTGCTAGTGGAGTAACCTGAGCGCAGCTGATACTCCGGTTCGGGTCTTTTGCTGTGCAGTGGTTATAGGCTCTGTGCACGGCAGGGGATCCGGTGCTGGTTTTTGTGCTCACAGTCTGTGAGGTCTGAGTGGGGCGTGGACAGCACCTGCTTTATAAGGCCTCTTTTCAGGGTAAGCAGATGCTGCTGAATCTTTGTTGGTTAGTCAGTTCATGAAAGTTAGCCAGTACTGTGTAGCTTTGTATTTGTTTGTTGCTTACTGCAAATAGGCCTGGGGATTTGGTATTACACTCTGCCAATCCAGACCTAGCAGTAAGACTGGAGTCAGTCGTTTAGCTTGTTGGGGTTCTGTTACTACTCTGTGAACCTAGCAAGTTTGCGGCTGTATTCTAAGACTTGCCTGTCTAATCCTGTCTCACTGTGCTAGGTGTCAGGGGTCAGTTTAGTGGCAGTAAGCTAAAACCTGTGCACTGCAAGTGAGAAATAGGATTGTGGAGACTCTCCTTGTGTCTATCATTCCATCTCTGACCAAGGAGTTTACTGCCACACCCGTTGGTAACCCTTTAGGGTTTTGCTGTTGCCCTTAGCAACAGCATTTCTGTTAGGCGCCGGGGTCCGCTCGTCGGTGCGGCCCGGCGCCTAGCAACCAGGGACGCCGTGCGTGTACAGCCGCCTGCTCCCTGGCAACGCTAGACGCCGGGCGCACGGAGCCGCTCTGACCCTAGCAACGGGGACGCCACGTTCGGGCCGCGTTCCCCGTTGCTGGGTCTGTTCTAATTATTTTATGGTGTGCTGGCCGTGCAGCTTGCAAGCTGCACGGCATTCATTGTGATTACCCAGTCTGGCTCCTGATTGGGGAGCTCTCTGTTATAAGCACCCTTTGGACTTCCCACAGACGCCGGTGATAGCTTCCTGTTTGCCTGTGTCAGTTGCAGAGAGTTCCAGTCTTGCTCAATCCGGTTGTTCCTGTCCTCAGTGGTCCTGTACTCGGAAAGTTGTCATCATTCCTGGAGTCTGACCGAGCACCTTTAACATCCTGTGGTGTTCGTGAGTCGCGGCGCAGCCGTGTGTTGCGGCTTGTCCGCTTACTGTTTATTATTTAGTATATTTGTGTTCTGGAGCTTTTGCGGAGGATTCCGCTCCCACAGATCCACTCTGGTATCCAGCGGTGCTGGATAGGAGTAACGGATCGGTGGATCCTTGGTTGTCCTTTTCCCTGGCGGCTAGTCCGCACATACCTTTGGTTTAAGTTAGTTAGCTTGTAACCCCTGGCCTGGTTGCTTAGTCAGAGGGCCCCTTGTTATCACCCTGTCTCGGATTTCCCTTTGTCTCCCATTAAGACCTGAGGGGGCATCGGGGTTGGGCAGACATAATCCGCCCTTCGAACGCGGCTGCCATGGGCTCAAGCAACCATAGTCTCGCAGGGGATTTCTGATAACACGGGCGAGACAACGGAGTTAGGGCGCCAGGGGTTACTAGGCTCTCCTGCTCCCACTACCAGCAGATCTTCCCTGTACTCAGACCTCTGCCATAAGATCTCCTCTGGTCTGGAGTTCGGGAATCATAACATTATCACCGGCCAGACAAAAAAAAAAAAAAAATTAAAAGGAGTTAATTTTTTTTTCACTTATTCAGTTGGGAGATTTTGTCGGCCTCATGAATCCCACCGGTGTTGGGCCAAATCCTGGCCAACTTCTAGTTAGTCAGATTCAAGAACTTACTCAGATGGTTCAGGATCTGTCCCTCCGGGTGAGGTCACAGGAAGATCTGTTACGGACTTCCCCGAGGGTCATCCCTGAACCAAAAATGCATCTGCCTGACCGTTTTTCTGGGGATAGAAAACAGTTTTTTAATTTTAAAGAGTCTTGTAAACTTTATTTTCGTTTAAGACCAGTCTCCTCAGGTACGGAGGCTCAGCGGGTTGGAATTATTATTTCTCTGCTTCAGGGGGATCCTCAGACCTGGGCTTTTGGTTTAAAGACAGACGATCCGGCCTTATTGTCTGTAGACGCCTTTTTAAAATCTTTAGGGCTATTGTATGACGACCCTGATAGAGAGGCGTCCGCTGAGAGTCAGTTGCGTGCTCTCAGACAGGGTAGGAATCCCGCAGAGATTTATTGTACGGAGTTTCGCCGTTGGTCGAACGACTGTGGATGGAATGACCCAGCCTTACGCAGTCAGTTTCGCCTCGGCTTATCTGAATCTATAAAAGACAGTCTCCTTCAGTATCCCGCTCCTGAGACTCTCGATAAACTCATGGAGCTCTCTATTAAGATAGATCGTCGGCTCAGAGAGCGGAGGGCTGAAAAAGGAGCATCTGTCGGATCTACTCCTTGTGTTTTTTCCATTCCTGTGGACATGGAGGAGCCTATGCAGATAGGTCTCTCCAAATTGTCTCCTGAAGAAAGAACCAGGAGGCAAAATTCTGGTCTTTGTTTATACTGTGGAGGTAAGGGACATTTTGCCCGTAGTTGTCCGAACAAGTCGGGAAACTTCCCGACCAAGTGAGTTTTGAGGGGGTTCACTTTGGTCTGCAGCTTATCTCCTCAAATAATTCACTGTTAGTTCCTGCTAAAGTTTCCTTTGGCAGCCTCTGTTCCTCGGTCTCTGCTTTTGTGGACAGTGGAGCTGCAGGGAACTTTATGGATTTAACATGGGCCAAGGCCTTAGGTATTCCTCAGTTAACCTTGGGTAGGTGTGTCACCATGCATGGTTTAGATGGGAGTCCCTTGTCCAATGGGGTTATTTCTCTCTGTACACCTCCTGTTTTACTTTCGGTAGGAGCTCTGCATTCTGAAAAGATTGAGTTTTTCCTTACCCATTGTCCAGCAGTTCCTGTGGTTCTGGGTCACCCTTGGCTGGCCTTTCATAATCCCATCATTGATTGGCAGTCGGGGGAGATCTTACAATGGGGTACCATCTGTAATAAAGAATGTATTACGCTTCCTATCCGAGTAGCTGCCGCCGTTCCCGCACCCATTCCTGTGGAATACCAGGATTTTGTTGATGTATTTTCCAAGGGCAATGCGGATATTCTGCCTCCCCATAGGCCTTATGATTGTGCCATTGAGCTAATTCCTGGTGCCACGTTGCCTAAAGGAAGGTTATATGCATTGTCTGGTCCTGAAACTGTGGCCATGAATGAGTATGTGAAAGAAAGCCTTGGGAAAGGATTTATCAGGCCATCTAAATCCCCTTTAAGTGCAGGTTTCTTCTTCGTAGAGAAGAAGGATGGTTCACTTAGACCCTGCATTGACTTTAGAGCTTTGAATAAAATCTCAGTAAAGAATACTTACCCTCTGCCGCTGATCTCTGTCCTCTTTGATCAGCTACGTTCGGCTGTGATTTTTTCTAAGATTGACCTGAGAGGAGCATATAACCTCATCAGAATCAAGTCAGGGGATGAGTGGAAAACGGCATTCAGTACTCAGTCAGGCCACTATGAGTATCTGGTTATGCCATTTGGCCTGTCTAACGCTCCGGCAGTTTTCCAGGATCTCATTAACGATGTGCTCCGTGAGTTTCTTGGAAGGTTCGTTGTAGTCTACTTAGACGATATTTTGATTTATTCTGACTCTGTAGAACAACATGTTACCCAGGTGCGTCAGGTTCTAAAAAAATTACGTGAAAATCACCTATATGCCAAGCTTGAGAAGTGTGAATTTCATGTCACGGAGGTATCCTTTTTAGGGTACATTATTTCCCCTCGGGGATTCTGTATGGAACCAAAGAAGCTCCAAGCCATCCTTAGTTGGGCGCAACCCACCAACTTAAAAGCAATTCAGCGCTTTTTAGGGTTTGCGAACTACTATAGAAGATTTATTCACTCCTTCTCTGACCTAGTTGCTCCCATTGTGGCACTGACTAAGAAGGGAGCAGATCCTACCAATTGGTCACATGAAGCTGAGTTATCTTTTCAGGCCTTGAAACAAGCCTTTGTCTCAGCCCCTGTCCTCAGACATCCCAACCCAGAATTGCCTTTCATTGTTGAGGTTGATGCCTCGGAGGTTGGAGTAGGGGCTATCCTATCTCAGAAGGATCCGGATTCCCTCGAATTACATCCTTGTGCCTTTATGTCCAGGAAATTCTCATCTGCAGAATCCAACTACGATGTTGGTAACCGGGAATTGCTGGCTATTAAATGGGCTTTCGAGGAGTGGAGGCATTGGCTTGAAGGAGCGACTCATACCATTTCAGTTTTGACTGATCACAAAAATCTTCAATACATTGAATCAGCTAAACGACTGAATGCCCGGCAGGCTCGTTGGGCTTTATTTTTTACTCGTTTCAAATTTATTATCACCTTCAGGCCAGGTTCCAAGAATACTAAGGCAGATGCCCTGTCACGCAGTTTTCTTCCAGTTCAAGACAACAGTCCTGTTACTCCCATACTTCCGTCTTCAGTCATTCGGGCAGGCCTCACACAGGATGTATTTACCCAGTTAAAGCTGCTTCAACATCAAGCTCCTGGAAATACTCCTGCTGGTCGTCTTTTTGTCCCTGAGTTTTTGAGAGCAACTGTTTTGACGGAGTTTCATGATAGCAAAGTTGCCGGGCATCCGGGAATCGCTAAGACTTTGGAATTAGTCTCCCGCTCTGTATGGTGGCCTGGTCTTTCCAAAGACATTAAAGAGTTTGTTTTTTCGTGTCAGGTCTGTGCACAGCATAAAGTTCCTCGTTCTTTGCCTATCGGTCAACTTATGCCCTTGAATGTTCCTCTTAGGCCATGGTCGCATATCTCCATGGATTTTGTGGTGGACCTCCCTCTGTCAGCCGGATGCCGAGTCATATGGGTGGTAGTGGACCGTTTTAGCAAAATGGCCCATTTCATTGCTCTTCCCCGATTGCCATCTGCCCAGGGATTGGCAGTCTTGTTCCTCCGCCATGTTTTCAGACTCCATGGCTTACCCACTGATATTGTTTCTGATCGGGGTCCACAATTCATTGCACAATTTTGGAAGTCTTTTTGTGCTTCATTAAAGATGAAATTATCTTTAACGTCTGGCTATCATCCCCAATCCAATGGGCAGACTGAGCGAGTTAATCAATCTCTAAAACAATATTTGCGTTTGTACTCGGCCAAACTCCAAAATGACTGGTCTGAGTTTCTTCCATTGGCGGAGTTTGCTTATAATAATGCCTGTCATTCTTCCACCAATGTGTCTCCATTTTTTGCAGTTTTTGGTTTTCACCCCAGGGCTAATTCATTTTTTCAACATTCCTCTGTCTCCTCACTGGCCCTGACCTCTCATCTTAGACTCATTTGGAGAAAAGTACACCTGGCTCTCAGTAAAGCGGCATTCCGGGAAAAAAGATTTTCTGACAGGCTCCGGCGGCCGTGCACTTTTAAAGTAGGAGATAGGGTGTGGTTGTCGACTCGCAACATTAAACTTCGACAAACCTCAGCCAGATTGGGTCCTAAATTTATTGGACCATTTCACATTATCAAAAAAGTCAATCCAGTTGCTTTCCGGTTACGTTTACCAAAAACTTTACGGATCGGAAATACCTTCCATTGCTCATTGCTGAAACCATATGTTTCGTCCAGTAGATTTCCTCGTAAAATATCTCAGGGGAGATCACCAATAAATGTACAGGGTCAGCAGGAGTTCCTGGTTGAGAAGGTTCTCGATTCCAAGTTTTCCCGGGGTCGGCTTTATTTTTTGGTACATTGGAGAGGTTATGGGCCAGAGGAAAGATCTTGGGTCCTGGATGAGGATCTTCATGCCCTGAGGCTCAAAAGGGCATTTTTTCGAGAATTTCCTCAGAAACCTGGCTTTAGGGGTTCCTTGACCCCTCCTCAAGGGGGGGGGGTACTGTTAGGCGCCGGGGTCCGCTCGTCGGTGCGGCCCGGCGCCTAGCAACCAGGGACGCCGTGCGCGTACAGCCGCCGGCTCCCTGGCAACGCTAGACGCCGGGCGCACGGAGCCGCTCTGACCCTAGCAACGGGGACGCCACGTTCGGGCCGCGTTCCCCGTTGCTGGGTCTGTTCTAATTATTTTATGGTGTGCTGGCCGTGCAGCTTGCAAGCTGCACGGCATTCATTGTGATTACCCAGTCTGGCTCCTGATTGGGGAGCTCTCTGTTATAAGCACCCTTTGGACTTCCCACAGACGCCGGTGATAGCTTCCTGTTTGCCTGTGTCAGTTGCAGAGAGTTCCAGTCTTGCTCAATCCGGTTGTTCCTGTCCTCAGTGGTCCTGTACTCGGAAAGTTGTCATCATTCCTGGAGTCTGACCGAGCACCTTTAACATCCTGTGGTGTTCGTGAGTCGCGGCGCAGCCGTGTGTTGCGGCTTGTCCGCTTACTGTTTATTATTTAGTATATTTGTGTTCTGGAGCTTTTGCGGAGGATTCCGCTCCCACAGATCCACTCTGGTATCCAGCGGTGCTGGATAGGAGTAACGGATCGGTGGATCCTTGGTTGTCCTTTTCCCTGGCGGCTAGTCCGCACATACCTTTGGTTTAAGTTAGTTAGCTTGTAACCCCTGGCCTGGTTGCTTAGTCAGAGGGCCCCTTGTTATCACCCTGTCTCGGATTTCCCTTTGTCTCCCATTAAGACCTGAGGGGGCATCGGGGTTGGGCAGACATAATCCGCCCTTCGAACGCGGCTGCCATGGGCTCAAGCAACCATAGTCTCGCAGGGGATTTCTGATAACACGGGCGAGACAACGGAGTTAGGGCGCCAGGGGTTACTAGGCTCTCCTGCTCCCACTACCAGCAGATCTTCCCTGTACTCAGACCTCTGCCATAAGATCTCCTCTGGTCTGGAGTTCGGGAATCATAACATTATCACCGGCCAGACAAAAAAAAAAAAAAAATTAGTAGGAGTTAATTTTTTTTTCACTTATTCAGTTGGGAGATTTTGTCGGCCTCATGAATCCCACCGGTGTTGGGCCAAATCCTGGCCAACTTCTAGTTAGTCAGATTCAAGAACTTACTCAGATGGTTCAGGATCTGTCCCTCCGGGTGAGGTCACAGGAAGATCTGTTACGGACTTCCCCGAGGGTCATCCCTGAACCAAAAATGCATCTGCCTGACCGTTTTTCTGGGGATAGAAAACAGTTTTTTAATTTTAAAGAGTCTTGTAAACTTTATTTTCGTTTAAGACCAGTCTCCTCAGGTACGGAGGCTCAGCGGGTTGGAATTATTATTTCTCTGCTTCAGGGGGATCCTCAGACCTGGGCTTTTGGTTTAAAGACAGACGATCCGGCCTTATTGTCTGTAGACGCCTTTTTAAAATCTTTAGGGCTATTGTATGACGACCCTGATAGAGAGGCGTCCGCTGAGAGTCAGTTGCGTGCTCTCAGACAGGGTAGGAATCCCGCAGAGATTTATTGTACGGAGTTTCGCCGTTGGTCGAACGACTGTGGATGGAATGACCCAGCCTTACGCAGTCAGTTTCGCCTCGGCTTATCTGAATCTATAAAAGACAGTCTCCTTCAGTATCCCGCTCCTGAGACTCTCGATAAACTCATGGAGCTCTCTATTAAGATAGATCGTCGGCTCAGAGAGCGGAGGGCTGAAAAAGGAGCATCTGTCGGATCTACTCCTTGTGTTTTTTCCATTCCTGTGGACATGGAGGAGCCTATGCAGATAGGTCTCTCCAAATTGTCTCCTGAAGAAAGAACCAGGAGGCAAAATTCTGGTCTTTGTTTATACTGTGGAGGTAAGGGACATTTTGCCCGTAGTTGTCCGAACAAGTCGGGAAACTTCCCGACCAAGTGAGTTTTGAGGGGGTTCACTTTGGTCTGCAGCTTATCTCCTCAAATAATTCACTGTTAGTTACTGCTAAAGTTTCCTTTGGCAGCCTCTGTTCCTCGGTCTCTGCTTTTGTGGACAGTGGAGCTGCAGGGAACTTTATGGATTTAACATGGGCCAAGGCCTTAGGTATTCCTCAGTTAACCTTGGGTAGGTGTGTCACCATGCATGGTTTAGATGGGAGTCCCTTGTCCAATGGGGTTATTTCTCTCTGTACACCTCCTGTTTTACTTTCGGTAGGAGCTCTGCATTCTGAAAAGATTGAGTTTTTCCTTACCCATTGTCCAGCAGTTCCTGTGGTTCTGGGTCACCCTTGGCTGGCCTTTCATAATCCCATCATTGATTGGCAGTCGGGGGAGATCTTACAATGGGGTACCATCTGTAATAAAGAATGTATTACGCTTCCTATCCGAGTAGCTGCCGCCGTTCCCGCACCCATTCCTGTGGAATACCAGGATTTTGTTGATGTATTTTCCAAGGGCAATGCGGATATTCTGCCTCCCCATAGGCCTTATGATTGTGCCATTGAGCTAATTCCTGGTGCCACGTTGCCTAAAGGAAGGTTATATGCATTGTCTGGTCCTGAAACTGTGGCCATGAATGAGTATGTGAAAGAAAGCCTTGGGAAAGGATTTATCAGGCCATCTAAATCCCCTTTAAGTGCAGGTTTCTTCTTCGTAGAGAAGAAGGATGGTTCACTTAGACCCTGCATTGACTTTAGAGCTTTGAATAAAATCTCAGTAAAGAATACTTACCCTCTGCCGCTGATCTCTGTCCTCTTTGATCAGCTACGTTCGGCTGTGATTTTTTCTAAGATTGACCTGAGAGGAGCATATAACCTCATCAGAATCAAGTCAGGGGATGAGTGGAAAACGGCATTCAGTACTCAGTCAGGCCACTATGAGTATCTGGTTATGCCATTTGGCCTGTCTAACGCTCCGGCAGTTTTCCAGGATCTCATTAACGATGTGCTCCGTGAGTTTCTTGGAAGGTTCGTTGTAGTCTACTTAGACGATATTTTGATTTATTCTGACTCTGTAGAACAACATGTTACCCAGGTGCGTCAGGTTCTAAAAAAATTACGTGAAAATCACCTATATGCCAAGCTTGAGAAGTGTGAATTTCATGTCACGGAGGTATCCTTTTTAGGGTACATTATTTCCCCTCGGGGATTCTGTATGGAACCAAAGAAGCTCCAAGCCATCCTTAGTTGGGCGCAACCCACCAACTTAAAAGCAATTCAGCGCTTTTTAGGGTTTGCGAACTACTATAGAAGATTTATTCACTCCTTCTCTGACCTAGTTGCTCCCATTGTGGCACTGACTAAGAAGGGAGCAGATCCTACCAATTGGTCACATGAAGCTGAGTTATCTTTTCAGGCCTTGAAACAAGCCTTTGTCTCAGCCCCTGTCCTCAGACATCCCAACCCAGAATTGCCTTTCATTGTTGAGGTTGATGCCTCGGAGGTTGGAGTAGGGGCTATCCTATCTCAGAAGGATCCGGATTCCCTCGAATTACATCCTTGTGCCTTTATGTCCAGGAAATTCTCATCTGCAGAATCCAACTACGATGTTGGTAACCGGGAATTGCAGGCTATTAAATGGGCTTTCGAGGAGTGGAGGCATTGGCTTGAAGGAGCGACTCATACCATTTCAGTTTTGACTGATCACAAAAATCTTCAATACATTGAATCAGCTAAACGACTGAATGCCCGGCAGGCTCGTTGGGCTTTATTTTTTACTCGTTTCAAATTTATTATCACCTTCAGGCCAGGTTCCAAGAATACTAAGGCAGATGCCCTGTCACGCAGTTTTCTTCCAGTTCAAGACAACAGTCCTGTTACTCCCATACTTCCGTCTTCAGTCATTCGGGCAGGCCTCACACAGGATGTATTTACCCAGTTAAAGCTGCTTCAACATCAAGCTCCTGGAAATACTCCTGCTGGTCGTCTTTTTGTCCCTGAGTTTTTGAGAGCAACTGTTTTGACGGAGTTTCATGATAGCAAAGTTGCCGGGCATCCGGGAATCGCTAAGACTTTGGAATTAGTCTCCCGCTCTGTATGGTGGCCTGGTCTTTCCAAAGACATTAAAGAGTTTGTTTTTTCGTGTCAGGTCTGTGCACAGCATAAAGTTCCTCGTTCTTTGCCTATCGGTCAACTTATGCCCTTGAATGTTCCTCTTAGGCCATGGTCGCATATCTCCATGGATTTTGTGGTGGACCTCCCTCTGTCAGCCGGATGCCGAGTCATATGGGTGGTAGTGGACCGTTTTAGCAAAATGGCCCATTTCATTGCTCTTCCCCGATTGCCATCTGCCCAGGGATTGGCAGTCTTGTTCCTCCGCCATGTTTTCAGACTCCATGGCTTACCCACTGATATTGTTTCTGATCGGGGTCCACAATTCATTGCACAATTTTGGAAGTCTTTTTGTGCTTCATTAAAGATGAAATTATCTTTAACGTCTGGCTATCATCCCCAATCCAATGGGCAGACTGAGCGAGTTAATCAATCTCTAAAACAATATTTGCGTTTGTACTCGGCCAAACTCCAAAATGACTGGTCTGAGTTTCTTCCATTGGCGGAGTTTGCTTATAATAATGCCTGTCATTCTTCCACCAATGTGTCTCCATTTTTTGCAGTTTTTGGTTTTCACCCCAGGGCTAATTCATTTTTTCAACATTCCTCTGTCTCCTCACTGGCCCTGACCTCTCATCTTAGACTCATTTGGAGAAAAGTACACCTGGCTCTCAGTAAAGCGGCATTCCGGGAAAAAAGATTTTCTGACAGGCTCCGGCGGCCGTGCACTTTTAAAGTAGGAGATAGGGTGTGGTTGTCGACCCGCAACATTAAACTTCGACAAACCTCAGCCAGATTGGGTCCTAAATTTATTGGACCATTTCACATTATCAAAAAAGTCAATCTAGTTGCTTTCCGGTTACGTTTACCAAAAACTTTACGGATCGGAAATACCTTCCATTGCTCATTGCTGAAACCATATGTTTCGTCCAGTAGATTTCCTCGTAAAATATCTCAGGGGAGATCACCAATAAATGTACAGGGTCAGCAGGAGTTCCTGGTTGAGAAGGTTCTCGATTCCAAGTTTTCCCGGGGTCGGCTTTATTTTTTGGTACATTGGAGAGGTTATGGGCCAGAGGAAAGATCTTGGGTCCTGGATGAGGATCTTCATGCCCCGAGGCTCAAAAGGGCATTTTTTCGAGAATTTCCTCAGAAACCTGGCTTTAGGGGTTCCTTGACCCCTCCTCAAGGGGGGGGTACTGTTAGGCGCCGGGGTCCGCTCGTCGGTGCGGCCCGGCGCCTAGCAACCAGGGACGCCATGCGCGTACAGCCGCCGGCTCCCTGGCAACGCTAGACGCCGGGCGCACGGAGCCGCTCTGACCCTAGCAACGGGGACGCCACGTTCGGGCCGCGTTCCCCGTTGCTGGGTCTGTTCTAATTATTTTATGGTGTGCTGGCCGTGCAGCTTGCAAGCTGCACGGCATTCATTGTGATTACCCAGTCTGGCTCCTGATTGGGGAGCTCTCTGTTATAAGCACCCTTTGGACTTCCCACAGACGCCGGTGATAGCTTCCTGTTTGCCTGTGTCAGTTGCAGAGAGTTCCAGTCTTGCTCAATCCGGTTGTTCCTGTCCTCAGTGGTCCTGTACTCGGAAAGTTGTCATCATTCCTGGAGTCTGACCGAGCACCTTTAACATCCTGTGGTGTTCGTGAGTCGCGGCGCAGCCGTGTGTTGCGGCTTGTCCGCTTACTGTTTATTATTTAGTATATTTGTGTTCTGGAGCTTTTGCGGAGGATTCCGCTCCCACAGATCCACTCTGGTATCCAGCGGTGCTGGATAGGAGTAACGGATCGGTGGATCCTTGGTTGTCCTTTTCCCTGGCGGCTAGTCCGCACATACCTTTGGTTTAAGTTAGTTAGCTTGTAACCCCTGGCCTGGTTGCTTAGTCAGAGGGCCCCTTGTTATCACCCTGTCTCGGATTTCCCTTTGTCTCCCATTAAGACCTGAGGGGGCATCGGGGTTGGGCAGACATAATCCGCCCTTCGAACGCGGCTGCCATGGGCTCAAGCAACCATAGTCTCGCAGGGGATTTCTGATAACACGGGCGAGACAACGGAGTTAGGGCGCCAGGGGTTACTAGGCTCTCCTGCTCCCACTACCAGCAGATCTTCCCTGTACTCAGACCTCTGCCATAAGATCTCCTCTGGTCTGGAGTTCGGGAATCATAACAATTTCGGGTTCTCTACGTATTAAAACACAACATCTTGCTTTTTACATCTGAGCAGTTCTAATACAAGGGAGATACCCAGTTCCTTAGCCTCTGGGCTTCCCTGTTCACTTTGTGTGTATTTTGTTACCCTATCACCTTCTGTGTACGTTATGTCATATTCCCCAGTTTGTCTGTGAGTCCATTTGTTTTGCATAACAGTTCAAACACCAGTACATTCCTGCAGGCACTGGAGTGCATAACAGTTCTGACACCAGTACTTTCCTGCAGGCACTGGTGTGCATAACACACATCCAGTAAACCAATTTATACCAGGAGAGCCACTAACGAAGAGCAATATATAGATACATATTTATAAATATAATTGGGTCATATCAATTTGTGCTCTCGTTTCATCCATCCAGATATCATTAGATATCTGTTTTTAATATTTTCACCTTAGGTGCATCCCAACATACGTTGTATACGAAAAGGAAAGTAATTGGTGACCACTAGGAGGTTACTTAAACCCGTATTGTGGATCCTATGCACCAATAAAAACTAGTCCCTTTAACAATATCCATTTCATCACAAAGTGTGTGTAAATAGGTGGAATTGTATGTGTCCTGTGTATTACTGCATGTCCAGTTTTACGTCATAACCTATTAAAAGTTACGTTTTAATAATATTTCATCAATATGAAGCGTGCCCCTACACAGAGTGTCTCTTTTCACATCTCCTTCAATGACGCAGGATGTGCCAGATTTTTCTAGTTGTCCACAAAGGTGGGTTCTGTTTCAGGTTATCCGTTGTTGGTGAAGAAAGCATACTAAATCCATGTTGCTTAGAAAAACCTTGCTTTGTATACATAGAGCTTTTGTGAAGCTAGTCCCTTATATGTCTGAAGATGGCTGCATGGTTATAAGCCACAATGTCAGGGAAATTTATACCTACCTTCGATTTTGTTTGGTTATGTTTCTGTAGAGCTATACAGGAACGGGTTCCCTTCCAGATAAACTTGTAAAATAATATGTTGATATTTTGAGTCTGACCTGTGAAGAGCAGGTGAATGGATGACTCAGACTGTGTTTTGCAGTGCCGTACAATGAACAGTACAGGGAGACAAAACTTAGCATAACAGTAAATAAATAACAAAAATGGAGTGCAGGTAAAAAAGAGCACCACAATACTCAAAACATAATACAGCTTAGGTGTAAGTAGAGATGTACACCGGAAATTTTTCGGGTTTTGGTTTTGGATTCGGTTCTGCGGCCGTGTTTTGGATTCGGACGCATTTTGGCAAAACTTCCCTGAATTTTTTTTGTCAGATTCGGGTGTGTTTTGGATTCGGGTGCTTTTTTTCCAAAAACCCCTCAAAAACAGCTTAAATCATAGAATTTGGGGGTAATTTTGATCCTATAGTATTTTTAACCTCAATAACCACAATTTCCACTCATTTCCAGTCTATTCTGAACACCTCACACCTCACAATACTATTTTTAGTCCGAAAATTTGAACCGAGGTCGCTGGATGACTAAGCAAAGTGACCCAAGAGGGCGGCACAAACACCTGGCCCATCTAGGAGTGGCACTGAAGTGTCAGACAGGATGGCACTTCAAAAAATTGGCCCCAAACAGCACATGATGCAAAGAAAAGAGAAAAAGAGGTGCACTGTGGTCGCTGGACGGCTAAGCTAAGCGACACAAACACCTCAATATCACAGGAATAATTTGTTCTAATCAATGGTATTATTGGTCCAAATCACTGGAAGAAAATGACAAAATCACTGGAATTATTCGTGTAATATCTCTATAAAAGGGTTCGTACCTGAAACTCTGTCGGTCTCGTAATCGGCCGTATCCACTCTTCAACGATGTCTTGACCAGCGTCTATTCTTCTCCTCACCTGTAAGGCTGGGGCAGAAGGACCAGGAGAACCCCGGAAGGGCAACCCAAACCCAATGTGCTCAAGGACCACGACACATGGAGACGGTGACAACCATTTATTGCACTGACGATATCAGTCACCGCTGTAACTCAATTTTCATTAAACACAGTTGCATAGGTTGAACATTATTACAATATCCTGAGTCTTTCCCTGTCTTATAACAGCATTCACAGTTTTAACACCTCGAAGGTATAACTTTGACCAAATCAAACAATCAAATACTTCACCCGTACTACCAATCATTTGGAGAATAATGTCCTATTAGGGTAAAGTATGTCCTGGCAGTAACGCGGGAGCCCTCCCTAAACTGTCCACGAGGGGGCGTTTGCAGCCAATGTCTCTCTAATAGACTGCTTATACTGAAACAGAGGACTTCTAAGGAGGCGTCAGTGGACGCAAGGTAAACAGTTGTAAACAGGCATGCAAAACCACTTTCTCCATAATACAGAACAGCAGTAATGTCTCACGGTACCAACCGCATTTGTATCCACAGAAAGGTAAGTCAGTTATCATCCAGTGATATAAACTAGTAAACAGACCAGTTCTGGCTTGCACAGTAAGAACAGGGGTTTGCACAGTCCTGTTACCTTTTGTTGAACTGTGTTGTAACAACCGGGTGCAGTATAAGTGTGAAGGTCATAACATGGACCCGTTAGGAGGCGCTATTACATAGGGCGAGTCTTTGACGGAGCTGTTTAGGGTTAGGGGCGTCCCCCTTTCTGACAGGCGGCAGTTAATGATAACCCTCTACTTTACGTGGAAACATCTATGAAGACCCAGGTACAGTGCTTCTGTACTTGGGGTTCCTGTTTCCCGGATAGCTGGGATATTGGGGATAAGTGAGAGTACCTGCGGTATATTCGTTGCTCCTGCTGTCTGCAGCCGTGCTCCCAATCACTGCAGCCTCTCCCGTATGACTGTTGTTAGGGGAATCCTCTTCCCACGCGATCTCCCCCCTTCCGGATCTCGAACCCTTGTGCCGCGGCGTCTTTGATGTTGGGCAGGTGTCAGGAAGCCTCCGTGACCTGAGCCACCTCCCTCTCTTGTCCACGCGGCTGTGTTGTTCCTTCTCTCCGGCCGTGGCAGGCAGCAGCGATTCCAGCGGGTGGGCGCGCTCTCTTCGTTCCCCTCACACCGCGGTCCTCTCTCTCTCCGTCTTCCCGCCTCTGCCCCGATCTCCTCAGCTCACTGTTCTCTCAGTCTCCTCACTGCCTGCTCACTCTCCTCAGCTCACTGTTCTGCAGGCTGCTGCAGGACAACCCTTTTATAACTTTGCATTCCCAGGAACACATTCTATCTGGGATTTCCCGCTCTTAGTCTGCAAATGGGTGAGTCATGCACTTTGCATTTTGCAGACTGATCTGTATTGCTATGAGCTGTGCTGTTAACGCCTTCTGTGCTGCAAGCTGTAGGCTGCTGGCACAGTGCTATGCAACTCCAGCAAACATTTTATTTTTTTTAAAGTCATGCTGGCACCTGTAGTGCCACAGTTGATTTGGGCTGCAGTTTCAGGGTATCACATGCACCTCAGCTAAAATCTTGCGTGTCCTCACGCCTATGGCAGCAGGCCAAAGTCTCTAATATAAATCTCAATTTAAGCATAACAATAAACAGGTGTAAACAAATCGGATATAAGTATACAGTGGAAACGGTTAACACAGTGGTTCCCAAACTTTTTTGAATCACGGCACACTAGAATAACAGATTTTTTTCCACGGCACCCCTAGGACAAACGTTTCTTATTGAGAAATTTAGAAAGAAATATTAAATTAAGTAAATTATGTTTAGATGTCATCCTTAGGTTCAGTTCTGTGGCAAGGGACAAGATTCACTTCTGTTCACATATTTTATGATTGGCAGCCACAAGCACTAGTTTTGCCTAATACATTGACAATAAATAGTTTGAATTGGTCCTGGAACACCAACCTGAGGCACCCCTGCAACTGTCCCGCGGCACCCCAGGGTGCCACGGCACACAGATTGGGAACCACTGGGTTAACAGTTTACTCCCTATACCTTAAAGGCGGGAAGCCCTGGGTGCTGCGTCCCGACCTTCTGGTCTCAACCCCAGGGATGTCGCTCTCATCAGGAGCGGTAATTAGGCTGATCCTGGTCTTCAACAGGCCCATTGAACACCGGGTTTGGCGTTATGGGTGGGGCTGAATGCGGTGGTGGTAGTCCACCCATAAACACTAAGAGCTCCATGGGATCGTGTAAGGGTATGCCCCCTAGGGTCTCTCGTCCCTCTGCCACAGGTGGATCTGCGCTTCTCATTGGTAACTCTACGGTGCAGAGCTTGAGTTGGTCCCTTGGTACCACGCTGACTGGACCTTCCGGGCCCTTACGGATCTTGTAGGTGTGTTGGTCGCCCTCAGGAACACTGATCACGACGTACGGGCAACTTTCCCACATAGCGTCAAGCTTGCTGGTACGGTGATTCCGTTTCTTCCAGACAAGGTCCCCAGTCTTCAGTGCCTCCGGTCGGATGTGGGCATTGTAGTTTATCTCTTGGCGCTGCTGGGCATGCTCAATTCTTTTTATTACAATTTCTCGGGCAGCTTCTATCCTCCGCTGGTGCTCACGGACCCAGTCGGTCTTTGGGTCGATGGGAGGGACCACAGCAGGGGCCAATTCCAGGTCCTGGGGTAATTTGCCTCGTCGGCCGAACATGAGGTAGTACGGTGTGAAGCCGGTAGAGCAATGTTCAGTGTTGTTGTAAAGATAGGTTAATTCGGGGAGTACGGTCGGCCACTTGGTGCGATCTTCTGCCACCAAGCTCCGGAGCATCCCGATGAGGGTCTGGTTAGCTCTTTTGCACAATCCATTCCCCTGTGGGTGATAGGCTGTGGTCCGAGCTTTCCGACAGCCGTAGTAGGAACACAGTTCGTGAAACAACTGCGACTCAAAGGCAGGGCCTTGGTCGGTCAAGATGCAGTCTGGATACCCATAGGGCCTGGCAAAGTGCTTCAAAAACAGTTCAGCAGTGGTTTTTGCAGTGAGGTCTTTAGCCGGGACGGCTACTAGGAATTTACTGTAATGGTCCGTTATTGTAAGGGCATACAGATATCCATTGGTGCTCGGCTCCAATTTCACGTGGTCCAGGGCAACAATTTGCAGTGGATGTTGACTCTTAATGGGATGCAGAGGATCCTTTTGGGTAATGTCGGCCTGCCTTTTCCTTGTGCATGGAACACAGTCGCGGCACCATCTTTCTACATCCTCTCG
Source organism: Pseudophryne corroboree (assembly GCF_028390025.1). Classification (NCBI taxonomy): domain Eukaryota; kingdom Metazoa; phylum Chordata; class Amphibia; order Anura; family Myobatrachidae; genus Pseudophryne; species Pseudophryne corroboree. The sequence goes on from NC_086449.1 coordinate 250,264,187, forward strand.
CATGCCCACCCAGAAATACCGTGTGCGTAGGATAGCTTCAGTCTTTTGTGTGCCGAAGTGCCCGGACTTGTCATGGTAGGCCGTGAGCAGAAGAGCAGCTTGATCTTTGGATACAACCACCTGAGTGACTGGTTGGTGGGTACTTGGATCTATGCTGGTACGCACTAGGATCCCCTCCTCCAAGTGAATGCGGTCCCTATGCCGTAGTAACTTTATCAATTCCAGGTCGGCTTTATCCCGTTGGGCCCGGGTCAATGGGCGCCGCTGGTGCAACAAGGCCACAAGTTCCCTCAGCACTGGATTCTTCCGCTGCTTCTCGCGCCAGTCGACTGTGGGAGCATCCAGTAGGGCATTCTCCACTCGTGGAGGTCCGGTGACGGATGGGGGGTCTGACGTGACCGTTCGTCCCTTTCGAGAGACTTTAAACACCGGGGTTTCGACATCCTCATCCACATCTCTATCTTCCTCTGTAATGTCCACAGTGGGTAATCGGGAGAGGGCATCGGCGTTCCCGTTGGACTTCCCACTTCGGTAGGATACGGTGTACTGGAAATTTGCTAATCGGGATACCCATCTCTGTTCCAGGGCTCCGAGCTTAGCAGTGGACAGATGTGCCAGCGGGTTATTGTCCGTCATGATGACGAACGGCGTGGCGGCCAGATAGTGTTTAAACTTCTCGGTGACGGCCCAGATGAGGGCGAGTAACTCTAGCTTAAATGCGCTGTAATTCTCACAGTTACGCTCGGTCTTGCGGAGGCCCCGGCTGGCATATGCAATCACTCTTTCCCGCCCGTCCTGCACCTGGGAGAGTACGGCCCCTAAACCCCGGTGACTAGCGTCTGTGTAAACTTGAAATGGTTGTTCATAATCGGGATAGGCCAACAACGGGGCTTCGATTAAGGACGTCTTCAACCGATGAAAGGCTCGCTGCTGTTCCTCTCCCCAACATACCAGGGATGAGCCTCTTCGCTCATGACCCGACTGGCCTCTGAGTAATTCGTGCAACGGGGCTGCCACTGCGGCAAATTGTTCAATGAAGCGTCGATAGTACCCCACAAATCCCAAATAGCTTCGGACATCTCTGACGGTCTTGGGGACTGGCCAGTCCTGAACGACTCTGATCTTCTCCGGATCGGGCATCACGCCCTCAGCGCTGACGACATGCCCCAGATACTGGACCTTGGGCTTGACCAGGTGACATTTGCTCGGTTTAAGCTTCAGGCCGCAGTGGATCAACTGTTGGAACACTTCTTCCAAATGTCGCAGATGGTCCTCATAGTTTCTGGAGAAGATTATCACATCGTCGAGGTACAGCAGGACCATCTCGAAGTTGCGGTGTCCGAGACAATGCTCCATGACACGTTGGAAGGTGGCCGGGGCGTTGCAGAGTCCAAATGGCATCCTTAAGAATTCGAATAAGCCCATTGGCGTAGTGAAGGCCGTCTTCTCAATGTCTTCAGGGGCCATTTGGACCTGCCAGTAGCCGCTGGTGAGGTCCAGTGTGGAGAAATACGCCGCCGTCTTCAAGGCTGTCAGAGATTCTTCGATTCGGGGAAGCGGATAGGCATCCTTGTGAGTTGCAGCATTGAGCCTGCGATAATCTACGCAGAAGCGCAGGCTACCGTCCTTCTTCTTCACTATCACCAGTGGAGCGGCCCATGGGCTGTGGCTTTCGCGGATGACTCCAGCCTCTTTCATTTCCGCAATCATGTTCCTCACTGGCTGGTACATAGTTGGGGGGAGGGGCCGGTGGCGTTCCTTGATAGGAGGGGTTGTCCCGGTGGGAATGTGATGATACACTTCATCCGCTTGACCAAAATCCGAAGGGTGTTGGCTGAATGCAGCAACGTTGCGTCGCACCAGCTGTAATATTCCATCTCTTTGGTCAGTGGGGGTGTCAACATCGCCAATCTGGATCTCGGCCCACCATGGGGGTTCTTCCTCAGCCGCCGACTTTTCGCCGTCTGCCGCTCCTGATTGAGCCATGCTTACCCCCTGTCTCACGATGTCTTGGAAGTCGATCCAACTGACCTTCGCCACCGGACAATACTTGTAGATTCTGATGGCATACGAGTGTGGGTTCAGAAGACGGACTGGTACCCTCCCGTGTACCACCTTGGCTAGTGTCCTCGCCACAGCGAACGGCTGTTGTCCGTCCCGGTCACAGGGTTCCACCAGAGCCTCGTAGTTTCTTCCCCCCGGACCAATTCTCGTTTTGCACCACACCACTTGCTCCGAATTCGGTTTCAACAGAACAGGTTGGCGGTCGGAGATTCGGGCTTTTCCAATCTCACCCTGACCATTAATGAATTTCCTTCGGCCCTCTAGTACTTTGACGGTCTGTTGCAGGGCCTTTCGCTCCTTAGGGGTCGCGGTCTTCATCTCGTGTCGCAGGGCTTCTACTAGTTCCTCTGGACAGTTTCGCAGAATGTTCATGCCTAGGATCACGGGTGGCAAGTGTGCGTTGGGCGCAGTGGTGATGAGGTATCCTTTGCGGGTCAAGGCGGCATTTCCTACTTCCACGTCGGCTTCCCAGTAGCCTTGGAAGGCGATGGGTTGTCCATTGCTGGCTAGCAAATGGAGCCATGTAGTGGGTGGGGACACAATGGTAGCTTCGTCCCAGTGTTGGAGGAACTCCGTGAATCGGATTGTAGAGACTTGTGAGCCCGTATCTAAGAGAGCTGGTATTTCGATCCCATTGATGCGGATGTTCAGGTCAGGGCACTCTCCTACATACTGGGGCCACCAATCCCGCGATGGCGGACCTGTCAGTGGTTCTCCTCCCGAGGGTCAGTCCCTCGCCTCGGGGTCCCCCCGTTTAAAGGGTCAAGTGGGCAGTTCCGTTCGATGTGTCCGCTCTGGTGACATCACCTACAAATCGGTCGACCCTGTGGGTCAAACCGATCGTTAGGCCTTCGGCCTGACTCCCTCGTGACCTCCCATCGAGGGTGGCGTCTTCCACCGCGTTCTTGACGCCCTTCTCTGCGTCGGCTTCCACTTGGTTCTTTGCCGAGTTCTTCCAGCTTCTGGCTCATCCGAGACAGGCTGAGCGTCACTTCTGACATCTGTCGGTTAAGGGTTTCGATAGGGTCTGGCCCTGTTGGGGCCTGTGCCTGCTGAAGGACTGCCCCCGCTCGGGTAGTGGTGTCTACATTATTGTACGAAGGGATGCTCTGGAGGCTTTCTTCGTCCACTTTCCTTGGTGTCTCGTCGTCTTCAGCCTCGTTGCCCTGATTCATTCCTAAGATCTGTAGAACATCTTCTTTAAATGCAGAGAAGGAACTGTCCGGTTTTTGGCGTTTCCACATTCGTAATTGTGACCGAATCGCTTCACCTTGTGCTCCTTCCATAAATAAATTAATTAGGGTGTCATCGGTCAGTCCGGCATCCAGTGGATCTAGTGTTCGTACAGCCCTCAAGGCTTCCTGTAGGCCTAGTGCAAACTCCCGTAGAGATTCGCCTGGTCGTTGCTTTCTTGCGTACAGACGGCTCTTTAGTTCTGCTACCGTTCTGCATTCAAATATGTTCCTCAATTTCTGGAGTATACAATCTGCACTCTTCTTCTCCGTATCCTCCCATGCTTCTACCTCCCTCAGTGCTGGGCCGGTTAATTGCCCCTTCAGGATCTCTACTTTTTGTTCTTCCGTGAGCGTATATAGGCGGAACATGGAGAGCATTTTGTCTTTGAATGCCTTGAAAGTACTTGAGCCAGGGACTTGTTTTCCTGCATATGTCGGCAACCATGAGGCCCCAAAGTAATATGGCATGGTGATCGGTGATGCCGTTGTCCCTGTCGGATTTCCGGGTGCCGCTGGTGGTTGTCCCTGTGCCGAGGACGACTCCGGAACATCTGGGTTCGACATCTTGATCGATCCTGTTCGCGGACGCCAAGTGTAATATCTCTATAAAAGGGTTCGTACCTGAAACTCTGTCGGTCTCGTAATCGGCCGTATCCACTCTTCAACGATGTCTTGACCAGCGTCTATTCTTCTCCTCACCTGTAAGGCTGGGGCAGAAGGACCAGGAGAACCCCGGAAGGGCAACCCAAACCCAATGTGCTCAAGGACCACGACACATGGAGACGGTGACAACCATTTATTGCACTGACGATATCAGTCACCGCTGTAACTCAATTTTCATTAAACACAGTTGCATAGGTTGAACATTATTACAATATCCTGAGTCTTTCCCTGTCTTATAACAGCATTCACAGTTTTAACACCTCGAAGGTATAACTTTGACCAAATCAAACAATCAAATACTTCACCCGTACTACCAATCATTTGGAGAATAATGTCCTATTAGGGTAAAGTATGTCCTGGCAGTAACGCGGGAGCCCTCCCTAAACTGTCCACGAGGGGGCGTTTGCAGCCAATGTCTCTCTAATAGACTGCTTATACTGAAACAGAGGACTTCTAAGGAGGCGTCAGTGGACGCAAGGTAAACAGTTGTAAACAGGCATGCAAAACCACTTTCTCCATAATACAGAACAGCAGTAATGTCTCACGGTACCAACCGCATTTGTATCCACAGAAAGGTAAGTCAGTTATCATCCAGTGATATAAACTAGTAAACAGACCAGTTCTTGCTTGCACAGTAAGAACAGGGGTTTGCACAGTCCTGTTACCTTTTGTTGAACTGTGTTGTAACAACCGGGTGCAGTATAAGTGTGAAGGTCATAACATGGACCCGTTAGGAGGCGCTATTACATAGGGCGAGTCTTTGACGGAGCTGTTTAGGGTTAGGGGCTTCCCCCTTTCTGACAGGCGGCAGTTAATGATAACCCTCTACTTTACGTGGAAACATCTATGAAGACCCAGGTACAGTGCTTCTGTACTTGGGGTTCCTGTAACCCGGATAGCTGGGATATTGGGGATAAGTGAGAGTACCTGCGGTATATTCGTTGCTCCTGCTGTCTGCAGCCGTGCTCCCAATCACTGCAGCCTCTCCCGTATGACTGTTGTTAGGGGAATCCTCTTCCCACGCGATCTCCCCCCTTCCAGATCTCGAACCCTTGTGCCGCGGCGTCTTTGATGTTGGGCAGGTGTCAGGAAGCCTCCGTGACCTGAGCCACCTCCCTCTCTTGTCCACGCGGCTGTGTTGTTCCTTCTCTCCGGCCGTGGCAGGCAGCAGCGATTCCAGCGGGTGGGCGCGCTCTCTTCGTTCCCCTCACACCGCGGTCCTCTCTCTCTCCGTCTTCCCGCCTCTGCCCCGATCTCCTCAGCTCACTGTTCTCTCAGTCTCCTCACTGCCTGCTCACTCTCCTCAGCTCACTGTTCTGCAGGCTGCTGCAAGACAACCCTTTTATAACTTTGCATTCCCAGGAACACATTCTATCTGGGATTTCCCGCTCTTAGTCTGCAAATGGGTGAGTCATGCACTTTGCATTTTGCAGACTGATCTGTATTGCTATGAGCTGTGCTGTTAACTCCTTCTGTGCTGCAAGCTGTAGGCTGCTGGCACAGTGCTATGCAACTCCAGCAAACATTTTTTTTTTTTTAAGTCATGCTGGCACCTGTAGTGCCACAGTTGATTTGGGCTGCAGTTTCAGGGTATCACATTCGTTCTAATCAATGGTATTATTGGTCCAAATCACTGGAAGAAAATGACAAAATCACTGGAATTATTCGTTCTAATCAATGGTATTATTGGTCCAAATCACTGGAAGAAAATGACAAAATCACTAGAAGTATTTGTAAACATTTGTAGAAAGTCGCTGCTTTCTGATTACAGATATGCTCAGATATTCCTGCGAATCCACAATCCCTTCCCAGAGGAAAAAGAAATTGAGAAACCGTTGTTTGAGAACGTTTGTTCTCTTTCCCTTACAAAGGAACACACCACTTTCCAAGAAGACTGACGTTTTGGGGATTATGGAGACATAATGTTTTTGAATATAAATGCTAAAGCAGGTGGTGTATTAGAGCAAAAGAGTGCAAGAGACCAGCCATGCAGTTTCTGAAATATTATGACAAAATGTTACTGTATTTCATAAGCACTCATACTGTTTGGTATACTGTATCTGGCTTCCATGAGGTAGTTGTCCATTATTTCAGCTTCCATTGACCTTTTTGAAAGCGGTAGAAGTTATCGATTCTTTTTTTTTTCTCCCTATTTTTAATTTTCTCCTGCATAGCCCAGTAAAATGTTACAATGTTAAGTACTGACTTGTGCCTTCTGGGGGTCCACTTCTTCACCAAACCCAGCCAAATCTCATCCTAACCCTCTGTTCCACATTCTCATGTCTGTCCCATGTCTGTCTACCCCTCCCCTTTAGATTGTAAGCTCTCACGAGCAGGGCCCTCTTCCCTCAAGTGCTTATCCTTTGTCTTACTTTAATAATCTTCAACTGTACCACATCCAGCAGTCTTCTGCCACCTGATACTTATTCCAGTGTCATCTGCTGATGTAACTATGTTTATTTACCCTGTACTTGTCCTATACGGTCATCAACTGTAAGTTGCTGTTTTCCTGATTGATTATTTATGTACTCTGTAATTGGGCGCTGCAGAACCCTTGTGGTGCCATATAAATAAAGGATAATAATAATAATAATAATATAGGGTGTATAATCCCCAGGTGTATCTCACACATCACACAGTACAGTATATAGGGTGTATAATCACCAGGTGTATAACACACGTCGCACAGTACAGTATACATACTGGTCACAACAATGCAGCAGATATTGAGCACTGATCAGGATACTAGAAGTGACACAGAGCTGCAAGATACAGCAATGGCCTACTGTACTGTACTATATATGTATACTGCTGGTCACCAAAATGCTGCACTGTCCTACTATATACTGCTCACAATAATGCAGCACAGATATGGAATGGATACTTGCAGTGACACAGAGCTGCAAGATACAGCAATGGCCTACTGTACTGTACTACTATTATACTGGTGGTCCACAGTCCCCACAATAAAGCACACTGAGCACAGATATTTGCAGCACACTGAGCACAGATATGGAGCATTTTCAGGCAGAGAACGTAGGTATTTTCAGCACACTGAGCACAGATAATTGCAGCACACTGAGCACAGATATTTGCAGCACACTAAGCACAGATATTTGCAGCACACTGAGCACAGATTACGGAACTTTTCAGGGAGAGAACGCAGCTACGTCCTCTCCGTTCAATCTCCAATGCACGAGTGAAAATGGCGGTGACGCGCGGCTCTTTATAAAGAATACGAATCTCGCGAGAATCCGACAGCGGGATGATGAAGTTCGGGCGCGTTCGGGTTAACCGAGCAAGGCTGGAAGATCCAAGGCTGCCTCAGAACCGTGTAAAATAGGTGAAGTTCGGGGGGGTTCGGATCTCGGAGAACAGAACCCGCTCATCTCTAGATGTAAGTAGCGAGGGTGTACTCATTGTACTACTTGGGGCTGGCGGCCATAGATAGAGAGGAGCCTTTACCAGTAGGAGAAAAAGCAGGTAAAGATGGTCGCTGAGTGAAATGTGTCGAGAAGAGGGCTTAGACAACAAGAGGAAAGAGGGCCCTGCCCTGCTCTGAAGAGCTAACAATGGGGGTCATTCCGAGTTGTTTGCTCGTTGCTGATTTTCGCAACGGAGCGATTAAGGCAAAAATGCGCAAGCGCATGGTACGCAGTGCGCATGCGCTAAGTAATTTAGCACAAAACTTAGTAGATTTACTCACGTCCGAACAAAGAATTTTCATCGTTGAAGTGATCAGAGTGTGATTGACAGGAAGTGGGTGTTTCTGGGCGGAAACGGACCGTTTTCTGAGAGTGTGCGGAAAAACGCAGGCGTGCCAGGTTAAAACGTAGGAGTGTCTGGAGAAACGGGGGAGTGGCTGGCCGAACGCAGGGCGTGTTTGTGACGTCAAACCAGGAACGAAACGGGCTGAGCTGATCGCAGTGTAGGGGTAAGTCTCGAGCTACTCAGAAACTGCTAAGAATTATTTATTCGCAATTCTGCTAATCTTTCGTTCGCAATTCTGATAAGCGAAGATACACTCCCAGAGGGCGGCGGCCTAGCGTGTGCAATGCTGCTAAAAGCAGCTAGCGAGCGAACAACTCGGAATGAGGGCCAATCTTTCCTGCATATAAACGGCAACTTGAAGACATTTGGGAAATTGAACACCATCTCAGGATGGCGAACAGGTTTACAATCAAATTCTGAAAAAATATGCATTTTTGAAACTTGATGAATATCACAATTTCTTATTTTTTTAAATTTTATCACAATTTTTATACTCCCATACTAAAGTATGGGGAGTGTGGAAATTATCGTTCAAAGGCTGTAACAAGGAGATATCGCCTTTGTTGTAGCTTTGGTGAATGAGGCTGCAACTTAAAAATGAGCAATAGGGGTAATATAACTGTTAAAAAAAACCCTGTTTAGTAATGATGAATATGCCCAATTATATGTCACAGTGATGTTAGGCATCCTGCACTTTATTGTAGATGGATATGTAGTTTCCCAGTGTTCTTACTTCCGCTGATCCTTATGTCACTCCATGGCTGATGGCTGTATTCTTATCCTGGCTAAATTAAGCCTTAATAAGCTTATCTACATCTCTAACACTGCTCATGTACACTCTCCGCACCTTTCAGGGCAGGAAGCCAGTGTGAATCAATCAAATACACAGATTAACCATATTGGTATGGGTTTACCTGCTTCAATGTATTTTTACTTTCAGCTACATCAGGGTTCCCTTGTGTTTATAACTGTATCTACTGTATATACTTATGACTTTACTGATATATACAAATTAAGTATATTATTGCTATAAATATCATGAATAGGGAATTGTGGACTTGTACAAATAATACTAAAATGTAAATAATAGAATATTCGTGTAATGTAGAACACAAACCAAAAAAGAGCTACCCAAAAGACAAACAAGGAAAGCCTAATGAGATAATCGCTTATGTTTTGTGTTCAGACCAGTGAGCTAAGAAGCTATCTCTATTTGGCATCTAGAAGAATTTGCCTATCAAAACAAATAAAAAAATTGCTTGTGTCAACTACTCATAAGCTGGCAGCGACTATTTTTACTATCTTTATTTCCTTACTTATTTACTTTAAGATTGCTGGCATGCATTTCATGCGGTGTCCATGTTGTTATTGACAATGGGGGTCATTCCGAGTTGATCGCTCCCTAGCAACTTTTTGCAGCGCTGCGATCAGATAGTCGCCACCTATGGGGGAGTGTATTTTAGCTTTGCGAGTGTGCGAACGCTTTAGCAGCTGACAGCACAAATTTATTTTTTTTGCAGTTTCTGAGTAGCTCTGGACTTACTCAGCCTTTGCGATCACTTCAGTCTTTTTGGTCCCGGAATTGACGTCAGACACCCACCCTGCAACTGCTTGGACAAGCCTGCGTTTTTCCAAACACTCCAGCAAACAGTCAGTTGACACCCACAAACGCACTCTTTCTGTCAATCACCTTGTGTTCGGCTGTGCAAATGGATTCTTCGTTAAATCCATCGCCCAGCACCGATCCTCTTTGTATGCGTATGATGCACCTGCGCAATGCAGTGCATGCGCAGTTTTGCCGAGATTTAATCTGATCGCAGCACTGCAAAAAGTTGCTAGCAAACGATCAACTCGGAATGACCCCCAATGTACAGTCAAAAGCTATATGTATTGTCATTTTGAAGTATAACTAACTGGCTTTGAACAAATCCTATTTAATGTGCTGAGCCTTCCATCACCCTCCCCCTCCTGTGCAGATGGTAAGAAGTACTGTAGACTGATAGCCCACTGTCAATCAGAGGCTAATCTCAGTGTTTTACAGAACTGCGTGCAGGCTGATACATCTACCGCATGAAACTGTACATATAAATCTTTATGTATCTGAGATGCCGGCATAACTGAAAGCGAATGCAACTGATAGTAATGGCTACTGGGACTTTTGTCCTCATTTGTATTGTTGACGTTATAGAACATCAGTGGTCTTCATGGTGGAATCTGCAGTAAGAACAAGCGGCATGATGGAATAAGAAGGCCAGCAGGAACCTACTTCTAGGACATCCTCAGGCATCACACTTTGTATATAGGCTGAAGGCTGAATAACTTCTGAAACTATCACTAATGGTCCTTGAGACTTGTCTTTTCTTGTTGCACTACAGAGGTCATTAGAGACTGATAAGAGCAAATCTTTTTTGGGGGTTAGCGATGTTCTATCACTACAACCAAACTACTGATCAGGACCTCGAAGATGTTTTCACCTAAACAGTAGATCTATAGATTGTAGAGACCTAACTATAGCTCATTGCCAGCTATGAGACTAATGGATGATATGACTGTCCGAAAAGCCCTGAGGAGAAACAAGCTATGCAATGATTTGCTGAAGTCTCTCTCTTACCAGGTGAGTAACCCCCAGATTTCTTAGTATGAGATAATACGTTTTGTACTTGAAGTATTAGCAGAATTTCCACCATAAAAAATAACAGTTAGGGATTAGATCATTTACGTATGCTTGTACAGTGAAGCTTTTTGTCCTGCACAGGACTAAATAATTTTATGTTCAGTAATTTGCAGAACCAACCTAACGCCATCCACTCCTATCATAGGGTCAGCATAGTAAAAGGTTGGAGGTGCTCCTGGAATCATAGAACTCAGTTCTCAAATTACAAATTTATGGCATTCGTCAAAGAAGCAGATTCCTTTTTAGAGCACTCTTTTATTATATATACTTATTGCAATGATATGATTGTAATAATTAAAACATAGCTTTTAATTCTTTTCTCTCATAAAAAATAACGGGTATCAAAGATTACATTCAGCGACTCTCAAAGTAATTGTATAAAGGTCACCCCCTGTGTAAACATTCAATAAACAAGTGTTGGACAGTAATTGTCCTAGTGGTGAAATTATAGTCACACAATTTCTTCTCACAATTTTTAATAGCCTTACAACTCAAGGCCTAAGATACGTGATATACCGGCATGACTGCTCGCCTCTTAAGACCACAAATAATTTCAATTATATGCATAATAATTTGCCTTCCATTCCGGTCGTGAGATACGTTGTCATGCCGACAATTCAGCAGTCAGTCAGCACGGGTTATGTGTTATCCTTTTCTCCACAATTTAATATTACAGTTATCTTTCAGCTAAATACAGTAAGAATGTTGCTATTTGTATCATTCAACTCTCATATAGGTGAAATTGGAAACTGTTATACCTCTTCCTGTATGGAGTTGGATCAACAGCTGAGACACCCTCAATTACTCTAAACAATGTGTCCCTTGCATTATTTCACATCAAAAGCACCTTAGTTTAAATGACGGCACAGAAGGAACTTTTCATCATCCCTCTATAGCCTGTTAAGTGTGCACCATGCATATATGTACTTTTTAAACATATGATGTTCCAATTAGATACTAAATCACAGTGGATTTTGTGTAATTGAGGCAGTATAAGGGGTTTTTTGTCCAATCAATCCCCTATTTTTTTGACAATACACAAGTTACACATTTCATTATTTGTTTATAGTGTACCACCGTAAAAGGAATCTCCTTCTTTGGTGAATGCCATAAATGTATGAATTGTTTGTAGTCACGTATCATACTTTGGTGGGGTATTCAGAATAGGATGGTGGTCTTAGAGTAGTTTACTGTGACATCTTCTCACTACCATATACTGCCCTGGTTTCATCCTTAGATATGTTGCTGCTGTGGTCCCTCCCCATGCTCTCTGTGCTGGTCATGTTGTCCCAGCATTAAGGTGTCCACTGGTACCAGGCTGCTCTACACCTTCTACCACATTTTGGCCTCCACTGTCTGCTGCCTGATGCTTTCCAGAAAGGTGTCGGAAACCGTCAAGGAACATGTAAGTAGCAGATTACAGAATGAGCAAACAAAGTGACAATTAAGGTGTGTAGAGATCTCAGTATCACAGACTTCAGCAGAGACGTAACACTAGTGACTCTGAGGTTCATTCCAAGTTGATCGCTCGCTAGCAACTTTCTGCAGCGCTGCGATCAGGTTAAATCTCGGCAAAACTTTGCATGCGTATGCACCGCAATGCGAATGCGCGTCGTACGGGTACAAAGAGGAACAGTACTGGGCGATGGATGTAATGAAGAATCCATTCGCACAGCCGATTGCAAGGTGATTGACAGAAAGACGGCGTTTGTGGGTGACAACTGACCGTTTTCTGGGAGTGTTTGGAAAAACGCAGGCATGTCCAAGCGTTTGCAGGGTGGGTGTCGGACGTCAATTCCAGGACCAAAAAGACTGAAGTGATCGCAACGGCTGAGTAAATCCAGACCTACTCAGAAACTGCAAAAAACTTTTTTGTGCCGTTGGCTTCAAAAGTGTTCACACACTTGCAAAGCAAAAATACACTCCCCCATAGGCGGCGACTATCTGATCACAGCGCTGCAAAAAGTTGCTAGCGAGTAATCAACTCGGAATGACACCCTCTAGCCATAGAGAGCCATGGGACTGCCATATGGCTTATACCCCTTTTCCACTATAAGCACAGGTCGCAGCGTGTCGCCTGACACGGCTGCGACCCATGCTACAGCCCCCTTTCAGCAGTGCTCACCAACCCGATATTGCGGGTTGGTGACGCTGCTAGTGATGTGGCATGGGCGGCGCTGGGAGATCACATGATCTCCCAGCGCCGCCCTCCCTATACACTGTGAATGGAGGCGACACGGCTCCCGTTCACGCTAGACAGCTAGCTGGCTAGCTACCCGGGTAGGATTCCCGGATCACTTGATCTGGGAATTTGCCGGGGGACCCGTTTCCACTAGGGAAAAACACGGGTAAATGCGCGCCCCCGCGCATTTATCCATGTTTTAAGGAGCTAGTGGAAAACGGGTATTAGTAGTACATGTGCAGTCTGGTTACATACTGATTTATCTGAACAGCCAGTCAGAGGCATTCTAAGAGAGGAGGGTGCAGACCCATGCAGGACGCCTCCTCTCTGCAGAGCAGTAGACTCTGGTATTGTGCCAGAGTATTGAGTCTACTGTGCATGCGCAGGTCTCTGGGAACATGGCATCTGCACCATTTTCCCAGTGATTGCTACTGCAGCGCGAACGCAGGCCTCAGGAGAGGGGAGTATAATTATATGGGTGCAGTACATGTGCAATCTGGTTATATACTGACCCTGGGTGCAGTGTGTGCATTACAGGTACATTATTTATATAAAATAGAAATGGTGTATTGAGACATAGTAACATAGTAATTGAGGTTGAAAAGAGGCATACTGCCCATCGCGTTCAAACTGTATTTTGTATTAAGTTGAGTTGATTTTACTGTACCTACTGAAGAATGTTTGACTAGTTAACAACTATAAATCATGTTACACCCAGATTAACAACGTCAATATTTTAAATGTTGTAACCTTGGATATCCTTTTCAATCGAAAATTCATCCAATCCCCTTTTAAATGCATTTACAGAGTCCACATTACCACCTTCCCTGGCAAGGAATTCCAAATCCTTATTATTAAATAATTCCTCTGATAACTCTTTGTAGTACCCCTTTACATATTTGAAGACATTAATAATGTCTCTTCTTAGACGCCTCTTTTCCAGTGTATACATGTTCAGCCTAGTAAGCCTTTCCTCATAATCCAGTCCCTCTAGCCCTTTAATCAATTTAGTAGCTCGCCTTTGAACCCTTTCGAGTTCACCGATATCTTTTTTATACAGTGGTGCCCGAAACCGAACACAATATTCCAGGTGCGGACGTACCAATGATTTGTACAGCGGCAGAATTACATCCTCGTCCCTTGTCTCAATTCCCCGTTTTATGCACGCTAACACCTTGCTTGCCTTCTTTACTGCGCTTTGACATTGTATACGGTTATTACGTTTATTATCATTGAGTACCCCCAAATCTTTTTCCAAAACTGTTATCCCTAGATTTTCCCTGTTTAATAGGTAGGATGCAAGTTTGTTTTTAGTCCTGAAATGCATAACCTTGCATTTTTCTATATTGAACCTCATTCTCCATTTAGACGCCCAGATTTCAAGTTTAGATAAGTCATTCTGCAGAGACTCCACATCTATTTCTGAATTAATTACCATACACAGTTTAGTATCATCTGCAAAGATTGACACTGTGCTTTCCAGGCCCATTTCTAGGTCATTGATAAATATGTTGAAGAGTAATGGCCCAAGTATGGACCCCTGTGGTATTCCGCTAACTACTGGTGTTCAGCTTGAGGACAACCCGTTGACCACTACTCGCTGTACCCTATTGTCCAGCCAGTTACTTATCCATGTACAAACAGTTTTTCCTAGGCCAGGCTCTTTTAATTTGATGATTAGTCTCCTGTGAGGCACTGTATCGAAGGCTTTTGCAAAATCTAAGTAGACCACATGCACTGCTTTTCCTTGGTCAAGATTGTCGCTCACTTCCTCGTAGAAGTTAACTAAGTAAAGGTCCATACACACTTAACGATAAAATGAGCGACGTCGCTCATTTTTCCACTCCTTGAGCGACGTCGCTCATTTTATCGTCAAGTGTGTATGCCGCCAGCAACGACCGATGCATGGCCCCGCGGGTCGGCAACGATCGTCGCTGTCGGTAGGGCATGCATGAAGGATGTGGACTGTCGTCCACGACCTTCATGCAGGGCTGGCAGAGGCTTGACGTCACTGAGTGATATGAGCGGTCGTATCGCTCAGTGTGTACAGGCGGCCGCCGACCGGCCGGCCGGCCCGGGAGGGGGAAACATTAGACGATGTCGCTCACAGAGCGACATCGTCTAATGTGTATGGGCCTTTAGTTTGACATGATCTGTCCCTCACAAACCCATGCTGGTTCTTGATAATAATCTTAGTGGTCTGCAGATACTCCCGTATGCTATCCCTTAGAATTCCTTCCAATATTTTCCCCACTAGAGATGTCAAACTAACCGTCCTGAATTCATTCAGTGTAGCTTTGCACTTACTCCTTATGTATCATATATGTATAAAAGAATCCTATGAATAGAAGAACAAGTAAGTTGTCTGGTTATACTTTACGAGTATAATCAGACTATTTCCTCCACAGTCCCCTGCACCAGTGTCACTCAATCCTGCACACTGGCAGATATGTGCATATGTTCACTAGGCAGGTGCAGAGTGATGTCACCAAGCTACACTACTTACACTTACTCTGCATCAGATATTAGGGGTCATTCCGAGTTGATCACTCGCTAGCTACTTTTAGCAGCCGTGCAAACGCATTGTCGCCGCCCACCGGGGAGTGTATTTTCGCTTTGCAGAAGTGCGAACGCTTGTGCAGCAGAGCGCCTGCAAAATCATTTTGTGCAAAACAAGACCAGCCCTGTAGTTACTCTTCGTGTGCGTTGATACTAATGACGGAGAGGCGGCTTTTGACGTCACACACCCGCCCAGCGTTCGCCCAGCCATGCCTGCGTTTTCCCCGACACGCCTGCGTTTTTCTAAACACTCCCTGAAAACGGTCGGTTGACACCCAGAAACGCCAACTTCATGTCAATCTTCCTGCGTTCAACCTGTGCGACTGAAAGCTTCGCTAGAACATGTGCAAAACCACGATGCTTTTTGTACCCGTACATCACGCGTGCGCATTGCGGCGCATACGCATGCACAGATTAGCCGCTTTTTTCACTGATCGCTGCACTGCGAACAACGACAGCTAGCGATCAACTCGGAATGACCCCCATTATGTCATTACTTTATGGCAGTGTTTATAGCAATTGTTTTGAATGGAGCAAATCCCAGATTGGTGACTGACTTTAATTTACTACAGAACTTAAAGGGATGATCAGGCTCATTCAACATTTTTCTATATGCCCAGTCCTTAGAATAACACTGGATGCAAGATGTAGTTAGGTCCAATCATTTAAATTAAACCAGTTCACCTTGGTTTTATACAATTGGAATTTTCATCTAACCTGCTCTGTTAACAGCTGCAAGAAATGTATATTTATAGTCAGTGATTTTTTTTCTACATACTGTAGAAAAGGTACTGATATTATGAATAAAAGTACCGGTACTCACCTAAGCTCACCTCCAGGTTGTAGAAGGTAATGTGGCCAGGTAAGTATCTCCCTGGTCCATGGGGTAGCTAGAAAGAAGGAATCTGGTGATACAGTACATTCCAGGCAGGTGTGTTAAAATATACCAGTTATGGCATTAGAGGAACTGCCTCTTGGAAAACAGGTGTCGTACTAGGTAGCACTGAGTACCAGCTGACTGATTATGGTCCATTGTGCAACATTGTACAAAATAAATATAGATAAACAGTCATAACTTTCTTAATGCACTTACATCTGTGTGTGTCTCTTTGTTATCACAGGTGCCTTGGTTTTCTCTCCTGTGCAGTCATCTGCCTGGCAGCACAGACTGTGACATTCTGGTGGGATATACAGCTGTGTACAGGGTCTGCTTTGGCACTGCATCATTCTACTTCATCCAGGCTGTATTCCTTGTCAATGTGAAGTCTACACAGGAGTTCAGGGCTATGGTCCACAATGGGTAAAGTGCAATACTGTACCGTTTATTGATTTATCATAGTACCACAGCTTATCTCTACATGTATGAAAGAGAGAGAAACGTAATTGATGTTTCATGTTATTATAATACACAAGGGTTGTTAATACATTTATAAACAGTGAGTACTGTTGTCATCATTTACATACTGTACCTTCCAGCCATGCCAGTTTTAGCAGGACAGTCTTGCTTTCAGGCACAATCCTGGCATATTATTCACGGGTCGCACTGTCCAGCAAGGTGGGGTGTAACGTTGGGAGGACACTCTCTCATATTTCACCCCTATTCCCCTCTACCAAATGCATTTGGAATTGGTGAGGTCTGATTTATTCTCTTCAGTGTTTATGAGGAAAAACGTGTTTATTGTTAGAAATAAAGGGCTGACCTTTCTGACCATTATTATGTATAATAGATGTAATATTGGATTCCTGTGACTGGGGTCGGGATGCAGCAATGCTAAAAATGAGGGCAAACCTCTGAAAATGGCTTTGGCCACTTACCACATATGCAACATTCCTAGAAATGTGATACATTCCGAAACTTGGATGTAGTGGGTAAGGCCATGGCGTTATCCTGTAGAAGTCTATGGGTTTCTATCGCATTGCCCTCTGAAAGGAATCCAATCGGATCCCTCCCAACACACCTGTTGCATTTTTGTTATCTGACGCATGCGCAGAAAAACTCCCGGGTCCTAACCCCAGAAGTCCCCACACTGCAAAGGACAGCTCTCATTGGGAGCACTGTCCTTAGCTGAAATATTCATGTATATGGCATTAGTAAACGCTGACATGCATGTGATGAGTGGCGTGATGCATCGCAATCACAATGCAATGCATCATGCATCCCACGCCCTGTGTTAATACAGGTGTGAGATAGCAGATCTACAGTATATAGCTCAACAACCAATAGGTCAACACCAAATGGTCAACATGCATTAGGCTGACAGGTACAAGAGGTCGATAAATAAAAGGTTGACAGAAAGGTTGACAGGTATAAAAGAAAGTTAGGGTCAAAAAGTCAACATGACAATGGGCGACAAAAGTTTTTTCAGTTTTTTGGGTCAAATCTTGTATGTTTGGTAATATGTAACCACCATCAGTAGAAACGTATACACTCACAGGCTCGCTTTGCTCTTGACGCTTTCAGCAAGGTGGCTCACTGCGCTAGCCACAGGTTACTATTCCCAGTCGTAGTCCATGTGGATTGTATATCAAGTAAAAGTTTGGAAAACATGTTTAAAACCCAATAAAACATGTGTTGACCATTTGTGTGTCGACCATTGTCATGTCAACCGTTTGTACCTGTTGACCTTACATACTGTTGACAGGACTGTAACTGGGGTGGTGCAGATGGGGAATGCAGTCAAAATGCTCACGGTCACGAGCCTCGCATTCTGGAGATACCGGAATCCCAAAAACGTGCATTTTGCCAACGGCCGGCATCCTGACACCCGCCACCTAACTCCCGCTCAACTGGTGGATCCATGCCACCAACCAAATCGGAACAGAACCTGTGGCGAGCGAAGCTCACCACTGGGCCCACAGTGTGGCGAGCACAGCGACCCAACAAGGGGACTAGTTGCCTCACTGTCATATTCTGGCAGACAGGATGCCGCTGTCGGTATACTGACAGTCGGCATCCCATCTGCTGGTATATCATACCAGACCTGCAGACAGTGCTCAGCATACATCCACACCGCCCACGATTGCTTGTCTATGTTGCCAGCTGCTGCTTGCTGTACTGTATAATAGTAACAGTGCATTCTGCTCCTTCCCTGCTGTATGCACCGCTACTAATATACATTAGAGTGGGCAGCGCTGCAGCTATCTCTCCCCCGTGTGCTCCTTCCCACCTTCCCAGTCTCCTGCAGGGTTTTCGGCCAGGCACAGGAGTGTCTGTGGGGCCTTCCTTATCTCCTGCAGTGTCCAGAGGGACTTTTCATAGGGGACATTTTGTGGATGCTGCTTAGAGGGGGAGGGGGGGGGGGCTGGGGAATGAAACAGGTGGAGGAGCTCTACCTGGCATAATGTGTATAAGAGGCTAATCTGTGGCATAACGTGTATATGGGGCTCTACTGTGGCGTAACTTGTATAAGCGGCTCTACTGTGGTGTAATATGTGTAAGGGGTTCTTCCATGGTATAATGTGTAAAAGGGGCTCTTCTGTGTAGCATACCGTGTATAAAGGGCACTACTGTGTGGCATAACATGTATAAGTGGTAAGACTGTGTGGTGTAACGTGACTAATGAATACTACTGTGCGGTGTAATGTGAATTGGTACTATTCTGAGCCATGCCCCTTCTGCAAGAAGCTACTGTCCCTATTTTAAATATCGGGATGTGGGGGTACCAATTCTCTTTCTGGCACAGAGCAATGTCTAGTTACAGCTCTGACTGTTGACCTTTCATCTGTCGACCTTTTTAACCTGTTGACCTAATGCATGTCTACCATTGACCTATTGACTGTAGACCTAGATATTGTCTATCTATCATCCTGATCTCATCTCCTGGTGACCTCTAATTTCCAGTAGCAGTGCATTATCCGATATATGGTACTAAACTTCTTGTCCCGCTGATGACTTTTTTAGTCCTATTGTACTTGTTTATGACGAAGCTTTCGAAATCTATCAAGTAATAAATAATAATTTAAGCACATGAATAATCATCAGGGGCAGGAAAAAGTGAACAGCATCTGAAAAGAGGACTGGAATTGGTGCTAAATGTTTGTGAAATTTCACTAATGTGATTTGTCAAACCTTCTACAAAGGACAAGTGGAGGTGTTAGTCATAGTTACCAATCCTATTCTAGCTATCATGTGTCTAGTACATTTAATATAATAATGGCTGCGATCTGATTGGTTGCTATGGGAGACACCTCTAGTTGTTGTCCTTAGAAGTTTTGACAAATCTACCCTAAATTTGTGTTGTGCTTTGCATTACAGTGATGTAATGATGTAGTAATAATAATGTATTTGATGTACAACAGTATTTTGGAGATTACCTAGAGTTTATGATGGGACAAACACGGGCAATACCTCCCTACCCCGTTCTGCAGATCCGTCAATTGGCGATCTGATCCACCGATTGGTGGACATCATTGATCAGCGATTTGGCAGGGAATTGTTAAAATCCAACAGGTTAGTGATCCCAAAGTGCCTGATCATTTTTGGTTGGACTTGGCGAATCGAAAACTTGTAACATGCTGGATTTCCCTGATCCCCCAAACAAGTCATCTGCAGAAAAGGGAATTTACCCGATAGCTGCCTGATGTTTGGGCTCTTTAACTCATCAGGGACAGCCAATGTACTGTATTATGTATCACATGATGAATTACAATACACAGGGTCTGTTTCATGTTTGTTAGTAAAGCAAAAAAGCAAGCAACTGGGCAAAACCATGTTCCACTGCAGGTGGGGCAGATGTAACATGTGCAGAGAGATTAGATTTGGGAGGGGTGTGTTGAAACTGAACTCTAAATTGTGTAAAAATAAAGTTGTCTAACATTTGTTGGCTACATGCAAAGGCAGCCAGTATTTACCCTGCACAGAAAAAATATAAATGAATAAAAAAACATGACTCAGGCTCACAGTTCAGTAGTGTCGATACTGATTTTGTTTATATTGTGCTTTGTAGGTTTTGGTGTCTGAAGCTCCTGATTTTAGTTGGAATGTGTGTTGCAGCATTCTTTATCCCCAGTGAGTCTTTTATACGCGGTAAGAAAAGGCAGAAATTGTATTGTATATTTCATTATTTTTGTCATTTATTTTTGTGTATGTGAGTGACAAGAGGGCGCAGTTATTGAGCGGAAACAAGGATGAATCATGATAGTATGTTAGACTCTAGCTGTGTCTTTAGTCATTGGATGGCTCACTAGAGGTTATTATTATCATAGAGTGGAACAATGGGGAAATAGATAATAAATAATACAGGGACATAGAAGATAGACAAATTAAACAAGTAGACAAATAGATGTGAAAACAAAGGCTGGGGAGGTGACAGCTTACAACCTAGGGAATTTATCAAGCAATGATTTGTTAAAGTCGCCGGTGTTTGTATTTTTACAGACTTATTAAAGTCAAAACTGACATGATACAAATTGCCAATTTTTAAAATATCCAGACTACAAATCATCATATTTATTAAGCTGTGTTCACGAGCCATTAGAATATCTGCCACAAAAGGTGTCAAACAAAGAGACACGTGAGATAACTGAAACCACAGCAAATTTACCCGTCATCAAGTCGCAAAGAAAAATTGTTTGTAAAAAAACATCACTCACCTTCCTGAACAAGCTGTGTAAATAAGCAGGGCCTGCTACAGACTGGCCCCCATCTATAATGTAGGCTGACTTCGCTTCTACCTTTTTTATTTAATGCAAGGGATTACATTGGCGAAAGAGAAGAATAAATAAATGTATCTACAGAAAAGTATGTAGGAAAATTATATAATATTAAAATAACAGAACACACACAAACATTGGTTTACCCATTCTTGGCACGGAATACATATGTTTTACCGGCAGCCGGGATCCCGGCTGTCATGATCCATGATTAGTAATAGCTGCATCCAAAGCATATTCTCACCAAGAAAATCTGAAAAGGGTTAGACTCCATTGTCGGGTTAAGTGGGTACCTATTGTTCAGCACAGAGCTTACCAGGGCCTGACTAAGGGTTCCAGCTGCCCTAGGCTAATAGAGAAGTGGCCTGTGGCTGTTGTTACATGAGGTACGGGTGGCACGGGTGTAGTATGGTATGCCGGCGGCCGGGCTACCGGCGACTATCATACCGGCGCCGGGATCCCGACCACCGTCATACCGACAGCGTGGCGAGTGCAAATGAGCTCCTTGCGGGCTCGCTGCACTCGCTGCGCTGCGGGCACGGTGGCGCGCTACGCTATTTATTCTCCCTTCAGGGGGGTCGTGGACCCCCAAGAGGGAGAAAAAGTGTCGGTATGCCGGCTGTCGGGATTCCGGCGCCGGTATACTGTGCGCCGGGATCCCGACAGCCGGCAAACTGAAGACCACCCAGTGGCACAAAGTGACAACCCCTCTATTATAACAATACCAGTACAGCAAGGAAACCCTGCTTTCCTAACGCCACCATGGGAACTAAACTGGAGGCTGGAGATAAAAGAATGCATCTCCGCACTGGCAGGAGTCTTCTGTTTTAAGACAGTACTGATCAGGGATTACGTCTCCTGTTGGACTGGCTGGTATTGTGCCAGAGATTCTCATCTTTTATATGGCGTGGACTTTGTCACTTTGTGTACCTGCTAAAAGCAGGAAGATATTATGGCCCTCATTCCGAGTTGGTCGGTCGCAAGGCGAATTTAGCAGAGTTGCTCACGCTAAGCCGCCGCCTACTGGGAGTGAATCTTAGCTTCTTAAAATTGCGACCGATGTATTCGCAATATTGCGATTACTAACTACTTAGCAGTTTCAGAGTAGCTCCAGACTTACTCTGCCTGTGCGATCAGTTCAGTGCTTGTCGTTCCTGGTTGACGTCACAAACACACCCAGCGTTCGCCCAGGCACTCCCACCGTTTCCCCGGCCACTCCTGCGTTTTTTCCGGAAACGGTAGCGTTTTCAGCCACACGCCCCTGAAACGCCGTGTTTCCGCCCAGTAACACCCATTTCCTGTCAATCACATTACGATCGCCGGAGCGAAGAAAAAGCTGTGAGTAAAAATACTTTCTTCATAGTAAAGTTACTTGGCGCAGTCGCAGTGCGAACTTTGCGCATGCGTACTAAGCGGATTTTCACTGCGATGCGATGAAAAAGAACGAGCGAACAACTCGGAATGAGGGCCTATGTTTGGTTTGGTGCCTTACTTGCTGGTATAGGAGTGACTGCATCATTGCTCTGAGCGGTAAGGCGACTATACCCCCTACAGGCTTTGTTATTGGATTTGTCGTGCTTTGAACCCACTGGTAATTATTTCATTACAGTGCTGTAATCCTGAGTGTGTTTTGTACAAGAAAAGCTTGCTTGTGCTTTTAACCAACTATTTGCCTAAGTGAGTCTAAACTTCCTAATGGTAACAGTGGTGCCATGTTCTGAATAAACCAGCTACATAGCAAGATATAACATTTACCCTGTATCCTCTCACAGGTTGTACTATATAATAGGCAGGAGTCTCAGTACAATGTCTCAGAAGTCAGTGGCTGGGTGGTACAAATATTATTATTGTTTATTAAATTAGTGCCAGTCATAGACATTTAACCTACCAGTATGTTTGTTTGGACCACACAAGTATGGGGATAGCATACAGGCTATGACCACAGATCTGTGAGGCAGCAATGTGGTGATAATATTCTTTAATGTTGCATTATTTTTATAGGGTATGTGCAAAATCATAACCTAAATACAAAATATAGAAAATTACACATCTTAAATTCAAATAGCAAATGATAAATATGGCCTAATTCAAGGATAAATGCAGAAGCATAGTTGCCTACCTTCCCTCATTCTGCAGGAGACTCCCTGAAATACAGTAGCAGCAATCTCCCTGACTCCCTGAATAGTCCAGCAATCTCCCTGATTGCGCCTTATCCCCATTATGTAGCTGTTACATTCTTGGGGAAAAAAGAAATCACAGATACACACATTCAAATGGGATCAGTGCCATTTTCCTGCATTGGTTATAGGGCACAATGATCCCTATGGCATTGGCTACATGCATTTTAAATAAGGTTTCTCATGGCCACTTACAGTATGTGGAACCTCTTGTGAGACACAATACACAAACAAGTCAAGCAAAATATCAGTGTCCTTTCTCCAATAAGCGGATCTTACTAACTTTGGGGCTCATTTACATTTGGAAATAAGTCATTTTTATGACACGCCTCTCCCATGTAGCAGTACGCGTCCGCGCTGATAGGAGTTACTATCACAGTCTCCCTGAAATGCTTTTTCAAAAGTAGGCAAGTATGTGCAGAGGTGATGTGCACGCAGTTGGCCGATGGTTTGTGCACTGCATATCTTGGGGTGTTGGATTGCACACCCTAATTTTAAACATAATGAGAGGTGCTACCATGCTGAGACTACGTTAGCAATTAGAACAATTATAGTAAACTCTGCAATTTCACATAGTGTAAAATTGAGGTTCTTAGCATTTGTGTACCACACAAGGGTCTGAGTAGCACCGTGCATGTATCCCCAGTGCCTGCGCACAGAAACGCAGCACAGAATCAGACGTAGGTCCGAGAGTTATAGTGGGAGTTACTGGGAGATAACAGGAGGGTGGCATAGCCAACATGGGTGTGTCTCTGTGCAAAGACACATAGCTGCTCACATAGGAGAACATACTCAGATGGCAAAACTGCTCCAGCCGGGTGTAGTATTAATAGCCGAGGCTTGGGATCCCGGCGCTGGGATCCGGAATGCCGACACCGGCAGCGGTACAGGCGCAAAAGAGCCACTTGCAGGCTCGCTACGCTAGCCAAGCTGTGGGCACGGTGGGGCGTGGATACCCCAAGAGGGAGATATAGAGATATAGATATAGATATATATAAGATTGTGGTTGTGATCCAGTCCCATTGCTCTCCCTCCTTGGATCACATCTCACTTGGAGGGAAATGTCTGCTAGGCGCTGTTTCCAGAGCCCACGTGGTCTCCGTGTCTAGCCTTTTGCACGGGGGTGATCTGGACACTGACGGGGTGTTGCTGCAGACAGCTCCAGTTCAGCAGCCTGTGGTTGGGAAGGTCTCAGCAGGCAGCAGTTCGGAATGTCACCGGGTAGCGCGACTGTGAAGCGCACAGCTGGGATGTCTGGGCGCTCATCTTGGGAGGAGGGGATGGCCGCAGGCAGGGCCGGGCATGGCCCGGTGAACAGGGAGCCCATAAGACTGCTGTGGTCCATGAGCAGCTATCCGCATCCATAGAGGCACACTCTCTGCACCTGCTCTGTCGCTACAGCAGGCGGCTCTGCTTAGATATGCAAGAGCAGAGCCGCCGGCGGAAACCGAACATCGGGTGCCCCATGGACCACGAATGGTTGCTGAGCCAGCCCTTATGTGAAGCCAGATACCCTAGGCAATTGCCTGGTTCGGCTTTGCTAGCGGTAAATCCAGCCCTGGCTCCTGCTGTGCCGCCCCCAGAAAGTGTCGCCACTGGTCTGGGTTTTTTTACAGAAAATACATGCTTTTTTTTACTGTGCATGTACACCAAAAATACATATGCATATAACTTCACATAGTTTTGCATAGTGAAATGGGGGATGGGGGAATGAAGAAGTGAACAAGTGTAGGTTGAGTAGAGTAAGAGCATATTTGGGTATTTCATGGAGGTACTAGGGGGCTGGTGCAAATAATCAGTGATGCCAAGGTGTGGAGGCGGGGGGGGGGGGGGATGGGGGAGCTGGGCTGGAGAGAGGCTATCAGTCCTGTAGTGCATGAAGTGCAGGATGGGGCCATCGCACTGCGCATCGGATCTGCTACTGGTGCCCCCATCCCCTGGCATTGTAGACGCACATAATAAGTTGTTTTTTTATATTTTATAAGGAGGAGGACTGGCCACACCTACCCAAGTTTTCCACGCCCCCTCTCAGTACTGGAGTCCAGCTATCTGTGCACCTGCAAATAATATACACAATGATGATCAAGACGATCAGCAGCACTATATAACCACCTTTTTGTTAAATCTGTTACTTATATTTCAATAAGAGTTTTTTATGTAACCAGGACACAGGGAGTGTTGCATGCTTCTTTACTGGAGCAGTACAGGAAACCATAGAACTCAGAAATAGATTCATACACCAACTAATACAAATACAAAATAAGATCCGTTGTAACCTTCCACCAGAACACATATACAGCAATGGGAACTATAGACACCACACTTTTAATTGCTGATTTGCCTGTTGGCCCGTCCAACTGTTTGTTGCAGCTATATTCTATATTCCATGAAGCATTTACTACTACACACTGTAAAGCCAAATGTCTATGCTATGTCTACACTTTCTCAATGCCAGGGGTAGGCACCATTTTTCTCTTTTATTGCCACATATTCAGCATTGAGTGCCATCACCATTACAGCATATGCAAACATTTACAAAAGTAATAGACGGCAATTAAAAATGTTAGTGGCTTCCTTTTTAACGTTAGTGCTAGCTTGCACCGGTTTTTCTTACATTTTCTACACACTTTGGGGTAAATTTACTAACATTCGTAATTTTCGGAAAAAGGTCAAAGTTCAATCACGAATGACATCGAAAGTGTAAAACTGCAACTTTTTGAATTTATTACGATGGATTTACTAAGCTGTCGTATTCGGGTTTTTCTTTTCTTCCGATGTCGATGTCATTCGTGTTTTTTTTGTGTTTTTTACGGCAGTGATTAGCAAAACACTGCCGACTTTTTTACAATTAATCTCGGCCGGATCTGTGTGATCCGTGCTGGGGTTCTATTTTTTTTTTTTTATAATTAAACACTGTAAAATTAAAAAAAAAAATTGCGTGGGGTCCCCCCTCCTAAGCATAACCAGCCTCGGGCTCTTTGAGCCGATCCTGGTTGCCGAAATATGGGAAAAAAATTGACAGGGGTTCCCCCATATTTAAGCAACCAGCATCGGGCTCTGCGCCTGGTCCTGGTTCCAAAAATATGGGGGACAAAAAGAGTAGGGGTCCCCCGTATTTTTAAAACCAGCACCGGGCTCCACTAGCTGGACAGATAATGCCACAGCCGGGGGTCACTTTTATATAGTGCCCTGCGGCCGTGGCATCAAAAATCCAACTAGTCACTCCTGGCCGGGGTACCCTGGGGGAGTGGGGACCCCTTCAATCAAGGGGTCCCCCCCCCCAGCCACCCAAGGGCCAGGGGTGAAGCCCGAGGCTGTCCCCCCCCCCCATCCAATGGGCTGCGGATGGGGGGGCTGATAGCCTTTGTTGTAAAAGAAAAGATATTGTTTTTAGTAGCAGTACTACAAGTCCCAGCAAGCCTCCCCCGCATGCTGGTACTTGGAGAACCACAAGTACCAGCATGCGGCGGAAAAACTGGCCCACTGGTACCTGTAGTACTACTACTAAAAAAATACCCAAAAAAAGACAAGACACACACACCGTGAAAGTATAATTTTATTACATACATACACCCATACATACATACTTACCTTATGTTCCCACGCAGGTCGGTCCTCTTCTCCAGTAGAATCCAAGGGGTACCTGTTGAAGAAATTATACTCACGAGATCCAGGGGTCCAGGCTCCTCGGGAAATCCAGGGGTAATCCACGTACTTGAAAAAAATAACAAAACGGTGTCCCGACCACGAACTGAAAGGGGACCCATGTTTGCACATGGGTCACCTTTCCACGAATGCCAGAAACCCACTCTGACTTCTGTCTAAGTGGGTTTCTTCAGCCAATCAGGGAGCGCCACGTTGTAGCACTCTCCTGATCAGCTGTGTGTGGGAACTTTCTTGCTCAGCGGTGACGTCACTTTAGGTCAACCGCAGGGCAGAAAGTTCCCAGCATTGGTTACAATGTAGCGCATAGGCGCTACATTGTAACACTGCCGTGTGCTGCCTGTCAGTGAGGACAGGAGCACACAGCTGATCAGGAGAGTGCTACAACGTGGCGCTCCCTGATTGGCTGAAGAAACCCACTTAGACAGAAGTCAGAGTGGGTTTCTGGCATTCGTGGAAAGGTGACCCATGTGCAAACATGGGTCCCCTTTCAGTTCGTGGTCGGGACACCGTTTTGTTATTTTTTTCAAGTACGTGGATTACCCCTGGATTTCCCGAGGAGCCTGGACCCCTGGATCTCGTGAGTATAATTTCTTCAACAGGTACCCCTTGGATTCTACTGGAGAAGAGGACCGACCTGCGTGGGAACATAAGGTAAGTATGTATGTATGTGTGTATGTATGTAATAAAATTATACTTTCACGGTGTGTGTGTCTTGTCTTTTTTTGGGTATTTTTTTAGTAGTAGTACTACAGGTACCAGCGGGCCAGTTTTTCCGCCGCATGCTGGTACTTGTGGTTCTCCAAGTACCAGCATGCGGGGGAGGCTTGCTGGGACTTGTAGTACTGCTACTAAAAACAATGTCTTTTCTTTTACAACAAAGGCTATCAGCCCCCCCATCCGCAGCCCATTGGATGGGGGGGGACAGCCTCGGGCTTCACCCCTGGCCCTTGGGTGGCTGGGGGGGGGGGGGACCCCTTGATTGAAGGGGTCCCCACTCACCCAGGGTACCCCGGCCAGGAGTGACTAGTTGGATTTTTGATGCCACGGCCGCAGGGCACTATATAAAAGTGACCCCCGGCTGTGGCATTATCTGTCCAGCTAGTGGAGCCCGGTGCTGGTTTTAAAAATACGGGGGACCCCTACTCTTTTTGTCCCCCGTATTTTTGGGACCAGGACCAGGCGCAGAGCCCGATGCTGGTTGCTTAAATATGGGGGAACCCTGTCATTTTTTCCCCCATATTTTTGCAACCAGGATCGGCTCAAAGAGCCCGAGGCTGGTTATGCTTAGGAGGGGGGACCCCACGCAATTTTTTTTTACAAAATAAGCACTTTCCCACCCCTTCCCACTGATATACATGCACGGATCTCATGGATCCGTGCATGCCTATCTAATCACGGGAAAAAAAATAAGGTCTGTTTTTTTTTAGCACTTTTTTACGAGTTGTAATTTTTCACGGCAGTGTTTGTTTGTTTTTTGCTTTGCACTTCTTAGTAAATTACCGAGATTCATACTTAAACAGCCGCGTTTTGACCGATGGTGTATTCATTCGTGATTTTTTTCCTAGGACTTCAAAATATTACGAATGCCCTCATCTCTGCCGTGATTAGTGTAGAGATGAGCGCCGGAAATTTTTCGGGTTTTGTGTTTTGGTTTTGGGTTCGGTTCCGCGGCCGTGTTTTGGGTTCGACCGCGTTTTGGCAAAACCTCACCGAATTTTTTTTGTCGGATTCGGGTGTGTTTTGGATTCGGGTGTTTTTTTCAAAAAACCCTAAAAAACAGCTTAAATCATAGAATTTGGGGGTAATTTTGATCCCAAAGTATTATTAACCTCAAAAAACATAATTTACACTCATTTTCAGCCTATTCTGAACACATCACACCTCACAATATTATTTTTAGTCCTAAAATTTGCACCGAGGTCGCTGTGTGAGTAAGATAAGCGACCCTAGTGGCCGACACAAACACCGGGCCCATCTAGGAGTGGCACTGCAGTGTCACGCAGGATGTCCCTTCCAAAAAACCCTCCCCAAACAGCACATGACGCAAAGAAAAAAAGAGGCGCAATGAGGTAGCTGTGTGAGTAAGATTAGCGACCCTAGTGGCCGACACAAACACCGGGCCCATCTAGGAGTGGCACTGCAGTGTCACGCAGGATGGCCCTTCCAAAAAACCCTCCCCAAACAGCACATGACGCAAAGAAAAAAAGAGGCGCAATGAGGTAGCTGTGTGAGTAAGATTAGCGACCCTAGTGGCCGACACAAACACCGGGCCCATCTAGGAGTGGCACTGCAGTGTCACGCAGGATGGCCCTTCCAAAAAACCCTCCCCAAACAGCACATGACGCAAAGAAAAAAAGAGGCGCAATGAGGTAGCTGACTGTGTGAGTAAGATTAGCGACCCTAGTGGCCGACACAAACACCGGGCCCATCTAGGAGTGGCACTGCAGTGTCACGCAGGATGTCCCTTCCAAAAAACCCTCCCCAAACAGCACATGACGCAAAGAAAAAAAGAGGCTTTTTACTGATATTTGGTGTTTTGGATTTGACATGCTCTGTACTATGACATTGGGCATCGGCCTTGGCAGACGACGTTGCTGGCATTTCATCGTCTCGGCCATGACTAGTGGCAGCAGCTTCAGCACGAGGTGGAAGTGGATCTTGATCTTTCCCTAATTTTGGAACCTCAACATTTTTGTTCTCCATATTTTAATAGGCACAACTAAAAGGCACCTCAGGTAAACAATGCAGATGGATGGATTGGATACTAGTATACAATTATGGACGGGCTGCCGAGTGCCGACACAGAGGTAGCCACAGCCGTGAACTACCGCACTGTACTGTGTCTGCTGCTAATATATAGACTGGTTGATAAAGAGATAGTATACTCGTAACTAGTATGTATGTATAAAGAAAGAAAAAAAAACCACGGTTAGGTCACTGGTATATACAATTATGGACGGGCTGCCGAGTGCCGACACAGAGGTAGCCACAGCCGTGAACTACCGCACTGTACTGTGTCTGCTGCTAATATATAGACTGGTTGATAAAGAGATAGTATACTCGTAACTAGTATGTATGTATAAAGAAAGAAAAAAAAACCACGGTTAGGTGGTATATACAATTATGGACGGGCTGCCGAGTGCCGACACAGAGGTAGCCACAGCCGTGAACTACCGCACTGTACTGTGTCTGCTGCTAATATATAGACTGGTTGATAAAGAGATAGTATACTCGTAACTAGTATGTATGTATAAAGAAAGAAAAAAAAACCACGGTTAGGTCACTGGTATATACAATTATGGACGGGCTGCCGAGTGCCGACACAGAGGTAGCCACAGCCGTGAACTACCGCACTGTACTGTGTCTGCTGCTAATATATAGACTGGTTGATAAAGAGATAGTATACTCGTAACTAGTATGTATGTATAAAGAAAGAAAAAAAAACCACGGTTAGGTCACTGGTATATACAATTATGGACGGGCTGCCGAGTGCCGACACAGAGGTAGCCACAGCCGTGAACTACCGCACTGTACTGTGTCTGCTGCTAATATATAGACTGGTTGATAAAGAGATAGTATACTCGTAACTAGTATGTATGTATAAAGAAAGAAAAAAAAACCACGGTTAGGTCACTGGTATATACAATTATGGACGGGCTGCGGAGTGCCGACACAGAGGTAGCCACAGCCGTGAACTACCGCACTGTACTGTGTCTGCTGCTAATATATAGACTGGTTGATAAAGAGATAGTATACTCGTAACTAGTATGTATGTATAAAGAAAGAAAAAAAAAACACGGTTAGGTGGTATATACAATTATGGACGGGCTGCCGAGTGCCGACACAGAGGTAGCCACAGCCGTGAACTACCGCACTGTACTGTGTCTGCTGCTAATATATAGACTGGTTGATAAAGAGATAGTATACTCGTAACTAGTATGTATGTATAAAGAAAGAAAAAAAAACCACGGTTAGGTCACTGGTATATACAATTATGGACGGGCTGCCGAGTGCCGACACAGAGGTAGCCACAGCCGTGAACTACCGCACTGTACACTGGTTGATAAAGAGATAGTAGTATACTCGTAACAACTAGTATGACGACGGTATAAAGAATGAAAAAAAAACCACGGTTAGGTGGTATATAATACAATTATGGTTGGACGGACTGCCTGCCGAGTGCCGACACAGAGGTAGCCACAGCCGTGAACTACCGCACTGTACACTGGTTGATAAAGAGATAGTAGTATACTCGTAACAACTAGTATGACGACGGTATAAAGAATGAAAAAAAAACCACGGTTAGGTGGTATATAATACAATTATGGTTGGACGGACTGCCTGCCGAGTGCCGACACAGAGGTAGCCACAGCCGTGAACTACCGCACTGTACACTGGTTGATAAAGAGATAGTAGTATACTCGTAACAACTAGTATGACGACGGTATAAAGAACGAAAAAAAAACCACGGTTAGGTGGTATATATTATAATACAATTATGGATGGACGGACTGCCTGCCGAGTTCCGACACAGAGGTAGCCACAGCCGTGAACTACCGCACTGTACACTGGTTGATAAAGAGATAGTAGTATACTCGTAACAACTAGTATGACGACGGTATAAAGAACGAAAAAAAAACCACGGTTAGGTGGTATATATTATAATACAATTATGGATGGACGGACTGCCTGCCGAGTTCCGACACAGAGGTAGCCACAGCCGTGAACTACCGCACTGTACACTGGTTGATAAAGAGATAGTAGTATACTCGTAACAACTAGTATGACGACGGTATAAAGAACGAAAAAAAAACCACGGTTAGGTGGTATATATTATAATACAATTATGGATGGACGGACTGCCTGCCGAGTTCCGACACAGAGGTAGCCACAGCCGTGAACTACCGCACTGTACACTGGTTGATAAAGAGATAGTAGTATACTCGTAACAACTAGTATGACTATGACGACGGTATAAAGAAAGAAAAAAAAAACCACGGTTAGGTGGTATATAATACAATTATGGATGGACGGACTGCCTGCCGAGTGCCGACACAGAGGTAGCCACAGCCGTGAACTACCGCACTGTACTGTGTCTGCTGCTAATATAGACTGGTTGATAAAGAGATAGTATACAATACTACTAATATACTGGTGGTCAGGCACTGGTCACCACTAGTCACACTGGCAGTGGCACTCCTGCAGCAAAAGTGTGCACTGTTTAATTTTAAATTAATATAATATTATGTACTCCTGGGGGCTCCTGCTATAACAACCTGCAGTGCTCCCCAGTCTCCCCCACAATTATTATAAGCTTTGCCTTTTATACATTGATGTGCAGCACACTGGGCTGAGCTGAGTGCACACAGACTGAGTCACACTGTGTGACTGGCTGCTGCTGTGTATCGTTTTTTTTCAGGCAGAGAACGGATATAGCAGAGAACGGATATATTATATTAAAATAAATAAAAGTTAACTAACAACAACTGCACTGGTCACTGTGGTAAACTCTGTCTGACTCTGCACAATCTCTCTCTCTCTTCTAATCTAATTTCTAATGGAGAGGACGCCAGCCACGTCCTCTCCCTATCAATCTCAATGCACGTGTGAAAATGGCGGCGACGCGCGGCTCCTTATATAGAATCCGAGTCTCGCGAGAATCCGACAGCGTCATGATGACGTTCGGGCGCGCTCGGGTTAACCGAGCAAGGCGGGAGGATCCGAGTCTGCTCGGACCCGTGAAAAAAACATGAAGTTCGTGCGGGTTCGGTTTCAGAGAAACCGAACCCGCTCATCTCTAGATTAGTGTTTAGTAAATTACCGAGATGACACTTTGATGAAAAAACGGCATCTCGGTCAAAATCGGGAGCTTAGTAAATTAACCCCTTTGTCTTTAAACCAGCACTGACTGGCATCATGTGAGGCCTTCCCACAGTAAACACAGGACTGTTTCTGATATCAATAAACTGGATTGGGAGTACATTCTGGTGCCTTTTGCTGCAATTCTGATGCATCCCTGTTTGCAGTCTCCAGTGAAATAGCTATGGACAGTGCTCGCTCTAAAGTCAGGTCAGGCTCAGCCAGCAATTTCTTTTGTATACTTGCACTTTTCATCCCACAAACTAAACGGTCTCTTAGAGCATCTGATGTATCCAACAATGACGCAGCTATTAAGGAACTTTCTAAATTGTTAGCTGCCGCACAACACATTTTCCAACCAAGGATAGGCACGTTAAAGGACATTAAGGCCAGTATAGAGTTGGATCCACATGCCGTTCCAAAGTTTTGTAAAGCTCGCACAGTACCTTATCCCATCCTCGTCGCCAGTGTTAAATCTGTTACTTATATTTCAATAAGAGTATTTAATGTAACCAGGACACAGGGAGTGTTGCATGCTTCTTTACTGGAGATGAACAGGAAACTAAAGAACACAGAAATAGATTCATACACCAACTAATACAAATACAAAATAAGATCCGTTGTAACCTTCCACCAGAACACATATACAGCAATTAGTGATGTGCACCGGACATTTTTCGGGTTTTGTGTTTTGGTTTTGGATTCGGTTCCGCGGCCGTGTTTTGGATTCGGACGCGTTTTGGCAAAACCTCACCGAAAATTTTTTGTCGGATTCGGGTGTGTTTTGGATTCGGGTGTTTTTTTCAAAAAACCCTAAAAAATTGCTTAAATCATAGAATTTGGGGGTCATTTTGATCCCATAGTATTATTAACCTCAATAACCATAATTTCCACTCATTTCCAGTCTATTCTGAACACCTCACAATATTATTTTTAGTCCTAAAATTTGCACTGAGGTCGCTGGATGGCTAAGCTAAGCGACACAAGTGGCCGGCACAAACACCTGGCCCATCTAGGAGTGGCACTGCAGTGTCAGGCAGGATGGCACTTCAAAAAAATTGTCCCCAAACAGCACATGATGCAAAGAAAAAAAGAGGCGCACCAAGGTCGCTGTGTGACTAAGCTAAGCGACACAAGTGGCCGACACAAACACCTGGCCCATCTAGGAGTGGCACTGCAGTGTCAGGCAGGATGGCACTTCAAAAAAATTGTCCCCAAACAGCACGTGACATGATGCAAAGAAAAATTAAAGAAAAAAGAGGTGCAAGATGGAATTGTCCTTGGGCCCTCCGACCCACCCTTATGTTGTATAAACAGGACATGCACACTTTAACCAACCCATCATTTCAGTGACAGGGTCTGCCACACGACTGTGACTGAAATGACTGGTTGGTTTGGGCCCCCACCAAAAAAAGAAGCAATCAATCTCTCCTTGCACAAACTGGCTCTACAGAGGCAAGATGTCCACCTCATCATCATCCTCCGATTCCTCACCCCTTTCACTGTGTACATCCCCCTCCTCACAGATTATTAATTCGTCCCCACTGGAATCCACTATCTCAGGTCCCTGTGTACTTTGTGGAGGCAATTGCAGCTGGTGAATGTCTCCACGGAGGAATTGATTATAATTAATTTTGATGAACATCATCTTCTCCACATTTTCTGAAAGTAACCTCGTACGCCGATTGCTGACAAGGTGAGCGGCTGCACTAAACACTCTTTCGGAGTACACACTGGAGGGAGGGCAACTTAGGTAGAATAAAGCCAGTTTGTGCAAGGGCCTCCAAATTGCCTCTTTTTCCTGCCAGTATACGTACGGACTGTCTGACGTGCCTACTTGGATGCAGTCACTCATATAATCCTCCACCATTCTTTCAATGGTGAGAGAATCATATGCAGTGACAGTAGACGAAATGTCAGTAATCATTGGCAGGTCCTTCAGTCCGGACCAGATGTCAGCACTCGCTCCAGACTGCCCTGCATCACCGCCAGCGGGTGGGCTCGGAATTCTTAGCCTTTTCCTCGCACCCCCAGTTGCGGGAGAATGTGAAGGAGGAGATGTTGACGGGTCACGTTCCGCTTGACTTGACAATTTTCTCACCAGCAGGTCTTTGAACCTCTGCAGACTTGTGTCTGCCGGAAAGAGAGATACAACGTAGGTTTTAAATCTAGGATCGAGCACGGTGGCCAAAATGTAGTGCTCTGATTTCAACAGATTGACCACCCGTGAATCCTGGTTAAGCGAATTAAGGGCTCCATCCACAAGTCCCACATGCCTAGCGGAATCGCTCTGTTTTAGCTCCTCCTTCAATGTCTCCAGCTTCTTCTGCAAAAGCCTGATGAGGGGAATGACCTGACTCAGGCTGGCGGTGTCTGAACTGACTTCACGTGTGGCAAGTTCAAAGGGTTGCAGAACCTTGCACAACGTTGAAATCATTCTCCACTGCGCTTAAGTCAGGTGCATTCCCCCTCCTTTGCCTATATCGTGGCCAGATGTATAGGCTTGAATGGCCTTTTGCTGCTCCTCCATCCTCTGAAGCATATAGAGGGTTGAATTCCACCTCGTTACCACCTCTTGCTTCAGATGATGGCAGGGCAGGTTCAGGATTGTTTGGTGGTGCTCCAGTCTTCTGTACGCGGTGGCTGAATGCCGAAAGTGGCCGCAATTCTTCGGGCCACCGACAGCATCTCTTGCACGCCCCTGTCGTTTTTTAAATAATTCTGCACCACCAAATTCAATGTATGTGCAAAACATGGGACGTGCTGGAATTTGCCCAGATGTAATGCACGGACAATATTGCTGGCGTTGTCTGATGTCACAAATCCCCAGGAGAGTCCAATTGGGGTAAGCCATTCTGCGATGATCTTCCTCAGTTTCCGTAAGAGGTTGTCAGCTGTGTGCCTCTTCTGTAAAGCGGTGATACAAAGCGTAGCCTGCCTAGGAATGAGTTGGCGTTTGCGAGATGCTGCTACTGGTGCCGCCGCTGCTGTTCTTGCTGCGGGAGGCAATACATCTACCCAGTGGGCTGTCACAGTCATATAGTCCTGAGTCTGCCCTGCTCCACTTGTCCACATGTCCGTGGTTAAGTGGACACTGGGTACAACTGCATTTTTTAGGACACTGGTGAATCTTTTTCTGAGGTCTGTGTACATTTTCGGTATCGCCTGCCTAGAGAAATGGAACCTAGATGGTATTTGGTACCGGGGACACAGTACCTCAATCAAGTCTCTAGTTGCCTCTGAATTAACGGTGGATACCGGAACCACGTTTCTCACCGCCCAGGCTGCCAAGGCCTGAGTTATCTGCTTTGCAGCAGGATGACTGCTGTGATATTTCATCTTCCTCGCAAAGGACTGTTGGACAGTCAATTGCTTACTGGAAGTAGTACAAGTGGTCTTCCGACTTCCCCTCTGGGATGACGATCGACTCCCAGCAGCTACAACAGCAGCGCCAGCAGCAGTAGGCGTTACACTCAAGGATGCATCGGAGGAATCCCAGGCAGAAGAGGACTCGTCAGACTTGCCAGTGACATGGCCTGCAGGACTATTGGCTTTCCTGGGTAAGGAGGAAATTGACACTGAGGGAGTTGGTGGTGTGGTTTGCAGGAGCTTGGTTACAAGAGGTAGGGATTTAGTGGTCAGTGGACTGCTTCCGCTGTCACCCAAAGTTTTTGAACTTGTCACTGACTTATGATGAATGCGCTGCAGGTGACGTATAAGGGAGGATGTTCCGAGGTGGTTAATGTCCTTACCCCTACTTATTACAGCTTGACAAAGGCAACACACGGCTTGACACCTGTTGTCCGCATTTGTGTCGAAATAATTCCACACCGAAGAGCTGATTTTTTTTTTATTTTGACCAGGCATGTCAATGGCCATATTCGTCCCACGGACAACAGGTGTCTCCCCGGGTGCCTGACTTAAACAAACCACCTCACCATCAGAATCCTCCTTGTCAATTTCCTCCCCAGCACCAGCAACACCCATATCCTCATCCTGGTGTACTTCAACAGTGACATCTTCAATTTGACTATCAGGAACTGGACTGCGGGTGCTTCTTCCAGCACTTGCAGGGGGCGTGCAAATGGTGGAAGGCGCACGCTCTTCCCGTCCAGTGTTGGGAAGGTCAGGCATCGCAACCGACACAATTGGACTCTCCTTGGGTATTTGTGATTTAGAAGAACGCACAGTTCTTTGCTGTGCTTTTGCCAGCTTAAGTCTTTTCATTTTTCTAGCGAGAGGAGGAGTGCTTCCATCCTCATGTGAAGCTGAACCACTAGCCATGAACATAGGCCAGGGCCTCAGCCGTTCCTTGCCACTTCGTGTCGTAAATGGCATATTGGCAAGTTTACGCTTCTCCTCAGACGCTTTTAATTTTAATTTTTGGGTCATTTTACTGAACTTTTGTTTTTTGGATTTTACATGCTCTCTACTATGACATTGGGCATCAGCCTTGGCAGACGACGTTGATGGCATTTCATCGTCTCAGCCATGACTAGTGGCAGCAGCTTCAGCACGAGGTGGAAGTGGATCTTGATCTTTCCCTATTTTAACCTCCACATTTTTGTTCTCCATATTTTAATGTGTGGAATTATATGCCAGTATCAATAACAATGGCCTACTACTATATATACTGCGCACAACTAAAATGCACCACAGGTATAGAATGTAGATGGATAGTATACTTAATGACGACACAGAGGTAGGTACAGCAGTGGCCTTCCGTACCGTACTGCTATATATAGTATACTGGTGGTCACTGTGTCAGCAAACTGCAAAACTAAAATGCACCACAGGTATAGAATGTAGATGGATAGTATACTTAATGACGACACAGAGGTAGGTACAGCAGTGGCCTTCCGTACCGTACTGCTATATATAGTATACTGGTGGTCACTGTGTCAGCAAACTGCAAAACTAAAATGCACCACAGGTATAGAATGTAGATGGATAGTATACTTAATGATGACACAGAGGTAGGTACAGCAGTGGCCTTCCGTACCGTACTGCTATATATAGTATACTGGTGGTCACTGTGTCAGCAAACTGCAAAACTAAAATGCACCACAGGTATAGAATGTAGATGGATAGTATACTTAATGACGACACAGAGGTAGGTACAGCAGTGGCCTTCCGTACCGTACTGCTATATATAGTATACTGGTGGTCACTGTGTCAGCAAAACTCTGCACTGTACTCCTCCTATATAATATTATACTGGTGGTCCCGACTCCCCAGTCCCCACAATAAAGCAGCACACTGAGCACAGATATGGAGTGTTTTTCAGGCAGACAACGTATAATGGTGGTCACTGTCAGCAAAACTCTGCACTGTACTCCTCCTATATAATATTAATTATACTGGTGGTCCCCAGTCCCCACAATAAAGCAGCACACTGAGCACAGATATGGAGTGTTTTTCAGGCAGACAACGTATACTGGTGGTCACTGTCAGCAAAACTCTGCACTGTACTCCTGCTATATAATACAGCTGCTCCCCAGTCCCCACAATTAAGCAGTGTGAGCACAGATATATATGCAGCACACTGAGCACAGATATGGAGCGTTTTTTTCAGGCAGAGAACGGATAACTGGTGGTCACTGATCAGCAAAACTCTGCACTGTACTCCTCCTATATTATACAGCTGCTCCCCAGTCCTCCCCACAATGAATTAAGCAATAATGCACAATCAAATTCAACAGTAATGGAGAGGACGCCAGCCACGTCCTCTCCCTAACATTTGCAATGCACGAGTGAAAATGGCGGCGACGCGCGGCTGCTTATATAGAATCCCAATCGCGCGAGAATCCGACAGCGGGATGATGACGTTCGGGCGCGCTCGGGTTACCCGAGCCATACGGGAGAATCCGAGTATGGCTCAGACCCGTGTAAAAAGGGTGAAGTCCGGGGGGGTTCGGTTTCCGAGAAACCGAACCCGCTCATCACTAACAGCAATGGGAACTATATACACCACAAGGTTGATAATTTGTAGACTGGAGATGAAGGCGTGCTTCAGAATGTTGTACTGTTATTCTGCTGTAAGCAGGACTGACTGTGGCAGGGTCAGGACCAGGCTTTGCTGGGTATGCAGGCCACAAGTTGTGTTCTGCGGTTTGGAAAGGGCCTGTCACTCTGAGAAGGTCTCCTCTATGAGGGAAGGTGAAGCAGGAGGGAAGGAGAAGAGCAGACCCTTCTGGCGCCGCTCAAAACATCCTCACGTTCAAACTTGTGGTACTAGTTCCTAGGATTGTGTACATCTGCTCTACTCTATCATATGTCATTGTGGGGTATATTTATGACCCCCAGGGGGCGATATATCAAATATTGAAGAGCGATAAAGTTGAGAGAGATAAAGTACCAACCAATCAGCTTCTAACTGTTATTTTTCAACTAATAAAGTGACAGAAATAAAAACTGTATGATACTTTCTCCATACATGCCTACTTTTGAAAAAGCATTTCAGGGAGATTGTGAAAGTAACACCTATCAGCGAAGACGTATATGGTACATCTCAGAGGCGTGTCATAAACATGACTTACATCCACATGTGAATGAGCCCCAAAGTTAGTAAGATCTACTTGTTAAAGAAAAGACACTGGGGGTCATTCCGACCTGATCGCACGCTTCAGTTTTTCACAGCAGTACGATCGGGACTGAACTGCGCATGCGCCGCCACCGCAGTGCGCAGGCGCATCAATCCCTGGTGATAACCTTCGCCAGGGAGCGACAGAACTCACGAAGAAAGCGTTCACACCCGCAACCGCAAGAAGACTGACAGGAAGAAGCCAGCTGGAGGCGTCAACTGACCGTTTTCAGGGAGTGTCTGTCGGAACGCAGGCGTGCCCAGCCGTTTCGAGGGAGGGATCCTGACGTCAGCTCCTTCCTGGATGATCACAGCGAGTAAGTCCTAAACTGTGCAGCTCTCTGCACAAGCGAGTGCAGCCCTGCACTGCGATTCCCCCCTCCCTGTAGGTGGCGACTACCTGATCGCAGCA
Organism: Pseudophryne corroboree; assembly: GCF_028390025.1. NCBI lineage: Eukaryota > Metazoa > Chordata > Amphibia > Anura > Myobatrachidae > Pseudophryne > Pseudophryne corroboree. The sequence goes on from NC_086449.1 coordinate 250,303,684, forward strand.
GTGCTAAAAGTAGCCTGCTAGCGATCAGGTTGGAATGAGGGCCACTGTTTTTTTCTCTTCCGTCCTAGAGGATACTGGGGTTTTATTTAGTACCATGGGGTATAGACGGGTCCACTAGGAGCCATGTGCACATTAAGAATTTGATAGTATGGGCTGGCTCCTCCCTCTATGCCCCTCCTACCAGACTCAGTTTAGAAAATGTGCCCGGAGGAGCCGATCATGCTCCTGAAGAGTTTTCTGCATTTATTGTATATGTTAGTTATTTTCAGGCAGGGCTGGTTGGCACCAGCCTGCCTGCTTCATGGGACTTAGGGGGGAAAACAGCCCAACCTCTTGAAGGGTTAATGGTCCCATTCCCCGATGACAGGACACTGACCTCCTGAGGGAACTATTCGCAAGCCCCACCATGGCGACCGGGGTGGAATGGGTCTCCAGACACAGTACACAGCTGCGTCTCAGTACACTGTACACAGTACCCACACTGGCAAAAACAGCCTTAAAACGGGTTTCTCTCAAAAAGTGGGAATACCGCGTGCCATTAAAGGGGCGGGGCCTTCACTATGAGCGGATCCAGCAGTTCACCAGCGCCATTTTTCCTCTGCAGTGGACACAGACACTGACTAACAGGGACGCGCAGATCCTACGGAGAGACTCCAGATTACCTCAGCAGTACCAGGGGGTCATAGCAGGGGGGGAGAGAGATTATTAGTGTACTAAATCCCCTATCAGGGTACTTAATCTGCAACTTGGCTAAGCTTGGCATTAGCGATAAGGGCGTGGTAGGGGCTGGCTCCATATAACTCTGTGTCTCCCTGAAGGGCTCTTTGTGGGTTAATTGTGCTTAACCTTTTCCTGTGTGTGTGTGTGCTGTCACATTTACATTATGTCAGGCAAAGAGTATGTTTCTTGTACAGTGGAGTGTTCCTCTTCACCAGGGGGCTCACTACTGGGTAGTCAGGGCAGTGCACCTTCCCAGAATAGCGGTGCTGAACCGGAGTGGGTTAATTCCATTAAGGCAGGCATGTCCAAACTGCGGCCCTCCAGATGTTGAGAAACTACACATCCCAGCATGCCCTGACACAGCTTTAGCATTCTTTGACAGAAGAACTGTGTCAGGGCATGCTGGGATATGTAGTTTCACAACAGCTGGAGGGCCGCAGTTTGGACATGCCTGCATTAAGGGAATGATCTAAAATATTTCTACAAAGCTATCCCGCAATGAGAAAGAGACGCAATACTTAAGACAGACTGTGGATGAGTTTATGAATAGAGACTCAGTCCCCAAACCAGCGTCTCAATCCCCTCCCATTTGTCCGCAAAAACAATCCCTGGCCCATATCCTGCAGTCTGACTCTGACGCTGACGGATCAGACATGGAGGAGGGTGAGGTGGATTTGGAGGGGGATGCTACTCTGTCACAGGGAATAGAGGCTCTTATAGAGGCTATCAGAGATGTTCTGTAAATTCCTGAAAAGGTGTCAGAGGAGTGTGAGGAATCTTATTTTAATTTAAAAAAGAAGTCCTCAGTCACTTTTCCTGCATCAAAGGAATTGGATACCCTGTGAATAACCATGGGTAAATCCTGATAAGAAATTTCAAATCCCTTAAAGGTTGCTCTTATCTTATCCTTTTCCTCTAGAGGATAGGGAAAAATGGGAAAATCCACCAATAGTGGACGCATCAGTCTCTAGGCTGTCACGTAAAATTGTATTGCCTGTCCCTGGTGCAGCCTCCCTAAAAGATACGGCTGAACATAAAATTGAGACTACACTTAAATCATTGTACACAGCTGCTGGAGTGGCCCAGAGACCCACTATTGCATGTGCGTGGATCACAAAAGCCATTGCTAAATGGTCAGGTAACCAAATTGAGGGGTTAGATTCCTTGTCTAAGGGGGATGTTGTTTTACTCCTGCAGCATATACAGGACTCTGCGAACTTTATGGTGGAAGCCATAAAAGATTAGTTTGCTTAATGCACGCACCACCACTAAGGCAGTGTCAGCATACAGAGGCTTGTGGCTACACCAGTGGACTGCTGGAAAGGCGTGGAAGGCCTGTCATTCACAGGAGAGGCCTTGTTTGGAGACAGACTAGACAAACGGATCTCCAGAGCTACTGCGGGTAAGTCTACGTATCTTCCTTCCGCAGCTCCCACAGCCAGGAAAGCTTATTCAGCTTCAAATTTACAGTCCTTTCGGACAGCCAAGTTTAAGGGAGAATCCAGAGGTGCTTCTACATCTTCCAGAGGTACAAGAGGTAAACCATGCAAACCAGCAACTGCAGGTGCTCAGGAACAGAGCTCAGGCTCTGCTTCCTCAAAGCCTTCAGCATGACGGTGGACCGCGATGCCTGGATTGCTGTCAGGTGGGAGCCCGACTAAAATTCTTCAGTCACATCTGGTCAAGTTCGTGCCGGGATCCCTGGGTCATAGATCTTATTTTCCAGGGCTACAGACTGGAGTTCCAAGACCTCCCACCTCACAGATTCTTCAAATCAGGCTTACCAGCTTCACAAGAGGCAGTATAACTTTACAGCAGGCCATCCAAAAACTGGTACAGACTCAAGTCATTGTTCCAGTTTCACCTCATCTGCACAACAAGGGGTACTATTCCAACTTGTTTGTAGTACCGAAACCGGGCGGTTTGGTACGGCCAATTCTGAACCTGAAGTCCTTGAATCCATTCTTAAGAGTGTTTTAGTTCAAAATGCAGTCTTTGAGAGCGGTGATCTGAGGTCTGGAGGAAGGGGAATTCCTAGTGTCTCTGGATATCAAGGATGCGTACCTTCACATTCCGATCTGGCCGCCTCATCAGGCTTATCTACGGTTTGCACTGCAGGACTATCACTACCAGTTCCAGGCCCTGCCATTTGGTCTCTCCACGGCACCGAGGGAATTTACCAAAGTGATGGCAGAGATGATGTTTCTCCTTCGCAAGCAAGGAGTGAACATTATTCCATACCTGAACAACCATCCAGGGAGAGGATGCTGGACAGCATTGGCCTCTCAACAAAACTTCTTCAGGAACACGGGTGCATTCTGAACCTTCCGAAATCTCACCTAGAGCCAACATGGATGCTCCCATTCCTGGGAATGATACTGGACATGGAGTCGCAGAAAGTGTTCCTTCCATTGGAAAAGGCATTGGTAATCCAGTTGGGATGTCCTGAAACCAACCCGGATATCGGTGCATCTATGCATTTGCCTTCTTGGTGGTCTCTTACGAGGTGCTTAAATATGGAAGGTTTTACGCATGACCCTTCCAGCTCGATCTGTTGGACAAATGGTCCGGATCGCATTTTCACATGCACCAGAGGATCCGTCTGTCGCCAAAAGCCAGGATCTCCCTTCTGTGAGTTCTCACCTCGTCGAGGGTCGGAGGTTCGGAATTCAGGCCTGGATCCTATTAACCACGGATGCAAGCCTCAGAGGTTGGGGAGCAGTCACCCAGGGGGTGCAGTTTCAAGGAAGATGGTCAAGTCAGGAAGTCATCCTTCCAATCAACATTCTGGAACTCGGGGTCACATACAACGCCCTTCTGCAGGCCTCTTATCTTCTTCACGATCAGGCTATTCAGGTCCAGTCGGACAATGTGACAGCAGTGACGTACATAAACTGACAGGGCAGAACGAAAAGCAGAGCAGCGATGTCAGAGGTGTCAAGAATTCTGCTCTGGGCAGAAAAAAATGCTGTGGCGTTGTCAGCGGTCTTCATTCCGGGAGTAGACATCTGGGAAGCAGACTTCCTCAGCAGACACGACCTGCACCCGGGGGAGTGGGGCCTTCACCCTGAAGTGTTCAGGTGCTTGACACATCGGTGGGGATCTCCACACATTGACATGATGGCCTCTCATCTCAACAAGAAGCTCAAGCGGTATTGTTCCAGGTCGAGAGACCCACAGGCAGTGGCGGTGGGTAGACTCCATGGGTCTATCAGATTGTGTACATGTTTCCTCCACTTCCTCTGATCCCAAGAATTCTGAAAAGAATAAAAAGGGAAAAAGTTCAAGCAATACTCATTGCTCTGGACTGGCTAAGAAGGGCCTGGTACGCGGACCTTCTGGAGATACTCCTCCAAGATCCATGGTCACTACCTCTTCGTGAGGATCTTCTGCAACAGGGCCCGTTCATCTATCAGGACTTACCGCAGCTACGTTTGACAGCATGGATGTTGAACTGCTGATTTTAGCCAAAAGAGGGATCCCTAACAAAGTTATCCCGGGATGGGGATAACATCTAACATTACCACCGTATTTGGAAGAAATACGTCTCTTGGTGTGAGAGCAGAAAATATTCTGCTGTGGAATTTCACCTGGGATGTTTCCTGCTTTATCTGCAGGCAGGTATGGATGTGGGCCTGCGTCTGGGCTCTATAAAAGTCCAGATTTCGGCCTTGTCCATTTTCTTTAAAAAACAATTGGCTTCTCTCCCTGAGGTCCAGACGTTTTTGAGAGGTGTTCTGCACATCCAACCTCCCTTTGTGCTTCCCACGGCACCTTGGGATCTCAATTTGGTGCTGCAGTTTCTCCAATCGGACTGGTTTGAACCGTCACAGGAGGTTGTCGTAAAGTACCTTTACGTGGAAGACCATCACACTGTTGGCCTTGGCTTCAGGAAGACGTGTGTCGGAGCTAGGGGCGTTGTCTCACAAGAGTCCCTACTTAATTGTTCATGAGGACAGAGCTGAACCTATTGTGGTTCCGGCTGTTACGGGCACCTCTGCTACTTCAAAGTCTTTGGATGTTGTGAGGGCTTTGAAGGTTTATGTAAAGAAACAGGAAATCCGACTCGCTGTTCGTTCTATATGATCCCAATAAAATTGGGTGTCCTGCTTCAAAGCAGACAATTGCACGCTGGATCAGGTTCACTATCCAGCCTGCTTATTCCACGGCAGGTTTGCGGGTTCCGAAATCTGTAGAGGCCCACTCTACTAGGTCGGTGGGTTCTTCCTGGGCGGCTGCCCGGGGTGTCTCGGCTTTACAGCTCTGCTGAGCAGATACTTGGTCAGGTTCGAACACCTTTGCTAAGTTCTGCAAGTTCGATACTTTGGCCTCTAAGGACCTTCAGTTTGGTCAGTCAGTTCTGCAGGAACTTCAGCACTCTCCCACCCGGTTTGGGAGCTTTGGTACTTCCCCATGGTACTAAATGGAACCCCAGTATCCTCTAGGACGTAAGAGAAAATAGGATTTAATTACCTACTGGTAAATCCTTTCCTCGTAGTCCGTAGAGGATACTGGGCACCCGCCCGGTGCTTCGTTCTTCCTGCACTGTTACTTGGTTAAGTATTGTTTGTTCAGCTGTTGCTGTTCCTGTTTAAAGTTGAGTTAGCATAGCTTTCCTCGGTTTTGTGTGTGCTGGTTTGAAATCTCACCACTATCTTTATCCTTTTCTCAAAGTATGTCCGTCTCCTCGGGCACAGTTTCCTAGACTGAGTCTGGTAGGAGGGGCATAGAGGGAGGAGCCAGCCCACACTATCAAATTCTTAAAGTGCCCATGGCTCCTAGTGGACCCGTCTATCCCCCATAATACTAAATGGAACCCCAGTATCCTCTACAGACTACGAAAAAAGGATTTACTGGTAGGTAATTGAAATCCTATTTTTAGGATTTGTTTGTGTATTGTGTTTTACAAGAGGTTTCATATACTGTAAGTGGCCCCGAGAAACCCTGATTTAAAATGCACGTAGCCATAACCAATGCAGGAAAATTACACTGATGATCCTATTTGAATGCATGTATCTCTGAGTGAATGTCTCAACACACTGACTCAAATCTTGTAGATGTTCGAATGATTCGAGTCAGGAAAAGCTGAAGTGTTGAGACATGACACTCCCTGCAGCAGCCTCTCTCCCCAGTTCACACACACTCACATACAGCACAGCGCAGCCCACGTCTTTCTGCCGAGTCCTAAGTGACTCCTGGTCTCAGGATCCGCCCCTTGTCTCTCCCCCAGGCGATGGTTCTCCTCTCCTGATGAGTCCTGAGTGACTCCTGGTCTCAGGATCCGCCCCTTGTCTCTCCCCCAGGCGATGGTTCTCCTCTCCTGATGAGTCCTGAGTGACTCCTGGTCTCAGGATCCGCCCCTTGTCTCTCCCCCAGGCGATGGTTCTCCTCTCCTGATGAGTCCTGAGCAACTCCTGGTCTCAGGATTCGCCCCTTGTCTCTCCCCCAGGCGATGGTTCTCCTCTCCTGATGAGTCCTGAGTGACTCCCGGGCTTAGGATCCGCCCCCTTGTCTCTCCTCCAGGCGACAGCTCTCCTCTCCTGATGAGTCCTGAGTGACTCCTGGGATTAGAATCCACCCCTTGTCTCTCCCCCAGGTGATGGTTCTCCTCTCCTGATGAGTCCTGAGTGACTCCTGGTCTCAGGATCCGCCCCTTGTCTCTCCCCCAGGCGATGGTTCTGCTCTCCTGATGAGTCCTGAGTGACTCCCGGGCTTAGGATCCGCCCCCTTGTCTCTCCTCCAGGCGACAGCTCTCCTCTCCTGATGAGTCCTGAGTGACTCCTGGGATTAGGATCCACCCCCTTGTCTCTGCTCCTAGTCTCTCTGCAGTGCGATGCATTGAAGATGAGCCGTGAGCCATGACACTGTGTCGAGCCACTCCACTGAGCTGAATCACGTGACTCGACACACACCAGTGTCTTGGTTTGCCCATCTCTAGGCCCTCATTCCGAGTCGTTCGCTCGGTATTTTTCATCGCATCGCAGTGAAATTCCGCTTAGTACGCATGCGCAATATTCGCACTGCGACTGCGCCAAGTAATTTTACAATGGAGATAGTATTTTTACTCACTGCTTTTTCATCGCTCCGGCGATCGTAGTGTGATTGACAGGAAATGGGTGTTACTGGGCGTAACAGGCCGTTTTATGGGCGTGCGGGAAAAAACGCTACCGTTTCCGGAAAAAACGCAGGAGTGGCCGGGGAAACGGGGGAGTGTCTGGGCGAACGCTGGGTGTGTTTGTGACGTCAAACCAGGAACGACAAGCACTGAACTGATCGCAGATGCCGAGTAAGTGTGGAGCTACTCTGAAACTGCTAAGTAGTTTGTAATCGCAATATTGCGAATACATCGTTCGCAATTTTAAGATGCTAAGATACACTCCCAGTAGGCGGCGGCTTAGCGTGAGCAACTCTGCTAAAATTGCCTTGCGAACGATCAACTCGGAATGAGGGCCCTAATCTCTAACTAAATTTTTCCCCCCAAGGATGTAACAGCTACACATTGGGGGTAAGGTTCAATCAGGGAGATTGATGGACTATTCAGGGAGATTGATGGTATTTCAGGGAGTCTCCTGCAGAATGAGGGAGAGTAGGCAAATATGTCTTTCTCTTTCTCCACTTTATATCTATCTAAGGCTTGATACATCTCCCCCACAGACACATGGCACAAATAGATCTACATTGAGGTGGACGCCTCTTGAGGTGCAGCTGAATGAAGCTATGCATGCAGATGTGCTCGTGTTACCCATGTCTTTTCCTGCGTAAGCTAAAAGTGCAAATCAAACTCTATCAACCCCATAGTATATAACTAAAAGAAACAATTAACTTGTACTAAAAGTATATCCCATACAGGTAGGTACAGACAGTTCTTTACACAGAAATTAGAGCCTTGAGGTAATGTATTCTTTAACATGTGCAGATTTAATCCTATTATGTTGATTATACAAGATCCTTATAAAATGATAAATAAAGATTTATTCAGGAATATATTAACATAGTGCCACATTGTCAGACTAAAGGTAAAAACAATGTATGCATTAGGCTAATGTTGCACTTTAATAGCCCTTGGCATTTGTTTCCTTAGTGTGGCATTATGTCGGCGTCTGTGGCGGATTCTCATTTGTCCTCATCCAGCTTATTCTGATAACTGCATTTGCTCACACCTGGAACAAGAACTGGTGAGATTTCCTTCTGCTCAAAGAATTTGATTTAACTTTTACAGGATGATACATTATTATTTCGGACCTCTGACTGAGAAATGGCAATAGTAATAATCGGATTAATTAGTTCTACGTATACTGTACACTATTGTCACCACATGGGGGCAGTAAAGACAAGTTACCAGCAATAAATTAACTTTCCTTTTGTGCCATTTATGAGTCCATTCTTTAAGTCAATTCTTTAAACACTTAGGGGTAAATTTACTAAGGTGGGAGTTTTTTTAAAACTGGTAATGTTGCCCATAGCGACCAATTAGATTCTAGCTATTATTTTCTAGAAGCAGGTAGATAAATGTTAAGTAGGATCTGATTAGTTGCAAAAACTCCCACCTTAGTAAATTTACCCCTTAGAGCCTTATTCAGAGATGTACAAAAATACATTTGCAGCTGTGAATCTTTGCTCAGCAGCTGTGCAAAAACCTGCTAATATTGCAGCCTGGAAGCTGTATAGAGACGCTCAGAATCAGCCTACCTCTGCTATATGCCAGCGGATGATCTGTGACACTGAACTTACATGTAACAGCTGAATATTTTATGTGTACAATAACCACGGTCATAAAACACCTGCCTCTTCTCTTTCTCCCAGGCTGACCGGAGCACTGAAAGATAAGCGCTGGTATATTGCTGTGCTCATGACCACATTGCTGTTCTATTTTATTGCCTCCCTGGCCTTCTATTTCCTATACACGTACTTCACCCACCCAGCTGGCTGCCTCCTGAACAAAGGACTCATAAGCATTAACGTCAGCTTGTGTATAATCATGTCCTTCATTTCCATCACCCCTTGCGTACAGCTCAGTAAGTACAATATATATGTTTGGCTTCCCATTGCTTTATAGACGTTCACCAGTAAATCACGCAGGGTGAAAAGCTGTTTTACGCAGGGAGATTTTCCCTGTAACATGCATTGCTAATAATTACAGATGCTGGCACTGGCCACATACCATAACAGGTTAGTATAAGCCATTCCTTGAATTTCAAATAAAAAAAGAGCTAAGGGTGACACAGTCAAAACGGATTCATCCACATTCCAATTTACGCTGATACATAAGTAGTGTTTTTATGGAACACCACCCCTTTATATTATTACAATGACTCCACACAATGAGATCTCCTTTCTACATTGCTTCACAAACAAAGGTGCATCGATGCCCCTAGACCTACTCTATACACTTCCAGTGTCTTCAGTCTCCACCCAACACGACCCCTATGTCTGTGCAAACCACCGCCCTTTCTCTGGGTAAAACTGAGGACTGAGACACACTGTGGGTCCAAAACTGACCTTCACACTTTGCATATGGCCTTCATTGTATTTAACAACGTTTTGTAACAATATTTATGTAAAATGTTCCATACATTGACAAGATGTAGAATACTAGTTTGTAATTACTTAGGCTTACCATACTATCCTTTTAAATCTGGACACTCATAAATTACACAGGTTCTATGCTTGATTAAAACCAGGTAAAATGCATGCTTGAATTAAGCCAGCCACAGAACCTGTGTAATTCATGAATGTCCCTGTTTAAAAGGATAATATGTAAAGCCTATAATAACTATCCTAGGTGTAAAATACCACTGTGCAGGAAGCCATATCACCCAACCAGCAGCTGTGATTGTGTGATACCCCATTATAATAAGGACATTTTTTAAAACAGTGTATGGGCCAGTGCCATTTTAAATAAAGTTTATTTTAAACAACAACAACAAGAGCAGTTTGATGAGTGAGGGGAGAGTTGGTGAAGCCACATATGAGCAGAGATGAACAGCTGGGAAAGGGGAGACACATGAGCAGAAAGCTGATATAAGTAGCAGAGAGAGTGTCCCATCAAGGGGGCTGTGTCATGAATGCTCCCCTGACCTCAGAGAACTGCAGTGTAAGCAGGCAGAGCTCTGGAAAGACCACTTATACCCCTTTCAGACCGCCAGCTTGTAACCCGGGTTATTGAACATGAGCATGCATATCCCGAGTTGCTGTGCGGTCTGAAAAGTGCCAGAGGAAATATCCGAGGTAGAGCAACCCGGTATTTCAACCCTGGTAGTGACCAGGGTTGAACACAGTTTTAACCCTGGTCGCTGTGCGGTGTGAACGGGTTGCCAGGTCGATGCAACCCATTTCCCGTACACACTCTATGGATGGGCGGCGCTTGGAGGTCATCTGATCTCCAAGCGCCGCTTTTACATGCGTCACCGCTGACATCACCAGCCTGGCAATATGCCGAGCTGAGGACGCTACTGTGAAGGGGCCAAGGCAGGTCGCATCCGGGAAGCACCCCTGTATAGCTCGGGATCCGGTCTCTAGGTCGACTATTGGTCAATAGTAACAAGGTCGACAGGGTTGGAAGGTCGACAGGGTCTCTAGGTCAACTTGTTCTAGGTCGACATGAGTTTTTCACAATTTATTTTTTTAACCTTTGCATACTTAAAGATCCACGTGGACTATAATTGGGAATGGTAACCTGTGCCGGGCGCAGCGGCAGCAGAGCGAGGCACCTTGCCCGAAGCATGGCGAGTGAAGTGAGCCATGCGAGGTGACACAGTGCACTAACTGGGGTTCCCGGTCACCCTATGAAGAAAACAACACAAAAAAAACATTAAAAACTCATGTGGACCTTTTGACCTGTCAACCTAGACCATGTCGACCTAGAGACCCTGTCAACCTAGTTACTGTCAACCAATAGTGGTCGACCTAGACACTGTCTACCTAGTTACTATCTACCTTCCATACCACACCTGCACAGCTCCTGGGTGCGACCCGCCAAATGTGGTCTGAAAGAGGTATTAGAGAAGGAGGAGAGCGAGAGCCCGCCCGGCAAGGCTAGAGAGTAGCAGTCATTGGGGCAGATCCTACAGGTGCCTGACAGAGCGCAGTCAGCTTAATGTGCAAAGGAAACTTCTCATGTACAGTGGCCACGTAAAAAACTTATCAAAGAAAATACTAGCGGACACGTCTTTTACTTGCTGTTGTGCATTCAGACAGAAACACTAACAGCAAGTGTGGCTGCAGCATGACATATAGAAAGAAATATAATTTTACTTGTGGGACTGAAACTAGGAGATGTTCTTCACTACACCTTTGATATTGTTTTTCTTACCAAGTTTCAAGTATAGACAATGTAATTACTGGTGCCACTGCCTAACATCACTGGCCTCACAGTCCTCCACAGGAAACAGCATTACGACAACTTACTGCATGGAACTATTGACCCGGGCCTAATCAATTTACTTCATTGTGTGCCCATAAGATATATTAGCCATATACTGCATACATTTATAAGGCAATAACTCTCTTTGTGTAATATTGTTTCGTTTTCCAGCTCTGCTGCAATGACACTTAAAATCCCTCTGCTTTTTTATATAGAAAATAAAATAAATGTTCTTGTTATATAAAAATGTAAACCTACTATAACATGCTTGTCTTGTTCTTTGGCATTCTGAAGTTTAGCTGCTATTCTCCGCTGGTCAGGTCTATGTCAGTGTAACTGATTGCCTCCTGACCATCAAAGAAATAACCTTACCAGATTTATGTTTAATCTATTCTTCTAAATCACATAAGAGCCTGTAGTACTCCAGCAACCCCGCTAGTAATTCCATTGGCACAAATCATAGAATGAGGCCATGTGAGGGCACGACATTGGCTAGTTAGCATGTGAATGCTATTCTTGTATCTTGACATTTGTGCCCATAGAAACTCAGAGTAAACTCCTGCTTTGATGTTTATACCCCCAGCAGTTATGAGGCCACCAAAAAATTGGCAGGACCAGAAGCTGTGTTATCACCTATTGGATTCACAGCTCAGTCCATATCATTGCCTTTCAGTATGTTGGTAATTGTAATTTATTGCATCTTAATATTTGTGTAATATTAGTTTTCTGTTTTCTAGAGCAGCCTCGTTCTGGATTGCTGCAGTCCTCCATCATCAGCTGCTATGTCACATACCTTACGTTTTCAGCCCTTTCAAGCCGACCTCCAGAAAGAAGTCAGTGAAAAATTCACTATTTAAGAATAATAATAGATGATGCTGCATAGAACAAAACATTTCTGTCACTGTTATTGTGGTTTTATATACTGGCTGTGTCCTTGGTTGAACCATTGAAATCTAGAGCTGTCAGCATTGCTATATGTGCCAGTGTGAGATCACAATCCAGTTCACACTTTCCTAGTGCTCATTGTTTTGTAATAACAGAGATTGTGTTCACCGTGGGGGATTTATATCAAAGTTTTCCAGACAGATCAAACAGGAATTGTCAGCACATCACAGTGGAACACAGCTATTCTCTTACATGACAAGCACACACTCAACAAAACCTTATGTCCCTTTCTCTTTATAGCTTTGGACTAGTATTTTACCTCTTTATCATTGTTTTCTATTGATGTATGTGTTTTTATATCATCTAGTATGTTGCTATCACTCAATCCCAGTGTCTCTCACATTCTATAATTTCACTATATTTTTTCTTAGTATTGTTTAACTCTCTGTAAAACATTTCCATCAAGCTTTTGTCCCACTGTTTCTTTTTTATTTTTATATATATAGTTCTCCTACCAATTTGTCTGAAAATGTCTTTCTCTTGGTATCCCTGTGTTTTGCCCATAATACTTTTTGTGGTCTCTATCACTTAGAGACAGGCTCCTATGTAATGCGCATGCATGACAGCTGTCTGCACATGCACATTGCACTTTCGCCAGACAGTGACTCGGCAAAGTGTGGAAGGCTCTGCTGAAGCCAGAATGGCTTTTGCTAGATCCCCATAGCAGCCAAGTAAAGCTGGCGTAAAGCACCTAAACATTGGGAGCGCTTTCTTCTAATTGTTGCCTGGACTTTTAGTCCCGGAACAAAGTCATAACTAGACTTTTTGGTGCCCTGTGCCAGAGAGAGAATTGACCCCCACCCCCCACCCCCCACCCCCTTCATTTTTTTCCATAGGGACATAAGATGCATGCCCCGTTGGGAAGGGGCATGACAAGATTGATCCCAGAGAAAGCCCATGCTATGTTGCCCTTCCCACATTTTATAGGCCACTGCAAGAAAATGGATTTAGACACAAATCCTCTTTATACCACATTCATGCACTTATCTTGAGAGCTTGCTATTATTCAGTTACACTACGCTTTATTAAATAATACATTTCAATATACTCTCATATCAGGATTCAAACCAATAACCTGTTGAATTATAACCAAGCACCCTACTCATTGAGCTGTTTGAGCCTGCATAAAAACTATGAGAACTATATGAAGTTACTGGTACTTGTAAAAAAAAATAATCAGCATTGTAATTGAGCAGATCTATGTAGTGTGCAGCCACACATCCAATGCTTTGCAGCCACACACGACATAGATCTGCTCAGCTGCAATGCTGATAAAAAATTTTCACACAGTACAAAGTAAGCTTCAAATTGTTAGAATTCTCTAGCTTAGAATTCTCTATCTTTCTATGCAAAGGCAGATAGCTCAATGTATAGATTGTCTGACTGCAATGCCACAGGCAATGGGTTTAAATACCAGGTATGTTAGCATCTTGAAATTTTATAAAGGACAGTGTGACTGAATAACAAAGAAATCTCAAGTTAAGTTCATGAATGTTGTCTAGGTATTAGCTACAAAATGGGTCAGGGTAGGAGACAGGGGCCGTCAGGAGTTGCTGATCTTCAAATAGGGGGAAAGCTGCAAGTGAAAGTAATTAAAATAGATAATTGACAAGTGCGGCCAACAGCGCCCCCTACCCTGCAGCGTAATGTGCAGTGCCTCCTCCGCACACAGTTACGGCCCTGTCCCGGGGGCGGGGGGCGGGGGGCGGGGGGGGGGGGGGGGGGAACCTTCCCTTGGAACTGACAGCCCTGCTTGTGATTAGCAGAAGAAAGGACTTTCACTGTGCAGCCAGAACAAGAACTGGGGGCTTTCTGGGGGTGACGGATTTAAACCACACCCACATTAGATAAACCAAGCCCACATCACAATGTGCTAGTACAAAAGCTGGGGTCAGCTGCCTGTATTTGCCCCCCAGGCTGAAAGTTGCCAGCCAGCCAGCCCCTTTCATTTGGGGGTGTAAACCTGTCAACCTGGGACTTTCTAATTGACAAACTCTTTTACAATCTTATTATTAATATTTATTACTTTGAAATACTCTCCTTCTCAATCACTTTTATATATATTTATATTGCATTTTCTTTATAACTTTGCAATTTTTTTCCATGCACTTTCTTTCTAGCATTATATAATTTGATCATCTTTATTACTATCTGTGTGTGTGTGTATCGTTTTGTGTTATCATTTGTTGCACTTTCTCTTTCTTTGCAGGAGATGTGATAATCCTGGGAGAGTGATAGAGTGGAGAAGTTGCAATAAGTCATTTATCTTGCACAGTTATTGAACTGACTGAAGCTGGCTGGTTACTGTGAACAACTTATCTACTTTATCACTCTTCACGGCTTGGTACATCTCCCCCTATTCTTATGATTCTCGTTCTCATTTTGTGCATGTGTTCCTTGCAGTTCAGTACAGGGGGCAGAATATCACAGTGTGTTTCCCCAGCATCAGCAGAGATGGACTTCAGACAGAAGACACATCTATTGCTATTATCGGAGCCGCCATCATGTATGTGTGTGTCCTGTTTGCGTGGTAGGTACCCATGGATTCCTTACACTACATTACTGCACTAGTTACAAATATTTTATTGATAACAGAATTAGTACTTATAGACTAATACACCTGAAACTGCCTTTCTTCTCCGGGTAATGCATATAAATATGAGCACAAGGAAGAGTAATGATAAAACCTGATTATGGGGGGTCATTCCGAGTTGTTCGCTCGCAAGCTGCTTTTAGCAGCTTTGCACATGCTAAGCCGCCGCCTACTGGGAGTGAATCTTAGCTTATCAAAATTGCGAATGAAAGATTAGCAGAATTGCGAATAGACACTTCTTAGCAGTTTCTGAGTAGCTCCAGACTTACTCGGCATCTGCGATCAGTTCAGTCAGTTTCGTTCCTGATTTGACGTCACAAACACACCCAGCGTTCGCCCAGACACTCCCGCGTTTTTCCCAGAAACGGTAGCGTTTTTTCACACACACCCATAAAACGGCCAGTTTCCGCCCAGAAACACCCACTTCCTGTCAATCACATTACGATCACCAGAACGAAGAAAAAACCTCGTAATGCCGTGAGTAAAAAACCTAACTGCATAGCAAATTTACTTGGCGCAGTCGCAGTGCGGACATTGCGCATGCGCATTAGCGACTAATCGCTCCGTTGCGAGAAAAAAATAACGAGCGAACAACTCGGAATGACCCCCTATATAGGGCCTGGGGATAGATTGTGATCCAAACATGAATATAAACTAATGTTTGTTCTAAGGGGTATATTTACTAGAGTGCTGTTTTATAGAAGGGGAGATGTTGCCAATTCAATCAGATTGTACTTATCATTTATCTAGCACCTTCTAGAAGATAATAGCTAGAAACTGATTGGTTGCTGTGGGCAACATCTCCACTTCTGTAAATCCGCACTTTAGTAACTATGCCCCTAATTGTCCCAAACATGACCATACAAGAGTTAAAGGACTAATCCTTAGTGCCCATGCTAAGGTAGCACAGTGTGTGTGGCCATAGAGCCTTTGCCAAGTGGATAGGAGACTGGAGCCAAGTGCAGAGCCTTCGTGCTGTTTGCCAGTTCCCCACCTCCTTCAGTTACTGCATAAAAACACAATGGGGCATTTTGCAAATACGTGTTATGCAGTATCATTTGTTTCCTATATGTCACATACCCATATTTCTACTTATTAATTTATTGTATTTCTCTTATGGGTGATGCACTATGCTTACATACAGCCAGGGATGGACTGGAGCCTCTTTCCGGCCCTGGCATCCTTGTGTGCGCAAATGCCGAGAAAGGGGCGCACGGACACTTCAAATGGGGGAGTGCAGCGAGTCAGGGGGCGAGGACTCACGGCACGCCCCCATATTGCTTAGCAACGGGGCACTACGGCGGCAGGGGACAAAATAGAGAGCCGGGAGCTGCGCGCGGCGTTCCTGGCTCTCTGTGGACCAGACCAGCCCATCGGCCCTTCTGGCATTTGCCAGAAGTGCCAGTGGGCAGTCCACCCCTGCATACAGCACCTTAATATAACCTGCAGAAATATTTACTAAATATACTGAACCAGACAAGTGGTGGTGTTGCCCATAGCAACAAATCAGATTGTATCATTTTTCGGGGTCTCTTCATGAGGCAGTGAAAACTGTGGATACGTAAAGCAAGTGGTAAAGAACCAATTCACATTGAAGTAACATTTATAATTTGCATACTATAAAATCGTACAGAGCAGCAGATTGGTTGCCATGGACAACTTCTGCACTGGCTCACTTCTCCAGTCCTTTCACTGCTTCATGAATAGACCCCTTTGAATGCAATAGAGAAATGATAGCTAGAATCTGATTGGTTGCTATAGGCAACACCACCACTTGCCTGGTTTAGAAGCTTTAGTAAATCTACATGTGGTTGCATGTGCTAGTTATGGGGTATCGGCCGATCTAACCCCAGGACAGCCATGGGTTGACCTATTATTTTGTATTTTCTATACAAGAGAAACTCACAACTATTGACATAATGAAGCCATTACTCATGCTTGGACCATATTGAATAAACTAGGTGGCTCATCGCACCCTATGGGTGCTCTTCACATCTTCGCAAGGTGCTATGCCCCCTTAACCCTTCCATGCCCTTGGGGCGTGCAATATTTTTATTACATGGAGTATTACCTCCAAACATAATTTTGAGTGGTTAATAAATGCATGGACAAAGCGCCGCTGGGGTCCAAGGCCAGCGAGAGCCCCACTATGTCCTTGTGAGCAGGCGGGGAGACGGGCAGGGGCTGGCTGACCTGAGCCAGGGGAGATCTTGAGCGCGAAGGATAAAGCGGCGAAGGCGCAGCGGGCAGATCCCGGCAGCAGCACCATGGTCAGCGGCAGCATCGTGCCGGGTTCCGGGGCTCACAGGGGCGCGCTGACCGGGGCGGGGCAGACCTGAGCCGGGGAGATCCAGTGTGGGTAGGAGAAGGCAGCGGAGGCGCAGCGGGCGGACCCCAGCAGCAGCACCATGGTCAGTGGCAGCATCGTGCCGTGTCCCGGGGCTCACAGGGGTTCGCTGACGGTTGGGGCTAGATCCAAGTGGCCTAAGGGACCTTTTCCGTCAGGGGGAGGAGCCACGACACAAGGGGGAGGAGCTTCGCCAGCGGGACAGTTGCTCCAGTATCCACGCCACCAACTATTACCTTTAGTAATTAGGTGGCGAGCGAAGCGTGCCACCGTGCCCGAAGCGTGGCGAGCGAAGCGAGCCCGCGAGGGTACTTTTCGGGTACCTTGTTCGGCCGTAGCTCCTCCCCCTGGTGACGGGTCTCCTCCCCTAGGTACGTCAGAAGGTCTCTTCTCCCACTCCGATACAGAATCAACCGTTCGCTGACCGGGGAGCACGTTGTTTATGGGCGTTGCAGATCCCCCATGCTCCGGTCACAGGGTCCTGTCCTCCTGGCTACCGTGCAGTAGACAGTGGGCAGGGCTGGACACAGGGATCTAGCAGGGAGGAGTCCGGGAAAGGTCTGCAAACTTCACTTGGAGCAACAAAGTTCTGCAGAGGGGACACAGGGAGGACCGGGACGGTCCCTCCTGGCAGCACTGGGTAGATACATGGGACTGTATATGGGGCTGTGTGTTGTATATATGTGTATATTTGGCCAGATCTGTGACTCTCTGACTCCGCCCAGCATTGTGACTCCGCCCAGCATTATACACACAGTCACAGATCTGGGCTATTATATAGGCGATTACTGAGAAATGGTTTAAGTGCTCCGAACATTAGCAGCTGTAATCTAATATCCATTAGGGTACGTGTGTAGGGAATGAGGATGGCAGCAGTAAAATTATGCCCATGATTGGTGAAAACTTGAAAATATTTACAGTTATGTTAATATGGACGATAGTCGTTGGCAGCTGTTATAAATAATGGGGCTTATTGTACATAATGAAGCTCTGAGTGGAAATGCAGAAAGGTCATGAACAGAGCAACAAGAGATCCTTGGGGAACTGTTGGTTCTCCAGGCATGCAAAATATGTTTTCTAATTAAGCCAACAATATTAGATGTTCATAACACAGGTGCCGGCAGCAGCTGCCCTCTAGATATCTGTCCTCCAACGCACGCCGGCTTATGGACATCTGATAACTCGCTGGTTCTGTGAGAATTTCTAACTAAGTTGTATTGTTATGCAGCCAAGCCTTTTACTACTCTGCTTAACAAGTGGGAAGTGTCAGCAATAAAAAGACTGTGCCTATAAAATAAATGGGATGGAGAAATATCTCTTTTCTTCCTGAAAGTTATGAGACAGGTGTGGTCCAGCGAGCAGCAATCCATGGCTAGTCTGACACATACATATAGAGCTTTGTCTCTGCTAGTACATTATTTTACGTATATATATATATATATATATATATATATATATATTTCTCATACGTCCTAGAGGATGCTGGGGACAACATCAAGACCATGGGGTATAGACGGGATCTGCAGGAGACATGGGCACTCTAAAGACTTTTCATTGGGTGTGAACTGGCTCCTCCCTCTATGCCCCTCCTCCAGACCTCAGTTTTAGAAATATGCTCAGGTCGACTGGGTGCACTCTGAGGAGCTCTACTGAGTTTCTCTGAAAAGACTTATGTTAGGTTTTTTATCTTCAGGGAGTTCGGCTGGCATCAGACTCCCTGCTTCGTGGGACTGAGGGGGCAGAAGCAGAACCAACTTCCTCAGAGTTTCATGGCTCTGCTTCTGGCTGACAGGACACCATTAGCTCCTGAAGGGAACTGAACGATAGCCGTGTCTAGATGCTCACTCCCACAGCACGCCGTCACCCCCCTCACAGAGCCAGAAGTCAGAAGACAGGTGAGTATAAGAAGAATGATCTTCTATCAAGCAAGTGACGGCTGAAGTGCGGCGCGGCTGGCGGGAGCGCAGCGCGCCATTGCTGCCCACACAAACAGGCACTACAGGGTGCAGGGCGCGGGGGGGGGGCACCCTGGGCAGAAAGAAAATACCTCAAACTGGCTAAAAGGGGGCATAAGTTGCCGCTGGCACAGCCCTACCCCCGCCAGTATAAATATTACAGTGTTTGTATGAGTGTAAGGACGCGCCATTGCGGGGGCGGAGCTTCTTCCTCAGGCAGCCAGCACAGTACTCAGCGCCCTTTTCTCTCTCCTCAGGCTGCAGAGAACACGCTGGTCCTCTCCTCCACTTCTGACAAGTACAGGGTGCTATTAAGGGGGGGCACAAAGCGATTGTGGTGCATTTTATAGTGTATATTACAATTTAAAAAGCACTGTTAGTCTGTGGACATACTGTGTTCACAGGAAATACTGCGCTGGGATTGTGAACTGGCTGCTCCTATCCTGTGTCCCTCTGACAGATTTTACTGTGGGTCTGTCCCCAAAATAAGTCCCAGTGTGTCTGTTGATGTGCTGTACACGTGTGAGGCATGTCTGAGGCAGGGAGTTCCTCTCCGGAGGAAGCCATTTTAGGGACACAGAGTTGTAATGTGGTGGCGCTACCAGCACACCCAAGAGCCTGCATGGGTGAAAGAGTTACGTGACAGTGTGCATCTGATTAACCGTAGATTAGATAAGTCTGAATCTGCATGTTGGAGAAAATCTGTGGAAGATGTGATTTTTCAGGATGCTGTTATTCCTTATGTGGGGGGCCCCTCTGGGTCACATAAGAGACCATTTGCAAATGTTGTAAACACTGATACCGACACGGATTCTGACTCTTGTGTTGACGATGTAAATCCAGAGAGATAGATCATAAATTGGCAAAAAATATACAATATATGATTGTGGCTATACGGGACATGTTGGAGGTTACAGAAACCACTCCTGTACCTTAAGAGAAGGTGTATTTATGTAAGGAAAAGAAGTCCAAAGTCACGTTCCCTCCTTCACACGAACTAAATGCTCTGTTTGAAGGGATGAGGGTGAATCCTGATAAAAGATTTCGTATTCCCAAAAGGATTCACATAGCTTACCTTTTCCCGTCTGAGGACAGGAAAAAGTGAGAGTCACCCCCTGTGTTTGACAGTGCACTTTCCAGGTTGGCAAAGAAGGTAATTCTCCCTGCTCCTGGCACGACTTCTCTTAAAGAGCCGGCAGACCGCAAAATGGAAACGACATTGAAATCCATTTATGTTACCAATGGTACGCTGCTCAGGCCCACTATTGCCTGCGCATGGGTGAGTCACGCTATTGAAAAATGGTCAGAAGCGTGTCATCAGAAATTGACACGATTGATAAAGATGAGATACTCCTTAAGTTAGGGAATATCAAGGACGCTGCCGCTTACATGCTGGAAGCAATGAAGGATATTGGACTCTTGAGTTCACAGGCCGCTACCATGGCAGTATCGGCTAGGCGGGCGTTGTGGATTCGCCAGTGGAACGCGGATGCAGATTCCAAAAGAAACATGGAGGCTCTCCCATATAAAGGTGAGGCCTTATTTGGCGATGGCCTGGATGCGTTAGCCTCTGCGCCTGCACCGGCAAAAAAGACCTATCACCTGCAAATGCAGTCCTTTCGGCCCAATAAATACAAAAAGACAAGAGGTTCCCCCTTCCTTGCAGGTAGGGGAAGGGGAAGGGGAAAGAAGCCCACAGCGGCTCCAGGTTCCCAAGAGCAGAAGTCTACCCCTACTTCTGCCAAATCCCCAGCATGACGCTGGAGCTCCCTTGCGGGAGGCCGCGCGGGTGGGGGCACGTCTCAGACTCTTCAGCCAGGATTGGATTCTGTCTGGCCTGGATCCCTGGGTGTTGCAAATAGTATCCCAGGGGTACAAGATGGAGTTTCAAGATGTTCCCCCATGCCGATTTTTCAAATCGACCTTGCCAGTTTCTCCGTCATAAAGAGAAGCAGTAACAGCGGCAATCCAAAAAGTATGTCAAAACCAGGTCATAGTCCTGGTACCATTGTCACAACAAGGGAGGGGTTTTTATTCAAGCCTCTTTGTGGTTCCGAAGCCGGATGGCTCGGTCAGACCGATCCTAAATCTAAAGGATCTGAATTGTTACCTAAAAAGGTTCAAGTTCAAGATGGAATCACTTCAGGCAGTGATTGCCAGTCTGGAGGAGGGGGACTACTTGGTGTCGGTGGACATAAAGGATGCTTACCTGCATGTTCCCATTTATCCTCCTCACCAGGCTTATCTGAGATTCGCGGTTCAGGATTGCCATTACCAATACCAGACGTTACCTTTCGGTCTCTCCACGGCGCCGAGGGTATTCACCAAGGTGATGGCGGAGATGATGGTTCTCCTTCATCAGAACGGAGTCAATATAATTCCTTATCTGGACGACCTCCTGATAAAGGCGAGATCCAGGGAGCAGTTGTTACAAAACATATCACTCTCTCTGTCAATACTCCAGCAACACGGGTGGATCATAAATTACCCAAAGTCACAGTTGGAACCGACGACAAGGTTGTCTTTCCTCGGGATGATTCTGGACACAGAAGTTCCAGAGAGTATTTCTTCTGCTGGAAAAGGCACAGGAAATCCAGAAAATGGTAAAGCAGATATTGAAACCATCAAGTGTGTCGATCCATCAGTGCATTTGGTTGTTGGGGAAGATGGTGGCGGCCTACGAGGCCATATAGTTTGGCAGGTTCCATGCCAGAGTATTCCAGTGGGACCTGATGGACAAGTGGTCGGGGTCACACCTACACATGCACAGAAAGATAATCCTGTCGTTAAAAACCAGGAGTTCGCTCCTGTGGTGGTTGCACAGCTCTCACCTGCTAGAGGGACGCAGGTTCGGGATTCAGGACTGGGTCCTGGTAACCACGGATGCAAGTCTCCGAGGCTGGGGAGCAGTCTCTCAGGTAGAAAACTTCCAGGGACGTTGGTCACAACAGGAAGCCTGCCTCCACATAAACGTTCTGGAGCTAAGAGCCATTTACAACGGCCTTCAACAAGCGGTACATCTTCTTCAAGACCGTCCCGTGCAGATCCAGGCGGACAATGTAACAGCAGTCACATACATAAACAGGCAGAACAAAAAGCAGAGCGGCAATGGCAGAGGCGACAAAAATCCTCCACTGGGCAAAAAAACATCTACAAGCTCTGTCGGCAATATTCATTCCGGGAAGCAGACTTCCTCAGCAGACACGATCTCCATCCAGGAGAGTGGGGCCTCCACCAAGAAGTCTTCGCAGAGGTGACAAGTCTTTGGGGAGTTCCTCAAATAGACATGATGGCGTCTCATCTCAACAAGAAGCTTCAGAGATACTGTTCCAGGTCGAGAGACCCTCAAGCAGTAGCAGTGGATGCACTGGTGACCCAGTGGGTGTTTCCGTCAGTGTATGTCTTCCCTCCACTTCCGCTAACCCAAAAGTACTCAGGATCATATGAAAAACAAGGGTTCGAGCAATCTTCATTGCCCCAGATGGGCCAAGGAGGGCTTGGTACCCAGATCTTCAGCAGTTGCTCATAGAAGATCCTTGGCCTCTTCCTCCTCGAGAGGACCTGCTGCAGCAGGGGCCGTGCGTGTACCAAGACTTACCGCGGATACATTTGACGGCATGGCTGTTGAGCGCCGTATCCTAGCCAGGAAGGGTATTCCCGAGGAGGTCATCCCCACCCTTATTCAGGCCAGAAAGGGAGTAACGTCGAAACATTACCACCATATTTGGAGAAAATATGTGTCTTGATGTGAATCCAAGAAGGCTCCTACGGAAGAGTTTGAGTTGGGACGTTTTCTCCATTTTTTGCAGGATGGTGTGGAGGCGAGCCTCCAATTGGGATCAATCAAGGTCAAGATTTCGGCCTTGTCAGTGTTCTTCCAGAAACAATTGGCCTCTTTCCAGAGGCTCAGACCTTTGTGAAAGGGGTTCTGCACATCCAGCCTCCATTCGTGCCTCCAGTGGCACCATGGGACCTTAACGTGGTATTGCAGTTCCTTCAATCGGATTGGTTTGAGCCTCTAGAAAAGATAGAGTTGAAGTTTCTCACTTGGAAAGTGGTGATGCTTTTGGCTTTGGCATCCACAAGGCGGGTGTCTGAATTGGGGGCCTTGCCTCACAAGAGCCCTTACCTGATCTTCCATGAAGATAGGGCAGAGTTGAGGACATTTTCTTCCGAAGGTGGTTTCATCTTTCCACATAAACCAACCTATTGTAGTGCCAGTAGTTACTAACACATTCACTGATTCAAAATCTCTAGATGTGGTTAGAGCTTTGACAATCTATGTCGCTAGAACGGCTCGTATACGGAAAACAGAGGCTCTGTTTGTCCTGTATGCTCACAACAAGATTGACTGTCCTGCTTCCAAGCAGACTATTGCACGTTGGATTAGAAATACGATTCAGCAAGCTCATACTACGGCTGGTTTGCTGTTACCGACGTCGGTAAAGGCCCACTCCACTAGGAAGGTGGGCTCATCCTGGGCGGCTGCCCGGGGGGTCTCGGCATTACAACTTTGTTGAGCAGCTACTTGGTCAGGGTCAAACACATTTGCTAAGTTCTACAAGTTTGACACCTTGCCTGATGAGGACCTCAAGTTTGGTCAATCGGTGCTGCAGGGTCATCCGCACTCTCCCGCCCGTACTGGAGTTTTGGTATAGACCCCATGGTCTTGATGTCGTCCCCAGCATCCTCTAGGACGTATGAGAAAATAGGATTTTTATAACCTACCGGTAAATCCCTTTCTCCTAGTCCGTAGAGGATGCTGGGCGCCCATCCCAGTGCATACCTGCAGTTTAGTTATTAGAGTTACACAAGTTGTGTTTTCTTGGTTTCAGCATGTTGCTGCAATTGGTTCATGCCTGTTGGCATGTGTTATGTTGAATGCCATGTGTGCGGCATGGTTGAGGGTGTGAGTTGGTAGATATCTCACCACTAGTTAAGTAATTCCTTTCCTCGAAATGTCAGTCTCCCTGGGCACAGTTCCTACAACTGAGGTCTGGAGGAGGGGCATAGAGGAAGGAGCCAGTTCACACCCAAAAGTCTTTAGATTGCCCATGTCTCCTGCGGATCTCATCTATACCCCATGGTCTTGATGTCGTCCCCAGCATCCTCTACGGACTAGGAGAAAAGGATTTACTGGTAGGTTATCAAAATCCTATTATATATATATATATATATATATACTAGGTGCTTCATCGCGCCCTACGGACGCTCTTCACACCGTCGCAAGGGGCTATGCCCCCTTAACCCTTGCATGCCTTTCTGGGGTTCAATATTTGTATTATATGGAGTATTACCTGCATGTGGTGGAGGGGAAGGTGCAGAGGTGTAGTGCATTGGGAAGGAGTCTGGAGGCGCTGTGGGTACTGTACCTGCCAAAAAGGTAGTTGGAGGGTATGCAGTAACAGGGCCAGGACAGGGGTAACAGGGTCAGAACAGGGGTGACGGGGCCAGGACAGGGGTGATGGGGCCAGGACAGGGGTGACGGGGCAAGGACAGGGGCGACGGGGCCAGGACATAAATGACAGGGCCAGGATAGGGGTGACAGGGCAAGGATAAGGGTGAAAGGGCCAGGATAAGGGTGAAAGGGCCAGGATAAGGGTGACAGGGCAAGGCCAGGGGTGACAGGGAAAGGCCAAGGGTGACAGGGACATGACAGAACACAGGGCATGGGAGAGATTGGTATTAGGGACAAAACAGTGGTGACAGACAGATGTGTCTTACCAGAGTCACTGCTGCTGGCTGCTGATGTTCCACTCCAACCTGTTGGGATCTGCTGCTGGTGGAGACTTGGCATGGCTGACTCTCTCAGGCTGGAGTCCTGCTTCATCTGCCCGTCCGCAACCCTCCCCCCCACTCCTCAGTCACACACCATGGACCTCGCACGGCTGCCGGGCACTGTGGTAAGGGGAGACTGAGAGTGACTGGTTAGCCCCCAGGAGACGCTGCGGCTGGAGGGAGGAGGGGTTCACAGCATGCACGCAGCGTGGACCTCACGGCTGCGGGGCACTGTGGTAAGGGGAGACTAGGAGTGACTGGTTAGCCCCCAGGAGACGCTGCGGCTGGAGGGAGGAGGGGGTCGGAGCCTGCAAGCAGCGCGGACTTCTGCAGCGCTGCCCGCCGGCTAAAGTGTGAGAAGGAGCTGGGCGCACCTCACTGCGGGCGGCAGCGCTTCAGCTAGCCCCACAAAACTGCAACTAAGAAGCGTGGAGTGTGCCAGAAAGTGACGCTTCTCCGTGCCAGAGAGCCCCTGCTGAGAATGCTGATGTGGTGGGTCAAGCACACAGTTAGCCGGTGGCCGTCTGTCTGTACAGCATACCCCCTCACACACCCCCATACCTCCCAACGCACAGCGTCTATTTAGTGAAGACAGGAGGGGAGGGGTCATCAGGGGGTACGGATTAAGGGGGGGCCCGGCACCAGAGCTGGATTAAGGGGGGGCCCACAGTTTTAGGGCCCCCCCCCGGCTGGAGTAGATCTGTCCCAGCTCTGAAGCTCCCCCGTCCTGCCAGCAACAGCAGCAGCATTGTGCTACAGTCAGCACACGCTGCTGCGTTTTGGCAGGTCTGTGGTGTTGCAGGGAGGCAGCAGCCTCCCTGTTTTCTTCTGCCTGTGCGGGTGTGTAGGGGAAAGCGACCACCCCCTCTGGATTTACCCCTAGCTGACGGGCCAAAATCCCATTAAAAAAAAATCCCGGAATTTGCATAAGGGGGCGTGGTCACTTGTCCCGCGATTAGGCCTCGCCCCTGAACCCGCAGCAGGTACAGCAATGAGATAGTGCCCCCCTGTCTCAAGTGCCCTGGGCCCCCTGAACTCATATTCCGCCCCTGGGGGCATGCCAGCAGCTCACAGAGCGCTGGGCATGCCCCCTCACTGACGAAAACAGGGGCATGGCTCGTGATCGTGGGTCCTCCGCGAAGCCACGCCCCCTTTTCGCCGCGCGTGTGTCCCCCCTTCTGCCTGAAGAAAGTTGGGAGGTATGCACCCCTGCCAGTGCCGTAACTAGGCATTTTAGCGCTGTGTGCAAGAAACGACATTGGCGCCCCCCCCCCCATGTAAGATAGGGGCAGTGAAAAATATATAGGGGCGTGGATTCATGGGGAAGGGGCGTGGCCACAAAATAATAACAATTCATACTATGGTGCACAGTAGTCTCCATTATTCAAATTACGCAGCACAGTAGCACCACTACACCAGGTAGAGCCCCTTTTATACATTACAGCAGACAGCGTCCCCCTTTTTACACATTACAGCAGACAGTCCCCCTTTTTACACATTGTGGCAGCCAGTCCCCCTTTTTACACATTTCGGCAGACAGTGTCCCCGTTTTTACACATTACAGCAGACAGCGTCCCCGTTTTTACACATTACGGCAGACGGTGTCCCCCTTTATACACATTGCGGCAGCCAGTCCCCCTTTTTACACATTACGGCAGCCAGTCCCCCTTTTTTACACATTGCGGCAGCCAGTCCCCCTTTTTACACATTGCGGCAGCCAGTCCCCCTTTTTACACATTACGGCAGCCAGTCCCCATTTTTACACATTGCGGCAGCCAGTCCCCGTTTTTACACATTGCGGCAGCCAGGCCCCCTTTTTACACATTGCGGCAGCCAGGCCCCCTTTTTACACATTGCGGCAGCCAGGCCCCCTTTTTACACATTATGGCAGACGGTGTCCCCCTGAGAGAGAGAGAGATACTTACCATCTCCCCGCTGACAGGCTCCTCGTGCAGCTCCCTCGGTGCAGGCAGGGGAGAAGAAGGAGGAGGGAGTGGGACTGGAGCCGCAGCAGCGCTATGTCATTAGTAGTAAGCGCCGCTGCAGCTGTCCCCTCTCCTTCCGTATTGGCTGCCCGACGCTGCTGTGGATGCTGGGATGGAGGAACCGCATCCCAGCACGGAAGGAGAGGGGACTGCTGCAGCGGCGCTTACTACCAATGAAATAGCGCTGCTGCGGCTCCAGTCCCCCTCCCTCCTCCTCCTTCTCCACTGCCCGACGCTGTAGCTCTCCTCCACAGCGCGGCGGCGCACGGCGCAGACTTCAGAGGCGGCATGTAATGAGTCAATTTGACTCATTACATGCCGCTGGCCGGGCGCCCTCAGGGCAACTGCGCTGTGTGCCAAGCCCACTTGGCACACACGTAGTTACGGCCCTGACCCCTGCCTGTGCCATGCCCATACCATCTGCTTCTGCTCCTACTCTCCTATAGATTTGCCCAGATCTGTGACTCATTTGACTAACTCCGCCCAGTGTTGTGACTAGCCCAGCGTTAGCAAATGAGTCACAAAGTCACAGATCTGGGCTGATATATAGGAGATATAATATGTGTGACCCCTAAAACAATGGGATCATTATTTTGTATGCTCAAAAATACTGCAAGGGCTGTTATCTGTAGTGCTTTATATGCAGTCATTTGACTGCCCTCATGGGACTATGGAGGTCATTCCGAGTTGATCGTAGCTGTACTAAATTTAGCACAGCTACGATCATTCACACTGACATGCGGGGGGACGCCCAGCACAGGGCGATGCCTTTACACTTCAAGAGTAGCTCCCGGCCAGCGCAGATTTAGCGTGCTGGCCGGGAGCTACTCATCGCTCCCCGGCCTGCAGCAGCTGCACGTGACGTCACGCAGCCGCTGCGGCCCGCCCCCCATCCGGCCCAGCCACGCCTGCGTTGGCAGGACCGCTCCCACGAAACGGCGGCCAACGCCGCCGTTCCGCCCCCTCCCGCCCAGCGATCACCTCTGCCTGTCAATCAGGCAGAGGTGATTGCAGCCCTGCTATGGCCTTCGGCTGCTCTCCTGCCCGCAGTGTGACGTGCTGACATCACACCCCGCTCCCTCTCGGCTGCCCACTCTGCGTTGTCCACCCGCCTGCCCTGTGCTGTCCTCCCGCCTGCGGCCCGAAGACACACACGCGGAACAGTTCTGCTGCAGTGCGGCTGAGGGAGCCATAAATCAATAAGGGCAGTTCCGGGAATAACTGGATCAGTGGCCCACATGACAGTAGGAAATTCCCACTGGGAATGTACACTTGGCTGGCAATACTGAGGTGAGGATGACCTCCGTCAGCCATTCATTCATTGGACAAAAAGAATAATAAAGATATATATATATATATATATATATATATATATATATTACAGATGAGCGGGTTCGGTTCCTCGGAATCCGAACCCGCCCGAACTTCATGTTTTTTTACACGGGTCCGAGCGACTCGGATCTTCCCGCCTTGCTCGGTTAACCCGAGCGCGCCCGAACGTCATCATCACGCTGTCGGATTCTCGCGAGGCTCGGATTCTATCGCGAGACTCGGATTCTATATAAGGAGCCGCGCGTCGCCGACATTTTTCACACGTGCATTGAGATTCATAGGGAGAGGACGTGTCTGGCGTCCTCTCCGTTTATAGAGATTCGAGAAGAGAGTGAGACAGAGAGAGACACAGTAGTAATTTGGGGAGCATTAGGAGGAGTACTACTACTACTAGTACTTGCTGAAGTGATAGAGAGAGATAGTGTGACTGTATTATCTGACTTGTGGGGGAGACACTGACAGTGGGGAGCAGTTAGAGTCTGAGAGCAGGACTCAGGAGTACATATAACGTACAGTGCACACTTTTGCTGCCAGAGTGCCAGCCACACTGCCATTGTTTGTGACCACACTGACCACCAGTATAATATATATTGTGATTGTCTGCTTAGGACTCAGGAGTACTACTTGCAAGTTGCTGATAGTGTGACCAGTGACCTGACCACCAGTTTAATAAATCACCACCAGTTTATGAGTTTAATATATATTATATATATATATATAATTGTATATAATATATATATAATATTGTATACCACCTAGCACCTACCCGTGTTTTTTTTTTTTTCTTTCTTCTTTATACATACTACTATAGTAGCTTACTGTAGCAGTCTGCGGTGCTGCTGAGCTGACAGTGTCCAGCAGGTCCGTCATCAGTCATTACATAATAAATATATAATATATACCTGTCCGGCTGCAGTACTAGTGATATTATATATACATATATATTGATTTCATCTCATTATCATCCAGTCTATATTAGCAGCAGACACAGTACGTTAGTCCACGGCTGTAGCTACCTCTGTGTCGGCACTCGGCAGTCCATCCATAATTGTATACCACCTACCCGTGGTTGTTGTTTTTTTCTTTCTTCTTTATACATACTACTATAGTAGCTTACTGTAGCAGTCTGCGGTGCTGCTGAGCTGACAGTGTCCAGCAGGTCCGTCATCAGTCATTACATAATAAATATATAATATATACCTGTCCGGCTGCAGTACTAGTGATATTATATATACATATATATTGATTTCATCTCATTATCATCCAGTCTATAAAAGCAGCAGAGACAGTACGTTAGTCCACGGCTGTAGCTACCTCTGTGTCGGCACTCGGCAGTCCATCCATAATTGTATACCACCTACCCGTGGTTGTTTTTTTCTTTCTTCTTTATACATACTACTATAGTAGCTTACTGTAGCAGTCTGCGGTGCTGCTGAGCTGACAGTGTCCAGCAGGTCCGTCATCAGTCATTACATAATAAATATATAATATATACCTGTCCGGCTGCAGTACTAGTGATATTATATATACATATATATTGATTTCATCTCATTATCATCCAGTCTATATTAGCAGCAGACACAGTACGTTAGTCCACGGCTGTAGCTACCTCTGTGTCGGCACTCGGCAGTCCATCCATAATTGTATACCACCTACCCGTGGTTGTTGTTTTTTTCTTTCTTCTTTATACATACTACTATAGTAGCTTACTGTAGCAGTCTGCGGTGCTGCTGAGCTGACAGTGTCCAGCAGGTCCGTCATCAGTCATTACATAATAAATATATAATATATACCTGTCCGGCTGCAGTACTAGTGATATTATATATACATATATATTGATTTCATCTCATTATCATCCAGTCTATATTAGCAGCAGACACAGTACGTTAGTCCACGGCTGTAGCTACCTCTGTGTCGGCACTCGGCAGTCCATCCATAATTGTATACCACCTACCCGTGGTTGTTGTTTTTTTCTTTCTTCTTTATACATACTACTATAGTAGCTTACTGTAGCAGTCTGCGGTGCTGCTGAGCTGACAGTGTCCAGCAGGTCCGTCATCAGTCATTGCATAATAAATATATAATATATACCTGTCCGGCTGCAGTACTAGTGATATTATATATACATATATATTGATTTCATCTCATTATCATCCAGTCTATATTAGCAGCAGACACAGTACGGTAGTCCACGGCTGTAGCTACCTCTGTGTCGGCACTCGGCAGTCCATCCATAATTGTATACCACCTACCCGTGGTTGTTGTTTTTTTCTTTCTTCTTTATACATACTACTATAGTAGCTTACTGTAGCAGTCTGCGGTGCTGCTGAGCTGACAGTGTCCAGCAGGTCCGTCATCAGTCATTACATAATAAATATATAATATATACCTGTCCGGCTGCAGTACTAGTGATATTATATATACATATATATTGATTTCATCTCATTATCATCCAGTCTATATTAGCAGCAGACACAGTACGGTAGTCCACGGCTGTAGCTACCTCTGTGTCGGCACTCGGCAGTCCATCCATAAGTATACTAGTATCCATCCATCTCCATTGTTTACCTGAGGTGCCTTTTAGTTGTCCCTATTAAAATATGGAGAACAAAAATGTTGAGGTTCCAAAATTAGGGAAAGATCAAGATCCACTTCCACCTCGTGCTGAAGCTGCTGCCACTAGTCATGGCCGAGACGATGAAATGCCAGCAACGTCGTCTGCCAAGGCCGATGCCCAATGTCATAGTACAGAGCATGTAAAATCCAAAACACCAAATATCAGTAAAAAAAGGACTCCAAAACCTAAAATAAAATTGTCGGAGGAGAAGCGTAAACTTGCCAATATGCCATTTACCACACGGAGTGGCAAGGAACGGCTGAGGCCCTGGCCTATGTTCATGGCTAGTGGTTCAGCTTCACATGAGGATGGAAGCACTCAGCCTCTCGCTAGAAAAATGAAAAGACTCAAGCTGGCAAAAGCACCGCAAAGAACTGTGCGTTCTTCGAAATCCCAAATCCACAAGGAGAGTCCAATTGTGTCGGTTGCGATGCCTGACCTTCCCAACACTGGACGTGAAGAGCATGCGCCTTCCACCATTTGCACGCCCCCTGCAAGTGCTGGAAGGAGCACCCGCAGTCCAGTTCCTGATAGTCAGATTGAAGATGTCAGTGTTGAAGTACACCAGGATGAGGAGGATATGGGTGTTGCTGGCGCTGGGGAGGAAATTGACCAGGAGGATTCTGATGGTGAGGTGGTTTGTTTAAGTCAGGCACCCGGGGAGACACCTGTTGTCCGTGGGAGGAATATGGCCATTGACATGCCTGGTGAAAATACCAAAAAAATCAGCTCTTCGGTGTGGAAGTATTTCAACAGAAATGCGGACAACAGGTGTCAAGCCGTGTGTTGCCTTTGTCAAGCTGTAATAAGTAGGGGTAAGGACGTTAAGAACCTCGGAACATCCTCCCTTATACGTCACCTGCAGCGCATTCATAATAAGTCAGTGACAAGTTCAAAAACTTTGGGTGACAGCGGAAGCAGTCCACTGACCAGTAAATCCCTTCCTCTTGTAACCAAGCTCACGCAAACCACCCCACCAACTCCCTCAGTGTCAATTTCCTCCTTACCCAGGAATGCCAATAGTCCTGCAGGCCATGTCACTGGCAATTCTGACGAGTCCTCTCCTGCCTGGGATTCATTCGATGCATCCTTGAGTGTAATGCCTACTGCTGCTGGCGCTGCTGTTGTTGCTGCTGGGAGTCGATCGTCATCCCAGAGGGGAAGTCGGAAGACCACTTGTACTACTTCCAGTAAGCAATTGACTGTCCAACAGTCCTTTGCGAGGAAGATGAAATATCACAGCAGTCATCCTGCTGCAAAGCGGATAACTGAGGCCTTGACAACTATGTTGGTGTTAGACGTGCGTCCGGTATCCGCCGTTAGTTCACAGGGAACTAGACAATTTATTGAGGCAGTGTGCCCCCGTTACCAAATACCATCTAGGTTCCACTTCTCTAGGCAGGCGATACCGAGAATGTACACGGACGTCAGAAAAAGACTCACCAGTGTCCTAAAAAATGCAGTTGTACCCAATGTCCACTTAACCACGGACATGTGGACAAGTGGAGCAGGGCAGGGTCAGGACTATATGACTGTGACAGCCCACTGGGTAGATGTATGGACTCCCGCCGCAAGAACAGCAGCGGCGGCACCAGTAGCAGCACCTTGCAAACGCCAACTCTTTCCTAGGCAGGCTACGCTTTGTATCACCGCTTTCCAGAATACGCACACAGCTGAAAACCTCTTACGGCAACTGAGGAAGATCATCGCGGAATGGCTTACCCCAATTGGACTCTCCTGTGGATTTGTGGCATCGGACAACGCCAGCAATATTGGGGGTGCATTAAATATGGGCAAATTCCAGCACGTCCCATGTTTTGCACATACCTTGAATTTGGTGGTGCAGAATTTTTAAAAAAACGAGAGGGGCGTGCAAGAGATGCTGTCGGTGGCCAGAAGAATTGCGGGACACTTTCGGCGTACAGGCACCACGTAGAGAAGACTGGAGCACCACCAAAAACAACTGAACCTGCCCTGCCATCATCTGAAGCAAGAAGTGGTAACGAGGTGGAATTCAACCCTCTATATGCTTCAGAGGTTGGAGGAGCAGCAAAAGGCCATTCAAGCCTATACAATTCAGCACGATATAGGAGGTGGAATGCACCTGTCTCAAGCGCAGTGGAGAATGATTTCAACGTTGTGCAAGGTTCTGATGCCCTTTGAACTTGCCACACGTGAAGTCAGTTCAGACACTGCCAGCCTGAGTCAGGTCATTCCCCTCATCAGGCTTTTGCAGAAGAAGCTGGAGACATTGAAGGAGGAGCTAACACAGAGCGATTCCGCTAGGCATGTGGGACTTGTGGATGGAGCCCTTAATTCGCTTAACAAGGATTCACGGGTGGTCAATCTGTTGAAATCAGAGCACTACATTTTGGCCACCATGCTCGATCCTAGATTTAAAGCCTACCTTGGATCTCTCTTTCCGGCAGACACAAGTCTGCTGGGGTTCAAAGACCTGCTGGTGAGAAAATTGTCAAGTCAAGCGGAACGCGACCTGTCAACATCTCCTCCTTCACATTCTCCCGCAACTGGGGGTGCGAGGAAAAGGCTCAGAATTCCGAGCCCACCCGCTGGCGGTGATGCAGGGCAGTCTGGAGCGACTGCTGATGCTGACATCTGGTCCGGACTGAAGGACCTGACAACGATTACGGACATGTCGTCTACTGTCACTGCATATGATTCTCTCACCATTGAAAGAATGGTGGAGGATTATATGAGTGACCGCATCCAAGTAGGCACGTCACACAGTCCGTACTTATACTGGCAGGAAAAAGAGGCAATTTGGAGGCCCTTACACAAACTGGCTTTATTCTACCTAAGTTGCCCTCCCACAAGTGTGTACTCCGAAAGAGTGTTTAGTGCCGCCGCTCACCTTGTCAGCAATCGGCGTACGAGGTTACATCCAGAAAATGTGGAGAAGATGATGTTCATTAAAATGAATTATAATCAATTCCTCCGTGGAGACATTGACCAGCAGCAATTGCCTCCACAAAGTACACAGGGAGCTGAGATGGTGGATTCCAGTGGGGACGAATTGATAATCTGTGAGGAGGGGGATGT
The DNA here is from genome assembly GCF_028390025.1 of Pseudophryne corroboree. Taxonomy (NCBI): domain Eukaryota; kingdom Metazoa; phylum Chordata; class Amphibia; order Anura; family Myobatrachidae; genus Pseudophryne; species Pseudophryne corroboree. The sequence goes on from NC_086449.1 coordinate 250,337,379, forward strand.
ACATGGTGATATATCGGAGGATGATGATGAGGTGGACATCTTGCCTCTGTAGAGCCAGTTTGTGCAAGGAGAGATTAATTGCTTCTTTTTAGGTGGGGGTCCAAACCAACCCGTCATTTCAGTCACAGTCGTGTGGCAGACCCTGTCACTGAAATGATGGGTTGGTTAAAGTGTGCATGTCCTGTTTATACAACATAAGGGTGGGTGGGAGGGCCCAAGGACAATTCCATCTTGCACCTCTTTTTTCTTTCATTTTTCTTTGCGTTATGTGCTGTTTGGGGAGTGTTTTTTGGAAGGGCCATCCTGCGTGACACTGCAGTGCCACTCCTAGATGGGCCAGGTGTTTGTGTCGGCCACTAGGGTCGCTTATCTTACTCACACAGCTACCTCATTGCACCTCTTTTTTTTCTTCTTTGTGTCATGTGCTGTTTGGGGAGTATTTTTTGGAAGGGCCATCCTGCCTGACACTGCAGTGCCACTCCTAGATGGGCCAGATGTTTGTGTCGGCCACTAGGGTCGCTTAGCTTACTCACACAGCTACCTCATTGCGCCTCTTTTTTTCTTCTTTGCGTCATGTGCTGTTTGGGGAGTGTTTTTTGGAAGGGACATCCTGCGTGACACTGCAGTGCCACTCCTAGATGGGCCAGGTGTTTGTGTCGGCCACTAGGGTCGCTTAGCTTACTCACACAGCTACCTCATTGCGCCTCTTTTTTTCTTCTTTGCGTCATGTGCTGTTTGGGGAGTGTTTTTTGGAAGGGACATCCTGCGTGACACTGCAGTGCCACTCCTAGATGGGCCAGGTGTTTGTGTCGGCCACTAGGGTCGCTTAGCTTACTCACACAGCTACCTCATTGCGCCTCTTTTTTTCTTCTTTGCGTCATGTGCTGTTTGGGGAGTGTTTTTTGGAAGGGACAGCCTGCGTGACACTGCAGTGCGACTCCTAGATGGGCCAGGTGTTTGTGTCAGCCACTAGGGTCGCTTAGCTTAGTCATCCAGCAACCTCGGTGCAAATTTTAGGACTAAAAATAATATTGTGAGGTGTGAGGTATTCAGAATAGACTGAAAATGAGTGGAAATTATGGTTTTTGAGGTTAATAATACTTTGGGATCAAAATGACCCCCAAATTCTATGATTTAAGCTGTTTTTTAGTGTTTTTTGAAAAAAACACCCGAATCCAAAACACACCCGAATCCGACAAAAAAAATTCGGTGAGGTTTTGCCAAAACGCGGTCGAACCCAAAACACGGCCGCGGAACCGAACCCAAAACCAAAACACAAAACCCGAAAAATTTCAAGTGCACATCTCTAATATATATATAGAAAAAAGGTAGAGACACTCTCCAGATTTTACAAACATGCAAAAAAAGTTCTCATTTATTATGATATACGTTACATAATCCACTTGAATAGTATCCTCATAGTATCCTCAAGCGCTTTCGGCCCTCAATGGGCCTTCCTCAGGAGGCTATGTACAGCAACTACACATCAGGTAATGAGACCAAACAACAGATCAGCCCAGGCATCCTGAGGAAGGCCCATTGAGGGCCGAAAGCGCTTGAGGATACTATGAGGATACTATTCAAGTGGATTATGTAACGTATATCATAATAAATGAGAACTTTTTTTGCATGTTTGTAAAATCTGGAGAGTGTCTCTACCTTTTTTCTATAATTGCAATGCTTTGACATTGGAGTGGACACCCCAGTCGTTGGTTTCTTGAAGATGTGAGTGCGACCGTCATTGGATATATATATATATATATATATATATATATATGTATATATATATACACTGCTCAAAAAAATAAAGGGAACACTTAAACAACATAGGGGGTCATTCCGAGTTGTTCGCTCGTTATTTTTTTTCCGCAACGGAGCGATTAGTCGCTAATGCGCATGCGCAATGTCCGCAGTGCGACTGCGCCAAGTAAATTTGCTATGCAGTTAGGAATTTTACTTACGGCATTACGTGGTTTTTTCTTCGTTCTGGTGATCGGAGTGTGATTGACAGGAAGTGGGTGTTTCTGGGCGGAAACTGGCCGTTTTATGGGTGTGTGCGAAAAAACGCTACCGTTTCTGGTAAAAACGCGGGAGTGGCTGGAGAAACGGAGGAGTGTCTGGGCGAACGCTGGGTGTGTTTGTGACGTCAAATCAGGAACGACAAGCACTGAACTGATCGCAGATGCCGAGTAAGTTTGGAGCTACTCAGAAACTGCTAAGAAGTGTCTATTCGCAATTCTGCTAATCTTTCGTTCGCAATTTTGATAAGCTAAGATTCACTCCCAGTAGGCGGCGGCTTAGCGTGTGCAAAGCTGCTAAAAGCAGCTTGCGAGCGAACAACTCGGAATGACCCCCATAATGTAACTCCAAGTCAATCACACTTCTGTGAAATCAAACTGTCCACTTAGGAAGCAACACTGATTGAAAATCAATTTCACATGCTGTTGTGCAAATGGAATAGACAATGGCCCTCATTCCGAGTTGTTCGCTCTGTAATTTTCTTTGCATCGCAGCGATTTTCCGCTAATTGCGCATGCGCAATGTTCGCACTGCGACTGCGCCAAGTAAATTTGCTAAGAAGTTTGGTATTTTACTCACGGCATTACGAGGTTTTTTCTTCGTTCTGGTGATCGGAGTGTGATTGACAGGAAGTGGGTGTTTCCGGGCGGAAACTGGACGTTTTATGGGTGTGTGTGAAAAAACGCTGCCGTTTCTGGGAAAAACGCGGGAGTGGCTGGAGAAACGGGGGAGTGTCTGGGCGAACGCTGGGTGTGTTTGTGACGTCAAACCAGGAACGAAACTGACTGAACTGATCGCAGTGGCAGAGTAAGTATCGAGCTACTCAGAAACTGCTTAGAAATTTGTATTCGCAATTTTGAGAATCTTTCGTTCGCAATTTTGCTAAGCTAAGATTCACTCCCAGTAGGCGGCGGCTTAGCGTGTGCAATGCTGCTAAAAGCAGCTTGCGAGCGAACAACTCGGAATGAGGGCCAATAGGTGGAAATTATAGGCAATTAGCAAGACACCCCCAATAAAGGAGTTGTTCTGCAGGTGGTGACCACAGACCACTTCTCAGCTCCTATGCTTTCTGGCTGATGTTTTGGTCACTTTTGAAAGCTGGTGTTGCTTTCACTCTAGTGGAAGCATGAGACGGAGTCTACAACCCACACAAGTGGCTCAGGTAGTGCAGCTCATTCAGGATGGCACATCACTGCGAGCTGTGGCAAGAAGGTTTGTTGTGTCTGTCAGTGTAGTGTCCAGAGCATGGAGGCGCTACCAGGAGACAGGCCAGTACATCAGGAGACGTGGAGGAGGCCGTAGGAGGGCAACAACCTAGCAGTAGGACCGCTACCTTTGCCTTTGTGCAAGAAGGAAAAGGAGGAGCACTGCCAGAGCCCTGCAAAATGACCTCCAGCAAGCCACAAATGTGCATGTGTCTACTCAAACGATCAGAAACAGACTCCATGAGGGTGGTATGAGGGCCCGACGTCCACAGGTGGGGGTTGTGCTAACAGCCCAACACCGTGCAGGACGTTTGGCATTTGCCAGAGAACACCAAGATTAGCAAATTCGCCACTGGCGCCCTGTGCTCTTCACAGTTGAAAGCAGGTTCTCACTGAGCACATGTGACAGACGTAACAGAGTCTGGAGACGCCAAGGAGAACGTTCTGCTGACTGCAACATCCTCCAGCATGACCGGTTTGGCAGTGGGTCAGTAATGGTGTGGGGTGGCATTTCTTTGGGGGGCCGCACAGCCCTCCATGTGCTCGCCAGAGGTAGCCTGACTGCCATTAGGTACCGAGATGAGATCCTCAGACCCCTTGTGAGACCATATGCTGGTGCAATTGGCCCTGGGTTCCTCCTAATGCAAGACAATGCTAGACCTCATGTGGCTGGAGTGTGTCAGCAGTTCCTGCAAGACGAAGGCATTGATGCTATGGACTGGCCCACCCGTTCCCCAGACCTAAATCCAATTGAGCACATCTGGGACATCATGTCTCGCTCCATCCACCAATGCCACGTTGCACCACAGACTGTGCAGGAGTTGGCGGATGCTGTAGTGCAGGTCTGGGAGGAGATCCCTTAGGAGACCATCCGCCACCTCATCAGGAGCATGCCCAGGCATTGTAGGGAAGTCATACAGGCACGTGGAGGCCACACACACTACTGAGCCTCATTTTGACTTGTTTTAAGGACATTACATCAAAGTTGGATCAGCCTGAAGTGTGTTTTTCCACTTTAATTTTGAGTGTGACTCCAAATCCAGACCTCCATGGGTTAATAAATTTGATTTCCAATGATAATTTTTGTGTGATTTTGTTGTCAGCACATTCAACTATGTAAAGAACAAAGTATTTAATACAGGTTGAGTCTCCCTTATCCAAATTGCTTGGGACCAGAGGTATTTTGGATATGGGATTTTTCCGTATTTTGGAATAATTGCATACCATAATGAGATATCATGGTGATGGGACCGAAATCTAAGCACAGAATGCATTTATGTTACATATACACCTTATACACACAGCCTGAAGGTAATTTTAGCCAATATTTTTTATAACTTTGTGCATTAAACAAAGTGTGTCTACATTCACACAATTCATTTATGTTTCATATACACCTTATACACACAGCCTGAAGGTCATTTAATACAATATTTTTAATAACTTTGTGTATTAAACAAAGTTTGTGTACATTGAGCCATCAAAAAACAAAGGTTTCACTATCTCACTCTCCCTCAAAAAAGTCCGTATTTCGGAATATTCCGTATTTCGGAATATTTGGATATGGGATACTCAACCTGTAAGAATATTTCATTCATTCAGATCTAGGACGTGTTGTTTAAGTGTTCCCTTTATTTTTTTGAGCAGTTATATATATATATATATATATATATATATATATATATATATATGTAGATATACATAAATGAGATTAAGTATGTAATAATTATTATATATGTAACAACTGCACAAGTTATTATTTGGCAATTACAACACAGATCCTCAGCTCATTGTATTTGTTAATGTGTTAAAATTAAACTAACTATGGTTTATATCAAAGTTAATTGAATAGCATCACAGCTCTGTTTATATGGGACCATCCTTCACGGATCTTTTTCCAAAGGAGGGGGACGACTGGCTATTGTATGAAATATATGTACACAGCTTAGGCCGCTGATGCAGATTTATATGCCCGCTATTTTTGCTGTAGTAATCCAGATCGCTTTACCCAGAAAGAATGTTGCCATATAAATGGAGCTGTGATGCTATTTAGCTAACTTGGAATTTTACTTCAAATCATGTTTCATTCTAACACGTTGGCAAATAGAATAGGCAGGATCTATGTTGTGATTGCCAGATAATAACTGATGCAGTTACTGCGTATATGTAATTACTGCACTTGTATACTGGTATGTACTGCGTGCCGTGAGCAGGCTGAGCACCCACCAGCAAAAACATCAATCGTCACTTCTGCCCCTAGGTGAGAATGGAGATGACTTTTAGGATATGACTTTTAGCTGATTTCTTCCTATAGAGAGCAGAGAACCTTCTCTGGCTTAATACTGTGTATCACATCAGTACATCCTACTTTGTCTTCTTTTTGGGAAGATGAAGTCTTGCACCATTTCCACAGTGTGGTAGCAGAATGGGAAATGAATGTTTTTATGGAGCCTCAATAAATGTTGTCTGACAAAGGATCTGACCTCACAGGATTCCTAATTAGATAGCCTCACTGCTTGTAATCCCAGTCCATCTGGCTCTTAAGTTATTATTAACATGCATTTCTGATTCTTCGCCTTCTGTTTTCATACCAAATACTCCATGAGGATACTACTCTGTGTTTCTGCTTTTACTTCGCAAGCTGGGTTTTGAATTATATTAATGTCTTGAGTTAGAGTGGGACATAAATCTAATTATCAGGTCTGTAAATAAACATTAAGAAGAGTGGGTGGCTGCTTAATAAACAAATGGATCAAGATCCACAGAGTATGGCCGAAGCTGGCATTAGTGAGGAGTATACCCTGTATGCCTCTACTTGTATGTAATGCTCATAGGGGGTCATTCCAACCCGATCGCTCGCTGCAGTTTCTCGCAGCGCAGCGATCGGGTCCGAATGACCCCCTATGAGCATTACATACAAGTATGTAATGCCAGCCGTTGTTGCCTAGCGATCGCCTCTGAGGCAGAGGCGGTCGCTGGGCAGGAGGGGGCTGGACGGCAGCGTTAAGCCGCCGTTTAGGGGGAGTGGTACAGCCAACGCGGGCGTGGCCGGACCGTTAGGGGTGGTGCGGGCCGCGGCGGCTGCGTGACGTCACACACAGCCGCTGTGGGACGGGCAGTGACGAGTAGCTCCCGGCCAGCACGATAAAGCTGCACTAGTCGGGAGCTACTCTTGAAGTGCAAAGGCATCGCCGCTGTGCGATGCTTTTACACTTCTGCAGGGGGGGCGGTACTGACATGCGGGGCGGACTAACCCTGTGCTGGGCGTTCCCCCGCATGTCAGTGTGAATGATCGTAGCTGTGCTAAATTCAGCACAGCTACGATCAACTCGGAATGACCCCCATAGTGTGTGAGACTGCCAGTTGTTGCTAAGTTCTAACCTCATTGTGATGGTCACTGGTGACTTTGCACCTCACTTGTTGATAGAGTTAACCTTAGCTGTTCTAGAACGAGTGCTCATATTTGCCATGACAGGCGGGACAGAACCCTCAAATTGGAACTATCCTGCAGAAGTTGGGAGGTATGGCCTCTTATACGTTTAATAAGACATGAAACAAGATTAGTTTTCTGTACATAAATTACTGTGTAATGAAAATAAATAATGAAAAAATGGACAGCTTGCCCACCTGAGCAAATCTCCACTAACCCAAGTGATAGATTCCTCTGCAATTGTGAAATAAGTCACAGGGTGATCAGCAGAGGGCTCAGTGGCAGAATCAGAGAGGAGGGGGCATAGGGTATGGCCACAAGAAGACATTTCCCTGGTTGCTGCTCCCCCAGAGGTCTCTACTTTATTCCCAGAAGATTCTAAATTCTATGCATCTCCCAGTACGCACCACACATGCTCAGAAGAGACCTATTTTGCTGTGCTATTTTGAATACAAAGTGGGGGTTCAAGGGCTATAGTGGCATTGCTGCTCCCTTACCCAAATGCTACTGGACCCGACAATGCTAATACCTCTATGGTATATAAGACTGTAAAACAAAAACACGGTGCCCTTGCTCCTATAGGCCTTGAGCCTCAAGCTGAAAGTTACTGGGGCTCAATCTGTATCACTAGCTATTGGTATAGGTAAATTAACAAGATTGAGATCTCGAGTGGAACTCCACTGTCTATCTACAAACTATCTAAAATGTCATCCCAATAGAACCATGGTGGAGAGTGCTGCCTGGGACTGCCCTCTTAGTGAGAATATGCTACCTTATATTGATTCTCTTAAAATACTGCTTATTAGTGCCTCATTGTTGAAATAAAGAGGATGAAGCGACATCAGGGCTATAATGTTTTGGTTTATGTATGAATAGAATTGTGGTTTCCCTTAGCACTTGAATGGTCTTATGTGAAGCTACCACTTAACTGACGATTTTTCCCTTCAAAAGCGTTAACAACATTGTTTTTTAACATTTATTTTATTTAATAAAGTTGAAAAAGTATTTTTTTAAATATTTAAACATTAAATTATGCACATCTGCAAAACGGATCTCCTCGTCAAAAATGGAGGGACAGGGTGGGACGGCGCAGTTGCATGAAATCTGACCATGCCAGTTAAGTGGTTTTAATACGAGGGTGGCTCACTATAAGTAAGGTAACAAGACCTCTCACATGTGTAATGTTCTCAGTTTCATTCTAATTTCTGATCACGCCAGAGCAGGTAGAGCACTACTTCTTCTCATGGCCATTAGATTCGCCTCAAATCAGTCATACTGTTCCAACATCAGTTGTAACATGGCGGGGCTGATGGAAACATGGTCAAGCATTGAGGTGCGTAGTGTGATCAGATTTCTGCGTCTAAAGGACACATCAGCAGCTGAGATTCATCACCATCTCGGAAACAGGCTTGGGTTTAGTACACTGCCGAGTTGTTACAGAGCTACATTGGGAGGTGCTGGGCCATCCTCCCTACAGCTCTGACCAGATACTGAGTGATTTCCATCTCTTTGGACCATTGAAAAAGCACATGGGTGGAAGGCGATTCGCAACCGACGGCGAAGTTCAGCAAGCCGTCATATCCTGGCTTCAGGTGTTTGACACTGATTTCTTCTGTGCCGGGATAGATGCCTTTGTGTACTGTTGGAACAAATGCTTAGACAAGTATGGGGACTATGTGGAAAAATAATCTGTACCAAGGCCATACTATTGATTATACGTATATATGTTCGAGTTTAATAAATTTATGCAATGAGAGATCTTGTTTCCTTATTCAAGTCAAATCAAGTAATTTCAAGTCATTTTGTTCACCAAAAAAAGTTCTGTAGGCTACTGGTAAATTATGAATATCTCTTGCTGATGATTTATTGATTAATTTGACCATAAATTGGATGTTAATTTTAGTTATTATTATTGTATTTGGCCACATTCATATTGGGCCCTGCAGAAGTCTTTTCCCTGGAACTCATTTCCAGTCAGTTATCTGTATGATTAGGCACTGAGCTGCGCATCATTCATAGTTCTGTATAAATGACAGTATCTTGCCAGATAGGCAGAAGGGGTAAGCTTTTCAAAAACTTTGGAGACCTAGACATGGTAATCTGTCACATTACAAGACGGAGTTTAGAACTTATAAATACAAATGTGTCTGCACTTTCTATTTACTTATTGTATAATTATATTAAGTGTGGAAGTTGAGTCAAGTTAGTAACATGTCATTAGATATTATGGTGTGGGCATTGACAAGGCCACTCCACAACATGTCATAAACTTTTTCTGTGTCCTAAAAAGAAATTATCTCGGATTTACTGTGCCAGATCCACTGCCTGTATGATAAAGACTCTCAGTGAGCTTAGATATCTCTGTGACTTGAGGTGAGCTAAGGATACATCTCTCTCTGCTTCATGACATGCAAGTTCCTGTTCATATTGAAATGCCCAGAGCTTAGCGTCAATGAGCCAAACATACTAAACACACACCTCTGCCTTCAGCAAAACTATTTTGACATGACTTATGCGAGGTGCTTCTATTATTGACTCTTTCCAAACCCTTCCTCTTGTAGGTCTGCTCAGTAAAGCCTCATAGGACACTTGATGGGTCATTCATCTTCTCCCATGTCTCCGTCATTTCACCATGCATTATTTTTAAACGCTATCCTCTTGTATCATCTTGTGCAACCTTTCCAGATCTTCTACTGTGCATGTCAAAGGTCTGCTCAACCTAGGAGATATTGAAGGAAAATGTATCAAATCATGGAGAGAGATAAAGTAATAACCAATCAGCTCCTAACTTGGTGGTACATTATCTCTCTCCACTTTATTTCACTCCAACATTTGATACATCTCTTCATTAAAATTATAGCTTGAAAATAATCTGCAGCCATTCGGTAGCCATGGTACTATGCACCTGCTAGGAGATCTGGCAAGTCTGAACTGTTAGGGATCATGAGAACCAAGTTTAAGAAACATTGATGTACTTAATAAATGCTAGATAGAAATTAATTGTTTGCTATGGGAAACATCTCCACTTGTCCACTTCTCTGTTCTTTAGAAGGATTGATATATCTACTGGTAAGGGTCTAATGCAGAGTTGAATGGATGCCTCTTGGCTTAGTGAATCTTGCATGTGTTCACACTGCCGATCCTACTGTACGGAACACATGCAGATACAGCATCACTTACCTCTGAAGAGCTGTAAGTGGGTTGTAGTAGGGCGTTCTCATGTAGGCTAAGTTGGATGTAAGTGAAGATACACCTGTTTGGACGTGTATCTTATGCACCTGTTTTATGGCTGGATGCAAGTGTACACTGATTATGATAACTATTAGCAAACATACAGATGCTAGCATCTGGAGGTCAGTACACCTCTATATATTGGAGAATATACACATTATACTGTCTTTTTGGAGTAACGTATGTCCAATTTACTTCCAACCCTGCATCAGCCTAAATACTAAACATGAGAATGTGCTCTGTGGGGAGATCTGTAAAACATGCACTGACGAGGTACCTGAGCGCTATGTAACCACTTAGTGTGCTGCAGTAAAGCTACAGGATATTTCCTATGGCTGATGTGCTGACTACTAACTTTGTAAGTACATTTTTTTTATTTACAGCAATGAAGCGTCCTACCTAGCGGAGATGTTTGGTCCAATGTGGATGGTTAAGGTCTACACCTATGAGTTCCAGGTAAGTACACTAGTATTCTCCATAGTGCAGACACTCTGCTTTGTATAGACAGAAAGCTTTCCATAACCTGTTATTATTAGTGCTCATAGCAGAGGGATTTCTCTCACATTTCCTTCCTGATGGGTCAGCATTACATGTGCTCAGTGCACAGTATTTTAAGATGTTCATTGCTAGTTCAGATGAGCTTATTCTGTGAAAGAATTACCACGGTAAATTGAGCAGCAAGAGAACAGTGAGAAATCGTGCACTGCGGTGTAGTCAGATCCGGGTGGTTACACAGCCTGCAGTGTACAGATATTACGTGCAGCAGGTGTATTTGATGTATTCCAGGTCCCCTGTTTATCAGTAAGTAACCTGTGTTTTTGTGTTCACTTTTTATGTAGAAAGCATCGTGCTGCTTCTGCTGTCCGGAAGAAGATGAGGAAGGAGGTGATACATTTTTCATATCTGTGTTCCGCAGATATTCATGTCCGTTTATTTATTTTTACTAGACTACTTAGTGTTTGTCATTGGTAAATAATCCCAGCATTCTTTCCTGCCACCATTTTCATATTGTGCACATTTGCTGTATTCAGATTACTATTAGCATCAGCAGAAGTAATTTGTTAAGTAGGGGCTGATCTTGGCTGAAGAAACCAGAGAAATTGTAGCTGTACAGATCACCAGTGGTCTACACAGAATGGAGGAAACTACTTTGTGGGCTGAACCAATGTTGGTGAGAAAGCAGTTTATTAGTTCAATATTTACCAGTGGCACAAAGTGCCCTCGTGATGATATTACGGTGTATCTGTTACTGTGTATTTGGCATTGGTATTATTTCAAGAGGATCCAGTCAGGATCTCGGCGGTCGGAATCCCGGCAGTCAAAATAACGACGCCGAATTCCCGACACTACTCGGAATGAAACAGCAGCCAATTATATGGTCACCAGCCCGGCGCCAAAATCCCAACAACTTAGGTTTACGCACTACCAGGGAGGGTTAGGCTGTGTGTGTGGGAGGGTTAGGGGGTATTCTGATCATCGGGATGCCGCAGTGTAGGTGGTGAGGGTAGTGTAGGTTCCTCCATCCAATGATAGCAGACTGTTGTAATGGTATTTCTTTGTGATATAATAACGGCAACTGGCACATTTGTGAGAGAAGAGAGATAATCAGGCTAGCGCAGGCAATATATATATATATATATATATATATATATATATACAGTGAAGGGTTTGCAATAATGGGGGACAGATGTCCACTGGCCCCGTGTCACAAAACCAGGCGGCACTCCACGGATTTAGTGAAAAAAAGTAAATCTTTATTTAAAAAACAACATGAGGGTCCGACGTTTCAACACCGCGGCGGGTGTTTTTTTCAAGGACACATGGTGAAGCAAAGCCTTTTTTGCTTCACCATGTGTCCTTGAAAAAAACACCCGCCGCGGTGTTGAAACGTCGGACCCTCATGTTGTTTTTTACATAAAGATTTACTTTTTTTCACTAAATCCGTGGAGTGCCGCCTGGTTTTGTGACACGGGGCCAGTGGACATCTGTCCCCCATTTTCGCAAACCCTTCACTGTGCATATTTGAAGGAAGGCACCCCGGTAATAAGCCATGATCATCGAGTGCCAGCTACACCACAAAATATATATATATATATTTCTCAGACGTCCTAGTGGATGCTGGGAACTCCGTAAGGACCATGGGGAATAGACGGGCTCCGCAGGAGACTGGGCACTCTAAAAGAAAGATTAGGTACTATCTGGTGTGCACTGGCTCCTCCCTCTATGCGCCTCCTCCAGACCTCAGTTAGAATCTGTGCCCGGCTCGAGCTGGTTGCACACTAGGGGCTCTCCTGAGCTCCTAGTAAAGAAAGTATTTATTAGGTTTTTTATTTTCAGTGAGATCTGCTGGCAACAGACTCACTGCTACGAGGGACTTAGGGGAGAGAAGCGAACCTACCTGCTTGCAGCTAGCTTGGGCTTCTAGGCTACTGGACACCATTAGCTCCAGAGGGATCGAACACAGGCCCAGCCTCGGTCGTCCGGTCCCGGAGCCGCGCCGCCGTCCCCCTTGCAGAGCCAGAAGACGGAAGATTCCGAGGAGAAAATCGGCGGCTGAAGACTCCGGTCTTCATTAAGGTAGCGCACAGCACTGCAGCTGTGCGCCATTGCTCCCCATGCACACCACATACTCCGGTCACTGATGGGTGCAGGGCGCTGGGGGGGGGGGGCGCCCTGGGCTGCAATTAGAGTACCTTAACATGGCAAAAAAACACATAATATAGTCTTATAAACTATATATGTGTAAAAATCCCCTGCCATAATATTAATAAAAGAGCGGGATAAGCCCGCCGAGAAGGGGGCGGGGCTATCTCCCTCAGCACACTGGCGCCATTTTCTCTTCACAGTTCCGCTGGAAGACAGCTCCCCAGGCTCTCCCCTGCAGTTTCCAGGCTCAAAGGGTTAAAAAGAGAGGGGGGGCACTAAATTTAGGCGCAAACTATACATGTTAAGCAGCTATAGGGAAAAATCATTTTCTGTAATAGTGTAAATCCCTAATTATATAGCGCTGTGGTGTGTGCTGGCATACTCTCTCTCTGTCTCCCCAAAGGACTTTGTGGGGTCCTGTCCTCAGTCAGAGCATTCCCTGTGTGTGTGCGGTGTGTCGGTACGGCTGTGTCGACATGTTTGATGAGGAGGCTTATGTGGAGGCGCAGCAGGTGCCGATAAATGTGATGTCACCCCCTGCGGGGTCGACACCAGTGTGGATGGATATGTGGAAGGTATTAACCGACAGTGTCAACTCCTTACATAAAAGGTTTGATGACATAACAGCTGTGGGACAGCCGGCTTCTCAGCCTGTGCCTGCCCAGGCGTCTCAAAGGCCATCAGGGGCTCAAAAACGCCCGCTACCTCAGATGGCAGACACAGATGTCGACACGGAGTCTGACTCCAGTGTCGACGACTACGAGACAAATGTACATTCCACTTAGGCTATCCGTTGCATGATTACGGCAATGAAAAATGTGTTGCACATTTCTGACATTAACCCAGGTACCACTAAAAAGGGTATTATGTTTGGGGAGAAAAAGCAACCAGTGGTTTTTCCCCCTTCAGATGAGTTAAATGAAGTGTGTGAAGAAGCGTGGGCATCCCCTGATAAAAAAATTAGTGATTTCTAAAAAGTTACTAATGGCGTACCCTTTCCCGCCAGAGGACAGGGTACGTTGGGAGACATCCCCGAGGGTGGATAAAGCGCTCACACGCTTGTCAAAAAAGGTGGCACTACCGTCTCAGGATACGGCCGCCTTAAAGGAACCTGCGGATAGAAAGCAGGAGGCTATCCTGAAGTCTGTATATACACACTCAGGTACTATACTGAGACCTGCTATTGCTTCAGCATGGATGTGCAGTGCTGCAGCAGCGTGGTCTGATTCCCTGTCTGATAATATTGATTCCCTTGACAGGGACACTATATTGCTAACCATAGAGCATATTAAAGACGTAGTCTTATACAGGAGAGATGCACAGAGGGATATTTGCCGGCTGGCATCTAGAATAAATGCAATGTTCATTTCTGCCAGGAGAGTATTATGGACTCGGCAGTGGACAGGTGATGCGGATTCTAAAAGGCACATGGAGGTTTTGCCTTACAAGGGTGAGGAATTGTTTGGGGATGGTCTCTCGGACCTCGTTTCCACAGCGACAGCTGGGAAGTCGACATTTTTTACCCCAGGTTCCCTCACAGCCAAAGAAAGCACCGTATTATCAGGTACAGTCCTTTCAGCCCCAGAAAGGCAAGCGGGTTAAAGGCGCATCCTTTCTGCCCAGAGGCAGGGGTAGTGGGAAAAAGCTGCACCATACAGCCAGTTCCCAAGAACAGAAATCCTCCCCTGCTTCCACTAAATCCACCGCATGACGCTGGGGCTCCACTGGTGGAGCCAGGTGCGGTGGGGGCCCGTCTCCGGAACTTCAGCGACCGGTGGGTTCGCTCACAGGTGGATCCCTGGGTTCTACAAGTGGTATCTCAGGGATACAAGCTGGAATTCGAGACGTCTCCCCCTCGCCGTTACCTCAAATCAGCCTTGCCAGCTACTTCCCCGGACAGGGAGGTAGTGCTGGCGGCAATTCACAAGCTGTTCCTCCAGCAGATGATAATAAAAGTTCCCCTCCTTCAACAGGGACAGGGTTACTATTCCACAATGTTTGTGGTACCGAAACCAGACGGTTCGGTGAGACCCATTCTAAATTTAAAATCCTTGAACACTTATATAAGAAGGTTCAAGTTCAAAATGGAATCGCTCAGGGCGGTTATTGTAAGCCTGGAAGAAGGGGATTACATGGTATCACTGGACATCAAGGATGCGTACCTGCATGTCCCCATTTACCCTCCTCACCAGGTGTACCTCCGTTTTGTGGTACAAGATTGCCATTACCAATTCCAGACGTTGCCGTTTGGTCTGTCCACGGCACCGAGGGTATTTACCAAGGTAATGGCCGAAATGATATACTCCTTCGAAAGAAGGGAGTTATAATTATCCCATACTTGGACGATCTCCTTATAAAGGCGAGGTCCAGGGAGCAGTTGTTGGTCGGAGTAGCACTATCTCAGGAAGTGCTTCAACAGCACGGCTGGATTCTGAATATTCCAATGTCGCAGCTGGTTCCTACGACGCGTCTGCTGTTCCTGGGTATGGTTCTGGACACAGAACAGAAGAAGGTGTCTCTCCCGGAGGAGAAGGCCAAGGAGTTGTCATCTCTGGTCAGAGACCTCCTGAAACCAAAACAGGTGTCGGTGCATCACTGCACGCGAGTCCTGGAAAAGATGGTAGCTTCTTACGAGGCAATTCCATTCGGCAGGTTCCATGCAAGGATCTTTCAGTGGGATCTGTTAGACAAGTGGTCCGGATCGCATCTTCAGATGCATCGGCTGATCACCCTGTCCCCGAGGGCCAGGGTGTCTCTGCTGTGGTGGCTGCAGAGTGCTCATCTTCTAAAGGGCCGCAGATTCGTCATACAGGACTGGGTCCTGGTGACCACGGATGCAAACCTCCGAGGTTGGGGGGCAGTCACTCAGGGAAGAAACTTCCAAGGACAATGGTCGAGTCAGGAGGCTTCCCTACACATAAATATTCTGGAACTAAGGGCCATTTACAATGCCCTAAGTCAGGCAAGACCCCTGCTTCAAAACCAGCCGGTGCTGATTCAGTCAGACAACATCACGGCGGTCGCCCATGTAAACCGACAGGGCGGCACAAGAAGCAGGATGGCGATGGCAGAAGCCACAAGGATTCTCCGATGGGCGGAAAATCACGTGATAGCACTGTCAGCAGTGTTCATTCCGGGAGTGGACAACTGGGAAGCAGACTTCCTCAGCAGGCACGACCTCCACCCGGGAGAGTGGGGACTTCATCCAGAAGTCTTCCAACTGATTGTAAACCGTTGGAAAAGGCCACAGGTGGACATGATGGCGTCCCGCCTAAACACAAAGCTAAAAAGATATTGCGCCAGGTCAAGGGACCCTCAGGCGATAGCTGTGGATGCTCTAGTGACACCGTGGGTGTACCAGTCGGTTTATGTGTTCCATCCTCTTCCGCTCATACCAAAGGTGCTGAGGATAATAAGAAAGAGAGGAGTAAGAACTATACTCATCGTTCCGGATTGGCCAAGAAGGACTTGGTACCCGGAACTGCAAGAAATGATCTCAGAGGACCCTTGGCCTCTGCCTCTCAGACAGGACCTGCTACAGCAGGGGCCCTGTCTGTTCCAAGACTTACCGCGGCTGCGTTTGACGGCATGGCGGTTGAACGCCGGATCCTGATGGAAAAGGGCATTCCGGTTGAAGTCATTCCTACGCTGATAAAAGCTAGGAAAGATGTGACAGCAAAGCATTATCACCGCATATGGCGAAAATATGTTGCTTGGTGTGAGGCTATGAAGGCCCCCACAGAAGAATTTCAGCTGGGTCGTTTTCTGCACTTCCTACAGTCAGGAGTGACTATGGGCCTAAAATTAGGTTCCATTAAAGTCCAGATTTCGGCCCTGTCTATTTTCTTTCAAAAAGAACTAGCTTCACTGCCTGAAGTTCAGACGTTTGTTAAGGGAATGCTGCATATTCAGCCCCATTTTGTGCCCCCAGTGGCACCTTGGGATCTCAACGTTGTGTTGGATTTCCTAAAATCACATTGGTTTGAGCCACTTCAGACCGTGGAGTTAAAATATCTAACGTGGAAAGTGGTCATACTTTTGGCCTTGGCTTCGGCTAGGCGGGTGTCAGAATTGTCGGCTTTGTCCTGTAAAAGCCCCTATCTGATCTTCCATATGGACAGAGCAGAATTGAGGACGCGTCCCCAATTCCTCCCTAAGGTGGTATCAGCGTTTCATTTGAACCAACCTATTGTGGTGCCTGCGGCTACTCGGGACTTGGAGGCCTCCAAGTTGCTGGACGTAGTCCGGGCCCTGAAAATCTATGTTTCCAGGACGGCTAGAGTCAGAAAAACTGACTCGCTGTTTATCCTGCATGCACCCAACAAGCTGGGTGCTCCTGCTTTTAAGCAGACTATTGCTCGCTGGATCTGCTCCACGATTCAACTTGCACATTCTGCGGCGGGACTGCCGCATCCTAAATCAGTAAATGCCCATTCCACGAGGAAGGTGGGCTCTTCTTGGGCGGCTGCCCGAGGGGTCTCGGCTTCACAACTTTGCCGAGCTGCTACCTGGTCGGGATCAAACACGTTTGCAAAATTCTACAAGTTTGATACCCTGGCTGAGGAGGACCTTGAGTTTGCTCATTCGGTGCTGCAGAGTCATCCGCACTCTCCCGCCCGTTTGGGAGCTTTGGTATAATCCCCATGGTCCTTACGGAGTTCCCAGCATCCACTAGGACGTCAGAGAAAATAAGAATTTACTCACCGGTAATTCTATTTCTCGTAGTCCGTAGTGGATGCTGGGCGCCCATCCCAAGTGCGGATTGCCTGCAATACTTGTATATAGTTATTGCCTAACTAAAGGGTTATTGTTATGAGCCATCTGTTCGTGAGGCTCAGTTGTTATTCATACTGTTAACTAGTGATGAGCACCGGAAATTTTTCGGGTTTTGTGTTTTGGTTTTGGGTTCGGTTCCGCGGCCGTGTTTTGGGTTCGAACGCGTTTTGGCAAAACCTCACCGAATTTTTTTTGTCGGATTCGGGTGTGTTTTGGATTCGGGTGTTTTTTTCAAAAAACCCTAAAAAACAGCTTAAATCATAGAATTTGGGGGTCATTTTGATCCCAAAGTATTATTAACCTCAATAACCATAATTTCCACTCATTTTCAGTCTATTCTGAACACCTCACACCTCACAATATTATTTTTAGTCCTAAAATTTGCACCGAGGTCGCTGGATGGCTAAGCTAAGCGACCCAAGTGGCCGACACAAACACCTGGCCCATCTAGGAGTGGCACTGCAGTGTCACGCAGGATGGCCCTTCCAAAAAACACTCCCCAAACAGCACATGACGCAAAGAAAAAAAGAGGCGCAATGAGGTAGCTGTGTGAGTAAGCTAAGCGACCCTAGTGGCCGACACAAACACCTGGCCCATCTAGGAGTGGCACTGCAGTGTCACGCAGGATGGCCCTTCCAAAAAACACTCCCCAAACAGCACATGACGCAAAGAAAAAAAGAGGCGCAATGAGGTAGCTGTGTGAGTAAGCTAAGCGACCCTAGTGGCCGACACAAACACCTGGCCCATCTAGGAGTGGCACTGCAGTGTCACGCAGGATGGCCCTTCCAAAAAACACTCCCCAAACAGCACATGACGCAAAGAAAAAAAGAGGCGCAATGAGGTAGCTGTGTGAGTAAGCTAAGCGACCCTAGTGGCCGACACAAACACCTGGCCCATCTAGGAGTGGCACTGCAGTGTCACGCAGGATGGCCCTTCCAAAAAACACTCCCCAAACAGCACATGACGCAAAGAAAAAAAGAGGCGCAATGAGGTAGCTGTGTGAGTAAGCTAAGCGACCCTAGTGGCCGACACAAACACCTGGACCATCTAGGAGTGGCACTGCAGTGTCACGCAGGATGGCCCTTCCAAAAAACACCCCCCAAACAGCACATGACGCAAAGAAAAATGAAAGAAAAAAGAGGTGCAAGATGGAATTGTCCTTGGGCCCTCCCACCCACCCTTATGTTGTATAAACAGGACATGCACACTTTAACCAACCCATCATTTCAGTGACAGGGTCTGCCACACGACTGTGACTGAAATGACGGGTTGGTTTGGACCCCCACCAAAAAAGAAGCATTTAATCTCTCCTTGCACAAACTGGCTCTACAGAGGCAAGATGTCCACCTCATCATCATCCTCCGATATATCACCGTGTACATCCCCCTCCTCACAGATTATCAATTCGTCCCCACTGGAATCCACCATCTCAGCTCCCTGTGTACTTTGTGGAGGCAATTGCTGCTGGTCAATGTCTCCACGGAGGAATTGATAATAATTCATTTTAATGAACATCATCTTCTCCACATTTTCTGGATGTAACCTCGTACGCCGATTGCTGACAAGGTGAGCGGCGGCACTAAACACTCTTTCGGAGTACACACTTGTGGGAGGGCAACTTAGGTAGAATAAAGCCAGTTTGTGCAAGGGCCTCCAAATTGCCTCTTTTTCCTTCCAGTATAAGTACGGACTGTCTGACGTGCCTACTTGGATGCGGTCACTCATATAATCCTCCACCATTCTTTCAATGGGGAGAGAATCATATGCAGTGACAGTAGACGACATGTCCGTAATCGTTGTCAGGTCCTTCAGTCCGGACCAGATGTCAGCATCAGCAGTCGCTCCAGACTGCCCTGCATCACCGCCAACGGGTGGGCTCGGAATTCTGAGCCTTTTCCTCGCACCCCCAGTTGCGGGAGAATGTGAAGGAGGAGATGTTGACAGGTCGCGTTCCGCTTGACTTGACAATTTTGTCACCAGCAGTTCTTTGAACCCCAGCAGACTGCCGGAAAGAGAGATCCAAGGTAGGTTTTAAATCTAGGATCGAGCACGGTGGCCAAAATGTAGTGCTCTGATTTCAACAGATTGACCACCCGTGAATCCTTGTTAAGCGAATTAAGGGCTCCATCCACAAGTCCCACATGCCTAGCGGAATCGCTCTGTGTTAGCTCCTCCTTCAATGTCTCCAGCTTCTTCTGCAAAAGCCTGATGAGGGGAATGACCTGACTCAGGCTGGCAGTGTCTGAACTGACTTCACGTGTGGCAAGTTCAAAAGGTTGCAGAACCTTGCACAACGTTGAAATCATTCTCCACTGCGCTTGAGACAGGTGCATTCCACCTCCTATATCGTGCTCAGTTGTATAGGCTTGAATGGCCTTTTGCTGCTCCTCCAACCTCTGAAGCATATAGAGGGTTGAATTCCACCTCGTTACCACTTCTTGCTTCAGATGATGGCAGGGCAGGTTCAGGCGTTTTTGGTGGTGCTCCAGTCTTCTGTACGTGGTGCCTGTACGCCGAAAGTGTCCCGCAATTCTTCTGGCCACCGACAGCATCTCTTGCACGCCCCTCTCGTTTTTTAAATAATTCTGCACCACCAAATTCAAGGTATGTGCAAAACATGGGACGTGCTGGAATTTGCCCATATTTAATGCACACACAATATTGCTGGCGTTGTCTGATGCCACAAATCCACAGGAGAGTCCAATTGGGGTAAGCCATTCTGCAATGATCTTCCTCAGTTGCCGTAAGAGGTTTTTAGCTGTGTGCGTATTCTGGAAAGCGGTGATACAAAGCGTAGCCTGCCTAGGAAAGAGTTGGCGTTTGCGAGATGCTGCTACTGGTGCCGCCGCTGCTGTTCTTGCGGCGGGAGTCCATACATCTACCCAGTGGGCTGTCACAGTCATATAGTCCTGAGCCTTCCCTGCTCCACTTGTCCACATGTCCGTGGTTAAGTGGACATTGGGTACAACTGCATTTTTTAGGACACTGGTGAGTCTTTTTCTGAGGTCTGTGTACATTTTCGGTATCGCCTGCCTAGAGAAATGGAACCTAGATGGTATTTGGTACCGGGGACACAGTACCTCCAACAAGTCTCTAGTTGCCTCTGCAGTAATGATGGATACCGGAACCACGTTTCTCACCGCCCAGGATGCCAAGGCCTCAGTTATCCGCTTTGCAGCAGGATGACTGCTGTGATATTTCATCTTCCTCGCAAAGGACTGTTGGACAGTCAATTGCTTGGTGGAAGTAGTAAAAGTGGTCTTATGAGTACGACTTCCCCTCTGGGATGACCATCGACTCCCAGCAGCAACAACAGCAGCGCCAGCAGCAGTAGGCGTTACACGCAAGGATGCATCGGAGGAATCCCAGGCAGGAGAGGACTCGTCATAATTGCCAGTGACATGGCCTGCAGGACTATTGGCATTCCTGGGGAAGGAGGAAATTGACACTGAGGGAGTTGGTGGGGTGGTTTGCGTGAGCTTGGTTACAAGAGGAAGGGATTTACTGGTCAGTGGACTGCTTCCGCTGTCGCCCAAAGTTTTTGAACTTGTCACTGACTTATGATGAATGCGCTGCAGGTGACGTATAAGGGAGGATGTTCCGAGGTGGTTAACGTCCTTACCCCTACTTATTACAGCTTGACAAAGGCAACACATGGCTTGACAAATGTTGTCCGCATTTCTGTTGAAATACTTCCACACCGAAGAGCTGATTTTTTTGGTATTTTCACCAGGCATGTCAATGGCCCTTTTCCTCCCACGGACAACAGGTGTCTCCCCGGGTGCCTGACTTAAACAAACCACCTCACCATCAGAATCCTCCTGGTCAATTTCCTCCCCAGCACCAGCAACACCCATATCCTCCTCATCCTGGTGTACTTCAGCGCTGACATCTTCAATCTGACAATCAGGAACTGGACTGCGGGTGCTCATTCCAGCACTTGCAGGGGGCGTGCAAATGGTGGAAGGCGCATGCTCTTCACGTCCAGTGTTGGGAAGGTCAGGCATCGCAAACGACACAATTGGACTCTCCTTGTGGATTTGTGATTTCGAAGAACGCACAGTTCTTTGCTGTGCTTTTGCCAGCTTGAGTCTTTTCATTTTTCTAGCGAGAGGCTGAGTGCTTCCATCCTCATGTGAAGCTGAACCACTAGCCATGAACATAGGCCAGGGCCTCAGCCGTTCCTTGCCACTCCGTGTGGTAAATGGCATATTGGCAAGTTTACGCTTCTCCTCCGACAATTTTATTTTAGATTTTTGAGTCCTTTTTTTACTGATATTTGGTGTTTTGGATTTTACATGCTCTGTACTATGACATTGGGCATCGGCCTTGGCAGACGACGTTGCTGGCATTTCATCGTCTCGACCATGACTAGTGGCAGCAGCTTCAGCACGAGGTGGAAGTCGATCTTGATCTTTCCCTATTTTTGGAACCTCAACATTTTTGTTCTCCATATTTTAATAGGCACAACTAAAAGGCACCTCAGGTAAACAATGGAGATGGATGGATACTAGTATACTTATGGATTGACGAGCGACTGCCGACACAGAGGTAGCTACAGCCGTGGACTACCGTACTGCGTCTGCTGCTAATATAGACTGGATGATAATGATATAAAAAATATATATATATATCACTACTGCAGCCGGACAGGTATATATTATATAATGACGGACCTGCTGGACACTGTCAGCTCAGCACTGCAGACTCCTAAAGTAAGCTACTAGTAGTATCAAGAAGATAGAAAAAAAAAAAAACACCACAGGTAGGTGGTATACAATTATGGATGGACTAGCGACTGCCGACACAGAGGTAGCTACAGCCGTGGACTACCGTACTGCGTCTGCTGCTAATATAGACTGGATGATAATGATATAAAAAATATATATATATCACTACTGCAGCCGGACAGGTATATATTATATAATGACGGACCTGCTGGACACTGTCAGCTCAGCACTGCAGACTCCTAAAGTAAGCTACTAGTAGTATCAAGAAGATAGAAAAAAAAAACACCACAGGTAGGTGGTATACAATTATGGATGGACTAGCGACTGCCGACACAGAGGTAGCTACAGCCGTGGACTACCGTACTGCGTCTGCTGCTAATATAGACTGGATGATAATGATATAAAAAATATATATATATATCACTACTGCAGCAGGACAGGTATATATTATATAATGACGGACCTGCTGGACACTGTCAGCTCAGCACTGCAGACTCCTAAAGTAAGCTACTAGTAGTATCAAGAAGATAGAAAAAAAAAAACACCACAGGTAGGTGGTATACAATTATGGATGGACTAGCGACTGCCGACACAGAGGTAGCTACAGCCGTGGACTACCGTACTGCGTCTGCTGCTAATATAGACTGGATGATAATGATATAAAAAATATATATATATATATCACTACTGCAGCCGGACAGGTATATATTATATAATGACGGACCTGCTGGACACTGTCAGCTCAGCACTGCAGACTCCTAAAGTAAGCTACTAGTATCAAGAAGATAGAAAAAAAAAAAACACCACGGGTAGGTGGTATACAATTATGGATGGACGAGCGACTGCCGACACAGAGGTAGCTACAGACGTGGACTACCGTACTGCGTCTGCTGCTAATATAGACTGGATGATAATGATATAAAATATATATATATATCACTACTGCAGCCGGACAGGTATATATTATATAATGACGGACCTGCTGGACACTGTCAGCAGAATGCGTTTATAGAATAAAAACACCACACGACGAGTGTTTAACTTTTTCAGGCAGACAATCACAATATACTGGTGGTCAGTGGTCACTGGTCAGTCACACTGGCACTGGCAGTGGCACTCTGGCAGCAAAAGTGTGCACTGTTAAAATATGTACTCCTGCTATAACTGCTCCCCAGTCTCCCCCACAATTAAGCTGTGTGAGCAGTGAGCACTCAGCACAGTCAGATATACAGTATTACATAGATGATGCAGCACACTGAGGGCACACTGAGGCTGAGCACAGATATGGTATGTGACTGTGTCACACTGTGTATCGTTTTTTTTCAGGCAGAGAACGGATTAATTAAACTGGTGGTCACTGGTCACACTATCAGCAAGTAGTAGTGGTCACTGGTCAGTCACACTGGCAGTGGCACTCTGGCAGCAAAAGTGTGCACTGTTAAAATATGTACTCCTGCTATAACTGCTCCCCAGTCTCCCCCACAATTAAGCTGTGTGAGCAGTGAGCACTCAGCACAGTCAGATATACAGTATTACATAGATGATGCAGCACACTGAGGGCACACTGAGGCTGAGCACAGATATGGTATGTGACTGTGTCACACTGTGTATCGTTTTTTTTCAGGCAGAGAACGGATTCATTAAACTGGTGGTCACTGGTCACACTATCAGCAAGTAGTACTCCGTCCTAATATGCTCCCCAAAATTAGTAAATCAAGTGTCTCTACTCTCTACTCTCTAGTCTACTCTAAACGGAGAGGACGCCAGCCACGTCCTCTCCCTATCAATCTCAATGCACGTGTGAAAATGGCGGCGACGCGCGGCTCCTTATATAGAATCCGAGTCTCGCGATAGAATACGAGCCTCGCGAGAATCCGACAGCGGGATGATGACGTTCGGGCGCGCTCGGGTTAGCCGAGCAAGGCGGGAAGATCCGAGTCTGCCTCGGACCCGTGTAAAAAGGCTGAAGTTCGGGGGGGTTCGGTTTCCGAGAAACCGAACCCGCTCATCTCTACTGTTAACTGGGTATAGTATCACGAGTTGTACGGTGTGATTGGTGTGGCTGTTATGAGTCTTACCCGGGATTCCAAAATTCTTTCCTTATTGTGTCAGCTCTTCCGGGCTCTTCCCTAACTGAGGTCTGGAGGAGGGGCATAGAGGGAGGAGCCAGTGCACACCAGATAGTACCTAATCTTTCTTTTAGAGTGCCCAGTCTCCTGCGGAGCCCGTCTATTCCCCATGGTCCTTACGGAGTTCCCAGCATCCACTACGGAAATAGAATTACCGGTGAGTAAATTCTTATTTTATATATATATATATATATATATATATATATATATATATATATATATATATATATATATCAGGTTGAGTATCCCTTATCCAAAATTAAAAATTCCACATTTTTGGGTCCTCTACTGAGATAATGACATCTATATTATATATTATGTGTATATATAGATATATTATATAGATATATAGTATAATATACATATATATTTGTCATTATCTTATTAGGGGAACCAAAAATGTGTGATTTTGAATTTTGGATAAGGGATACTCAACCTGTAGTAGTAAATGAACCTGCCTTGTAATTATTCCTTCAGAATTTCACTCTACTGCAGATGGCTAATGCTGACATGCCGTCATGACCATTGTTTAGTTACTTGCCATGATTGCCGATTAATTATGATTACATATATTATTGTTTAAGTGTAAGTGGTACTACAATACCACAAGACACTTCTGCTTGCCCATCGGCCAAAATGTGGATAGGAATCCATTGAGATATAAAAAGAGTCAGAGAAGATGTGAAGGGCTGTTCCAGTCAAAGGGGCCCATTTATTAATGGGATTAAGATTTCTGTACCACCCGGATGTATTAAAAATCACATCCAGGGACAGGGTCCACGATAGGAGCCCGTATCTGCAATAACTTTGTTTCCTGCAATCACTGTATTTCATGCACAGTAGGCCTCCGCATGCATAGTTATCAGGGAGAGCATGCAGGAGTGGCTATTACTATGGAGGGATCCAGATGATCCTTCTCCTGGTAAATGATGCGATATGTAATCCATAGGCTACAGTGGCTAATTGTAACAGTAATAACATCACACCGTACTGGTAATTATCACCTGGAACAGTAATAACATCACACCATACTGGTAATTATCACCTGGAACAGTAATAACATCACACCGTACTGGTAATTATCACCTGGAACAGAAATAACATCACACCGTACTGGTAATTATCACCTGGATGGAACAGTAATAACATCACACCGTACTGGTAATTATCACCTGGAACAGTAATAACATCACACCGTACTGGTAATTATCACCTGGAACAGTAATAACATCACACCGTACTGGTAATTATCACCTGGAACAGTAATAACATCACACCATACTGGTAATTATCACCTGGAACAGTAATAACATCACACCGTACTGGTAATTATCACCTGGAATAGTAATAACATCACACCATACTGGTAATTATCACCTGGAACAGTAATAACATCACACCGTACTGGTAATTATCACCTGGAACAGTAATAACATCACACCGTACTGGTAATTATCACCTGGAACAGTTATAACATCACACCGTACTGGTAATTATCACCTGGAACAGTAATAATAATAACATCACACCGTACTGGTAATTATCACCTGGAACAGTAATAACATCACACCATACTGGTAATTATCACCTGGAACAGTAATAACATCACACCGTACTGGTAATTATCACCTGGAACAGTAATAACATCACACCATACTGGTAATTATCACCTGGAACAGTAATAACATCACACCGTACTGGTAATTATCACCTGGAACAGTAATAACATCACACCATACTGTTAATTATCACCTGGAACAGTAATAACATCACACCATACTGGTAATTATCACCTGGAATAGTAATAACATCACACCGTACTGGTAATTATCACCTGGAATAGTAATAACATCACACCGTTTCTGGTCAAAACTCACAAAGCCCTCTGCACTAACATCACAGCCACATTCCAAGATATGAAATATCCCCTATATCCAGGCCATCTACAAATCTCATTCTACAATAATATCTCTTATTTTGGTGGATCTTAGGCAAATCTTAGTTTAGCCTGTAGAAGTAATAAATGTCCAGCCCATGCACACGTCTGCATAACAATTGTCCATATTCTGTAGCAGCTTCCACCCTGATGTACACATCCACATGCGGCCCCTTATATTTGTGTGTGCAGCCTTGTATAGATCAGTGATGTCGCAGAGGTCCTATGTGCTGCAAGTCAGCCTAGTAAATACCACCTGTGCCTGCACAGCTGTTGTTGAACAATAGCTCTGATCATATTTTGCCAGCTGCTGCGGTTGCAGAGTCATTAATAATCTGTTTTTTATTTATTTGGCCTGGAACAATATTTTGATTTTGTTGGGACCAGATATACATTACTTATGGATTTATTTATTAACTTTGTATTTACAGCTATATCAGCAAGTATAAAAATGATTTGCCCAAAACCCAGAAACATACCAGACTCTACCTATGTGTTGAATGCTTTTGTTATTATTAATAATTTTTATGGCAACACATTACGTAGTCTCAATCATATCAATGCCTGCCCCACTGTTGCTTGCAGTCTGCATATGCTATTCCTAACAATTTCTGTGACCAAGGACTAGGGATGGCCATTGACCATTGATGATTCGGAATCATCGATGGTCTATTACCGATGTTGAATACTTTTACCATCGATGGGGGAGAACCAGATGGTTTCCCCACGCCACTGATGGTTCAGTGCTACTGAATTGATTTTTTTTCTCAGTGTCAGGGCAAAGAGATTAGCCCCATCCCCTGACACCCATGAAGCCACGCCCCTGGGCTCTGATTGGCCCGCATTTCATTACACAGTAATGCATGGATGACCATAGATGGGTAAAACCATTGATGGATCCTTTCCAGATGGTTTAACACCGTCGAGGCTATCCATCAATGGTACCATCGATGGATCACCCACTGATGACCATCCCTACCAAGGACCTCTGTTTCCAGAGCCGTAAGTGGGGGTTTGTGAGTGGTGCCGTCACATTGCAGAGCTATCAGGCAGAGCAATTGGCCATGCCACCTAGGTGTGACATCGCTGGTTTATGGGGCAACCTAGGACTCACTGCTGCTCTGTTACCATGCTGTCTGTTTCCATGAGCATGAATTGTGTAGTCTTATTGAATTTTGGGGCAGATGTAGTAAGCCTTGGAGAGTGATAAAGTGTAGAGAGATAAACTACTAACCACTCAGCTCCTATTTATCTAATTGTCATTTTTCAATCCAGCCTGTAACATGGCAGTTAGTAGCTGATTGTTTGGTACTTTGAGGGAGATGTATTATACTGGCACGGATCATGACGGTACAACTCTTCCTGCTTCACCTCTTTACTGAGGCGAAGCAGGAAGCACTAATGACAAGATGTAAGAACATCTTATTTGTCAGAGCAGGTGAGTGAAAACTCCCCCCTCCGGCGATCCCCATCAGATTCACAGCACATAAGCCTATCGCTGATGCGCTGTGTCTCCCTTCCCGGCCGGCTCCACTGCACATGTGCGGGATCTCGCTATTATCGCAAAATCTCCCGTGCGCATCCCGGAGCCGGCACCTGCCACAGCCAAGGACAGAACTGTTTGCTGTTGTAAGAGGAATCTGCCAGTAGCCCTTGGTGAGATCAAAGCTGGTGAAATATTTGCTGCTGGCCAAACTTTCCACCAGTACATCCACTTATGTCATCGGGTAGGCATCAAACTGAGACACTCTGTTTAATTTTCTAAAGTCATTGCAGAACCATAAGCTGCCATTAGGTTTTGTAACCAGCACAATTGGGCTACACCACTCGCTGGTAGACTTCTCAATTACCCCAAGTTGGACCATGCTCTCCACTTCCTTTCTAACTGCAATCCCTCTAGCTTTAGGGATCTGGTAGAGCTTTTGCTTCACTACTACCCCAGGAGGTGTGACAATATCATGTTCAATCAAGGCTGTGCACCCTGGTAGGGAAGGGGACACGTCCTTGTTCCATTGTACCATCTCCTCTACCTGACGATTTTGCTCTGTGGACAAGGTAGGTTCTGTAGTAATCAAGGACTTTTCCACTGCCATACTCATAAAGCCTGACACTGAATACTCATCATGCCATTGTTTAAATAAATTCACATATGTCTACTCTTTCTTCCTCCTCCCAGGCTGTCATATCTTATAGTTTAAAGGGCCAACCACCTCTAACACCTCATAAGGTCCCTGTCAATAAACGAAGAGCTTACTCTCGGGTTGGCACTAGAAACAAGACCTTATCCACTGGACAGAAGAACCCGGTTACCGCAGTAGCATCATAATTTTTCTTCTGTTGACCTTGTGCTTCCTCTATGTGTTGGCCCACTAAAGGGTTTATCTTCCCCAACCTCTCGTACATTTGAGAAACAAACTGTACTACGTCGCTTTCTCTGGGCCCGTTGTTCCCAACCCTCCTTTAACATTTCCAGTATGCCTTGGGGCTGCCTCCCATATAGTAGCTCTAAAGGGCCAAAAACCCCTTTGTGACTTGAGGTACCTTTCTGACAGCGAACAGCAGGTAAGGGTGTCCCAATCATTCTTTGCCTGCACCACTGCCTTTTGGATCATTTGTTTCAGGGTCGGTATAAACCTCTCCACTAGTCCATCGGTCTGTGGATGGTAGAGTGCAGAGGGATTACACCCCTATCAACTGGCATACAGTATGTCCCTTATTAGCCTGGACATAAAAGGCATACCCTGAGTGACAATAATTTCCTTAGGGATGCCCAATTGGGCATACCAGTGTACCAGCTCCCTAACTATTATGCTAGATTTTATAGTTCGTAAAGCTACTGCCTCTGGATAATGTGTTGCATAGTCTAGCAACTCCAATACATATTGGTGGCCTTGGTCGACTTCTCTAGGGGCCCAACCAAATACATAATGATTCATTTTAAAGGCACCTGTATCAATGGTAGTGGGACAAGAGGGTCCCAAAATTTTGGTTTAGGGCAGGTTCTCTGGCAAGCAGGGCAAGCATGGCCATATTTTTTCACAGCTATTTGTACCCCCAGCCAATAAAACCTAAGCAGGACTCTCTCCTAGGTTTTGTCTCCATCCAGGAACCCCCCCCCCCCAACCACCAAACTTGGGGTATGTGCTGCTTTTAGAACCATCTGGACACATACTTGGGGTACTACTAGCTGTTCCACCACTTTCTCCTGTACTGTGCTTACTCTACACAGCAATCATTTTTAATCACAAAGTAGGGCCCTCGCCCTGTCAGTGGGGCTACTCTGGGCGGGATACGGTCGTTAGATCGACCCAACTTAGGTTGATAGTCATTAGGTCGACCACTGAAGGTCGACATTGGCATTAGGTCGACATGCACTGGGCCGACATAGCCGTTAAGTCAACATGTACTTGGTCTACAGGTCAAAAGGTCGACATGAGTTGTTTTTTTAAATATTTTTTTTTCATACTTAACAATCCACGTGGACTACGATTGGAACGGTAACCTGTGCCGAGCACAGCGGTAGTGGAGCAAGGCACCTTGCCCGAAGCATGGCGAGCGGAGCAAGCCATGCGAGGGGACACGGTGCACTAATTGGGGTTCCCCGTCACGTTATGGAGAAAACAACACAAAAAACAGTCCAAAAACTCATGTCGACCTTTTGACCTGTCGACCTAGTACATGTCGACCTAATGCCAACGTCGACCTTCACTGGTTGACCTAATGACTGTCCACCTAAGTTGGGTCGACCCAATGACCCATACCCCTCTGGGCACCCCATTGACCACTGTCAATGCCTTAAAGGCTTCTTGCAGGACAGCATCATTATCTTGGGGGGTCATTCCGACCCATTTGCACGCATCGGTTCTTCGCTGTGGTGCGAACGGGTCGGAACTGCGGCTGTGCGGCGCCCGCGTATTATTGCCCGGCGACGATCGTCGCCAGGCCGCAACGCCGCCAGCAAGAAAAGTGATCGCAGCGGCGATCGCAAGAAGATGGACAGGCAGAAGGTGTTCCAGGGTGGATACTCACGTTTTCCAGGCAGGCGGATCCAGGCGTTTGAAGGGCGGATGTCTGACGTCACACAGCCGGGACCTTCACAGCTGGATCCGTCGCACTGGGTAAGTAGCTGCAGGGCTAGTCTGATTTTGCAGGAAACTTTTTTAGCATAGCAGGGCTGCACAAGCGATCGCAGCCCTGCTATGCTAAAATACACTCCCCCATAGGCGGCGTCAGGTTGATCGCATGAGCAGCAAAAAGTTGCTATGTGCGATCAACTTGGAATGACCCCCTTGGTCCCAGGCAAAGTCCTGTGTCACAACTGAGGGCCTGAGCTGACGGGAGGCAGCCTCAGTTGTAGGGGCTGAGATGTACCGGAACCTGGGAGGTTGTATCAGACCCCTGGACATGTAAGTAACATGAATAATAACTGCCCGAAGGCGTGACCACGACAACTTGGATAAAAGTCAATGATGTTTATTATGACAACTCCGCAACACAGCAGCAGTAAAAGAAAACGTAAAAGTCAGCAAATAATAAATACAGTTCCTGGGTACTACAGGATGGCAGGAGCCACAGGGCACTGGTAGTGTGAGATAGTTCTTATGATCTTCTAGATGGAAAGTCCTTACCAGGCCCGACTGTAGCAATGGAGATAACCCAGGATTGTGCCAGCTGGTGTTCCAGGAAAAGCTGGGTTGCTGAAGGTAAAACAGCTGCTGTGGATACTGGCTGGAACCAGACTGTTGTTAGCACGGAGTGGATACTGGCTGGAACCAGTTAAATAATAAATGAACTTGAGAGCGATGAAATATGAACTGAAATGTAGAACTTGAGAGCGGAGAAATAATAATACCGGTGGAGAGTGGTAAAGTGTAGAAAGGACACCGGCCCTTTAAGGGAAGCTGTACTCTGCTGAAAGCTGAGCTGGAAGCAGGTAATGGTGTAGCTGGAAACAGATGAATCCACAATGGATTGGAGAGTCAGGCTACACCGCAGGTGGAATGCTGGTGCGGGTCTCTATGGTGGAAGTCTTGAGACAGGAGCTGGAACCTGGAAGACAATCACAGGAGAGAGACAAACAGGAACTAGGTTTGACAACCAAAGCACTGACGCCTTCCTTGCTCAGGCACAGTGTATTTATACCTGCAGCAAGGAAGGGATTGGCTAGGCAATTATGCAAATTAACAATACTGACAACAGATTGGAGGAAATGATCAGCTGACAGAATCCAAGATGGCTGCGCCCATGCAGACACTTGGAGGGAAGTTTGGTTTGTAATCCATGTGGTAATGAAAACAGTAATGGCGGCGCCGGCCACTGGAGACAGGAGACGCCAGGCTGACAAGTGCACATCCAACCACGCGGACACAGCGGAGGCCGCGGCTGACGTAATCGCCACTCTGACACTCTGCATGCAGAAGCTCAGGGACGGCGGCGGAGGCCGCGGGAGACGCCACGCCAGATGTAATATGGCGTTACTGTGACAGCGTCTCAGAGAGACAGGAGAGGATACAGGAATGTACACATCAGGATAACAGATGGGATCCGGTCCTGGAGCGCTGAGCCAGCCTTAGGAGGCATCTGATGGGTAAGAAATGGCGTCCAGATACCCGGATCGTGACAGCACCCCCCCCTTTAGGAGTGGCCCCAGGACACTTCTTTGGCTTTTGAGGAAACTTGGAATGGAATCTCCGGACCAAGGCAGGAGCATGGACATCAGAAGCATTGGTCCACGACCGTTCCTCAGGACCATAACCCTTCCAGTCAATAAGATATTGTAGTTGACCGTAACGGTGACGTGAGTCCAGGATCTTGGCCACTTCATACTCAACGCCTCGTTGAGTTTGGACTTTCGGAGTTGGAGGAAGTGAGGAATGAAACCGATTCAAGATCAGCGGTTTCAACAGGGAAACATGGAATGTCCTGGGTATTTTTAAGAAGGGAGGCAACTGGAGTCTGTAAGCAACAGGATTGATGACTTGTTCAATCTTGAAAGGACCGATATAGCGAGGTGCAAACTTCATACTGGGAACTCTTAACCTCAAATTCTTCGTGGATAACCATACCCGATCACCCACCTTGAGAGCAGGAACTGCTCGACGCTTCTTATCCGCAAACTTCTTGTACCTGAACGATGCCTTGAGCAGAGCTGATCGTACGCTCTTCCAGATATTGGCAAACTGATGCAAGGTGATATCCACTGCGGGAACCGAAGTTGCTGGAAGCGGTTGGAACTCAGGGACTTTAGGGTGGAATCCAAAGTTAGTGAAGAATGGTGTTGAAGCAGATGAAGAATGATACTGGTTGTTATGACAGAACTCGGCCCAGGGAAGTAATTGAACCCAGTCATCTTGAGAGGAGGACACATAGATGCGGAGGAAGGCCTCCAAGTCCTGATTCACCCTCTTGGTTTGACCATTAGTCTGAGGATGGTAAGCCGTGGAAAACTTTAGCTTGACTTGGAGGACTTGACATAAACTTCGCCAGAATTTGGCTGTGAATTGAACTCCTCGATCTGAGATAATTTGTTCAGGAAGACCGTGGAGTCGGAAGATCTCTTGTATGAATACTTGAGCCAACTTGGAAGCTGACGGAAGACCGGTGAGAGGAATGAAGTGTGCCATCTTGGTGAACCGGTCAACTACCACCCAGATGGTATTGAACTTGTTGCACATGGGTAAGTCTGTAATGAAATCCATCGACAAGTGGGTCCATGGTCGACGGGGAACGGATAGTGGAACCAGTTGCCCCGCAGGCGACTGGCGGGATACTTTATGTTGGGCACACTTTGGGCAAGATGCAATAAACTCCAGGACGTCTTTTTTCAGAGTTGGCCACCAATAGGACCTAAAGATAAACTCCAGGGTTTTTTGGATACCTGTATGTCCGGCAAAACGGGAAGCATGGGCCCAATACATGAGCTTCTTCCTTAGCATCGGCTTCACAAAACTTTTCCCTGATGGGGGCGTAGAGTCCATCCCTACCGTGGAGAATGCCAACGGATTTATAATAGGATGCTTGTCTGAAGACTCTGACTCATTTTCTTGCTCCCATGAGCGGGAAAGGGCATCGGCCTTGCGATTCTGAGAGCCCGGACAGAACTGGAGTTTAAAGTCGAACCTGGAAAAGAAAAGTGCCCATCTGGCCTGACGAGGGTTGAGACATTGTGCGCCCTTCAGGTATAAAAGGTTCTTGTGGTCTGTAAGTATGGTGATTAAATGAGAAGCTCCCTCCAACAGATACCTCCACTCTTCTAGAGCGAGCTTGATGGCTAGCAACTCCTGGTCGCCAATGGCATAGTTGCGCTCAGCTGGGGAGAACTTCCGGGAGAAGAAACTGCAAGGATGTAAATGGCCATCTTTAGCCCTCTGAGATAACACCGCTCCTACTCCAACGGAGGAGGCATCCACCTCTAGGATGAAAGGAGAGTCGATGTCAGGCTGTTTCAGGACAGGCGCAGAGATGAACCTCTGTTTTAAAAGATGAAAAGCTTGCATGGCTTCTTCAGACCACTTGGACGGGTTAGCACCCTTCTTGGTGAAAGCAGTAATAGGCGCCACAATGGTGGAAAAGTCTCGTATAAACTTTCGGTAATAATTGGCGAACCCTAAGAACCTCTGGACCCCTTTGAGGGTTAAGGGTACCGGACAATTCTGAATTGCTTGTAGTTTCTCAGGATCCATCTCTAGTCCGGAACCGGACACAATGTACCCTAGAAACGGAATGGACTTGACTTCAAAGACGCATTTTTCTAATTTGCAATAGAGATGATTGACACGGAGACGGGACAGAACCTCTTTAACCCAAAAACGATGTTCCTCTAAATCGTTGGCAAAAATGAGGATATCGTCTAGATAGACCACGACATGACGGTATAGAATGTCTCTGAAGATCTCATTGACAAAATGCTGGAAGACAGCTGGAGCATTGCTCAATCCGAAGGGCATGACGAGGTACTCATAATGTCCGTCACGGGTGTTAAAGGCGGTCTTCCACTCGTCACCCTCACGGATCCGGATGAGATTGTATGCACCTCGCAAGTCCAGCTTTGTAAAGATGGTAGCTCCGCTAACTCTGTCAAAGAGCTCAGTAATCAGGGGTAAAGGATAACGGTTCTTGATGGTAATGTCGTTCAAACCTCTGTAGTCGATGCACGGCCGCAGACCACCATCTTTCTTTTTTACAAAAAAGAAGCCTGCGCCGGCTGGGGAAGAAGAAGGTCGAATGAACCCCTTTGCTAGGTTCTCTTTAATGTATTCCTCCATAGAATGCGTTTCAGGCAGAGACAACGGATAAGTTCGGCCTCGAGGTGGAACCTTCCCTGGAACGAGATCAATCGGGCAGTCCCATTCTCTATGAGGAGGAAGGATATCAGCAGAAGCTTTACTGAACACATCCGTGAAATCTTGATATGGAGGAGGTGGAACATCAGACGACCTGGGGGAGGAAGAACAGACAGGCAATACTTTAAACAAACATGTCTCTGCACAGGAGGAACCCCATGCCAGGATTTGCGTAGTCGTCCAATCAATTGTAGGATTGTGAAGACGGAGCCATGGAAGGCCCAGGACCACAGGATGTGTGGCTCTTGGAATCACTAAAAGTGAAATAAGTTCGGAATGAAGAACTCCCACTCTCAGACGAACTGGTAGAGTCCTTAGAGCAATAACAGTATCAAAAATTTTACTGCCATCCACGGCAGTTAAGGAAAAGGAGGAAGAAAGTCTCTCGGTGGGTAGGGACCACCGTTTAACATAGGCTTCAGTAATAAAGTTCCCAGCTGCTCCGGAATCAAGGAGAGCAATGACGTTCCGATAACGTTGAGCAACTTGAAGCGAGACTGGGAGATTACAATCATGAGGAGATGGAGAGGAGATCATTACTCCTAGCCGGCCCTCTCCTGGGCGAGCTAGGGTTTGGAGTTTTCCCGGACGTTCGGGACAGGCATTGATGGTGTGAGACGGAGCTGCACAGTAAAGACAAAGAGACTCAGAGAGACGTCTTCGGCGCTCAGCAGGAGTTAAACGGGAACGGCCAATTTGCATGGGCTCATCTTTAGATGGTGACAGTTGACGAGGAGGAGGAGCAGAAGATTTTGGAGCAGATGATCTTCCACGCTCAGTTGCTCTCTCTCTGAAACGTAAATCAACTTTCGTGCAGAGTGAGATTAGCTCATCTAACTTAGAAGGTAAGTCTCTGGTAGCTAACTCATCTTTAATAAGCTCAGATAAACCATGCCAGAATGCAGCATACAGGGCCTCGTCGTTCCATGCCAGTTCGGATGCCAGGATCTGGAACTGTATCAGATATTGTCCTACAGTACGTGACCCCTGGCGTAAACGGAGAATCTCGGATGAAGCTGAGGTTACCCGGCCTGGCTCGTCGAAGATGCGCCTGAATGTTGACACGAATGCAGTGTAAGAAGATAGCAGGGTGTCGGACCTCTCCCATAACGGTGATGCCCAGTCAAGGGCGGAGCCACTGAGAAGAGAGATGATGTAGGCAATTTTTGTACGGTCACTGGGAAAATTGCCAGGTTGTAGCTCAAACTGAATCTCACACTGGTTGAGAAATCCCCTGCAGAATCTTGGAGATCCGTCAAATTTTGCTGGCGTTGGAAGATGAAGACGTGGAGCAGAAATGGGTAAGGTGGGTGGGGTTATAGCTGGAGTCACTGTGGTTGACGCACCAGATGCGCCTGATCCACGGAGAGTTGTCTGAATCCCATCCAGCCGAGTAGAGAGATCCTGGAGACAGCGGATGATGTGGCCCTGTGCAGCCTCCTGATGTTCTAGTCGGGCTGCCAGTTCTTGCATCGGCCTGGCCGCTTGATCCTGGTCTCCGGCTGGATTCATTAGGTCAGTGCTTACTGTCACAACTGAGGGCCTGAGCTGACGGGAGGCAGCCTCAGTTGTAGGGGCTGAGATGTACCGGAACCTGGGAGGTTGTATCAGACCCCTGGACATGTAAGTAACATGAATAATAACTGCCCGAAGGCGTGACCACGACAACTTGGATAAAAGTCAATGATGTTTATTATGACAACTCCGCAACACAGCAGCAGTAAAAGAAAACGTAAAAGTCAGCAAATAATAAATACAGTTCCTGGGTACTACAGGATGGCAGGAGCCACAGGGCACTGGTAGTGTGAGATAGTTCTTATGATCTTCTAGATGGAAAGTCCTTACCAGGCCCGACTGTAGCAATGGAGATAACCCAGGATTGTGCCAGCTGGTGTTCCAGGAAAAGCTGGGTTGCTGAAGGTAAAACAGCTGCTGTGGATACTGGCTGGAACCAGACTGTTGTTAGCACGGAGTGGATACTGGCTGGAACCAGTTAAATAATAAATGAACTTGGGAGCGATGAAATATGAACTGAAATGTAGAACTTGAGAGCGGAGAAATAATAATACCGGTGGAGAGAGGTAAAGTGTAGAAAGGACACCGGCCCTTTAAGGGAAGCTGTACTCTGCTGAAAGCTGAGCTGGAAGCAGGTAATGGTGTAGCTGGAAACAGATGAATCCACAATGGATTGGAGAGTCAGGCTACACCGCAGGTGGAATGCTGGTGCGGGTCTCTATGGTGGAAGTCTTGAGACAGGAGCTGGAACCTGGAAGACAATCACAGGAGAGAGACAAACAGGAACTAGGTTTGACAACCAAAGCACTGACGCCTTCCTTGCTCAGGCACAGTGTATTTATACCTGCAGCAAGGAAGGGATTGGCTAGGCAATTATGCAGATTAACAATACTGACAACAGATTGGAGGAAATGATCAGCTGACAGAATCCAAGATGGCTGCGCCCATGCAGACACTTGGAGGGAAGTTTGGTTTGTAATCCATGTGGTAATGAAAACAGTAATGGCGGCGCCGGCCACTGGAGACAGGAGACGCCAGGCTGACAAGTGCACATCCAACCACGCGGACACAGCGGAGGCCGCGGCTGACGTAATCGCCACTCTGACACTCTGCATGCAGAAGCTCAGGGACGGCGGCGGAGGCCGCGGGAGACGCCACGCCAGATGTAATATGGCGTTACTGTGACAGCGTCTCAGAGAGACAGGAGAGGATACAGGAATGTACACATCAGGATAACAGATGGGATCCGGTCCTGGAGCGCTGAGCCAGCCTTAGGAGGCATCTGATGGGTAAGAAATGGCGTCCAGATACCCGGATCGTGACATCCTGTAAGGGAAAAAGACTCGGTGCCGGTGACCAGTCCATGGGGGTAATTCCAAGTTGATCGCAGCAGGAAATTTTTTTAGCAGTTGGGCAAAACCATGTGCACTGCAGGGGGGGCAGATCTAACATTTGCAGAGAGAGTTAGATTTGGGTGGGTTATTTTGTTTCTGTGCAGGGTAAATACTGGCTGCTTTATTTTTACACTGCAATTTAGATTGCAGATTTAACTCACCACACCCAAATCTATCTCTCTCTGCACATGTTATATCTGCCTCCCCTGCAGTGCACATGGTTTTGCCCAACTGCTAAAAAATTTCCTGCTGCGATCAACTCAGAATTACCCCCCATGTTCATTGTCCTGTAACCGGGGACATTTCTGAGTCACTTTGCCTGCGATCATTGGATGAGCTTCCTGCAACGGCAACTCTGTTGTCCTGAGGTGTAGATCTTGTTCTTTCCTGGGCATAATTTTTAAGACTAAAGACCCAACCGGTGAATCAGTTGCCCATGTATCTGGTTAGACTTGCTCTGAGATCACTTCCTAGAATAATGGAAAGTCATGTCATAAGATGAGTGGATACGATAGTTTAGGGGCTATCGTCACCATGGTCCTCACTGTCTGGACCCTGTGGGTGAATGGAAGGAGGGTCCTTTCGTATTCCTCAGATGTACTATGAGTATACAGTACCTTTACTTTTGGCAACCAAAGTACCGGTTCTGCTGGGATCAGGGAACCTGAAACCAAAGTAAGTTCACTACCGGTGTCCACCAAGGCCAGGACCACATTCTGGTTTACAAGGACTTTTATCCAAAATATCCTGTTGCCTTTCTGGGGCACAATCATGCTGCAGTAGCTGGGGTATACTGTCTCTGTATACTGGGCTAAAGAGCAGTCCATAGACTCCTACAGTGTCGGGCACTCCATCCGAACGTGTCCAGGTTACCCACATTCAAAACATGTTAGCTTAGCCAGCCTTGGGTTCACCTCCTTTTTCTCAGTTGGGCCTGGGCGGTTCCTGGCCAACCACGGTTTTTATCTTGGCATGGGTTTTGGCACAAAGCCAGGAGGAATGGCCAGTTGCTGCAATGCCCTAAATCTCTCCACCACTGTGGAAGTTCTTAGGGGGTCTGCCTGCATCACCTACTTTTGCAGACCCCGGACCAAAGTCCGGATGCAGTGGTCAATCGCCAACAGCTCCACCGTCTGTTGGGGCAAGTTCTCCTCTGACTTCTATGTCATCATCAACTGACTTTTTCCAAAGCTTAGGTTCCTTGTTTGCTGTTGCTGGCATTGTTGCAGCAATGTTCATACCACAAATGCTGTTGCATCTGTATCAGTTGCTGCTGTAACTGTTGCTGCTGACTTTGCTGATGCTGCTGCAAGCTTTGCTTGTAAAAGGTTTGTTTCACAAAGAACGACTCTTCACTCAGGTTACTTTGTCAGGTGGCTTCTTTATTTCTCACAAATGTTGTCACATCGCATTTCCTCAGCAAACACAGCTTCCCTGACCACTAGCTAAGACTAAACTGGCCCTCTCTGTCATCTGGCCTCTAACTGGCATTGAAAGCCCTGCCCACTGGTTCCCACAAACTTTTATACCTTCACACAACTCATTAGCCACACCCACGTAGCGCACCTGTGTGTATTACCTTTGCTGTAGCAAGGAGCAGGATTCTTAAGCCTTCCTGCCCCTTTGTCTGTAATGTTTATGTATGAAAATAAAAAACAACTTATTACTCCATTGGCGCATTGTGCCTCAGTGATGTACCTAGTGACTAACGAGCTGGAGGTGTACAGACAATAGGTATACTTTGAAGTCTTGCTCTTGCAAGGCACGCATCTTTTCTATAACTAGGTGATTCATCTCGCCCTACGGGCGCTCTTCACACCGTCGTAAGGGTCTACGCCCCCTTAACCCTTGCACGCCCTTGTGGCGTGCAATAGTTTATTATATGGAGTATTACCTCCAATCATAATTGTGTGAGTGGTTAAATATTGCACTGACAAAGGGCATGCGATGGTGATGCGGATGGGGGAGGTGATATAGGGGAGACGCAGGTGGGGGAGGGGCTGGTGCGGTGGTGTGTGGGTGGATTCTGGATCCGCCCTGCCGGTGGGGGAGGAGCGGTTGTGGGGATGACGCTGGTGGGAGAAGGGATGGTGCGGGGTGCTGCGGGTGGGGGAGGGGTTTTGGAGCCACCACAGGTGGTGGAGCGGTGTGTGTGGGGGTGTTGCGGATGGGGCCCAGAGGTACTGCGAGTGGGGGAGGTGCGGGTAATGCTTCTCCTGCTTCTCCTCCTGGAAGCAGCTAGGCTGCTGTCCTCCCTTTGGCACTGACTCTCCCGGAGTCTCATACAGCAGCCAAGCAGCCAGTCACTATTGTTAGCGCCGGTGTCCCAACGCGCCGCATTACAGGGAAGAAGATGCACTCAATAAACTACAGCTCCCAGCAGCCCTAAGGGACGGAATGCTCTGGCGCTAAGGGCTGCTGTAGTTTATTTAGTGCCTCAACTTCCCTGTAATGCGGCATGTTGGGACACCGGCGCTAACAATAGTGACTGGCTGGCAGAACTGACTGACTGGCTGAATCAATGTAAAACATGAGAGTGCTGTGGAGTGTCAGTGACACTGCACTGCACAGCACTGTCACCTTTTACATTGATTCAGCGTCCTGACATTACCCTCCGCGATATCACCCACTCTATCCGTTACATTAGCCATCTCTGGGCTTCCAGGCCTTCAGCCCAGGTGCTGTGTTGCAGAGTCAGGGCCTCTGGGCGCGGCTGTGGCAGGAAGGCACTTCTGTGACATCACACGCACAGAAGGTTTCGGGGCTTAGAGAGTATGCGGCACAGGGAGGGCTATGAAAGCCTTCCGCTGCGCCGCTTTCATACATATCTATGCCGGTGGCTGCAGCAGCTTTTGTTCCACCTGCGCCGCGGCTAGGGACTGGGGATTGTTGATGGCGGAGGGGGCAGGCGGACTGGCAGCAGGACATGGGACGCTGCAGTAAAAGGATTCCCCCCCCCCCCCCTTCCTATCTACAGTGCAGAGACTTGCTGCAGATGCAGTGGCATACCCTCCAGCTGGACCTTTTTGGCAGGTGCAGGACCTTGTTTTATGGTCTATACCGATTTTTGGCTTTCCAAACTTCCATTGAACGTATAGGAAAAGGGCGTGGTCACGGCACTTTACCCGTGGCCACGCCCCCTTTTCGAATTTGTAGCAATTTTTATGTGTAAATTGTTGGAGGGTGTGTTGCTGCAGTGGGCCTATTTTGGGGTGTGGACCTGGAGCTGCAGCTCCATCAGCCCCATTGATAATCCTGCTCTGGGAACACACAGCAGCCAAAGGGCAGACCCTCCCATTGGATGTAACCTGTGTGGGAGGGCGTTTCTCGCCCAATCAGCTGTGGACTGGGTGGGATAGACCTGCTGCTAACCCAATGAGAGCCCCTAGCCACGCCCAGCGTTATACACATAGGCACAGAGCCACAGATCTGGGCTATTATATAGGAGATGTTGTATAATGTTTATCTCTTGTCTATCAGGCGAGCGGAGTTGTGAGGAAGTGGATACCAGCGGTGGACAGACAGTGATACACGATGAGCGTGAGCGTGTGATCTACAGCTATTCCTTCTTCCACTTTGTGTTTGTGCTGGCCTCTCTCTATGTGATGATGACGCTTACCAACTGGTTCAGGTGCGCATTCCGCACATTCTCAGGTGCTTAGTCCTCCAGCTGAGCTGCACAAGAGGCCTGCTAAGAAATAACTCACTCTGATTTACAGTGTGCTTAGGTAGAAGCCAGGAGAGCCCTTATACTTTCATTCATCGGGCCTATTGACATTACCTTGTTATATGCTGATTGAGCAAGTGCAGCAACTTATCTTATAATAAGTCTCTTAATGCCATGTATTGCTTTGTTGGTGAAGGCTTGGCAGCCATCCAGGAATGTCAGGGGTGGAATAGCAGGAGCCATTAAAGCCAGGCTTACAATTCTCATCCTCCAATAATCTGGCTGGCAGGAGTTGTAGTTTAACCATTTTGATTATACTATTTGTTTAAGTCATCACTATCTTGGCACAAAGTGTTCTTTCCTAAATATTTCATTTGCCAAAAATAATATAGATTGGGATCGTGCATGAGGTGTGTGATAATTATGGCATATGTAAAAACCACAAAACACTTGAATCAAGTCTGTTCCTGATCTGCACAGACAGGATGAGTGCTGCACAATAGTATAAATAAATCTTGTGACAGCTACATGACACAATGCTAAACGTAAGTAAGATGAGGATAAGGCCATGAGGCTCAAATCAGCAGCTAGCCTATAGTACAAACAACTGAGGTGTCTGTTTTATGGGTAGAATCAGTATTCGGGAGAATGTAGCCTAACATTGCACATGAAAGTTTGTTCTTTTAATGTGGGTGCAATACAAGGGACCTATAGTGCTAATATTCCTGAAGATACAGTACTCTCCAGATCACCCAAAGTCAGGCAGCTCATCCTATCAGGAGATGCAGACAGACAGCAGGCCTCATCCCCTTGCTGTGCTAATCATTGTGCTTCTTTTAAAACTGGGGGCCATTGGCACAAAACTAGGCATGTGATAATCACAACTTTCAACCTCAGCTCAACACGGTTCCGGTATGAATGGTCGACCATGTTAAGGTCGACATTCATTAGGTCAACCGCTATTGGTCGACATATGCAAAGGTTGACATGGATTTTTTAACTGTTTTTGGTGTCATTTTTTCCGTAACATGACCAGGATCCCCAATTAGTGTACCGCGTCCCCTTGCATGGCTCGCATCACTTGCCATGCTGCGGGCAAGGTACCTCGCTCGCTCCCGCTGTGCTCGGCACAGGTTACCGTTCCCAATCGTAGTCCACGTGGATGATAAAGTATGAAAAACGTATAAATCTATTTATTGTTAAAAAGCCATGTCGACCTTTTCATGTGTCGACCTGTCCTGTGTCGCCCATTTTCATGTTCGACCATACGTCCATGGCGTCCATGTCGACCAATAGTGGTCGACCTAATGACTGTCGACCTTAACATGGTCAACCATTCAAACGGATACCGTTCAACACATGATTGTTGTTTTTTAGTAGAGTTTGAAATTTTACAAGACAAATGCAATTTTATAAAAAGAATACATGAATAGATAATACAGTAGTGTCAGTATTAAAATGTCGACCTTTTGAACTACTAACATTATTACTGTACGGTATATAGGGAAGCACCAGTTCTCTGTAAACAGTATACATATTGTGGTCAATTCTGTATTACACTCAAGATTTCAAAACATAAGTCTAGGGACACAATGGGACTGCCCTGCTCCTTTGTATCATTCTTCCTTTTAGTGACTCGGCCTGATGAATTAAGCCTGGAGAAGTGATAAAATGGAAGGTGATAAAGCACCAACCAGTCATCTCCTACTTGAAAGTTTGTGAACCCTTCAGAATTTTCTAGCTTTCTTCTGAAATTTGGTAATACTTTTGCAACTCACAGATATGTGATATCGTATAATTATTCTCAATATAAAATGAGCACGTTTAATTTTATTGTCCCATTTGTTAGAGATGAGCGGATTCGGTTTTACTCGGTTTTACTCGGTTGATTTGGTTCTCTTTATCTACTTTTAGGACTAGTGTGAAAATCTGAGGTAGTTTTAGGCCAAATTTTAGCAGACATAGAAATTTCTAAAGGTTTCACAAACTTTCAAGCATCACTAT
Organism: Pseudophryne corroboree; assembly: GCF_028390025.1. Taxonomy (NCBI): domain Eukaryota; kingdom Metazoa; phylum Chordata; class Amphibia; order Anura; family Myobatrachidae; genus Pseudophryne; species Pseudophryne corroboree. The sequence continues at coordinate 250,380,403 of NC_086449.1, forward strand.
AAGGCTGTGTACTCACGGTACAATATTTCTTTCAATTTTGACAATATAGTCAAAATCATAAGAAAATATAGTGCATATCGCACCATGTGTATAGTCCTTGCGATGCCGATACGCGGTCCCGTGGGTTAGGCGTCACAAGGAAAAATAGACAGCCCAACATTGACTATATCGGCCCCGTCGAATAGTCAGTGTCGGGCTGCACAGCGTATCGCGCCGTGTGTACACAGCCTATCATTTTTCAAACCATGCCTGTATCTTGACAGTTAGGAGCTGATTGGCTGGTGCATTATCAGCTTCCACTTTATCACTTCTCCAGGCTTAATACATCTGCCCCTCTGAGTCTGTTTGCTTGCCTATACATTGGGTACAGGATTACAGATTACTGAATTGAGGGGCAGATTTATTAAGCCTGGTGAAGTGATAAAGTGGAAGGTGAAAACACCCAGCCAGTCATCTCCTAACTGTCATTTTTCAAACCCAGCCTGTAACATAGACATTAGGAGCTGATTGGCTGGAGCTTTATCACCTTCCACTTTATCACTTCACCAGGCTTAATAAATCTGCGCTGATTCACTTCCGCGACTTCTCACTGTAAGTTCCTGCATGTGGCCAAACCATGAGCAACACATATCTATATTGGGTGCAGGATGTGTGGTACGGGCCCCCCTAGACCCAGGGGCCCGTGTGCATCACAGACGCTACACTTCTATATTTTACTTACCTTTCTGGCAAAAGCGCCACACAAAAATCACTCATATAATTGTGTGGCTGTCATTTTCCTTAGGAACGGCACAGGCACAGTAAAGAAATCAAAGAGTATGTGGCGCGGGCACCATGTTCCCAGAGACATACAGATATACAGTAAACTCTGGCACAGTGCCAGAGATAACTTGGTAACTGTGCCATTGAGGAGGATGTTGCTGCATGGAGACAGCACATGCCTGCCACCTCTCTTAAATTGCCCCCGTGCCCCAGCCCTGTTATTTGTCCCACTCAGTCACTATACATTTCAGTGTAAAAATGAAGCTGCCTAGTATTGGCAGGCAAACATGCAAAAGTAACCAGCATAAATGTATTTGCACCTATTGCATTGCAACACAACTTGTCCTGGTGCAAAGTTGCTCTTTTTTTAATCTTTGCTTCCAGGTCAGAATTCGCCACAATGTATATACATTGCCAGGCACGGTGTCCTGTAAAGGTCTTGGCAGCTTGTAGTCACATATGATGTCCTACCCACCACCTTATAGAAACAGAAACTCATGGAACTGGCCACATCCCTATATCTTTATTTATCTGGAGGGTGGAAAGATTTCTTCCACTTGTGTCCGGTTACTCCAACTAGTAACAGAAAATCTATAGTGACCAACCCCATTGTAACCAAAGGGTGTAAAACAATTTATTTACAAGTGTTACACAGACTTGTTCATAGGATCACACACAATGCTGATGGCTGGCTGTGTGGCTACGTCACTGCACTGTTACAAAACACATGAGTAATGTTTAAGTATCACTGTGACTAATGTTTAAACATCATTGTGTTCTCATGCAATGTTCCACCTTTTATAGCTATGAAAATGCATCCCTGGAGACCATCTTCACCCATGGCAGCTGGCCCACATTTTGGATCAAGGTGGCATCCTGTTGGACTTGTGTTCTCCTCTATTTGTGGATACTTTTAGCACCAACATGCTTTTCTGGAAATGACCAAACACACAGGACCAACCCATCACAACATATACTGAGGCGCAGGCAATTTCGCAGGGTCACAGTTTCTAAATAAAATGTCCCATTGTCCTTATCTGTTGCAAAGACAGAGTGATAGGACTTGCTGTGGGCTTATGATCCATGCATTTACAAGAACTAAGGGGATTAACACAGAGGTAGATACCTCCTGTGTGAATAAAATTTTTACCCAATTAAAAAAATTAAATCAGAGCACGGATAAAGGAAACAGCCTGTCTACGGCTCATGGTAGGGGGCTTCGAAAACACAAACCTGGAGCGGATGGATAATTTCTTAGAAATCATTTGGTGACTCACTGTTGGGAGTTCTGTCTTCTATGAATTGTTCTACTTCCTATTGTATATGACATTTTTATGTTCCCCCATATATGGTAAGCCTAAGGAATAATAATGCAAAACATATTACTATATTAGCTACAGATTTTTACTAGTCACAGTGATTGCATGTAAGTGCTTGGAATTGTCCCCATACCTAGTACTAATTGTAAAGCTTCACTCTCTATCGGGGCGAAGGTCTAATGAGTCTTCATAACTTTTTCCCCATGGTTTCAAAGAAGGACATCTGGTGCCATGTTCATATTTTACGAACCCATGAAGGACAGTAATGACCCACCGCACTCTCTTTAAACCTATCACCAGCTAGTGGTTATTAGATAGTATTACAGACTATGGGAAGGATATGTAACCATACGGTGCTGGTAGGACCACTCTACAAGCAGTGCAATGTGGGTCCCCTCAAAGCTCAATAGGTTAAGCATTACTGTGGAAAATCTCTAATGAACTGACATTCCTGCACTGACCCTTGCAAAAGGCACTGAATGCTGTAGAAGTGAATGACACTTGCTTACAAAGGTTGTTTTTGTAAGACTACCCTATGTGCTTGTTGTAAGTCTGATTTCTGTGAATGGCTGCGAGCTATTAACTATTCTAGTGTTTCCAAAGCTTTAGTCTTTTTTTTTCATGGTCAAAATGCCAAACAAGTTTTACAGAGAACGTATCCTGAGACCAAACCATGTCAAGCTGACGCCTAAAGGCAATACAATAGGACTTGCGTACAAGCTGTGCAGTCTGCATACCTCTGCTCTCATCTATACATAATGGGATTACTGCGTCAAAGCTACCTGAAGTGTCCCATACGCTCAAACTCAGGGAGGGATTTATCTTGACTTGCAAGGTCAGGCTGGATCTGCTCAGAGATAACGTTAAAGCAGTTTTGCTTTGTATAGTGAAGGGATCAATGCCCATTATTTATAGAACGTGTGTCCTAAGTGAGTTTCTTCAAAATGATCAGAAATTTGGGTGTGCTGGACTAAAATGAACTGAAAATCCCTGTTCTATTCACTGACGTCTCTGCTATAATATTGCCTAAGAAAGCCCACAAATGAGGGATGTAATCCTTATATCCGGAATTGAGGCCTAATGGTATATATTGATTTGTATTTTCCACCCACTTTTCCTTAAATAATGACTGTCGTGATCTTCCCATATGGTGGTCAGAGGTGATTGCTCAACTTCTGTGCTCTGAGAAGCTGTCACCAATTCTGACATAGAGATAAGACCTAGAACCTAGAACAAGACACTAATAACTGCACACTTGTAAAAGAATGGGGGGTTTTTAGCGGGGGTTAAGGAATTTGTATGTATAGCAGTATTAATGTGAGAAGTTATTTTAAAATGAGATAAATGTATATATTATTCTCGTATGTTCTTATATAAATTTCCTTAAAATGTATAATAAATAATCTAATGTTTTAACAATAAGGCTTACATAGATTACTTTCACTTAAAAACACACAATTACCTATTAATTATGTTTGGGTTACATGGGGGACCATAGAGCTATTCATAAATAAAAATTAATTAGTTTTAATAGCAGTCCAGAAATTCATGTTACTAAGTTTTAAACTCTAGTTTCAATTATGAACCGTTTCTATCTACTTTTGCTTGGTAAGTAGGTGAGCCCTCTAGAGGTAATTCACATGGGCCAGACTTTGATGTTACCTTATTGTAGTGCACAAGTCTGTAGTGGAACTACTTCTCTCTCCTGTAGGAGTTGGGTATATATTGACACTATGGTGGGCGCTGGTACTCCTGGTCATAGTAAGCTTGTGCTTGTAGAACTGTGCTGGAGACTGTAGTCCACGCTTAGCGATTTTTGAATAAGCATTTCATGGAGTTTATGAAAGCGGTCTGCAATTTGTTTATCAACAATGAAAGTGTCGACAAACAGTATGTGAAGGCCGGCACCGGGATGTTTTTACGTGCGCCATCAGTGCAATATTGAAATTTACCAACCAGGTTGGTTTTGCCTTAAAACTAATTTCTCTTACATCCTAGAGGATGCTGGGGACTCCGTAAGGACCATGGGGTATAGACGGGGTCCGCAGGAGACATGGGCACTCTAAAGACTTTAGAATGGGTATGCACTGGCTTCTCCCTCTATGCCCCTCCTCCATACCTCAGTTAGATCCTGTGCCCAGAGGAGACTGGGTAGTGCAGGGGAGCTCTGCTGAGTTTCTCTGAAAAAGACTTTTTGTTAGGTTTTTTATTTTCAGGAGCACTGCTGGCAACAGGCTCCCTGCTTCGAGGGACTGAGGGGAGAGAAGCAGACCTACTTAAATGATAGGCTCTGTTTCTTAGGCTACTGGACACCATTAGCTCCAGAGGGTCGGAACGCAGGGCTCAGCCTCACCGTTCGTCCCAGAGCCGCGCCACCGTCCTCCTCACAGAGCCGGAAGATAGAAGCCGGGTGAGTATTAAGAAGAAAGAAGACTTCAAAGGCGGCAGAAGACTTCAGATCTTCACTGAGGTAACGCTGCGCGCCATTGCTCCCACACGTACACACACAGCGGGCACTGTAAGGGTTCAGGGCGCAGGGGGGGGGCGCCCTGGGCAGCAATATTAACCTCAAAGGGACACTGGCAGATGGATTAGATACGGCAGAGGCGGTATATTAATAAAACCCCCGCCAGTATAAATAATTTGAGCGGGACCGAAGCCCGCCGGTGAGGGGGCGGAGCTTGATCCTCCAGCACTAACCAGCGCCATTTTCTCCACAGCACACTGCAGAGAAGCTGGCTCCCTGGACTCTCCCCTGCGGAACACGGTTACAGAGGGCAAAAAAGAGGGGGGCACATTTAATTGTCGCAGTGAGTGTATTTATATTTCTCTATCGTCCTAAGTGGATGCTGGGGTTCCTGAAAGGACCATGGGGAATAGCGGCTCCGCAGGAGACAGGGCACAAAAGTAAAGCTTTTACAGGTCAGGTGGTGTGTACTGGCTCCTCCCCCCATGACCCTCCTCCAGACTCCAGTTAGATTTTTGTGCCCGGCCGAGAAGGGTGCAATTCTAGGTGGCTCTCATAAAGAGCTGCTTAGAGAGTTTAGCTTAGGTTTTTTATTTTACAGTGATTCCTGCTGGCAACAGGATCACTGCAACGAGGGACTGAGGGGAGAAGAAGTGAACTCACCTGCGTGCAGGATGGATTGGCTTCTTGGCTACTGGACATGAAGCTCCAGAGGGACGATCACAGGTACAGCCTGGATGGTCACCGGAGCCACGCCGCCGGCCCCCTCACAGATGCTGAAGCAAGAAGAGGTCCAGAATCGGCGGCTGAAGACTCCTGCAGTCTTCTTAAGGTAGCGCACAGCACTGCAGCTGTGCGCCATTTTCCTCTCAGCACACTTCACACGGCAGTCACTGAGGGTGCAGGGCGCTGGGGGGGGGCGCCCTGGGAGGCAAATGAAAACCTTTAAAAAGGCTAAAAATACCTCACATATAGCCCCAGAGGCTATATGGAGATATTTACCCCTGCCTAAATGTACTAAATAGCGGGAGACGAGCCCGCCGAAAAAGGGGCGGGGCCTATCTCCTCAGCACACGGCGCCATTTTCTGTCACAGCTCCGCTGGTCAGGAAGGCTCCCAGGTCTCTCCCCTGCACTGCACTACAGAAACAGGGTATAACAGAGAGGGGGGGCAAAATAAATGGCAATATATAAATATAAAAGCAGCTATAAGGGAGCACTTCATCATAAGGCTATCCCTGTCATATATAGCGCTTTTTGGTGTGTGCTGGCAGACTCTCCCTCTGTCTCCCCAATGGGCTAGTGGGTCCTGTCTTCGTATAGAGCATTCCCTGTGTGTCTGCTGTGTGTCGGTACGTGTGTGTCGACATGTACGAGGACGTTATTGGTGTGGAGGCGGAGCAATTGCCAAATATGAGGATGTCACCTCCTAGGGGGTCGACACCAGAATGGATGCCTTTATTTGTGGAATTACGGGATAGCGTCAACTCGCTTAAGCAGTCGGTTGCCGACATGAGGCGGCCGGACACTCAATTAGTGCCTGTCCAGGCGCCTCAAATACCGTCAGGGGCTGTAAAACGCCCCTTGCCTCAGTCGGTCGACACAGACCCAGACACAGGCACTGATTCCGGTGGTGAAGGTGACGAATTAACCGTATTTTCCAGTAGGGCCACACGTTATATGATTTTGGCAATAAAGGAGATGTTACATTTAGCTGATACTACAGGTACCACTAAACAGGGTATTATGTGGGGTGTGAAAAAACTACCAGTAGTTTTTTACCGAATCAGAAGAATTAAATGACGTGTGTGATGAAGCGTGGGGTGCCCCGATAAAAAAACTGCTAATTTCAAAGAAGTTATTGGCTTTATACCCTTTCCCGCCAGAGGTTAGGGAGCGCTGGGAAACACCTTCTAGGGTGGACAAAGCGCTAACACGCTTATCAAAACAAGTGGCGTTACCCTCTCCTGAGACGGCCGCACTTAAAGATCCATCAGATATGAGGATGGAAAATATCCAAAAAGGTATATACACACATGCAGGTGTTATACTACGACCAGATATTGCGACTGCCTGGATGTGCAGTGCTGGGGTAGTTTGGTCAGAGTCCCTGATCGAAAATATTGATACCCTGGACAGGGACAATATTTTACTGTCGTTAGAACAAATAAAGGATGCATTTCTTTATATGCGTGATGCACAGAGAGATATCTGCACACTGGCATCACGGGTAAGTGCTATGTCCATTTCGGCCAGAAGAGCTTTATGGACACGACAGTGGACAGGCGATGCGTAGAGGAGTTATTTGGGGTCGGTCTATCGGATTTGGTGGCCACGGCTACGGCCGGGAAATCCACCTTTCTACCTCAAGTCACTCCCCAACAGAAAAAGGCACCGACCTTTCAACCGCAGCCCTTTCGTTCCTTTAAAAATAAGAGAGCAAAGGGCTATTCATATCTGCCACGAGGCAGAGGACGAGGGAAGAGACAGCAACAGGCAGCTCCTTCCCAGGAACAGAAGCCCTCCCCGGCTTCTACAAAAGCCTCAGCATGACGCTGGGGCTTCGCAAGCGGACTCGGGGGCGGTAGGCGGTCGTCTCAAGAATTACAGCGCGCAGTGGGCTCACTCGCAGGTAAACCCCTGGATCCTGCAGATAATATCTCAGGGGTACAGGTTGAAATTAGAGACAGAGCCACCTCGCCGTTTCCTGAAGTCTGCTTTACCAACGTCCCCCTCAGAAAGGGAGACGGTTTTGGAAGCCATTCACAAGCTGTATTCTCAGCAGGTGATAGTCAAGGTACCTCTTCTACAACAAGGGAAGGGGTATTATTCCACTCTTTTTGTGGTACCGAAGCCGGATGGCTCGGTAAGGCCTATTCTAAATCTGAAGTCCTTGAACCTGTACATAAAGAAGTTCAAGTTCAAGATGGAGTCACTCAGAGCAGTGATAGCGAACCTGGAAGAAGGGGACTTTATGGTATCCTTGGACATCAAGGATGCGTATCTCCACGTTCCAATTACCCCTCACACCAGGGGTACCTCAGGTTCGTTGTACAAAACTGTCACTATCAGTTTCAGACGCTGCCGTTTGGTTTGTCCACGGCATCTCGGGTCTTTACAAAGGTAATGGCCGAGATAATATTTCTTCTTCGAAGAAAGGGCGTATTAATTATCCCATACTTGGACGATCTCCTAATAAGGGCAAGGTCCAGAGAACAGCTAGAGATGGGTTTAGCACTATCTCAAGAGGTGCTAAAGCAGCACGGATGGATTCTGAATATTCCAAAATCCCAATTAATGCCGACAACTCGTCTGCTGTTCCTGGGGATGATTCTGGACACAGTTCAGAAAAAGGTTTTTCTTCCCGAAGAAAAAGCCAAGGAGTTATCTGACCTGGTCAGGAACCTCCTAAAACCAGGAAAGGTGTCTGTACATCAATGCACAAGAGTCCTGGAAAAAAAAAAAAAAAAAAAAATGGTAGCTTCTTACGAAGCAATCCCTTTCGGCAGATTCCATGCAAAGGGATCTGTTGGACAAATGGTCAGGGTCGCATCTTCAGATGCACCTGCGGATAACCCTGTCGCCGAGGACAAGGGTATCCCTTCTGTGGTGGTTGCAGGAGGCTCATCTATTGGAGGGCCGCAGATTCGGCATGCAGGATTGGATCCTGGTGACCACGGATACCAGCCTGAGAGGCTGGGGAGCAGTCACACAGGGAAGAAATTTCCAGGGAGTGTGGTCGAGCCTGAAAAAGTCTCTTCACATAAGCATTCTGGAACTAAGAGCAATCTACAATGCTCTAAGCCAGGCGAAACCTCTGCTTCAAGGAAGACCGGTGTTGATCCAGTCGGACAACATCACGGCAGTCGCCCATGTAAACAGACAGGGCGGCACAAGAAGCAGGAGGGCAATGGCAGAAGCTGCCAGGATCCTTCGCTGGGCGGAGAATCACGTGATAGCACTGTCAGCAGTATTCATCCCGGGCGTGGACAACTGGGAAGCAGACTTCCTCAGCAGACACGACCTTCACCCGGGAGAGTGGGGACTTCATCCAGAAGTTTTCCACATGCTATTAAACCGTTGGGTAAAACCAATGGTGGACATGATGGCGTCTCGCCTCAACAAGACACTGGACAGGTATTGCGCCAGGTCAAGAGATCCGCAGGCAATAGCTGTGGACGCGCTGGTAACACATTGGGTGTACCAGTCGGTATAGGTGTTTCCTCCTCTGCCTCTCATACCAAAGGTTTTGAGGATTATACGGCAAAGAGGAGTAAGACTAGTGGCTCCGGATTGGCCAAGAAGGACTTGGTACCCGGAACTTCAAGAGATGGTCACGGACGATCCGTGGCCTCTACTTCTGAGAAGGGACCTGCTTCAGCAGGGTCCTTGTCTTTTTCAAGACTTACCGCGGCTGCGTTTGACGGCATGGCGTTTGAATGCCAGATCCTAAAAGGAAAAGGCATTCCAGAAGAAGTCATTCCTACCTTGATAAAGGCAAGGAAGGAAGTCACCGCGAAGCATTATCGCCGTATTTGGCGAAAATATGTTGCGTGGTGCGAGCAGCGGAGTGCTCCGATGGAGGAATTTCAACTGGGTCGTTTTCCTACATTTCCTGCAATCAGGATTGTCTATGGGTCTCAAATTGGGATCTATTAAGGTTCAAATTTCGGCCCTATCAATATTCTTCCAAAAAGAATTGGCCTCAGTCCCTGAGGTCCAGATTTTTATCAAAGGAGTACTGCATATACAGCCTCCTGTGGTGCCTAAGGTGGCACCGTGGGATCTAAATGTAGTTTTAGATTTCCTCAAATCCAATTGGTTTGAACCACTAAAGAATGTGGATTTGAAATATCTCACATGGAAAGTGACTATGTTACTGGCCCTGGCTTCGGCCGGGAGAGTATCTGAACTGGCGGCTTTGTCTTATAAAAGCCCTTATTTAATTTTCCATTCGACATAGGGCAGAGCTGCGGATGCGTCCGCATTTTCTCCCTAAGGTGGTATCAGCGTTTCACCTGAACCAGCCTCTTGTAGTGCCTGCGGCTACAGACGACTTGAAGGACTCCAAGTTGTTGGACGTTGTCAGAGCCTTAAAAATATACATTTAAAGGACGGCTGGAGTCAGAAAATCTGACTCGCTGTTTATACTGTATGCACCCAACAAGTTGGGTGCACCTGCTTCTAAGCAGTCGATTGCTCGTTGGATTTGTAACAAAATTCAACTTGTACATTCTGTGGCAGGCCTGCCACAGCCTAAATCTGTTAAGGCCCATTCCGCAAGGAAGGTGGGCTCATCTTGGGCGGCTGCCCGAGGGGTCTCGGCATTACAACTCTGCCGAGCAGCTACGTGGTCAGGGGAGAACACGTTTGTAAATTTTTACAAATTTGATACCCTGGCAAAGGAGGACCTGGAGTTCTCTCATTCGGTGCTGCAGAGTCATCCGCACTCTCCCGCCCGTTTGGGAGCTTTGGTATAATCCCCATGGTCCTTTCAGGAACCCCAGCATCCACTTAGGACGATAGAGAAAATAAGAATTTACTTACCGATAATTCTATTTCTCGGAGTCCGTAGTGGATGCTGGGCGCCCATCCCAAGTGCGGATTATCTGCAATACTTGTACATAGTTATTGTTAACTAATTCGGGTTATTGTTTAGGAAGCCATCTTTCAGAGGCTCCTCTGTTATCATACTGTTAACTGGGTTTAGATCACAAGTTGTACGGTGTGATTGGTGTGGCTGGTATGAGTCTTACCCGGGATTCAAAATCCTCCCTTATTGTGTACGCTCGTCCGGGCACAGTACCTAACTGGAGTCTGGAGGAGGGTCATGGGGGGAGGAGCCAGTACACACCACCTGACCTGTAAAAGCTTTACTTTTGTGCCCTGTCTCCTGCGGAGCCGCTATTCCCCATGGTCCTTTCAGGAACCCCAGCATCCACTACGGACTCCGAGAAATAGAATTATCGGTAAGTAAATTCTTATTATTTATATAAAAGCACTGTACTAACTGGGATTTTATTCCAGGGTCCGGTGGCGCTGGGTGTGTGCTGGCATACTCTCTCTCTGTCTCTCCAAAGGGCCTTATTGGGGGACTGTCTCCATATAGATATATCCCAGAGTGTGTGGGGCTGTCGGTACATGTGTGTCGGCATGTCTGAAGCGGAAGGCTCATCTAAGGAGGAGGTGGAGCAGATGATTGTGGTGTCTCCGTCGGCAACGCAGACACCTGATTGGTTGGATATGTGGAATGTTTTAAATGCAAATGTGGCTTTATTACATAAGAGATTGGACAAAGCAGAGTCCAGGGATAAAACAGGGAGTCAATCAATGGCTTTGACTGTGTCACAGGGCCCTTCAGGGTCTCAAAAACGTCCCCTGTCCCAAGTAGCAGACACTGATACCGACACGGATTCTGACTCCAGTGTCGACTACGATGATGCGAGGTTACACCCAAGGGTGGCCAAAAGTATTCATTATATGATTATTGCAATAAAAGATGTTTTGCATATCACAGATGACCCCTCTGTCCCTGACACGAGGGTATGCATGTTTAAGGAAAAGAAACCTGAGGTAACCTTTCCCCCATCTCATGAGCTGAACGCGTTATTTGAAAAAGCTTGGGAAACTCCAGACGAAAAAAATGCAGATTCCCAAGAGGATTCTTATGGCGTATCCTTTCCCTGCACAGGACAGGGTACGGTGGGAATACTCGCCCAGGGTGGACAAGGCTTTAACACGCTTGTCCAAGAAGGTGGTGCTACCGTCTCCAGACACGGCAGCCCTCAAGGATCCTGCTGATCGCAGACAGGAAACTACCCTAAAATCAATTTATACACATGCGGGTGCTTTGCTCAGACTGGCAATAGCATCGGCTTGGGTTTGTAGCGCGGTAGCAGCTTGGACAGATACCTTGTCAGCTGACATTGATACCCTAGATAGGGATACCATTTTATTGACCTTAGGTCACATTAAAGACGCAGTCTTATATATGAGAGACGCTCAGAGAGACGTTGGACTGCTAAGTTCGAGAGCCAACGCCATGGCGATTTCTGCTAGGCGAGCCCTGTGGACCCGCCCATGGACAGGTGATGCGACTCAAAGAGGCATATGGAAGTTTTGCCTTACAAGGGTGAGGTTTTATTTGGAGAAGGTCTCGCGGACCTGGTTTCCACAGCTACCGCGGGTAAATCTACTTTTTTTGCCTTATGTTCCCCCACAGCAAAAGAAAACACCACAATATCAGATGCAGTCCTTTCGGTCGCATAAGTCCAGAAGAGGTCGGGGCTCTTCCTTCCTCGCCAGAGGTAAGGGTAGAGGGAAAAGAATGCCTGCCACGGCTAGTTCCCAGGAGCAGAAGTCCTCCCCGGCTTCTACTAAATCCACCGCATGATGCTGGGGCTCCACTGAGGGAGTCCGCGCCGGTGGGGGCACGTCTTCGACTCTTCAGCAACGTCTGGGTTCAGTCAGACGTGGATCCTTGGGCGATGGAAATTGTATCCCAAGGCTACAAGCTGGAATTTGAAGAGGTGCAATTTAAATCGGCTTTACCAGCTTCTCCCCCAGAGAGGGAGATAGTTTTAGCTGCAATTCAAAAGCTGTGTCAACAGCAAGTGATTGTCAAGGTTCCCCTAGTTCAACAGGGGAAGGGGTACTATTCAACCCTGTTTGTGGTTCCGAAACCGGATGGCTCGGTCAGACCCATTCTAAATCTAAAATCCCTAAACCTGTACTTGAAAAAGTTCAAATTCAAGATGGAATCGCTCCGGGCAGTTATCTCCAGCCTGGAAGGGGGGGATTTTATGGTGTCACTGGACATAAAGGATGCATACCTTCATGTCCCCATATATCCCCCTCATCAGGCGTACCTGAGATTCGCTGTACAGGACTGTCATTACCAGTTTCAGACGTTGCTGTTTGGGCTTTCCACGGCCCCGAGGATTTTCACCAAGGTAATGGCGGAAATGATGGTGCTCCTGCGCAGGCAGGGAGTCACAATTATCCCGTACCTGGACAATCTCCTGATAAAAGCGAGATCGAGAGATCAGTTGCTGATAAGCGTGTCGCTCTCCCTGAGAGTGCTCCAGCAGCATGGCTGGATTCTAAATCTACCAAAGTCACAGTTGGTTCCAACAACTCGGCTATCGTTCTTAGGCATGATTCTGGACACGAAACAAAAGAGGGGTTTTCTCCCAATGGAAAAAGCCCAGGAACTCCAGAACATGGTCAGAGACCTGTTAAAACCGAACAGAGTGTCAGTTCATCAATGCACTCGAGTACTGGGAAAACTGGTGGCGACCTACGGGGCCATCCCCTTCGGCAGGTTTCATGCGAGGACATTTCAGTAGGACCTTCTGGACAAGTGGTCTGGGTCCCATCTTCAAATTCATCAGAAAATAAGCCTGTCCCCCAGGGTGTCTCTCCTGTGGTGGCTGCAGAGTGCTCACCTTCTAGAGGGTCGCAGGTTCGGCATTCAAGACTGGGTTCTGGTGACCACGGACGCGAGCCTCCGAGGATGGGGAGCAGTCACACAAGGAAGAAATTTTCTGGGACTATGGACAAGCCAGGAGGCTTGTCTACACATAAACATACTGGAATTAAGGGCCATATACAACGGCCTACAACAAGCGGAGAATCTTCTTCGCGACCTACCGGTTCTGATTCAATCAGACAACGTCACAGCCATGGCTCATGTAAACCGCCAAGGCGGGACAAGGAGCAGAGTGGCAATGGTGGAAGCCACCGGGATTCTTCGCTGGGCGGAAAATCACGTAAGCGCTCTGTCAGCAGTCTTCATTCCGGGAGTGGACAACTGGGAAGCAGACTTCCTCAGCAGACACGATCTCCATCCAGGAGAGTGGGGACTTCATCAAAAAGTTTTTGCGGAGATAACAAGTCTTTGGGGACTTCCTCAAATAGACATGATGGCGTCACGCCTCAACAAGAAGCTTCGGAGGTATTGTGCCAGGTCAAGGGATCCTCAGGCAGTAGCGGTAGACGCCCTGGTGACACCGTGGGTGTTTCAGTCGGTCTATGTGTTCCCTCCTCTTCCTCTCATCTCAAAAATATTGAGAATCATAAGATGAAAAAGAGTGCAGACAATACTCATTGTTCCAGATTGGCCTCGAAGGGCCTGGTATTCAGATCTTCAGGAGATGCTCACAGAAGATCCATGGCCTCTTCATCTCAGGGAGGACCTGTTGCAGCAGGGGCCCTGCGTGTTCCAAGACTTACCGCGGGTACGTTTGACAGCATGGCGGTTGAACACCGAATCCTAGCTGGGAAAGGTATTCCGGAGGAAGTCATCCCTACTCTGATAAAGGCTAGGAAGGAGGTGACGGCGAAACATTATCACCGTATCTGGAGGAAGTATGTATCTTGGTGTGAAGCCAAGAATGCTCCTACGGAAGATTTCCACCTGGGCCGTTTTCTCCACTTTCTACAGACAGGAGTGGATATGGGCCTGAAGTTAGGCTCCATTAAAGGTACAGATTTCGGCCCTATCTATATTCTTTCAGAAGGAATTGGTTTCTCTCCCAGAAGTCCAGACTTTTGTAAAGGGAGTGCTACACATCCAGCCTCCTTTTGTGCCCCTAGTGGCACCATGGGACCTTAACGTGGTGTTACAGTTCCTAAAATCTCACTGGTTTGAGCCTCTTCAAACAGTTGAATTAAAATTTCTCACTTGGAAGGTGGTCATGTTGTTGGCCTTGGCATCTGCAAGGCGGGTGTCTGAATTGACGGCTCTGTCTCACAAAAGCCCCTATCTGATTTTCCATGTGGATAGAGCAGAGTTGAGGACTCGTCCTCAATTTTTGCCTAAGGTGGTTTCATCGTTTCATATGAACAAACCTATTGTGGTGCCTGTGGCTATGGGAGACTTGGAGGATTCCAAGTCCCTTGATGTAGTCAGGGCCTTAAAAATCTACATAGCAAGGACGGCTCGGGTTAGGAAAACAGAGGCACTGTTTGTCCTGTATGCAGCCAACAAGATTGGCGCTCCTGCTTCTAAGCAGACTATTGCTCGCTGGATCTGTAACACGATTCAGCAGGCTCATTCTACGGCTGGATTGCCGTTACCAAATTCGGTAAAGGCCCATTCCACTAGGAAGGTGGGCTCTTCTTGGGCGGCTGCCCGAGACGTCTCGGCTTTACAGCTTTGCCAAGCTGCTACTTGGTCGGGTTCAAACACCTTTGCAAAATTCTACAAGTTTGATACCCTGGCTGATGAGGATCTCATGTTTGCTCAATCGGTTCTGCAGAGTCATCCGCACTCTCCTGCCCGGTTTGGAGCTTTGGTATAATCCCCATGGTCCTTACGGAGTCCCCAGCATCCTCTAAGACGTAAGAGAAAATAAGATTTTAAACCTGCCGGTAAATCTTTTTCTCCTAGTCCGTAGAGGATGCTGGGCCCCCGTCCCAGTGCGGACATATTTCTGCAAGGCTTGTATATAGTTGTTGCTTACATAAGGGTTATGTTACAGTTGAGATCAGTCTTTGGCTGATGCTGTTTTGTTCATGCTGTTAACTGCTTGCGTATAGTCCAGGTTATACGGTGTGGATGGTGTGGGCTGGTATGAATCTTGCCCTTAGATTAACAAAAATACTTTCCTCGTACTGTCCGTCTCCTCTGGGCACAGTTTTTCTAACTGAGGTCTGGAAGAGGGGCATAGAGGGAGGAGCCAGTGCACAACCATTCTAAAGTCTTTAGAGTGCCCATGTCTCCTGCAGAGCCCGTCTATACCCCATGGTCCTTACGAGTCCCCCGCATTCTCTACGGACTAGGAGAAAAAGATTTGCCAGTAGGTTTAAAATCTTTTTTTTTTGCTTTAAATCTAGGGGCTATAGCAAAGACATTGCACCACTGCCTGTGAATTGCAGTCTGTTACATTTATATATGTTATCTCATGGGGTCTATGTACTAAGCCTTGGAGAGAGATAAAACACCAACCAAACAGCTCCTAACTGCCATATTACAGGCTGTGTTGGAAAAATGACAGGAGCTGGTTGGCTGGTACTTTATCTTCATCCACTTTATCCTCTCTCCAAGTCTTAAGTAAATAAACTGCTTTACCTCAAGAAATGGGGCCCATTATTTATGTATAATGTATCATCCTGTTGGCTTTTATATTATTTTGTAGGGCACTTTATGATTGAATCCTCACATTTTATGGTTTTGTAGCACAATGTTATTTTATAGTAGAGTTTAAAACAATGTTTACATGGTGTCATAGCAACACTGTATTTACCTAAAGTGAGCCTCTTATTAATTGCTTTGTAGTTTGTGCACCCATTAGTATTATGGATAAACCAACATACTTTATTATGTTAAAAACTACTCCTCATTTTGTGCATCATAAATACAGTATAATATACAGGGTTTACCCCATGGATAATTGCAGTATCGGACAAATTCAGGTAGGTCCTTTTTCCCCTGTGTGTTAATCCCAGTGGTTGTACTTTGGGGGTAATTCCAAGTTGATCGCAGCAGGAATTCTGTTAGCAATTGGGCAAAACCATGTGCACTGCAGGGGAGGCAGATATAACATGTGCAGAGAGAGTTAGATTTGGGTGTGGTGTGTTAAATCTGCAATCTAATTTGCAGTGTAAAAATAAAGCAGACAGTATTTACCCAGCACAGAAACAAAATAACCCACCCACATCTAACTCTCTCTGCAAATGTTATATCTGCCCCCCCCTGCAGTGCACATGGTTTTGCCCAACAGCTAAAAAATTTCCTGCTGCGATCAACTTGGAATTACCCCCTTTATCTGGCAGCCTCAGGAGCTGTGAGGAAAATTACACGTTAAAAGGCTGCCTCCTTGATTTAATGTGTGGAGAAGCCCATAGATTCCGGAGGTTTTACTACATGGGCAAAATGCTAAATAATAGCTCTGGGCATGAAACCTGGAACTTTTTCCCACATGGTAAACCCCACACATAATTGAATATGCCCCTATGTGTTCAGTTACATATATTTAATTAGGGTTTTGATTACAACTGCCTTAATGGGTTACAGTTTGCCTAGTGGTATATGCCATTACAATGGCAGCTACAGTCACATGACTTAGTTAGCAGAGAGGCTTCATAGCATAACCCTGCCCAACATCACATGACCACATAGGAACTTGTGACTGGCTTAGACTAAAAGATGAGGTTATACTCTAATACAGTGGTTCACAACCGCGATCCTCAAGTACCCCCAACAGTTCATGTTTTCCAGATCTCCTCACAGGATTGCAAGCGAAATGATTTGCTCCACCTGTGGGTCTTTTAAAATGGGTCAGTGAGTAATAAACACACCTGTGCACCTGCTAGGTGACCTGGAAAACATGAACTGTTGGGGTACTTGAGGACCGAGGTTGAGAACCACTGCTCTAATAAATCAAATCTTTTTAGGAAAGAGCCAGATATATATCTTCCACATATATATTTTTACAAAGGGAACACAAGTTATAGCAGTATCTCCTGAAGGGAACACAATTTTTAGCAGTATCTCCTGTTACAAAACTTAGGGGTTCATTCCGATTTGATCGCTCCCTAGCAACTTTTTGCAGCGCTGCACTCAGATAGTCACCGCCTATGGGGGAGTGAATTTTAGCTTTGCAAGTGTGCGAACGCTTTTGCAGCCAATGGCACAAAAACGTTTTTTTTGTAGTTTCCGAGTAGCTCTGGACTTACTCAGCCGCTGCGATCACTTAAGTCTTTTTGGTCCCGGAATTGACGTCAGACACAGCGATCGGCTGTGCGAATGGATTCTTCGTTAAATCCATCACCGATCCTCTTTGTACCCGTATAACATTCCTGCGCAATGCGGTGCATACGCATGCGCAGTTTTGCAGAGAATTAACCTGATCTCAGTGCTGCAAAAAGTTGCTAGCGAGCGATCAACTTGGAATAACCCCCTTTATCCGTGTGGTCATGTTGTAGCAAAGCCACAAAATAATAAAGGAATATGCCATATATGATACGTTTTACACTTTTAAGGCCCACAAATCCTAAAAAGCATTTTGTAACATTCAAACACTATCAATATATATTTTGTTATAAAAACTCAGAGAATTGCAGGCAATCTTGAGGCAAAGAGCTATTCACTGGAAATAATGTCACTGAACTTTGATGTTGAGTGCATGAGGGTTACTTTATCCGATTAGTGAGAAGGTATTTAGAAGACGGTTCTGCTTTCTATGTGCGGAATGAAAATTTATACTGAAGAACTACATATAGAGTTTGAAAGCTCATCATACAAGAGCAGTATTTATTTGATTTCACTTTGTGTTACTCTGATCATGATGCCCAATAATCGTATTGAAATCCATTGGATCATTTTTAAGAGTATTCAAAGTGTTGTTGTCAGATGACCACCAAAAACACAAGCATGGTCATCTACCAATTGCAGCAACAGGTTCCATGCCATCTATTCAGCCTATGCATCCACATTGAGTCTACTTGGCCAACCACATGTGTGGCCAAATTGGAAATGTATCCTGTTACTTGGTGCTCAGATTGAGTGTCAGGATAAGAAAGCATTATATGCAGTGTCAAAACGTGCACCTTTTTCCTGCACAAATTTGTTATGATATTCCGATGTACAGGATGCCGGCGGTCAGACTACTGACTGCGACATCCCAACCATCAGAATATCGGCCGCAGCCCAAAAAGTACCCTAACTCTCCCTTGTGGGTGCCTAACCCTCACTTCCCTGCTGCCTAAACCTAACCCTCCCCGCTTGGTGCCTAACCCTAAACGGGTGGTCTTCAGGTTGCCGGCGGCCGTGCTCCCGACGATTACCATACCGGAATCCCGACCGCCGGCATACAGACAACTTTTCTACCTCTTGGGAGTCCACGACCCCACTGGAGGAAGAATAGATAGCGCGGCGCACGTAGCGAGCCCGCAAGGGGCTCATTTGCGATTGCCCAGCTGTCGGTATGCCGGCAGTCGGGATTCTGGCGCCGGTATGCTGGTCGCCGGGAGCCCGACCGCCGGCAACACATACTACACCCCCCTAAACTACCCGTGTAATGCCTACCCCCCCCCCCCCCTTTCCCCGGTACCTACCCCCCCTTCTAATTCCTACCCCTACCCTCCAACCCCCCCAGCAGGACGTGAACGTGTCCCGCTAAAAGATTGTTCAGGATTCCTGGCATCGGTATTTTGACGCTGGGATCCCGATCCCTGTTGGTATTTTGATGCCAGCATTATGCAGCGGGTCAGGATTCCAGCGTAGGTATTTTGTCCGCCAGTATCCTGTCCGGCGGCATTGTAACTACATACGCCTGCTCACGGAGGAACAATACAAGTCTCATGGAAATGCAGCCTAACAGTTCCCTAGGAACTAGCAACACCACAGAAATTCATTACGTACAGGACACAAATGTCCTTTAACTCCTGTAATGTAAGGAAACTTTACCCATACATATATTTGGGAATACCACAGGAAGCCCTTCCATATTTCCAGTTGAGATGAATCACTTGCAGGATGCGACAATGCCATAATGTGACAAGGGCAACAGGAAGTCACAGACCTAGATGATATTAGAAGCAGGGCAACCCTTCTGCACAAAGTTCTGATAAGATTTTTATGACTAACTGATCATGGAACATTCTGGTTAATTCTAAGTAATATTGCATATCTGGAAGTGTGACTTAAGTTAATAGCAGAATCAGTACCAATCACTAGTGCGAGCATACAGTTACAATGTACAAATCTTACAGTTATGTTTTAAAAAACCATCCATTGCAATGGGGCATCTCTTCATGACTAGAAGAAAGGAAACTTACCATACTGGAAAAGAAAAATATATGTTTATTTTTAAAAATGACAGTTGTTAGCCGATTGGCTGGAGCACCATTTATCATATGCAGGAGTTATAAGTAACTAAAACTTGTTGATAAATGGGCCCCATTATTTATGTTTCAGTAAGCTTGATTGACTGTACCTATAAAACTAAGGTTATGAGTGGGATGTATTGCTGCCCGAGTTAGGCCGACGTACGGGATTCTGGACGAACTCAGACGTTTGATTGCCCCTTTAAAAAAAAAGTCTGAGTTCAGCCGGAATCCCGCACGTTGGCTGAACTCGGGCAACATTACATTCCACCCTATATGTAAAACTAAGATTATATGTAACCATTAAAAGCAAATAAATAAATCAAAAAGCAAGCCCCTGAACTGTACAAATGATGGGAGTCCAAGGTTAGGGACATGCACCAACACTAGTAATCCCCTCCAAAGTGTAAAATCCCTTTAATGCCATACTGTACTTTAAACAAGAAATAAAACAACTTTTAACTGACGTAAGCCAAAAATTGTCTTTTTTATGGATTAAAAATATAGGACAGAAATTTTCTGGGTTTGTACAGATATCTTTTTTAATAACTGCATTGTAAAACATATTTCATACATACAATCTCACGCATACCAAAACTTACACACGCCTTTTGTACATATCACCTTATATAAATATAGCAATACTTGCACACATGTGCAGGACTCTTTGCAAGTGAGAGGTCATTTTCCAAAACATGTGAAAATAAATTATGCATACCACATATGCATCTCTGTGTTTTGTTCTATAAATATAAAGCTGAATATACATTTTTTTAATACAGATGGTAAAAAATAGGATGTTTAGAATTTGCATTATGGTTTACAATTAAATACAACAAAAACATATTTGGCAAGTTTTGTTCACCATACACCATCTTTGGTGCCTTTGGACCGGTTTGGTTAACTGGAGAGGGAGGAGTGGGGGTCTAAGAATTTACAAGGGGAAGTGTCACCACCTTAAAATAGGGAAAAGTAAGCTGTGCATGTAATACAAGACAAAAATACATAGAGACAATATCCATATTCAAATATATATGTATACAGATATTAAGTGAATTCGTGCTAACATCCCCTTCTGTGTTTTCCGGAGATAATGCCCCCTTAAGGCTTTCACTCTTTAGGCAGATTAGAAACAGGTGGTTCCTTTTCAATGCCGATGTTCCTTCCAGCATGTAGCACCAGTTGCTAAATATTATGTCCACATTAGCAAACTGTCCAATAACATTTTTAAATATGTTGTGCGCACACAGTACATGCAATAAATTCTCAGTGCCACATTATCGCTTATCAGAAGGGTCACGGATTTTGATTTGTGTTTATTTGGTATCCATGCTTGGTACATTCTTGATCAAGATCACGAAGCATCTTGTCCTCTTTTGGTCTGTAAAGGCGTACAAAGCTTTCAGTCTCCAGCAATATCCTGTTTAGAGTCCTCTCATAGTTTACATGCCTCCTTGCCATCAGAATATATTCCCTATTCTCCAGTAGGTTGGGACAGTCGCACGTGTTGGGGACCCACATGTACTCACGTCTCAGGATAGGGAAATTATTCTTGTAGGTCAGTACAACCAGGACATCATAACGCGTTTCCTTGCCTATGATCTTTTTACTGACGATTCTCCCTCTGAAAACTGCAAAAATAAAAGTGACAAAAAACAAACATTTGTTCCTTGTTAAGGCGGAAGCCAGACAGAGCCTGTTCTTCTGTTGGCAGAGAAATAAAGGCAAATCACAGTGACTTACCAAAGTCCTTCCGACAATACTGCTTGATTTTGTTTTGCCGTCCCTTTACTCTCCGGCACTTTCCACATTTATCTGCAATTAGAAAGTAATCCAGTAATTTGTGAGAGCTGAACTCAAAGAAACCTGCACTGACGTCACCAGTTTAGCGCACTGCCCTTCTTTGCTTCGTCTTTTAGGTCCTTCACTAGACATTCATGTTGCTAGAGAAGCAAAGATCACTGTGCAGTTAAGCAAAAATATATAATGCATCAGCCTAGACACTTTTCCCCCCAGAAATGCTTGTGTTTTACTTATTTCATGTTATCTGGCACAGCAACATCTTTTATGGAAACCTCTCCCTAGTGTCAGTGGCATACAAGCAAATAATGGTCAAGTTCACCAAAAATCTACAGGGGATTTATAGCATATGCAACCCCCCCCCCTTTTTTTTTTTTTAAGTCTAGTTAAACAACATAGAAATACACCCTGCTACTGACTGGGCAAGTGCAGCGGCCATTAAACCAACAGCTTGCTCCCGATTATACAATGTCAGATCATGGGGCAAATGTCCCCTAATACCACCTGTGTAGCCTCCTTGAGATCGCAAAAAGAACAAAGCTTTACTTTCTTCTTTCAACTGACAACAGTAAAATATTTGAATGTAGATCTATGTGGAAAATGATCCCCACTGTAAACATACTGTACATCTAATCCTCATGGACCTCTATCAGTGCATGTTTTACAGAGTCCTCAGTATTACAAGGGAAGATTAGCACCACTTGTGGATCTTTTAAAATGTGTCACAGCAATAATAAAGGCACCTGTGCACTAACTAGGAGATCCAGAAAACTTGCACTGTTAAGAGGCCACTGAGGACTGGAGTTGGGAAACGCAGATGTATAGTGTGGAGAGAAATTGCTGTTCTGATGTATGAATGTGGCACACATTCACTCTCCCAGCGAAGTACACAGACAAGGTACAAAGAGATCAGAGTCCACGTTCCTGCAGCCAGGGAATGTGACACAGATATACCTCATCTATTTCCAGGTTTAGCACATATCAGTCTGCTACACTATCGTCTGAAAAAACAACAAGGTCCCTAACATGCACACACCCCATTCCTTTCCACACCACTGGGAGTTCACCATACAACCGAGCTCGGGAAATGTGCACCTGGCACTATGCCAGGGTGTTTTTGCCAAATAGCTGACATCCTGACATTTTTTTTCCAGATAATTTTCTGCATCTTCGCTTTGCCACTCCTGAAATGATATCCTGCTAACAGATCAAAGGTAACATTTACAGGCAGCCAAGCAGAAACTATGAGGTAAAATGGAGTGCAGCACTAAATCAGGAATATAAAAAGAACAAACAGATATATACTAACATCTCCCCACTGCTGATACGGTTACTGTCCAGGTGGAAATTGGCTTGATGTCTGAAGGGACGTAAATTTACAATTATTTTTTTTGCAAAAACTATTTTTTTTTTTTTTTTTAATCTCCCTGTACAATGTAATGGATATTTTTCAATAGAGCACTAATGTAAAACATGACAATATTTTATGCAAAACAACTAGATATAGTATCACAAATGTATGCATGTTTTTAGAAACCTACCATATCTATAGAATTAGATCATGTTTTTATCACAGTAAGGATTTTACCTTTGTTCCCCAAGCATAGCTCTGAATAAGCACACTGAAGGGCACTACAGGAAATCTCCAAGGCAAAAATGACTGATTAACTCACTGTAAAATGTTGTCAAATGGTGCATACTCTTACATATGTACAGTAGTGTAGGACTGTGGTGACTGTGGTTTCACACATGATGGTTGTGTGTATAGTGGCCAATCCCGGGATAAAATTGGCCAGGATTAATCCCGGGATAAAATTGGCCAGGATTATTGAAGTCAGAGGTCACACTGCGCAGCCAGCTGCCTAACCTCACTGCCTGTACTACCCCGCATCTCACCTCCGCTCAGTAAGTGAGCCACACTCCCGCCCTTCCAGATCAGGGACAATTAGGTGGGTTGGGCAGGTCGGGGGACACATTGAAAAAAACAATCCCAGGATTGATAATTTTTCAATTCCAATACCCAGGATTGAAAAAATGGCCCGGGTTTGGCCACCCTAGTGGTGTGGTACTGCATACTCTGACTGAAGTGGACCTCTGCCAGCTTTCCCTGAAAGCTAAACAGTTCAGAGCTTGGGCCAGGAACTTATAAGTGAGAGCTGAACGCACAATGAGGAAGTAGTGGAGGTTAAAAAAATGTAATAGTCTGCTGGGCAATGATGTTACCATGGAGTGATTCCACAATATTTCATAATATGATCTCTATCTCCCACTGTTCCCCGGGAAATGTGGGCAGGACGAGGAGGACCATATGAACACCTGAACCTGGGTACAGAGTATAAATGGCATGCAACTGGCAAGACTGAAAACAAACAAGTATTTCTGGAAGCAAGAAACTTAAATACAGGTTGAGTCTCCCTTATCCAAAATGCTTGGGACCAGTGGTATTTTGGATATGGGATTTTTCCGTATTTTGGAATAATTTCATACCATAATGAGATATCATGGCGATGGGACCTAAATCTAAGCACAGAATGCATTTATATTACATATACACCTTATACACATAGCCTGAAGGTCATTTTAGCCAATATTTTTTATAACTTTGTGCATTAAACAAAGTGTGTCTACATTCACACAATTCATTTATTTTTCATATACACCTTATACACACAGCCGGGAGGTCATTTAATACAATATTTTTAATAACTTTGTGTATTAAACAAAGTTTGTGTACATTGAGCCATCAAAAAACAAAGGTTTCACTATTTTACTCTCACTCAAAAAAGTCCGTATTTCTGAATATTCCGTATTTCGGAATATTTGGATATGGGATACTCAACCTGTATACAGTATATTGTAGCACAGAATTGGGAAGGCAATTATTTTACTGTTTTAGGTACACTTTTATTATGTGAAATTGTTCAATTTACCATAAAGTAGAAGAATAAAAAATCAAAATACTTTTTTTGAAATTTCAGTATTAAGAGTAGCTCTTTACTAAAACTGTTCAGAATTTGTTCATTAAATGCTAGCATATTTCTAAGAAAGTCCATCCCACATGTTTAAGTCAGAGTCAGATCAATAAATCAGCTGACCTGTTACTAAATACAATAAATACTAAAATACAATTAACAAAATATATATATTAAAAGAGCAGCCTTCAGGCAGTAGAACTGACAAATACCAGTATATACCGCACATATATGGCATTACATGGGACTTCAGACTTAGCATTATTTCCAGTTATCTTTTAAGCCTGCTAAAATGAGATCTGTGTAAAAGTCAAAGATATGGGTGTTGCAAGCTCGATATCTCTGTATTGGACATGAGAAACTAGTCTAATAATCTTTATAACAATCATCTGGTTGACATTACTTGATGCTTTTTAATTGATAATGATCGCATAGATGGGGAAGAACGGATGGTGTAATTGTTAGCATTACTGCCTCACAGCACTGAGGTCATAAGTACGATTCCCACCTTGGCCCTAACAGTGTGGAGTTTGTATATTCTCCATGTGCTTGCGTGAACGTGTGGATGTAAATGTGGCAGGGAATATAGGGGGTAATTCCAAGTTGATCGCAGCAGGAAATGTTTTAGCAGTTGGGCAAAACCATGGGCACTGCAGGGGGGGGGGGGGGGCAGATATAACATTTGCAGAGAGAGTTAGATTTGGTGGGTTATTTTGTTTCTGTGCAGGGTAAATACTGGCTGCTTTATTTTTACACTGCAATTTAGATTGCAGATTGAACTCACCACACCCATATCTATCTCTCTCTGCACATGTTATATCTGTCCCCCCCTGCAGTGCACATGGTTTTGCCCAATTGCTAACCAACTTGCTGCCGCGATCAACTCAGAATTACCCCCATAGATTGTAAGCTTCACTGAGGCAGGGACTGATGTCAAAGCCATTCTCTTCGCGCTGCGGAATGTGTGTGCGCTCTATAAATAACTGGTAATAAATAGTTGGAAGACCGCTTTCACAATGTCTAGGTGATAAACATCTAGACCGCTCTATCCCATGGCACACAATTTTAAGGCTTTTCAGAGATGGTGGGTATTCTCACATGCCAACCGTTGGAAAGAAGAATTTTGTGTTTGGTTTCCATTTTGTTCCTTACACCCAGAATATACTGTGGTCTTTCCTTATTGTAGAGTATAGACTGGGATCACCATCATCACTTTTAGACATCAACATACTCTAAAAAGACACTATACCACCTAATGCCAAAAGCTTACCATCCACCCTTTCTATTAAAGCCCAGGTGACCTGTAACTGCAACCATGAAACTCTAGAACACCTGTTGTTTCATAATAAAAATGTACTTAGGATGCTACTAGAATTGTGAATCTTTAAACAGTTTTCACATTTTTGCAGTGAAGGGAAACTAATTCTCAGGAGGATGGACTATAAATCTGGTCCCGAGTTCCCACGTGTGCATCACAAGAAGTGAATCTAGCACAACATATGATTTTCCATTTTCAAAGAGTCTGTAAGTTATGGCTTCATTGGATTGTCAGGGTGTAAAATATAGCCGATTTGTAAAGGTTTCTCCTCATCCAGGTAGGTTTTAGAAAAAGAAAAAAAAAAAGTAAATCTTATTCACACCCACAAATAAGAGAAGAGGTGTAAACTGCTATGTCGCAAAGCCCATCCCATGGAGAGACAAGTTTAGGACTGCGAGTTCACATAAGGAGAACAGAGTGGAATTTTACACCCACATAATCAATGCAGAACACTGCCATAAAATAAGTTCTAAATAGTGAGACTTGGATACCTTGCAATTAAAAAAACAAAAAGGTGAATCATAGATTAATTATTCAATTCTAAATCTCTATTGTCAAAGTCAGAAAAATGTCTCAATGCACGTTGCCATATTTGCACCGCACACTGGTCCGCGCTGCGCGTGCGTGCGCTCTCCCGTGGATGCGCATACCCGCAATAACGTGCACTCGCAGGCGCGGTAAGCGTATTTACGGTAGAGTTTATGTAGTCGTAGCGTGCGACTCATTCGTTACAAATGTTCACAATTAATGTAGTTTATAGATCACGGTCCCTTTGATAGATTCTGAAAGTTTGGTTAAAATACAATGTCCCAGAGCTGAGGAATCCCTCTTTATATCGTACGAAGGGTCTAACAGGAATCATACAGCAGTGTTTGGTACCCATCGGAAGAGTATTTAATTAGCAATATTCCGGTGTTGGTTTGGAGCGTATTAATCGCTCGTGCGAATAGTTATGGACATAAGAAGTTTATGTCCATTTCTATTATTTACACATACTCAGGTATGCGGCGGGAAACCCAGTTTCCCACCCACCTGAGCTGTTGGAAATCGTCACAGCCCACCTGTATGAATCACCCTATGACCTTTTGTTATGATACAGGGCCGAATTCCTTCGGCCAATGGACAATGGGATTGTAGGACCAGGAGATTGCATTGTGTGTGGGGCATAAATAGGCAGGCCGACCACATCCAGCTCTCACTCTCTCATCAACGGTTATCTGCTGATAGCCGGGAGCTGGATGTCCAGGCGCATGCGATCGTTTCCCCTTGTGCGTAAGTTTCTCTCCGTAATCATTGTCTTTCTGTGAGCCAATTTCTCTCTCTCTCTCTCTCTATCTCTCTCTCTCCTCTTTTCTCTTATATCTCTCATAGTATTATAGCATTGTATTGTATTGCATTTAGGTCAGAGTAGTATTGTCTTTTTGTATTTATAGTTTAGTTCTGTGGTTAGGAAGTCTCTGTTATATTGTAGTGTATCAATTGTACTGTTATCCCCTTTTACAAGTATATTAGATATAATACAGTTAATAGGCTTTGGAACCTAAACCAGCATCTGTGTATTTCCTATAGTGTTAAGTGTTCACTTGAGCGTCGGTGACGCTCAAGCAGCTTTGTAGTTAGTCAGGTTACACAAGGTTGCACTTACACCCTGTACTCACATTAAGGTATTCAGTGTATTTCATTGGTATAAGGTTTTATCATAAAGGTATAGTGTTGTGAGCGTCTGCATCGCTGGTGACCTCCTCGTGGTCTCGAGCGTAAGCTACGCCATAGCGAATCATTACCCTAGACATAACCAATAACGTGTCCTGTGATCGCTGGGCCGTGAGCGAACGTGACGCTTGAGCGTCTCGCCTACGGCTGAGCGATCGTTACGCAACTAGCGTACCATTACGGTACTTCTTAAGTAAACAGCGTACAGTGTTCTTAGCTTCATAAAGGGTTGTTATAAGGCAAAGGAATTTAGCATTGTCAATTGCGGGCTCGTCCTATACTTCTCACATCTGCACTAGGTAGATCAGCAGACATTATCCCCCAGCAAAGGGTGGGAGATTGTCTCATAGTGCTGGCGGGATAAGCGTCTGCTTCGCTTAGATAAAGAGTGCTGAAGGAACCCGGTAACCGGAAGTAAGAACAAAACGCTTGTGTCTTTTTAAAACTGTTTATTTTTCTTTTGTCTTGCGTACGCACGCATATATCTGCATTTCTGTTTCATTTTCGTATATCACTATTCCTGTTTGCCAATTTTATAGTTGATAGAAAGTGCTAAAAAGAGATTTGCTGTTATTTCATAGTAGAGGTGATAGTTAAAGTATAGAACAAACACACGGTTTGTCTGAGATACAAGGCAGTCAGTGTGGATTGCGGTAGATGATCAGGGATCATTTACATTGATAAAAA
Organism: Pseudophryne corroboree; assembly: GCF_028390025.1. Lineage (NCBI taxonomy): Eukaryota > Metazoa > Chordata > Amphibia > Anura > Myobatrachidae > Pseudophryne > Pseudophryne corroboree. The sequence goes on from NC_086449.1 coordinate 250,408,272, forward strand.
TATATTGTGTTACGGTGGATCCTTTGCATTGCGTACACGTGTCGCTAACAAAGACTAGCGTACGCAATCCAAAAGGCAGACGCACGCAGCGTTCATTACGCAACGTAGCGTCCGGTTACGCCCACGTAGCTCAAGTTGTGATAAAGTGAAGTAACGCAAAGGCGATAATTAACGCACAGCGGTAGATAACGCGAAGCGGTAAATAACGCAAATCTATTTTTGGAAAATCGGAAATTTAGTTTAACAGATCCTGCTCCTAATTGGTAACACTGTTGGGCTAAAGACAAATTTCTGCGCAGAAATAGATATAGAAACAAAAGTGTACATGTGTTGAGTGAGTGTGTTTTGTATACAAAAGTTTATATAACTTTAAGGTGGAACCAAAAGGAAAGCCGGGTACTCGTCAAGGGACATACGTGTAAGTGACATATACGGTGGCTAGGGAGGCATCCCTGGTTAAATAATATTTGAGCATTAGAGTATAGCGGACCATAAGGTAACAAGACCAGGAGGTCATAAGGTAACAAGACCAGGAGGTCGTAAGGTAAAAGGTCCGCTATAAAAGTCCAGTGGCACAACGCCTGGGGTGTTGGTGCAGAACCCATATAGGCCATACAAGCTCTGGCTGAAGGAATCGCAGCCGGAAACATAGATTCCATTGATCTTTCAGTACATGACAAGTAGTGCTCGTGTACTGAACGATTGGACCGCACGTAATTGTGTGCAGTAGTTAGTAATCTGACCTAATACCATTAGAGTAAAGTGGTCACAAACGCTATCTGTACATTCTGACGTGATTTGTGTAATTTTTTATTTTTGGAAGGGAAGTTCGCTGGTCACTCGGGAACTATCCAACAACCGATACTTACTGGGGACTGGTAGGTCCAGCACGCCCCAGTAAATAAAGGTTCACAGGGGCCCTAAGTTGGGTACAGCAGCTCTGGCTACAGTGATTGCAGCACAGGCCAACGTGGGCGAGAAGTAAGTGGGGTACTTGATAAACCACCACCGCCGGCCTGCCCAAGGACATCTTGGTTTGTTTGTAAGGGTTCGCTGAAAGCCTTGATATTCAAGGAGGAATAGGCAACGCCTGCAGATTATGGGGGCCATTTGTTCAGGTAGGGGGCGATCAACCTCGGTTCGGGTTGATTCAGAGAACCGATCCATCGGGTCGGCACGATATGTGATGTGTAAGAAATATGGAAATCACGCTGAAGTTTTATGTGATGAATGGGAGAGAATGACTGTACAAGACAGGGACAAATTCCCAAGAATAGGTAGCTTCAGTCCAGTAGTGTTACAAAATTTAAGGAGGAGGATAAGTCTCGTTGAACCAACGAAGAGACAAAATAAACATTATGAATATTTACAGTTATGGCAACAGGAAAGTGAATTACAAAAAGAGTCTATTGACTTTTCTGACTCTTATCTTGAGGGGAGAGACATGGTAGCAGGAGAGGAGTTGATTGCGGAGAGAAAAGCACAAAAGTGGAACAATAAAAACGCTCTTAGCAACTGTAATATAGATTATAAGGATAAGTGTAATAAATGTAACCATGATTATTGTAATACTGTTGAATGTACAACTATTAACCTGTGCAAGCTGCACCCCATGTCAAACCTCCCTCAGGAATACAAACAAGAAAGTGAGCCCAGAACGATGTCGGCACCTCTTCCAGAAGCCATCCTACAAGACATCCAGGTGGACACGACCAAATTGGTAAAGGCAATAATCGAACCCCCTAACAGAGGGTCAGGTGAGGTCGTGTCCACAGGTACGTACAATGTTTCATATCACGCACAAACAGATGTACCCCATATTGTAAGACCAACACAAGATGATGTAACTGAGCTCGATCTGGCCAGGGTGATCTCAGTCCCCAATGGGAAGACTGACGATCAGGGAATCATTCCCGTCAAGGACAGTGCAATGCGCTGTCTCTTGTCCCGGACCGAATTGAGATCAATTATGTCCGAATTTCCTGATCCTGGGAAAAATCTAGCCAAATGTCAAAGGTTTATTAAAGAACTAGGAAACGCCACAGAACCCACCAACAAAGAGTGGCGGACAGTGCTGAGGGCATGTTTGCCCTCCAGGGTTGACCCTGAAAAATTCATTGCTGATTGTAAATTAAACATGGAGGTACCCTGTATGGAGGAACACAATCAGGAATGTATTAGGCAGATTAACCGACAGTTAGGAATATATTTCCCAACCACTGTCAAGTGGAGTGAAATTTTCTCCATAAGGCAAAACGAAAAGGAAAATGTTTCTAATTATTTCAATCGAGCACTGCAAATAATGGCTAGGAACACTGGGATCGCAGACATCAAGACAAATGCACAACATAAAGGAATAGCGGTTAAGGTATTAATGAATGGTTTAAAGGATGAATTAAAAACAAGGGTACAGACCACCAACCCAAACTGGAGAGATATCTCGGTGGCCGCACTAAGAGAGGCCGTCATTAATCATGACCAGAATATCACCAGGTACAGAGAGTCACAAAGAGATAAGTTAATGGCAGCAAATATACAGGCCCAAACCACAAGACCACCCCAACAAAAGCCCCACACCCCTGCGAGAAACCCAGATATGGTAGTCTGTTACCATTGTCATAAAAAGGGACACATTGCAAGAGATTGTAGATCAAGAGAAAGACAACGACATAATCATGGTATCCAAGGAACCAGGGAAGTACAGGGGAAACGATTGATGATGATGAGCATCCGAGCGTTTGAGGAGGCATCAAATCAACCAAAACCTCAGGTCATTGACACGTGGAGGGAGCCCAGGATTTGTTACCATTGTAGGAGAGAAGGGCATTATGCCAGCAACTGTAATAACACACATAAAGTTAGACCCCCTAGACCAAGAAATGAGCAAAATTACAATACACACCATTATAATCAAGGATCATATAGTTAGGAAAGGTGATCATTAGGACTGATGGTAAGCCTGAGGTAACGGTTAGTAAATTGGGAGGTCATTCACTGAAGATACAGGAATGACCAGGTTAAACGTTGTAAATGTATTTGTGAAAAATGTTTTTTCTTTCTCTCTCTATCCCCATCTCTGACGATTATTGGTAAGAATTCAAACCTTGCATATTCGCTTGGTCCTTGCAGAAGTCTACCAAACCCCAGCATGACCTATCCACCACAATGTATTCTGGCCAGATACAGACAGTGGAATAATGCAAGTGCTGGTGGGGAGGGACTGCTCAAGGAAACCATTAGACACGTAGATACGACAGCCTAATAGTCTGACAATGTTTTCTTAATGTTGACAACGTTTAAAAAAATGCTTTGTTTCTCTTCTCTTATTGGTGGTTATTGTCGGGTTATGTAATGTATATATGCACATGAATTGTTCTCTATCTCTTTTGTTTTTTATTTTCTCTCTCTCCTCACTCATGTTTCCATGATTTAAAGATGGTATGTCACCCCTAAGTGTTAACCAATGGTAATGCCAGATTTTTGCTCCACACAGAAAGATCGCTAGTTAGGAAGAAAGATTACATCACCAGAAGGTTCATTCGGAAGACTGAAGAGACAGCACCTTTTGAGAGGACAGCAGAACAAAAAAGAACAACAAAACGAGAGAACTTATTATCGTAACGAGTTCTCTCCCCCTCAAACTGATTTTCTTATACCCCCTTTACAAATTTCTTCTTTTCTCCTCCTGTAAGATGGACTTGCCCCAAGAGACTGTGACATGGATTTTCCCGTTAACCATGATATTGACCAGAGCAGTCTGTTTCGGTGAGAGTACCGGTGAGGTCGAGAAAGGATCCAGAAAGGTCCTGATGACTGAGACGGAGGTGTAAATTTCCAATAGCAACCCAATCACCAAGCAAAGGCGAGTACCGGGCACGATCTAACAACCATGTTATTTGTAAACAACTGTGAAGGAATGTTAGTTCAAAAAGAAAGTTGTATCTGTAGGCTCTGTAACAAAGAAATGCCAATCCAGTTTTAATATCCATATGGACCGGCATCCATTGAGTGACTATCACTCCTTAGTGGGTAATGTGTTAAATAAGACCGATTGTTGGGTATGCTCTCAAGTACCTCAGGGTCACAGCAAATCAGGGCTAGTACCATTTCCTTTAACGTTAGGGGAGGTACTTGAGCTAAGTGGTGGGAGACCGGTGGACCGGAGGTTTAATATCTCCAGCCCTCCTAGTTTGAAGCTCCACCAATACCATGTGGATAGGTCCCTCTTATGTTTTAACATCTCCAATCCCAGAAAACCGGGAAATTGGGAAGTGTCATGGAGCAACCTTACCATGACCTTTTCACACAGAGCAGATAGAATGCCTACAGATACAGAGCTCGTACGCCACATAGCCAGTAGAGGAAAATCTTTCCGGTATCGATATACCTTAGGAAATAGGATTACTAGAGTTGGAGAGGTATCACCAGGATACTGTGCACATATCGTACAAACCGATACGTGCATTAAGCAGTTGGAAGAATTAGGGTCAGGAGATTTCACCTGGAAGGTTTGTAACATGGTCATGTCCTTCTCCGTCCCTTATGTTCTCCCCGATGATGCATATTTCATATGCGGGAGAAAGGCGTACAAATGGCTTGCCCCAAACTCTGAAGGATTGTGTTATATTGGAAAAGTATTGCCTGAAGTGATGACTGTTACACATGACAAAATGAAGGACATACACCGTGGTGCCCAAGCTCCTTATACTCACACTCATTACGAGCACCGAGTTAAAAGACAACTGTCAGAAAGGTTAGAGCATCCGGCCTCTGATCTTATCCATGAATCCACCGGGATTCAGGTTCTGGTAGCGTTAGATTTCACTCGTACCGCTCGGGGAGTGATGAATTATAGATACATTTCCGCACTCGCCAATTTGTTAGATAATATCACTGAAATGTATGATGACACGTTTAGATACACTGGAAGAGAACTTCAAGCTTATAAAACAGAACTAGTTCAGCATAGGATGGTTCTTAATTATCTTACAGCAGTAACAGGCGGATATTGTGTTACATTGGCAACACAGTACGGCATAGAGTGTTGCACGTATATCACAAATAGCACCGAGGATCCGGTAGAGGTCATAGACCAAAAGATGGACGATATTCTCCAATTGAAGTGGGAATTTCGTCGAAAACACAATCTCACCCTTGCTGCTGTAGGTAATGAGCTGACTGGTTGGGTGTCATGGTTGAACCCGCGAAATTGGTTCTCCGGTTTAGGAGATTGGGCTCAAGGAGTCATAATGGATGTTGGAAAGTTTCTACTATGTATCTTGGGTGTCGTTATATCGATTGGATTGATATTTAGATGCGGGCAGGCTTTAATGAGGTGCAAACAAAGTACAAAAGTGATGAGCTTGAGGAGTGAGGAAACTGTAATTAACCTGGATTTGATTTATGACCCAATGATAGAAACCAGAATGTGATGAAAATGCGATTATACGGTCCGTTTCTTTCACCTGTTTTTCTGCTTTTTCTCCAAGATACAAAGACCCCCTTGGACGAGGAAGCTGACGAGACGAGATGTATACAGACAACAGACAAGCACCAAAGAAGAAGATTTGACAACTTTAAATATGGACACTTGATGAACTTTGCCATGGATCCCCAGTTTCCCTAGTATCTTTAAACTCACGCTAGCCCAACATTTTTGTAAATCTGATGGCACTGACAAAGCTTGTTGCTCATGCCTAAGGAGCAAAACAGCGCAAAGAAGACGACTCTCAACAGATACCGAACACAACTTCGACGACAGATGTACATTTCCCTGACATAGAATATCATTGCATTTTTCGTAAGTGTTCTTTATCTTCATCTCTACAACCCTCAGGTAACGACACACATAGACGATAGGGAATACAGGCACAGATATCAGCAACCACATACCTCCCCCATTCATGTATCATCAACTAAAATGTGCATCCCCATTTTGTTACAACCACAGCCGAAATGAGCTCGGTAAAGTTTGACAGCCCATCCACAGACCTGTACCACAGGATAAGAAGGAATTCAAATGTATACTTCGCAATACCTCGAAGCTTGATTTACAACACGTACGGCACGATGATACATGACCCCCCCCAAACATGGATTCATACACACATGCTTCTGCTATCTCACTAGGTCATACCCTCTTCACACCTTCTCCTCTCTCCTCCCCTACCCAACCATGGAAATCAATTAACCCCTGACTTACATTTTTCTCCTTAAATGTTTTGTGGCAGTTATTATTGACTGCCAAAGGGTGGACTGTCAAAGTCAGAAAAATGTCTCAATGCACGTTGCCATATTTGCACCGCACACTGGTCCGCGCTGCGCGTGCGTGCGCTCTCCCGTGGATGCGCATACCCGCAATAACGTGCACTCGCAGGCGCGGTAAGCGTATTTACGGTAGAGTTTATGTAGTCGTAGCGTGCGACTCATTCGTTACAAATGTTCACAATTAATGTAGTTTATAGATCACGGTCCCTTTGATAGATTCTGAAAGTTTGGTTAAAATACAATGTCCCAGAGCTGAGGAATCCCTCTTTATATCGTACGAAGGGTCTAACAGGAATCATACAGCAGTGTTTGGTACCCATCGGAAGAGTATTTAATTAGCAATATTCCGGTGTTGGTTTGGAGCGTATTAATCGCTCGTGCGAATAGTTATGGACATAAGAAGTTTATGTCCATTTCTATTATTTACACATACTCAGGTATGCGGCGGGAAACCCAGTTTCCCACCCACCTGAGCTGTTGGAAATCGTCACAGCCCACCTGTATGAATCACCCTATGACCTTTTGTTATGATACAGGGCCGAATTCCTTCGGCCAATGGACAATGGGATTGTAGGACCAGGAGATTGCATTGTGTGTGGGGCATAAATAGGCAGGCCGACCACATCCAGCTCTCACTCTCTCATCAACGGTTATCTGCTGATAGCCGGGAGCTGGATGTCCAGGCGCATGCGATCGTTTCCCCTTGTGCGTAAGTTTCTCTCCGTAATCATTGTCTTTCTGTGAGCCAATTTCTCTCTCTCTCTCTCTCTATCTCTCTCTCTCCTCTTTTCTCTTATATCTCTCATAGTATTATAGCATTGTATTGTATTGCATTTAGGTCAGAGTAGTATTGTCTTTTTGTATTTATAGTTTAGTTCTGTGGTTAGGAAGTCTCTGTTATATTGTAGTGTATCAATTGTACTGTTATCCCCTTTTACAAGTATATTAGATATAATACAGTTAATAGGCTTTGGAACCTAAACCAGCATCTGTGTATTTCCTATAGTGTTAAGTGTTCACTTGAGCGTCGGTGACGCTCAAGCAGCTTTGTAGTTAGTCAGGTTACACAAGGTTGCACTTACACCCTGTACTCACATTAAGGTATTCAGTGTATTTCATTGGTATAAGGTTTTATCATAAAGGTATAGTGTTGTGAGCGTCTGCATCGCTGGTGACCTCCTCGTGGTCTCGAGCGTAAGCTACGCCATAGCGAATCATTACCCTAGACATAACCAATAACGTGTCCTGTGATCGCTGGGCCGTGAGCGAACGTGACGCTTGAGCGTCTCGCCTACGGCTGAGCGATCGTTACGCAACTAGCGTACCATTACGGTACTTCTTAAGTAAACAGCGTACAGTGTTCTTAGCTTCATAAAGGGTTGTTATAAGGCAAAGGAATTTAGCATTGTCACTATTTTGACCATGAAAACTGTAAGAGGTTTCATAAAGCTACATATATGAAAAAGGTAATTAACAATAAATACTTTCTATTCAGTATTTTGCACCTAGGTCCTAGTAAATGTTAACATATTTCAGAGCACAAAGGAATGTGATTTTTATTACCTTTAGTGTTAATATTTACTTGGCGCAGGAAGGCTCAGGACACAAATATTTGAAATTTTCAATACTTTTCTGGCTAAAGCCAATTCAGAACACAATCTTGGAACAGGTATATGTAAGGTTTTTAAACCCTGTACCAGGTACAGCATTACATTTATTCCCGATATAGCTGTGATTCTTTCCAGAATTTGCAGGCCTTCAAGAGATTTTTGATCTTCCAAGAACTTGCTCCTTCCAGGTCCTACAAAGTGCCGACACAGCCTTAAACTTTGGAATCCCTATGTCATACTAAGTCAGACATTAAGGGCCTCATACTGACTTTTTACAGCATCTATATTAAGCACCATCAAGCCGTGAAAGATCCTTATGAGATGAAATGGGAGGACATGGCTCAAAATTAGAGAGAAAATCGCCAAGAGCTCAGTATGCGTCAGGATAAAAGAAAATGCTTATAAAACCTTTAATTTATTATACCTTACATCCATGTGACTTAACCAGATTCTTCTGGAGCCTCTTGAAGGGAGTGCAGGGTAGCAGGCACCATGGCACATATATGGTGGCATTGCCCTAAGATTGCTTTCTGTCCCAGAACATTCCCAGTCTTGTCAGATCTATTACAGGTGTGACACTCCCCACCTGCGTTTTTTACGCTCTACCTTTAACCTCCTATAGACCTCTATGCATCTAGTGTATCTCATGGGACATAGCAGCTGCAAAGGGGTATATTTAATTGCAGTCGAAAGCTGCCGTCTGTCGGAAAGACGGCAGTTTTCAACTTTTTTAAGTCGGAAGGGGTTCCGACCTATTCAATACACCCCAGAATTATCCGACAAGTCAGGAATTCTGACTTGTCGGAAAGCACTTGGATCGGCGGAATAGCCACCGATCCGCGTGCGTCTGTCGGAAACGGGGCCAAATCCAACAGGTTTTGGCCCCCTTTCCGACCATCTCAATCAGACTTTAAAAAAAGTCGGATTGAGATGAGAGAGCTAAGAGGAGGAGACGGGGGATAGCCGTGGGAAGACCAGTGGCGTAGCAGGAGGATGTGGCACTGCCCGCTTGCTGGAGCCGGGGTGGACGCTGCCGTGAGGTCTGGCGGAGGTGCCACATCCTCCTCACCTCTTCGCAGCTCCCTCATCTCAATCCGACTTTCTTTTAAAGTCGGATTGAGATGGTCAGGAATGGCCAAATCTTCTCGGATTTGGCCGATGGAATAGCACTCGTTGGATCCATTCCGAAAAATGCATGTCGGAATGGATCCGACTTTAATTGAATATACCCCTAAATGTTCCATAGTATGCAAGGAGAGGCATATGGCCGGCTCCTCCATCACGGCTGTCATCAATAGGATTCGTCAAATGTATCACATAGAATATATATTTCTCTATATACATGTTTCCAGACCTTCTGGTTTGAAGTGTGCGATTCTCCCCATCCTCCTCCTTCCATTATCTCTTGTTCCCCAGATCCATAACTCCCAAGTTTGTACTTCACATTCCACTTGTCATCGTTTCTTCATTATTAATTTAGATTGCACTTCCCTTCTCTCATGCATACAAATGCTGTTAGTATTTACTCATGTTTATTCTAGTCTTTGGAAGGGTTTATGTAAAAATCCATAGTTGCAAATACCATGTACATTGTCCCCTCCCCTTAATTCTTTTTATTTTGTAAAATATTTAAATAAAACATACATATAAAAACAAAAAATTATAAACAAAAAACAAAATACATACTCCAGACTCCATAGGGCCGAGTCCTCCCCACTTGGGTTAACCCAGAAGGCAGGAGCCTGAGTTTCTGCACTTCCGCAGTAGCCATGCATCACAGTGCAGAAAGCCAGTATCTCCTGGACACAGTTCCTGGCTGCAGATGAAAAATTTTTGGGTTGTTGGTTGTTTTTTTTTAAGGTGGGCACCATTTTAAGAATTACTGGTGGAAAATGAAAGTGAAATGCGTTCGTCAGATCTGTTGTGGCAAAGAAACAACACTCCATAGGTACGGATCATGAATAATCTACACTGATGTGTACAGAAAGAATGATACCCCCATGGAAAATGAAAATTACGTAATAAAGGTGATTTATGTAGAATTCTTCTGAAGAAAAAAAATTAAATTTAACATGTCACTGCTTTTGTCTTATGACATTATTATCCTTCATTTATACAGTGCCGGTCTTTAATACATCTGTACATTAGGAGATCATGATACAAACAAATTACCTACATGACATGAAACCGAATATAAAAAATGGCCAGCATAAATCATTTTCTAATCTATATTCAACACTACCAAATAACTGCCAAATGTCCATAATGATTTTATGGTATACATGATTTCTGCTCTATTGTAGTCTACAAACTACTCTGGTCTTTTCCTGACCAAAAAGCATGCTGGCCTCTGTGCTTCCTCCCCAGTTCAGTCCTCTCTCGCCAGCCACAGTGAAGGGTCATCGCCCAGCCGCAGCTGCCGAAAGACTATCTTCCTACAGCCCAACCACAGGACTCGGCCAGCCACTGTGACTCAGACTGATCAGCCGAATTGGAGCTTTCTGCTGTACAGCCGCCTCCAGTGTCACCCCCCTTTCTACTAAACAGTCTCAGCAGTGATGAATCATACTCGGATCAGGGCTGGACTGGCCATCTGGCACGTCAGAAGGGCCGGTCCCTCAGAGAGCGGGGAAGGCCGCGCACAGCGCAGCTTCCGGCTCTCTGGTTGAGCCGCCCCCCACCGGTCTCCACGGAAATGGGGGCGTGCCACACGCCCGGACTCGCGGCACGCCCCAAGTAAGTGTCGCCATGGTAATTGAGTACACACCCTCATGACTCGCGGCATGCCCCCATGTTACGTGACGGCGCTCAAGCCCCCCAACACCCCCCCCCCCCGTGGTGAGCGCGCGCACCTTCACGAGTGCCCAAGCCTTTTTTTTTTTTAGTAAACTATGTAAATAATAGCTATGTAACCTTGATTAAGTATACTTTAATTAACAAATCTGAATATGAATGGCAAATCGCTCTGACACAAATAATATGACTCCACTTAACTAAAGGCAGCTTTTGTATCGATATTGTTTATGGGGGTGATTCAGAGCTACACACACACACGCTCGCTTCAATTGCACTTGCATTGCGTATATGGAAACACACGCAGATCCTTGCGTGTATGAAGTGCTATATACATCTATGCGACCGCCCCATCCATACGCTTGGCTTCAGATCAGTCATCATTAACAGCGCGCACTTGCACCAGCCTTATCCTTGGTGCAAGAGATCAGTCTGAAATCGCAACTCGCAATCCATAGTTCCACCCTCACCATGCCCTCAGTAAACTTATCTTACATGCAAATGCCCTAATACCAACCAGTAACGCTCCTTCCCCTCTAAGTGGAGATGCGAATGAGCTTCATACAATGCGAAATACAGGTGCAAATGTGACCTGCGTGCCATACTGCCTCAGCTCCTATACTGTACGAGCACCAGAGAGACCAAGGGGGACATTTACTAAGCAGTGATAAGAGCGGAGAAGTGAGCCAGTGGAGAAGTGCCCATGGCAACCAATCAGCACTGAAGTAACATCTATAATTTGCATACTATAAAATTATACAAAATAATGAAACAAACCAACCTAGGTTGGAAAGGGCGCTTTAAGTGTTTTCCAATTTGAAAAGTGCAGCAGCTGCCTATATAGGGTAGTTAAACCTTTATAAAAACAAAACTAAAATACAACAACAAAAGGCTGCGCTTAGAGAGATGAATTGTCTAAAAAACAATATAAAATTTATTAAACTTAAAATCCGTCCATTGGACAATTGAATTAAAATACACTGTAATGGATAACCTTCAATCACCTTTTCAACATCACATAAGCTTATTTAGTGAACCAAAAATGACCCTGTATGCTTGAAACCAATTTTATCCTGGGGCTAAAGCATAGTCCCTGGGCTGGAAGATTAGGTCCCAACGCTGGAGGTTCTGCAATTCCAATGTTTTAGCATAAAGTCAAGGAAAGTCCTCACCAGTATTGCGTTTTGGTTGACAAGAAAGTCCAGTCCTTAGTTTGTTGGATATGGTTCAAGTCTAACAGATTCTGGGGTCCGCGATGGTTCAGGATTGCAGTGAAGATTGTGATGAGGTGATGAAGGGGCTCACACCTGACGCGTTTCACAGCTCCTGCTGTTTTATCATATATATCGTTTATATATATATTTATTTGATAAAACAGCAGGAGCTGTGAAACGCGTCAGGTGTGAGCCCCTTCATCACCTCATCACAATCTTCACTGCAATCCTGAACCATCGCGGACCCCAGAATCTGTTAGACTTGAACCATATCCAACAAACTAAGGACTGGACTTTCTTGTCAACCAAAACGCAATACTGGTGAGGACTTTCCTTGACTTTATGCTAAAACATTGGAATTGCAGAACCTCCAGCGTTGGGACCTAATCTTCCAGCCCAGGGACTATGCTTTAGCCCCAGGATAAAATTGGTTTCAAGCATACAGGGTCATTTTTGGTTCACTAAATAAGCTTATGTGATGTTGAAAAGGTGATTGAAGGTTATCCATTACAGTGTATTTTAATTCAATTGTCCAATGGACGGATTTTAAGTTTAATAAATTTTATATTGTTTTTTAGACAATTCATCTCTCTAAGCGCAGCCTTTTGTTGTTGTATAAAATTATACAAAGCTGCTGATTGGTTAATGGGGCAACTTCTCCACTAGCTCACTTCTCCGCTCTTATCACTGCTTAGTAAATTTCCCCCTAAGAGTAAAAACGTAATACTTACCATCTCTTTTAGATTCAATTATTCTGTTCAGCTCAGTGTTGTCTCTTTCAAGCCGAGGCTGGTGTGGGCGTCTCTTTGTTGTTAGCGATAGTGCTGCAGAGACAACAAATGCAAAACATACAAGTATTTCTCTAGTGTGATCGAGATTAATACATTCTATGTACACGACGCAGACAGATTCAGTTGACTCTAAACACAGGTAGAAATCTGCATTCATATCCGAGCATGCAACAATAATTCACAGCAGCCCATTCTAACTGCTACAGGGGTTAATAGCACAAAAGAGCTGGGACCCAGATGATACCAGGTACCTACAGGGCAGGTTTCTCATCATATTAAAGCAGCAAACCAGGCAACCCAAAGTAAAACCTCCATGGATCATTCAGCAAATCAGAGAAGAAAGGGGAATGAACTGCATAAATGCCTCTGATAGAGCTACAAGGCATAGCAGCGAAACGCAAACTAAATATTGTATGGCACGGGACTTACTATGCCAATTTAGACCCGGCTAGGATTTTCACAGAACTGGCATTATTATTACCCTAAAAGATGAACATGATCTCCCCTTTTAAAGGGCTATACATGTCGATTCAATCCTGTCCTTCTGCCATATTAATAGCAGAATGAAGGACTTTTCTGACTAATATGTTATCCCTCTGCTGACTTAATAAAAAATTAAAAACATCAAATCAAAGTGTTGTGCTATGCGTCTAAGGAATGGATTTATTAAATTTTCAGTTTTAGACATGCTATGGAATTTTACTATTGTTGTATGATTTAGGCCTAGCTACATTGTTACCTATATTGTTTGATTGTGGAGATGTACTCTCTCCCATTTCTACAGCTGCCTTGATAGAAACAAACAGAGTAACGCCCGATCATTATATATTTATTATATAATACCTTGCAGTGATGGACTGGGAAGCAAGTGATAAAAAAGAATCATGTACATACTGTATGATTCACTGGTGTCAGATTTACAGAAGTATAATTAGAGCACTGCAATGTAGAACAGTGATGTGGAGACAAAGCAGATCTAGGTGGGCGAGAGTGACAAGAGTTTTAGCTGGACAGATTCATGGAGGGGTCAGAAACCTTTCAAATGTTGCTGTGTAGCCCAATAATATCTATGTCTACCTCTGATGAACCACAGACATGTATCCATTAAAAATGCAATCATTCTGTCTTACTATAAAGTGATGCTCATGTCTATTACAGTATTCCAGAACAGGAAGGAATACAGTGACACCAATCAGGTGTATATAGTTCTGCTAATTACAGCTAGTATATGTATAGTTCTACCAGCAACTTGTGTGTTAGCAGACTGTTTTCATTCCATTTACAGACAAGCGTACTGAAACATTTACACTATGTATAAACATACAGGAAAGCTAATATGATAGTGAACACTTCAAAGCCAGTTTAATCAGGCTTATCAGACAGCAATTGGAAGGGAAATAATAAGAATTTACTTACCGATAATTCTATTTCTCGGAGTCCGTAGTGGATGCTGGGGTTCCTGAAAGGACCATGGGGGATAGCGGCTCCGCAGGAGACAGGGCACAAAAAGTAAAGCTTTACGATCAGGTGGTGTGTACTGGCTCCTCCCCCTATGACCCTCCTCCAAGCCTCAGTTAGGATACTGTGCCCGGACGAGCGTACACAATAAGGAAGGATTTTGAATCCCGGGTAAGACTCATACCAGCCACACCAATCACACTGTACAACCTGTGATCTGAACCCAGTTAACAGCATGATAACAGCGGAGCCTCTGAAAAGATGGCTCACAACAATAATAACCCGATTTTTGTAACTATGTACAAGTAATGCAGATAATCCGCACTTGGGATGGGCGCCCAGCATCCACTACGGACTCCGAGAAATAGAATTATCGGTAAGTAAATTCTTATTTTCTCTATCGTCCTAGTGGATGCTGGGGTTCCTGAAAGGACCATGGGGATTATACCAAAGCTCCCAAACGGGCGGGAGAGTGCGGATGACTCTGCAGCACCGAATGAGAGAACTCCAGGTCCTCCTTAGCCAGGGTATCAAATTTGTAGGATTTTACAAACGTGTTTGCCCCTGACTAAATAGCCGCTCGGCAAAGTTGTAAAGCCGAGACCCCTCGGGCAGCCGCCCAAGATGAGCCCACCTTCCTTGTGGAATGGGCATTTACATATTTTGGCTGTGGCAGGCCTGCCACAGAATGTGCAAGCTGAATTGTATTACACATCCAACTAGCAATAGTCTGCTTAGAAGCAAGAGCACCCAGTTTGTTGGGTGCATACAGGATAACAGCAAGTCAGTTTTCCTGACTCCAGCCGTCCTGGGACCTATATTTTCAGGGCCCTGACAACATCCAGCAACTTGGAGTCCTCCAAGTCCCCAGTAGGCGCAAGGCACCACAATAAGCTGGTTCAGGTGAAACACTGACACCACCTTAGGGAGAGAACTGGGGACGAGTCCGCAGCTCTGCCCTGTCCAAATGGACAAACAGATATGGCTTTTTTGAGAAAAAAACCACCAATTTGACACTCGCCTGGTCCAGGCCAGGGCCAAGAGCATGGTCACTTTTCATGTGAGATGCTTCAAATCCACAGATTTGACTGGTTTTAAACCAATGTGATTTGAGGAATCCCAGAACTACGTTGAGATCCCACAGTGCCACTGGAGGCACCAAAGGGGGTTGTATATGCAATACTCCCTTGACAAACTTCTGGACTTCAGGAACTGAAGCCAATTCTTTCTGGAAGAAAATCGACAGGGCCGAAATTTGAACCTTAATGGACCCCAATTTGAGGCCCATAGACACTCCTGTTTGCAGGAATCGACAGAGTTGAAATTTCTTCGTGGGGCCTTTCTGGCCTCACACCACGCAACATATTTTTGCCACATGTGGTGATAATGTTGTGCGGTCACCTCCTTTCTGGCTTTGACCAGGGTAGGAATGACCTCTTCCTGAATGCCTTTTTCCCTTAGGATCCGGCGTTCCACCGCCATGCCGTCAAACGCAGCTGCGGTAAGTCTTGGAACAGACATGGTACTTGCTGAAACAAGTCCCTTCTTAGCGGCAGAGGCCATAAATCCTCTGTGAGCATCTCTTTAAGTTCCGGGTACCAAGTCCTTCTTGGCCAATCCGGAGCCATGAGTATAGTTCTTACTCCTCTACGTCTTATAATTCTCAGTACCTTAGGTATGAGAAGCAGAGGATGGAACACATACACCGACTGGTACACCCACGGTGTTACCAGAACGTCCACAGCTATTGCCTGAGGGTCTCTTAACCTGGCGCAATACCTGTCCCGTTTTTTGTTCAGACGGGACGCCATCATGTCCACCTTTGGTATTTCCCAACGGTTTACAATCATGTGGAAAACTTCCCGATGAAGTTTCCACTCTGCCGGGTGGAGGTCGTGCCTGCTGAGGAAGTCTGCTTCCCAGTTTCCATTCCCGGAATGAAACACTGCTGACAGTGCTATCACATGATTTTCCGCCCAGCGAAAAGTCCTTGCAGTTTTTGCCATTGCCCTCCTGCTTCTTGTGCCGCCCTGTCTATTTACGTGGGCGACTGCCGTGATGTTTTCCCCACTGGATCAATACCGGCTGACTTTGAAGCAGAGGTCTTGCTAAGCTTAGAGCATTATAAATTTACCCTTAGCTCCAGTATATTTATGTGGAGAACAGTCTCCAGACTTGATCACACTCCCTGGAAATTTTTTCCTTGTGTGACTGCTCCCCAGCCTCTCGGGCTGGCCTCCGTGGTCACCAGCATCCAATCCTGAATGCCGAATCTGCGGCCCTCTAGAAGATGAGCACTCTGTAACCACCACAGGAGAGACACCCTTGTCCTTGGATATAGGGTTATCCGCTGATGCATCTGAAGATGCGATCCGGACCATTTGTCCAGCAGATCCCACTGAAAAGTTCTTGCGTGAAATCTGCCGAATGGAATTGCTTCGTAGGAAGCCACCATTTTTACCAGGACCCTTGTGCAATGATGCACTGACACTTTTCCTGGTTTTAGGAGGTTCTTGACTAGCTCGGATAACTCCCTGGCTTTCTCTTCCGGGAGAAACACCTTTTTCTGGACTGTGTCCAGAATCATCCCTAGGCACAGCAGATGTGTCGTCAGGATCAGCTGCGATTTTGGAATATTTAGAATCCACCCGTGCTGTTGTAGCAGTATCCGAGATAGTGCTACTCCGACCTCCAACTGTTCCCTGGACTTTGCCCTTATTAGGAGATCGTCCAAGTAAGGGGTAATTAAGACGCCTTTTCTTCGAAGAAGAATCATCATTTCGGCCATTACCTTGGTAAAGACCCGGGGTGCCGTGGACAATCCAAACGGCAGCGTCTGAAACTGATAGTGACAGTTCTATACCACGAACCTGAGGTACCCTTAGTGAGAAGGGCAAATTTGGGACATGGAGGTAAGCATCCCTGATGTCCCGGGACACTATATAGTCCCCTTCTTCCTGGTTCGTTATCACTGCTCTGAGTGACTCCATCTTGATTTGAACCTTTGTTAAGTGTTCAAATTTTTTAGATTTAGAATAGGTCTCACCTAGCCTTCTGGCTTCAGTACCACAATATAGTGTGGAATAATACCCCTTTCCTTGTTGTAGGAGGGGTAATTTGATTATCACCTGCTGGGAATACAGCTTGTGAATTTTTTTCCCATACTGCCTCCTTGTCGGAGGGAGACCTTGGTAAAGCAGACTTCAGGAGCCTGCGAGGGGGAAACGTTTCGACATTCCAATCTGTACCCCTGGGATACTACTTGTAGGATCCAGGGGTCCTGTACGGTCCCAGCGTCATGCTGAGAGCTTGGCAGAAGCGGTGGAAGGCTTCTGTTCCTGGGAATGGGCTGCCTGCTGCAGTCTTCTTCCCTTTCCTCTATCCCTGGGCAAATATGACTCTTATAGGGACGAAAGGACTGAGGCTGAAAAGACGGTGTCTTTTTCTGCAGGGATGTGACTTAGGGTAAAAACGGTGGATTTTCCAGCAGTTGCCGTGGCCACCAGGTCCGATGGACCGACCCCAAATAACTCCTCCCCTTTATACGGCAATACTTCCATGTGCCGTTTGGAATCTGCATCACCTGACCACTGTCGTGTCCATAAACATCTTCTGGCAGATATGGACATCGCACTTACTCTTGATGCCAGAGTGCAAATATCCCTCTGTGCATCTCGCATATATAGAAATGCATCCTTTAAATGCTCTATAGTCAATAAAATACTGTCCCTGTCAAGGGTATCAATATTTTTAGTCAGGGAATCCGACCAAGCCACCCCAGCTCTGCACATCCAGGCTGAGGCGATCGCTGGTCGTAGTATAACACCAGTATGTGTGTATATACTTTTTATGATATTTTCCAGCCTCCTGTCAGCTGGCTCCTTGAGGACGGCCCTATCTATAGACGGTACCGCCACTTGTTTTGATAAGCGTGTGAGCGCCTTATCCACCCTAAGGGGTGTTTCCCAACGCGCCCTAACTTCTGGCGGGAAAGGGTATACCGCCAATAATTTTCTATCGGGGGGATCCCACGCATCATCACACACTTCATTTAATTTATCTGATTCAGGAAAAACTACGGTAGTTTTTTCACATCCCACATAATACCCTCTTTTGTGGTACTTGTAGTATCAGAAATATGTAACACCTCCTTCATTGCCCTTAACGTGTGGCCCTAATAAGGAATACGTTTGTTTATTCACCGTCGACACTGGATTCAGTGTCCGTGTCTGTGTCGACCGACTAAAGTAAACGGGCGTTTTAAAAAAACCCTGACGGTGTTTTTGAGACGTCTGGACCGGTACTAATTGTTTGTCGGCCGTCTCATGTCGTCAACCGACCTTGCAGCGTGTTGACATTATCACGTAATTCCCTAAATAAGCCATCCATTCCGGTGTCGACTCCCTAGAGAGTGACATCACCATTACAGGCAATTGCTCCGCCTCCTCACCAACATCGTCCTCATACATGTCGACACACACGTACCGACACACAGCACACACACAGGGAATGCTCTGATAGAGGACAGGACCCACTAGCCCTTTGGAGAGACAGAGGGAGAGTTTGCCAGCACACACCAAAAACGCTATAATTATATAGGGACAACCTTATAAGTGTTTTCCCTTATAGCATCTTTTTTTTTTTATATATTTCTAACGCCAAATTAGTGCCCCCCCCTCTCTGTTTTAACCCTGTTTCTGTAGTGCAGTGCAGGGGAGAGCCTGGGAGCCTTCCCTCCAGCCTTTCTGTGAGGGAAAATGGCGCTGTGTGCTGAGGAGATAGGCCCCGCCCCTTTTTCGGCGGGCTCGTCTCCCGCTCTTTAACGGATTCTGGCAGGGGTTAAATATCTCCATATAGCCCCCGGAGGCTATATGTGAGGTATTTTTTGCCAAAAATAGGTTTACATTTGCCTCCCAGGGCGCCCCCCTCCCAGCGCCCTGCACCCTCAGTGACTGCCGTGTGAAGTGTGCTGAGAGGAAATGGCGCACAGCTGCAGTGCTGTGCGCTACCTTAAGAAGACTGAGGAGTCTTCTGCCGCCGATTCTGGACCTCTTCTCGTTTCAGCATCTGCAAGGGGGCCGGCGGCGAGGCTCCGGTGACCATCCAGGCTGTACCTGTGATCGTCCCTCTGGAGCTAATGTCCAGTAGCCAAAGAAGCCAATCCATCCTGCACGCAGGTGAGTTCACTTCTTCTCCCCTAAGTCCCTCGTTGCAGTGATCCTGTTGCCAGCAGGACTCACTGTAAAATAAAAAACCTAAGCTAAACTTTTCTAAGCAGCTCTTTAGGAGAGCCACCTAGATTGCACCCTTCTCGGCCGGGCACAAAAATCAAACTGAGGCTTGGAGGAGGGTCATAGGGGGAGGAGCCAGTACACACCACCTGATCGTAAAGCTTTACTTTTTGTGCCCTGTCTCCTGCGGAGCCGCTATCCCCCATGGTCCTTTCAGGAACCCCAGCATCCACTAGGACGATAGAGAAATGTGTAATGACACTGTCTGTGATTCTGATTGTACATGTGGCTGCTTACATAAAATACATGATGTGTCTCTGAGGAGACACTGGCGGAACTGACATGTACTGCTGGTACTACAGACCAATTAGTTACTTCCAGACACTCCACTTCTAATGGTCTCTTACAGTGTAATGCTCCACACAGAGCAAATCATTGCTTTTACAGTTAATCACAGCTTCATTAGACTTTGAAAGGCACGCTAGTGCATAACCTTCATTTATAAAATAAACTGTTATTCTAAACCTCGATGTCAATAGCATTGGGAGCACACAGGATCTTCACACTTAAATCCTTCCGCACAGAACTATAACGTTGAATATTTTTGATATAGTAATAATGGTTTACAATTTGCCTAAAAACAAAGGGTCCAGCACAGACTCCTATGAAGTCCACACTGCCCATTTCTAATGTTTTATCAACAAAAGGCTTCATTACTAATTTGTGATTGTGTGGTGACAGTCTACTCACCACTCTGCCTCGTTGTTGGCGGAGGAGGTAGGGTAGCAGGTATAGTCGGTGATACGACTGTCTCCACAGTTTCTTGCAACGAGCTGCGGTCTCTCTGATGGTGTATATAGTAATCCTTAGGAAGCCAGTACTCATATTCTATGCCTGAGTTCTGCTCTGTGAAGAGGACCTAGAATATACATAAGATATATTGTTTCATTTACATAATTTGTATTGACTGCAAGACTTGCTTTAAAGCTTACTTCCTCATTGGAATACAATATAGTCCATGTTCATCATCTATCTCAGGCTTACGCAGTATACCAACTGGGTGGTCAGCTGCATGGAGATATTCACTCAGGTTTGTAGAAACCCAGGCAGCCTGATGCTCTGCTGTAAGTAAATGAGACATGTTGGACAAAGGACTGTGGGATAGATTTATGATCCTCGTTACGGGCTTTAGCGGTATCTATGCACGTTAGGTAATACAGATACCACTTCTCCCTATGTATTAATGTGGAATTGCGTGCTAAATGTCGGGGAAGCGTCATTATTGGCGCACCGATCTTCAAGATAGCGCAAATGTAAGAATGGTCAGTGGCTACGACTGAAGATATCGATTTCCGCAGCAGACAGCCAGAGATTGTGCAAACAAAATATGTATGTATGTATGTATGTATGTATGTATGTATGTATGTATGTATGTATGTATGTATATATATATATATATATATATATATATATATATATATATATATATTTTATGTGGGTGCTGCTGTGGAACTACTGACTGATGCATGCCCACAATCCATGCAGTGCTGGTCCCCAAAGCAGCTACAGCTGACAGAGGGAGAGTGCACTTTGCCAAATGGTGAGTTAACACTATCCCTCTTCGGCAAAACAAACAATAATACATCTGCCAATATCAGGACCGGCTTCACCACAATAGAGAGGTAAAGTGGGTCCACACAAATAACGGCCAATATGTGCATAATAATACCTCTCACCCTGAATGTTTTAAAATAATCTTGATATGCCTCTAGCTTTCTCGTATGAAAGGATTTGACCTGACACAAAGTTGGTTAACATAAAGAAGCAGTGGTGCCTCCTATTTACGTACGATAGGGGGTCTGCCACTACCCCTGTTCCTGGAGAGGAGAAAGCCAGTCCATGGGTCCTGGCCCATGCACAATGGATTCGGCAGGTGCCGGGACTATGGTGGCCAATCCCGGGATCGGGATCCCGGGATTTAGGGCCAAAAACGGCCGGGATTGAATCCGGGGATTGGAAGCTCCAATCCCGTGGATTGAGACATCAGCATTGAGCGTCCACAGGATGCTCAGACGCTGTCCGGCTTCCTTCTTCCGGCTCCCCAGCGCAGCGTGAGAGGTCACGAATCGCCTTCACACGCCGCTGGGAGCCGCCCCCGGTATATGGTGAGTTATGTGTGTGGGGTGGGGCGAGGGGGCGGCCACATAGTTAAAAGCCAATCCTGGGTATCCCAGGTATCCAGGAATTGGATATTTTTCAATCCTGATACCCGGGATTGAAAAAATGGCCCGGGATTGGCTTCCTTAGCCGGGACGGTGCATGCGCAGATGCCACGGTGCAACAGTGCGTGCTTAAACCCCTGGCCTCTATGTACTGCACTGACTGCAGTCCATAGAAGCTGGATTGGGCTGTGCTCTCTGCTTATCGCAGCATGGCCTGGCAGTCCCAGGGAGTGGAGACACCTCCCAATGGGACTGCCGTGTGTGTCTGTGACTGACAGTTACAACTTCCAATAGGAAGTCACTGCCAATCACACTGAAAGCCAGTGCAGTCACAGAGTGCATCTGGCTTCACTGACACTGAGCGGGGTGGTAGATTTTACCTGGCGGGCTGCAGTCCTGCAGCCCATAGGTAAAATCCGCCACCGTAAAGGAGCTACAGATTACATGGACAATACATAAGTTAACCATGGAGGAAACGTGTTTTTCCTGCCTGTTAGAAAGTCTGTTTATATGCTTTGCAATGATAATTCTACGTGTATGTAATGTTATAATGTTCTTTTAGAAAAATAAAAGACAGGAAAATAAAAACGGAGAGTTAGTGAAGATGGAAGCTGCTGCAGTGCAAGAAGCTGCCGATAGATTTACACCATAATAAAAAAATATATATATTCTTTGCAACTCCTTTGGACAAAGAGCGAAATTGCCCGCTGTGAACAGATTTATGGTCCATAACCCTACTGAAAGACAATATTGGGGATCTTCTTGTGCTTAAGCCTTACAACAGAAGTAAATGGCTTGCAGTGTCAAACGTATTAACTCCTGCCATGAAGCAGAAGTGTGGAACTATGGATTTATACAGCACATAATACTATATTTTTTAATTTTTTATGTTTATTGCATAAGGCAACATTTTAGGTCTAGAGAGGATAGATTTTTTGGTCATAATCATGCTTAGTTTATTGCATACATCTTAATTTTTCTGTAATCATGTGACATACTCAAATGATTACTATTTCAAATGTCTTTGAAAATACTCTATGAAGCCATAATGAATGGGCTAATCAAGAGGAGAACCAGGAAAAAGATTCCTCCTTCCCTTTAATGTCTTGAGAAATTCTCAAAGTTGTCCTTCAAAACATAAACCAATACACAGGTGGGAATTTCCGGCTGCCAAGAAGCATTTCCGTGTGCACAACCGGAGGCAGTGTGAGCCGGGGATAGCCGGTGCCTGCTGAAGATGCTCAACACTGCCCAGCATTGAAAAAACACAAAAAAAAGGTGGTGGCTACTCCCGAAATCCTGGGATTGGACGTTCTAATCCTAGGATTCAATCCCAGACAATTTTAAGTTAAAATCCCAGATCCCGCCGATCACGATTACAGGACTGGTCACCTTAGTTGGTGCACACCAGTATCAGTGTATCTCTGACTAACAGCTTAGCACAGAGCTATCATTGGGACAGTCTGACCATCAGTTCCAGTCCGATAAGCGATATTATAGGTTTAGTCCGACCATTGGTTCCAGTTATTATTACATTTTATTTATAAGGCGCCACAAGTGTTTTGCAGCGCCGTACAAAGGACAGTACAGGGAGACAAAACTTAGCATTACAGTAAATAAATAACAAATAGAGTACAGGTAACAAAGAGCACCACAATTCTAAGACATAACACAGCTAAGATGTAAGTAGTGAGGGAGTGATCATCGTACTACTAGGGGCTGGTGACCATCGATGGAGATGTGCCTTTACCAGCAGCAGAAAAAGCGGGTATAGATGTTCGCTGAGTAGAGGAGAGCTGAAATGTGTCGAGAAGAGGGCTTAGATAACAAGAGGAAAGAGGGCCCTGATCTGAAGAGCTAACAATCTAATAGGAAGGGTCGACAGACAGATGACATTAGGTGCAAGAAAAGCGGGAGGTAGTCTGATGGCAGTATGTAAGCAAAGCTGAGATGTTCAAGGCATGAGGCAGGGGGATGGAGGAGCGGCCTCAGGACTCTGTTATGCGTCGGGAGCGTATGCTTTGATGAATAGGTTGGTTTTTAGTGCCCGTTTAAAGCTTTGCAAGGTCGAGGAGAGTCTAATAAAGCGGGGGAGTGCATTCCACTGAAGGGGTGCAGCAGTCTGATAAGCTACACCATCGGTTCCAGTCAATCATTTAAACCAGTGGTTCCAGTCTGATCATCAGATCCAGTCTAGTAAGTTACACCTGTGGTTCCAGTCCGATTATTGGTTCCAGTCTTAATAGTTAAACCAGTGATTGCAGTGTCATCATAGGTCCCAGCCCAATACAGCTTCCATCAGTTCCATCCAGTAATTCCAGCCATCTGTTTTATAGCCAAGCTCACAGTGTTCTGTTAGTTTTCCTGCCCAGTCAGGCGGCCACAACCTGCACATCGGACACAGCTGAACCTATACCTCCTTGCGGGGGTTCCTAGTGAAGACCGCCGGCGTGTTAGATTCTGCATCTCTGGTCTTGGTATTAGTCAACTCACTGGCAAACCATTCCATTCTGCTCATGCACAAGAACTCTCACAAGCTCCCAGTTTCCTTCATCAGACTTCCACCACTGGTACACCAGTGTCACTACCGGGAACATAGAAAACTCCACATATTACATTGAGTCTGTCATATCTAAAATTCTGAAATATGGAATATTCAAAAATACAGATTTTTTTTCAGTGAGACAGAGATTGTGACACCTTTGCTTTCTGATAGCTCAA
The DNA here is from genome assembly GCF_028390025.1 of Pseudophryne corroboree. Classification (NCBI taxonomy): domain Eukaryota; kingdom Metazoa; phylum Chordata; class Amphibia; order Anura; family Myobatrachidae; genus Pseudophryne; species Pseudophryne corroboree. The sequence continues at coordinate 250,432,579 of NC_086449.1, forward strand.
TGTACACAAACTTTGTTTCATGCATAAAAATTATTTTAAATATTGTATAAATTACCTTCAGGCTATGTTGTATATAAAACATAAATGCTTATCGGGTTTAGACTTGGGTCCCATCCTCAAGATATCTCACTATGGTATGTAAATTCCCTCAAATACAGTATATATATATATATATATATATATATATATATAAAAGACTCAACCTGTTAAAAAAGAGGCTTCCCTTGCACTTCTCAAAAGTGCCATCAATAGGAGAATGACTTCATGACTTCCTGTTACAGATAATGGGTTTTTACCTTCAGTGACTTTTTGGGTCAATGAATCCAGTTTTTCCCCCAAACAGAAAATCATGGAAGTGTGGTTAAACTATTCTTTGTCAATGGGTCTACCAGAGACATACTTCTGGATGACAACGTAACTGCCTTCAGTGAAGGTTCACAAAGAAAATCATTGTACCTTTGCATCACTTCAATGCTTTTCACTACATGCTGTAATGTTTATTTTCTCTAGCATATCCCTATGTGTGATATCCATTCTCTAAGCAGACAGCAGACTGAAGTCCTAACCACACCAGCTTAAATATGGTTCCTGAAGAAGCATGTAGTTTCCATTTTTTTTATCCATAAGATCCTTTAGTGGACCTTGTTTATGAAGAAAAATATTAAATTGATGTCTTGCCTACAGTTCCCTTTCCTTATTAATGAAGATCAATGATAACCGGCAAGCTAGAAAACACTCTGCCTTGTCTTTGATGGTCCAGAAAAAGGGAATATTGAGGAGAAGCAGGGGCTGGGATAGCTGCTATCGCCATAGTTTTGTAATAGGTTTTAAGTAGAACATTCACAATATCAGGGTTAGATGACCCTTGTTCTTCCCAAATTTCTCCCAGTTCATTGCTTGATGATCAACCAAGTCAATAAGAACTCAGGGATGTACAGGCTCTTGAAGAACCAGCCTGAGAATCATTTATCAACACTAACTGACCAGGATCTCCTTTTTCCCTGTATATTAGTTAAATCTTTCTAAATGGGAGTACACACTAGGCGATTTTAGGCTAAAAAATAAATGATTACGAAATAAATCGTTATTGTATATTTTAAGGCTGAGATCGTCCAGTGTGTATGGGGACAATATTGGTGACCGATGAACGATGTGCGCTCCCACACACCGTTCAGCGATCACCAATATTGAGCGCAAATGCAGCTCAACCCGTCAATGTTGGGCTGAGCTGCATGTTTGGGAATGCCGGCAGTGACATTACTGAACGTTATCTTTAAACAATAACGTTCAGTGTGTATGCACTATATCGTTACACGCTATATCGTTCAACGATATAGTTGTTCACTGCCGGTAATTCTCCGTCGTGTAGTGTGTACCCGCCTTTAGTGACAAACTTATCCTACACTTTTATCCCCACCCGGAAAAATGACCTGCTTACTTAGTTCAGGAGGTGGGGCTAGTGATTATTTGGGTTGAGGGATACAATCCACACATACTAAGCCCCCAAAAGATCATCAGCTAAATGTTTATGCCAAGCTGCACAAACAAGATGATGAGTTTTGCAGGTTTCCTTCCAACCAGCAGGCTCTGAAAGAGTACGGAGAAGAGAAAGTAACTAAATTTATGTAGAAAAAGTATACAAAGTCCACTAAAGTACTCAGAGTGTGCTGCCTAGGAAGGGTGCTTTTTGGGGGGCTGGGATCAGGCTTCATATTGCTAAAAATAAACAGATCTGTAGTTTTTCTGTAGTATAGACTCAGCATTTTATCAGCAGCCATACAGTCCGTACAAAAGGCGCAACCTGGAAGTGACATCCTATAGACACCAGCAATTTCCCAGCACACACCGAGACAGGGATGAGGCAGGCCAAATATCCAGCTTCTCTTTTGCAGGGAGCCTCCCCTGCCCCTATTTGCACTCCCAGAGTAGGGGAGGCGGTCAAGATCCCGCCAGACGGAATCCCGGCGATCGAAATACTGACGCCGGAATCCCGACATATTCTCCCTCCGTGGGTGTCCACAACACCCACAGAGGGAGAATATAATAGTGTGCCGAGCGTAGCGAGGCACCGTGCCCGCAGCGTGGCGAGCGAAGCGAGCCCACAAGGTGCAGCATTGGTATTTCGACTGCCGGGATCCCGTCCAGCGGGATTTAGTACTGATCCCCAGAGTAGACCCTTTGCAATGGCTGCCAAGAGGTTGAAAGGGAAACAAAATAGTTGATTTGGGCTATGAACAGTAATTTGAATTATGTTTATATTTAATTGCTTTTGAAAACACTGATTGTGACTATTCTGCAAAGATGTATTGCATTTTTATATAGTCATGGCATTTATAACTGGATACTATCTTTTCAGTAATGTTATGGATAAAGTAAGTTATGTCTATATTTTGTGCACAGTGGTCTTCATTAGTACTTTGGTCTCCTGGCATTTATAGCATGGAATTGCGGGATATAAAACTATCAGATGGATTCCAACCCAGGATTGACTTATTAAGTATTACAATCAGCTCCCCAGTTGCCCACTGTAATTCCTGCCATTGTATCGGCAACGTTTCTATACACATTTGTAAATGCTTTAATGACAGCTTTGCTAAACTCCATATTTATTGTGTTATGGTACATTAAACACATTTTGCCATCCATATTTTGTACTTTTCAGCTGCTGAAGGGATCACTATCATACAGTACTCTAAAGGCCAGTACTGACGGCCCGATTTGGGAGAGATGTGTGCTGAGCGAACCGCTCAGCCCACATCTCTCCCGCCGCTCAGCACAGTGCGATGTGTGCTGAGCGTGCGGGGGGAGACGGGGGGCCGCTCATTTCACCCAGCTGGTGAAATGAGTGACCTGCTAGATTGGCCTGCATGCAGGCCAATCTAGCACCAGCGATACCGATGTGCGGGGCTGCGCATCGCTATCGCTATGAGGGGTACACATGGAGTCAGTGGCGGAACTAGCGAGCGGTGGGCCCAGGTACGACAAAATGCTTTGGGCTCCTTCCCCCCCCCCATCCCATCCAAGTCCACCCCCTCACCCCTGGAGAGGATCTGGTGAGGGGGACCTGCTCAGGGCCAGAGAAATGGATACCTTGCAACAGTGCCGTAACTAGACATTTTAGCACTGTGTGCAAGAAACGGCATCAGAGCCCCACCCCTGCATGCAAAACAGGGGCAGTGCGCGCCTCAGGCGCGCGCAAAAATACATAGTGCCGTGGCTTTGTGGGGAAGGGGTGTGGCCACAAAATAATACCAATTCATAAAACGGTGCACAGTAGTCTCCATTATTCAAATTACGCCGCACCGTAGCACCACTACACCAGGTAGAGAACCTTTTACACCTTACAGCGGACAGATTCCTCTTTTTATACATTACGGCAGACAGCGTCCCCTTCTCGGTGCAGCTTGACGATTCCCGGGCTGGAGAGGAGGAGGAGGAGGGAGGTGGAGGAGGGAGCCGCAGCAGCGCTGTGTTATTGGTGGAGGCGCTGCTGCTGCTGTCCTTCGGCTTCACTATAGGCTGTTCTCGGAAGACAGCCTATAGTGAAGCAGAGGGGCAGCAGCAGCAGCGCCTCCACCAGTAACAAAGCACTGCTGCGGCTCCCTCCTCCACCTCCCTCCTCCTCCTTCCCCCGTACCGCTGCTCCTCTCCGGGCGGCTGTGCGCTGCGGGCAGCGGTTGCCCGCAGCACACAGCGGCATGTAATGAGTCAGTTTGACTCATTACATGCTTTGGGCCCCTGGACAGAGGCGGGCCCCAGTGCAACGCACTGGTTGCACTGGCGGTAGTTCCGCCTCTGCATGGAGTGATCACTGCTTAAAATCTAAGCAATCTAGTCAGATTGCTTAGATTTTAAGCAGAGATCGCTCCGTGAGTACCCCCCTTAACTGTTCGCTGGCTACACAAATACAAAGTTGTTCTTAATACAGATTCAGCCTCTGGGCATGTGCATCAATGCTTGGCGAGAGGGGAATTCAATTAGCCACAGTAACTGATCTCCCAGGGCTATTCAGTTAGACCCCGAAAGCAACCCGCAGGCTGCACTTAACGGGGATTTATTTTCAGATCTGAACAACCCAAAAAGATATCCTTGATAAATAGCCTGAGCACATACGTTTGGGAACTTATCCCAGATTCTTAGTGTTAACACCTAAGAACAGATTAATTTAATGGGCGATAAAATGGGCCTCCCTTTTCACCCCAGTAAATGAATGGGGCCAATTGAATCCCAAAGTGAAGGGAGATAGTCAACCAATCAGTTCCTGTCATTTTTTTTTCAAACACAGCTTGTAACATGTAAGTTAGGAGCTGATTGGCTGGTGCTTTAACTCTCTCCAAGCATTGATGCATATGCCTCCTGGTCTACTAAAATGCAAGTTAAAAAAACTATTGGAAATAATTTTGCCAGTGTTAGATGGGTATTTTGAAACCTACTGACCAAAAGCTTTACAAAAATGCTGAGCTAAGCCCAAAATCAGTATCAGTTTAAAAAAATAAAGTAAATATTGAAACAAGTGAAGCCAAATAACCTTTTCATGCGCAATGCCATGGAATAGCTTTCTGCTGTGTGAAATGCAATATAACATTCCTTATTGCTCCTTATTTTGGCAAACAACTCTTTAGTAAAATGTGCCTCATGTCAGTTAAGTTGCAATGAGGCGCATACACCATCTGCATGTAATATCATGACTGAAAAGAAATTGTATGCATTAATCTGGCATCACTACTGTCTTTTTGTTTGACCCTGCTCTTTCCACTATCGAACTCTCAGCCTGTGGATATTTCCGACACAGTAAAAAAGCTCATGACAAACATAGCGCTATTCATGCTTACACAAACACACGAGAGGACAGATCACTGCTTCTGTGCTGTTGTGCGCAGTCTGATAATCTGATTGGCTGCAATCTGTCCTATTCCCAACAATTTACTAATGGGGAACAAACAGACATGTGGACCATGAAGACTGATAAATATATGTTGGACTTGGAAGGCTGCCACAAACAAGAAAAACAAATTCACACATGGTAAAACCAATCTTTCTAAGTAGGTATAAAAAACAAACACATATCGCAATTATTGAAGTTGCTTGCTATGTAATGAATGTATTGTATAACATTAAATACTGGTCTCTCTATATCTACCTCTATCTCCCTCTCTCATATTATATATATATATATATATATATATATATATATATATATATATATATATATATACACACACACACACACACACACACACACACACACATATACATACACATACACACACACACGCACAAGGCTACATACCATGACATGTAAATCCTCATCTGTTGGTCCTGCAGTCTCAAGAGTCTCCGTATTATCAGCAGAGCGCTTGTACTGGATCTTGGTACCTGCCACACTGAAGACTCCGGGATGGTTAATGGCCCAGTTCCCATTGATTACATAATGATAATTTCTGTTTCGCAGAGCTATGAGAAAGGAGAATTGTGTAAAGTAAGTGTACAGGCTCATGGAGGACATTGCAAAACATGCATTCCACGGCTCACTTAACAACAAGACATAAGATGAAGTCTGGCTCCATGGAGTGCCCAGCTGAGCAGCCTTACCTTCTTTTATTAGTCACTAATGTACAGCTGCAAATACTAATGAACATAAGTGTATCATACTTTTATTACCAACAATTTAATAATATAATTAAAAATCGTAAAACAAAGCAAAGCAAATATAAAAAAACTTACAGTCTGAACAAGTTTTCTAGATTCTACATAATATTTACTTGGAGGAGATTGGATAATAAATATGCTGGTCTAACGGGTTCTCCGGAGGCTTCCAACCAGCTACATTAAACAGGTTTATTTTTATGTCATCTTGTTGCCAAGAAATTGTTGCACAGAAACCTTTGCTCTGAGGATGTGTAATCACTTGTTTATTAAGGTAGTGGATATGTATAAACGTACATCGTGTGTTCCTATTATTACTCTACCGTGCCAACCATATCTATAATAAGAAGATATAAAAAACAAAGCTAGGGAACCGCTCGGTTTCCTTCCCCTGCACACATCAACTTTGGAAACAGCAAACTCAATTTCAGTCATTTACAATACATAATTTTTTTTTTTTACAAAAATAATCATTCTAACAGCAAATGGTTCTGAAAAGGAGGAAAACATTTGCTACCATCAAAAACAAATATCCAAAAGTAAATAAACATCAAACACAAGATAAAAATAAATTCACTTTATAGTTTTATATGTGAGACACACTGCAATGAAATGTACATGTGTTTGGATCTGTACCTAAAGCAAACTGAATTCTAAAAAATAAATAAATAGAGTTAATGTTATCCACAATATAGGACCTATTTAATAAAAATATACTCGGGTGTTTTCAGAAGATTCCTACACAAAGTAAGTACCCACAATAAGAATGAAGGATGCCCACTGCAGATGCTTTTTGGAGGTAAGATGTGGGATATAATAAATATGTGAAAGTTTTCAGAGTTCATAAAAACTGTATAGGAGATAAAGCTGTAACTTTACAGGGCATATAACACAGAACACTTCCGCCCATTGGGGGTAATTCAGACTGGATCATTGCAGTGGCAGCTATCGCAGTCTGAATTACTTTGTGGAGTGTGTCCGCGCACCCCGAGACCCCAGTGAGATGCTATCAACATCTCACTGGGGCGATCACCTCTGCGCGGTCGTGGGGCGGGAGGGAACGTACTAACAGCGTTAAAACGCCGGTGGCGGGGCACGGTCCAGACAACGGAGCCGTGTCCGGAGCAATGGGAGCAATGGGTGGCGTTCCGCAGTGGCTTCATGACATCACACGCAGCCATTGTGACCCGGGACGTGGTGAGTAGCGGCCTGCCAGCATGCAGGCGCTACACTGGCAGGGACCTACTCGTCGGGTACAAAAGCATTGCCGCTATGCAATGCTTTTGTACCTGTGCGGGGGAGGGGGGGCAGAACCAGACATGCGGGGCGGATTAGCCCTGTGCTGGGCGTCCCCCCGCATGTCTGTAAAACTGATCGTAGATATGCTAAATTTAGCACATCTACGATCAGGTCTGAATTATCCCCATTGCCACACTCGTGAGCACTACACACCTCTTTTAGTGGGTGGTCTTCTGTATGCCGGCGGTCGGGCTCCCGGCGCTCAGTATACCGGCGCCGGGAGCCCGACCGCCGGCATACCGACACTTATTTTCCCTCGTGGGGGTCCACGACCCCCATAGAGGGAGAATAAAATAGTGTGGCGCGCGTAGCGCGCCACCGTGCCCGTAGCGTGGCGAGCGCAGCGAGCCCACAAGGGGCTCATTTGCGCTCGCCACACTGTCGGTCAGCCGGCGGTCGGGCTCCCGGTGCCGGTATGCTGGGCGCCGGGAGCCCGACCGCCGGCCAGCCGTAGTGAACCCCTTTTAGTACCTTTGGAATAAATGAGCTGATGATAGGAATTGTAGAATGTAATAGAATATAAAGTAAATATACTGCAGCATAAGAAAATGTCAAACATCCATCAGGGTGTTACAAACATATTTAAGGAATACAACTTTCCATAATATGTAACTTGAATGTTATATTTAACAGTATTGAAAGAGGAGTGCTACACAAGAGCTAGGAGGGCATTGTGTATATTGTATTTTATCACTCCATCACTTTGTGTTGAAAGTCATTCCATACGTGTGGGTTCACACACACACAACAACCATGGCGTACAGCAAACATTCCTTCATTTATTTATTTTTAAAACTAGTGCAAAACTTTAGTCTGAAATAGTTTTGACTTGGACAGTGTGTGTACGCATTAGATATACTGTATATATAACTCATTGGGGGAGATTCAAATGTTTGAAAAGTCAGTTGGGAGTCTGTATTTTCCTATCTAATAGACAGGAAAAAACAGACACCAACCGACTTCTCAAACTTTTGAATTCCACCCATTGTGTATGATAAATGGTGCACCAGCCAATCAGCTCCCAACTGTCATTTTTCAAACACATGACAATTAGGAATTGTACACATGACAGGAGCTGTAAGCAGGGCAGTTAGGAGCTGTAAGCAGGGCAGTTAGGAGCTGTAAGCAGGGCAGTTAGGAGCTGTAAGCAGGGCAGTTAGGAGCTGTACGCAGGGCAGTTAGGAGCTGTACGCAGGGCAGTTAGGAGCTGTACGCAGGGCAGTTAGGAGCTGTACGCAGGGCAGTTAGGAGCTGTACGCAGGGAAGTTAGGAGCTGTACGCAGGGAAGTTAGGAGCTGTACGCAGGGCAGTTAGGAGCTGTACGCAGGGCAGTTAGGAGCTGTACGCAGGGCAGTTAGGAGCTGTACGCAGGGCAGTTAGGAGCTGTACGCAGGGCAGTTAGGAGCTGTACGCAGGGCAGTTAGGAGCTGTACGCAGGGCAGTTAGGAGCTGTACGCAGGGCAGTTAGGAGCTGTACGCAGGGCAGTTAGGAGCTGTACGCAGGGCAGTTAGGAGCTGTACACAGGGCAGTTAGGAGCTGTACACAGGGCAGTTAGGAGCTGTACACAGGGCAGTTAGGAGCTGTACACAGGGCAGTTAGGAGCTGTACACAGGGCAGTTAGGAGCTGTACACAGGGAAGTTAGGAGCTGTACACAGGGCAGTTAGGAGCTGTACACAGGGCAGTTAGAAGCTGACTGGCTGGAGCCCCATTTATCATACGCAACAAGTTTTATCATTCACAATGAGTTTTATCACTCATTGATAAATGAGACCCTAAAATCTGATGGATTACCATGTACAGAAGATAGATGCCAATGGATGATCATTGTATATGGCATATTTGCTAATAAACCTCCATCAGAACAGGGACCGGTATATTGCAGTTTTGGCCATACTCTATGTACATGTCCTCATCTATAGTCAAATTGACATACCAGTTATACAAATATCTGTGGAGTTTACTAGTTCTCCCAATGCTTGCATAGATTTCCTCCAGGTACTCTGGTATCATCCAACACTCCAAAAATATGATGGCAGTTTAATTGGCTTCTGGTAAAAGAAGAACTCTAGTGTTCGTGTGTGTGTCCATGTGATAGGGAATATAGATTGTAAGCTCCACTGGAGCAGGGACTGATGTGAATGACTGAAATAGTCTCTGTAAAATGTTGCAGAAAATGTGTGCACTGCAGAAAGAACTGTTAATAAATAAATGTAAATGCTATATGCACTAACAATAGGTTCAAAACTGTACAAATCTTGGATATTCTGTACTAAAAGTAAAAACAAAAAAAATCTACATGACTACTATTTACACAAATCCTGTACAGATGATATTCACCAATACACAAATTTGTAACTGAACACAAGGAACTGAACACTCATAGGGCGGTACCCTATTATTCCCAATGCTTTTTCGGCTGGTAAAAACGATTGTTCAATAACACATAAGACCAGGGATAAGTCCCCGATCCCATGTGTTTTCGTGGCTCGGGCGGCCCGTTATCCCAGATTATGCATCGGGTGCCTCAGGGACCCAAAGCATAGTCCCCAATAAGTGTCGGCATCGGAGCTAATAGGATAGCCCCCCGGTGATCCTATTAGCAGCGGTATAGAACCTCTGCTAATAGGATACCGCCGTTAATATCAATTAATTTTCTCCAACTGGGGAGATGAAATGCACACTTTGTTCTGTCATATGGTTGTAAAACAGCATTTAACCTCATCAACCCTGCCAAGGACATGGGTCATTAGGTCGACAAGACTTAGTTTGTCAGTTATTAGGTCGACCACTATTGGTCGACATGCATTAGGTCGACATGGAAAAAGATCAACATGCTTTTTTTTTTACTTTTTTGGTGTTGTTTTTTTTTTGTAAAGTGACGGGGAACCCCAATTAGTGCACCGTGTCCCCTCGCATGGCGAGCGAACTTCGGGCAAGGTGCATCGCTCCACTACCGCTGCGCTTGTCACAGGTTACTGTTACCAATTGTAGTCCACATGGATCGTAAAGTATGAAAAAATTTTTTTTGAAAAGCTCATGTTGGACTAGTAGTACATGTCGACCTAGTGATCATGTCGACCGATAGTGGTCGACCTAAGTCTTGTCAACCTAATGACCGTATCCCCCTGCCACGCTGTGGGCCATATGTAATAGCTTCTGATTTGCCAAAAATGTTGCATTTTCCTGCTGAATTTAAACCTACCTGGTTTAGCCTTTAAAAATAAATAAAGATGACTGCTTTTAATCCAGTGGGAAAATTGCAAAGAAAAAAATTGGAAGCCCTTACATTTGTCCCTAAGCATTACTTTGTAGAGAGCATGACGTTATTGCACCAATGGAAACAAAGGACCAGTAATTAGCTGCATGCCACATTCTAGCCTAGTGAACAGGGGAGAAGGATTTAATGCTACTGGTTATTTCCAAACTTACTTCTAGTTTACAAGCAAAAACAACTTTAAAATATGGTCATTCTAATACCACAAGCGGCACAAGGCAACCTACAATATATTGTAATGCATAATTATTACTATCAATTGGGGAGATAAGCTTTGTGCAAAAAAAAAAAAGCATCCAGCATAACGTCTCATTTTTTACATGATTTGCCTACTACCTCACATGCTACAATGGTGGTGAATGGGACAACTCCAGTCCTGCACGGACCCACTGATGGAGCAATGGCAGTGATGTACAGCTAATGAATGGCAGTCATTCATCATCAGAAGCACTCCAGGTTCCATACATAGCATTCAACACATATGATTGCAGAAAAGCAGATCTCATTCCCATGAGGTGAGGAGTAGCATGAGAAGGAGTAGGAGCTGGAGAACATTCGACTGTCTCCATTTAGCTGATTCCTGGGCAAGATGTTACCTGTCTGCCTTGTGAGTCCAATGAGCAGATAAGAATATGTTTCACTAAAAGCCAGAGGGCTTTGAAACGTCTCATAATGGGATATTTCAGATCAGATTATACACAGGCTCTCAAAGATTATTTTTGGAAAGCATGTAATTCTGTTTCCATGACATATACAAAATAAAAATACGTGTTCCGCTCCGCATTTCCACAACAGGAGAAAAGAATGATGTCCCTAAATCCCTACAGTAAAAGAACCAGTTGCCCTTATCTTAAAGAGACATGTTATGACACTTAAAGCCTTAGATTTACAGCAGTGTCAAGATATTGCTTTCCATCTACATACCATCACACCATTACCTTAAATTATACTGTTGCCAGCGGGTGGATGAAATAAATAAAACTAAAGGTCTATTATTATTATCAACATGTGTTTATATAATTCTTACACATCTCAACAGCTCCCCTCTCCCCCCCCCCCCCCTCAAATTCAGTAAAGTGTATGAGACATCTAGCAAGAGTGATGAACCAGGTTAGTTACAATAATACTTTCGACAAGTAACTTATCAACTCTGTGGGAACATGGCAGTCAGGAGAAATTTCAGGCCTTGGTGCAATATTGGGGGAGCGGCCACATCACATATGGACATTGCTGCACTTCTTGGGGGCAGCCCTAAAATGTGAGAAGCCCAGACTGCCCCCTCTCTCCTACAAATAAAGACTAACATTATGTATGCACACTTTGCAGGTGTGTACAGAAATGCAGAACAGTCGCGAGCGGGAGATATCTCCCTACAGTCACACACTGGTACCTGGGGGTACTTTCTACATGCACCCCTGAGTGGGAATCAGCGATATCACTGAAGTCATAATACGTAAATTAGTGTCAAGTAAACCGATAGGCTTAGTCTTTATTAAGCTCACCGAATGCTGCGTCTGCGTGAAACAACCACGTTAAACTTAAAACTGCTGAAGAGAAGTTAGAGAATCTCGTGCTTTGGTTTCGGTTTTGCAAAACTACCCTCAAGTGTTTTGGTTCGGAATCTGAACTTATGGTACAAATCTTGGAATTCTTGAAAATGGATAAAAACAGCAAAAATCATTTAATTTGTTAAATCCAAAACTGAAATTCAGATTTAAGTCCAAATTCTGGACCACAGTAAGATCTTAACTAGGACTCGGTTCAGTTTGGCTCCGCAAAATTTGAATGGGTTAGAGTTTCTAAAGAACCAAATCGCACATCTCTAATTAGGGTGAGGGATAGAGGATAAATACTTACCTGGAATGCCAGATGATTGGAGGTTTGACCCAGAAATCAGTCACATGAACACCAGGACCCAGAAGACACAGCTGGAGCCACTAGGATCAGGTAAGTCACCGCTGGGTCACAAGGGACGATATGTCAACATTGTAACATGTCAACATTTCATCAATATCTATGTAATGAATGTCGAGTTGGTCAGAGTCGACATTACATTATGATCACGTCAACATATCATACCCAACCGGGAACAAGCATTTTTTTTTTTTAACTATCAACTAAGAATCCTGGGATTTATAGTCTGACAACATCTTGTAAGAAACACTTTATAGATCCACCACAAAGCACAAGCCATATAGAAACTATACAAAAGGCTTTATAAATGTTATTCACAGACACCTAAGAGACGCATAGTTCAGTGTTTTGGAGAAATCCAAACTAAGTATTCCATCATTTCTATTATTATTTACACACAGGGCACTGATAACTGCAGTTAGAGGACATTCACCCACACCCAAAACCATTGCACTGATTAAAAATGACTAAGTGAAAAAAATAATGATAGATAGATAGATAGATAGATAGATAGATAGATAGACAGATAGTCTGCCCTGCATGTCAGTCCCTGCCCCCTCGTACAAGTACAAAAGCATCGCACAGCGGCTTTTGTACTTCAGGAGTCGCTCCCAGCCAGCGCAGCTCCCAACCTGTGCAGCTCCTGCGCACTGGCAGGGAGCTACTCGTCGCTGCCCGTGTCGCAGCGGCTGAGTGTGAAAACGCACAGCACCGATCAGGTCTGAATCAGCCCCTTAGTCCCTGGATATTTCCACACATGGGACGTTCTTCAACAGCCTCCACTTACCCAAATAATTATTGCTCTTGTCAGTCACCCTGATATTAGTGGCACCTGCAGGGATCACGGTCACTTCATTGTATCCAAAAAGCCCTAAAAATGACAGCAATGAGGAAAGGTGAGTCCTGCCAGAACATTAAAAGCATTTCAACAAAATAAAACATTGTGTTTGTCCCTCAGGCAAGTCACTGACTGGAGACACCAGAATGATTCCTGCAGACTGACACTACTCGGGCACAGGGGTTAATAACATTAAGAACCTGTGTACGAGGGAAATGTGCTCAAGCTGTTATATTTCCACATGAATGTGAAGAATTTCATTTACTAGCTATAGGAATGAACCGGATTGTTCTCAGCTGTTTTCAATATACCATAACCTGGCAAGTTTCTTTACCTGCTTATCTGCATTGGACTTTATCTCTCATGATTAAACAGTGAACACACTATGCAGGTCTTGAGTGACACTCTTAAGGGTTACAGACCTCAAGAGGGCAAGTCAAATAAAGACTAAAATGAATCTTACTATCTTTAACTAACAGAAAAAAACAAACATTTTACAAAATTATAACAAAAACATACAAATGTCTCTCACATCAAGGAGGCTGAACAGTATTTTATGCCTTTTTGATTCTGCAAAGCTCCGCTTACGTGAAAAAGCATACACATTTCCATCTGTCTGTGAATGTCTGTCCTACCCTCCAAGTCACTGACTTGAATCAATGAATACGTCTGCATATCACTTAAAAATGAGACAATTTGTACAAACACCATTTGCTACGTAGTAGAATGATATTTAATATTAATTCAAAAAAGGATAGTATTTCCCCTGTAAGAGTTTTTTTTTAATCCCCAAATACCACACATGGGGGTAGATGTATCAAGCCTTGGAGAGAGATAAGTGGAGAAATACAGTAAGTACCAACCAGTCAGCTTCTAAAGGGCCGTACTGACGGGGAGATTTCTCCAGAGATGTGTGCTGAGCGGTCTAGCACAGACCGCTCAGCACATATCCCTCCCCCCACTCAGCACAGCGCAATGTGCTGAACGGGGGGGGAGAACGGACACAGGGGGCCGCTCATTTCACCCAGCGGTGAAATGAGCAACCTGCTAGATTGTGCCTGCATGCAGGCCAATCTAGCACTGGCGATAGCGACACGCGGGACCGCGCATCGCTGTCGCCGGCACCCCTACACACGGAGTGATGTTCAGCTAATTTCTAAACAATCTAGTCAGATTGCTTAGAAATTAGCTGAACATCGCTCCGTGTGTACCCCCCTTTACTGACTATCATGAGCAGATTGTGTGTTGCATTATCTCTGCTTTATCCCTAAGGCTTAATACATCTCTCCATAGAGAGTTTATAGGACTTATAATGCCAGAATAAAATGACTCATTTAGTACTTTCAAAAGACATGAAAAATGCCCCTTACATAAATTATAGGTTTTTTTTTAAACTGCACTTTAAGAAGAATGTTTATGAGTGTAATGTGCCAGCAGGATGTACATATCATATAGGTCTAAATGCATCTGTCAGGGAAACTATGTACAAGAGGCCACAAAGAGCTTGTACTAAGCAATATGTTCTCAAACTTGGTCCTCAGGACCTCAAACAGTTCATGTTTTCCAGGTCTCCTCACAGAATCACAATGAAATAATTAGCCCCACATGTGGATCTTTTTAAATTTGTCAATAAATTAGAGTTGATATTTTCCCTATGAAACGGACTATAATTACAGCCATAAATACAAGTTTGCTATATGCACGTAAGGGCTGATAACTGAATGCCAGACTTAGAAATACAGTAGGGTATATTATTATATGTCATTCCCTTTCCTTAGGCTTACTTCACATGAAGGTACATTAGATCATACTGTCTAACAAGCTGACACTAAACTATTACAGAAGTACTAAGCCCTAGCTTTTCTGGAGTCAGGGAGTGGTTCTCACAATGACGGCAGATGGAATGTGACTGTAGCCATGATGTAGGCACTACAATACCGATAAACCCTTACGTCAAGTCAGATTATTAGACTGACACCTAATTCAGTGACTGATATGACACACTATACAAGCTGATCCATTATGAAAATACATGTGTGTGCGGCTATATCAGATTGCTCTATTTCATGAGTTACCCAGTGTAGAAACAAACAGATAAAACAGCTACTGTAATCAGCATATCTCTCTAGCAGCCCTGGTGCCTAGGCCAGCGGTGACCTGCACTCCCACTGATCTAAGTGCAGGATGACAGTTACCAGAAGCCGGGTACTTTGTAGTGTAGACATTGTGATGGTGTCGGCAAGACACGTTTCTCCCTCCACAAACTCCACAGATATCAGTTTGCGCATCCGATCCCAAGATGAAGTCACAGCCAACTTGCTAGAAAAACATAGATGTGAAAAGAGAACGTTTATTTTTCTTACAACTGCCTTCGTGCATGCAAGAGGGTGAGAGAAGAGGCAGAAAGTGCAGCATCGGTTATTGGGGATCAAGAGGCAAAGATTTTTTTTTATGAAACAGAATAGACATTCAGGTTTTACAATGACTACGTAATTCTGAATGACACAGTACATTATGAATACCTTTTTCATTGTGATAAATATATTGTTCCTAATTCATAGACGCACAAAAAGCAGCTTCACCTGCGTGTTTTCTCACTGCGCCCAAGGCGTAGATATGCATCTCTTTGTACAATTTAGCGTCGCACAGAAGTCAGACGGATCTCTTGTGGCTAAATGGGAGTAAGTGGACGGCAATGGGGAATTCACAAGTGAGCCGCAGTGGGCATGTCGGAATGGAAGGCTATTCAGAGGGGAGCATACGCAGAGATCATGTGATTGCAGATAGATCTTTTGATAGGGCTGGTGCCAATGTGAGCCGATACCAGCGACAGCTGCTCTCACAAGAGTATATATGGGGCAGTGTGGCTGCATAGACGCGTCCCACTCGGATACACAGCGGAGATCCACACCTGTTTTCAGGCACAGAAAGTGGGCAACTGCAAATCAGGACCATAGCCCATAAGGCAAATACATGTCCAATACAGAACTTGGAAACAATACTATGTAAATAGTACTGTGAACTACTTTTCCTGAAAGAAAAGTAATACTTTATAATACTGGAAATCTAATAACGTACAGAGAGCTGCACATTTCTGATGATGTCGCTACTTCCCATAAACCTAAAGATTTCCAATATGATAATTAGATTAAAACACCTTGTTAAAAAGCTGGGCATGTAGACATCAGTTACTGTGGACCTTGCTCTTTTATATGAACCAGCCAATCCACACAGGGCATTTATGCACAGCAAGTCTGCAATATGTCTGCTGCTTTACAGAGGTTGGTCCCTAATAATATGACAGCCTGATGCAAGGGAGAGATAAGAGAACACGTGGAAGTATTGGGGCTGATACAGAGTTACACATACGCCCATTTGCACAGAGTATCTTGTATGAATTCATTCTGCACATGCACAGAAAACAAGTACACACAAATGTGGCTTTACACAGTTGCACCTGGTCGTTCTCAGGTACACAAGGTCCATTACCAAATAGGCCTGTTTGGTGGCGTATTTCTTTCACCTGCTATAGGTAGGCACAAGCAGTGGCATCGGGGGGGGGGGGGGGGGGGTTTGGGCTACAATCGATGGCTTGAAGCCATTTGGTTCTCCGCAGTTGATGGCAAAAGTATTCAGCAAACCACCACAAACCTTCAATGGTTCAGAATCATAGATGGCTGATGGCCACCCCTACTTCTCGGAAAACAAGAGCCACATGTCCAGCCTATGCATGTCTGTGAGAAGGTTAATTTTACTTCCAACTAAAGGGGGTAATTCAGATCTGATCGTAGATGTGCTAAATTTAGCACATCTACAATCATTTACTCTGACATGCGGGGGGACGCCCAGCACAGGGCTAGTCCGCCCTACATGTCAGGCCCTAACCCCCCACCACGAGGTGGCGACGGTTTTGCACCTGACGAGTAGCTCCCTGCCAGCACACAGGAGCTACTCGTCCCGGGTTGCAGCAGCTGCATGTTACGTCATGCAGCCGCTGCGCCCCCCCCCCCCCCCCCCCCCCAAAGGTCCAGACATTCCTGCGTTGTCCGGACTGTGCCAGCGTTCTAATACCATTGGCACGCCCCCTCCCACCCCGCAAACCGCCTCTGCCTGTCAATCAGGCAGAGGTGATTGCAGCCCAGAGATGCTGTTAGCATCTCACTGGGCTCCCGGGGTGCGCACGCGCAGTGCGGCTACTGCGCATGCGCACTCCACATAGGGATTCAGACTGCGATGGCTGCCACTGCCGCGATCCAGTCTGAATTAGGCCCTAAGTGTGAATGCTACAGCCGAGCTCAGTAATACACAGCCTTGGATAGATTAAATGTTAAATAGTCGCTTTACTTGCTCTTTAAAGTGAACTTAAAAACAATGGCGGGAAATGCTTAAATAGTACTTAAAGCTTAAATGATAACGAGCCTTCCAGTTTGCAGAAACAGCACTTGCCCATACTTACCAAGCACTGCCCATTAATGCAGACACCATCATACTCGGTTCGGCATGACGTTCCATCCAACACTCTGCCAAAGTTGTAATAGAAATTCTGCCCCTGTGCCAAGCAGCTCAGCTCACAGTCTCCTTGTCCTTATTGGGAAATAGAATTACACAGAACTTTATTCTGCAACGTTGTGTGTAGAGATACTGTAACACCAGACATTATTTTGCACATAGTGTGGACATATACAGTACAAGTTAAAGATCAGATGGGTTATGGTGAAACTCATATATATTCAATAAAGAAGTATATTTATTTTATTTGGGAACTCAGTAAAACATCAGTGGAGGCTGCTGAGTGGTTACGCCATTGCTCCTAAATTACTACCTCCACACAGTGATTTATTTCTGTGTCACTTCAAGCTGTACAGCTACTGGGCTATTAATCACCACTGGGACACGGCCTGGCTACATCTGTACAACTAAAATTGTTTCCTATATAGCATAACTCAGTGATTACCAGTTTAGGGGGTTTAGGAATTGACTGCAATTCATTTTTTTCAGGAGTGTTAAAATATTGTAATAAATAAAACCATCATTATGAAAACAAATATGTTTCGGAGCCATAATAACTTTGTTAACTTCAGTCATTTTCTATTAAAAAGTCCAATTACCACAAGTGATTTACAGTTACTGTTTAAATAGCATCTCACTAGAATAAATGCAACTTATGAAATATCCAGCTCGACATTGTGACACAGAAATATGGACAGATACACTGGTTGTTAATCACAGAGATAACTCAATCAACTATAAGTTTAATGGCCCTTTTAGGATAAACTTTAATGTATGGATTTGTTTTATAAAATGCTATAAAAGGTGTCTGTTTTATTTACAAGGCATCTGTTACCTTTGGCAATGAATTAGGTGAGCAATATACAGTAGACAGGAAAACAATGCAGAAATAATTGGTTAACCTGACTGGAAAGGGTCCCATCTGTAGTAAATTCCCATTAGAGGCTTGTTGTTGTAAGCAGAGCATTGGAAATGCCTGAAATCGGTCACTCCAGACGGACAGTCCTGTACAGGAAGAGAGTCATCTATTACATTATCCTTCCTTCCTCAGCCTGCAGGTGTCAATAAGACTCTAGGACAATCTACACTGAATAGGAGTGTGATCTCACCTTTATGTTACACACTTGGTACTGTCTCGTGTCTCCAGGGCAGTCTGGTCCTGATGAATCTCTATTTAGAAACAGCAAAGATTAAGAATTAATAATTGAGACTGAAAACCTCAGCAGCCAGCAATAAGGGTTAATGTTGTAACCAGACTCCAACACCACATTATCTTGTTACAGAAATACATCTTTTAAGATTTTGGAATAGACACATGAATTCTTCTACTGACAACTCGGCAGGAGAGGACATGTTTTTAACCCATAAATAAAAGGCGTCATAATGACCTAAATAATTTGTTCAAACAACTTACAGAAAGCGCATAGTTTTGGTTTGCAAGAGCAAAGCGATTTCTTATATGTCAAAATGACAAGCAATGAACCATCTCTGGGGTTACAGCACAAATCTAAACATAAACAGCAAGAGTAAATTATATACATAAAAAGGACTTAATCGAAACAATGAATTGTAAATAAATGTGTTGGATTCATCAATTACATACTGTCGTTTAGGACTGCTATTTTTCTATAATGTATATTTATAGATTTTATTTTCCCGATTTGCTAACTAGCAGTCCATATTCACAGACTGGCTAAATGTTGAGTAGAATTCGGCATGGGCCAACATTTAGGTCCCATTCTGTCATAGAATCTAATATTTTCAGTATAAAGATGACCCTGTATGCCTTCCAAAAATGACTTGTGTGTTCTTCTACCTTATATATGGGTCTGTGCATGACAAATTCTGGCACCTGCATGACAAAGACTGGATTGGCCCAAGTAGAGAGCGGCAAACATCACTGGACTCTTATCACTTATGATGACCCAGACTTACAAAGTAACATAGTAATTGAGGTTGAAAAGAGGCAAAATGCCCATCGTGTTCAACCTGTACTCTGTATCAAGTTGAGTTGATTTTACTGTACCTGTTGAAGAATGTTTTATGACTAGTTAACAACTATAAAAGTCATGTTACACCCTGATTAACAACGTCAATATTTTAGATGTTGTAACCTTGGATATCCTTTCAATCAGAAATTCATCCAATCCTTTTTTAAAATGCATTTACAGAGTCCACCATTACCACTTTCCCTGGCAAGGAATTCCAAATCCTTATTGCCCTAACAGTAAAGAACACTTTCCTCTGTTGCGTACGGATTTTTTTTCCCTCCAGCTTCAACGAGTACCCACGTGTCCTAAACAGAGTTCTTTTAATAAATAATTCCTCTGATTACTCCTTGTAGTACCCCTTTACATATCTGAAGACATTAATAATGTCTCCTCTTAGACGCCTTTGTTCCAGTGTATACATATTCAACCTAGTAAGCCTTTCCTCGTAATCCAGTCCCTCTAGCCCTTTAATCAATTTAGTAGCTCGCCTTTGAACCCTTTTGAGTTCACCGATATCTTTTTTATACAGTGGTGCCCAAAACTGAACACAATATCCAGGTGTGGACGTACCAATGATTTGTACAGCGGCAGGATTACATCCTCGTCCCTTGTCTCAATTCCCTGTTTTATACACGCTAGCACCTTACTTGCCTTCTTTACTGCGCTTTGACATTGTATATGTGGAGTCGGTACTGTGCTCCTCGACACTGGTATGGTACAGCTCCGCCAGCGCGAGGGACAGATGCAGGCTCTAAAAGGTGGTCAGAACCGCAGAGAAGATCATCGGTGCCGACCTTCCCTCAGTCCAGGACCTGTACCTTTCCAGAGCTAAAAAGCGAGCAACGAAGATACTAAAAGACCAGCTACACCCCGGCCACAGCATGTTTAACTTGATTCCTTCAAGCAGGCGTTACAGGGCCGTCCACCCCAGGTCCACCAGAAGCCTCAAAAGTTTCTTTCCCCAAGTGGTCCGCCTGCTGAACTCCTGAACATTGACTGACTAGACGTACATGTAACTCACTTGTGTCCCTACGGTATACCTATCTGTGTGACTTTACTTGACCCCCCACCTGTTTATCTGTTACCTACTTGGCTGTTGTATAGCAAACCGAAGACAAATTCCTAGTATACGCAAGTGTACCTGGCCAATAAAGCTGATTTTGATATGGTTATTAAGCTTATTATCAATGAGTACACCCAAATCTTTTTCCAAAACTGTTACCCCTAGACTTTCCCCGTTTAATATGTAGGATGCAAGTTTGTTTTTAGTCCCGAAATGCATAACCTTGCATTTTTCTATATTGAACCTCATTCTCCATTTATACGCCCAGATTTCAAATTTAGATAAGTCATTCTGCAGAGACTCTATATCTATTTCTGAATTAATTACCCTACACAGTTTAGTATCATCTGCAAAGATTGAAACTGTGCTCTCCAGGCCTATTTCTAGGTCATTGATAAATATGTTGAACAGTAGTGGCCGGAGTACAGACCCCTGTGGTATTCCGCTGACTACTGGTGTCCAGCTTGAAGACTTCCCGTTGACCACTATGCGCTGTACCGTGTTGTCCAGCCAATTACTTATCCATGTACAAAGAGTTTTTCCTAGGCCAAGCTCCTGATTAGTCTCCTGTGAGGCACTGTATCAAAGGATTTTGCAAACTCTAAGTAGACCACATCCACTGCTTTTCCTTGGTCAAGATTGTCGCTCACTTCCTCGTAGAAGTTAACTAAGTTAGTTTGACATGATCTGTCCCTCACAAACCCATGCTGGTTCTTGCTAATAATCTTAGTAGTCTGCAGATACTCCTGTATGCTATCCCTTAGAATCCCTTCCAATATTTTCCCCACTATAGATGTCAAACTAACCGGTCTGTAGTTGCCCAGATGATTTTTGGATCCCTTTTTAAATAATGGCACTACCTCTGCTATACGCCAATCCTTTGGTACCATGTCAGATCTAATTGAACTATTGAAAATCAAGTATTGGGGTCTTGCTAGTTGTGACCTAAACTCCATAAGAACCCTCGGATGAAGTCCGTCCGGGCCAGGTGATTCATTAATCTTTATTTTGCATAATCTCTCCCTGACTACTTCTTCACTTAAACAAGTATCTAACCACGAATCTTTATTGTCACTATCGCTATGCACTACTCCCACCATCATTTCTTCTCTGGTGAACACTGATAAAAAAAATTTATTCAGTATTTCTGCTTTCGATTTGTCATCATTTATCAATACTCCAAATTCATTTTTTTTTTACCTATGTTCTCCTTTTTTAATCTTTTACGGTTTATTTATTTAAAAAATTCTAGAATTGGTTTTACTCTCTATAGCAATTTGCTTTTTGTTTTCAATTTTAGCTGTTCTTATTCCTTTATTGCATCTTTTATTGCATTCCTTGTAGTACTGGAATGAATCCTCCTTTCCATTAGATTTAAATGCTTTGAAAGCACGCTTCTTTTTATCGATTTCTGCCTTAACCTTCTTGTTAAGCCACATCGGTTTGAGTTTGGTACTCCTGCGCTTACTGCCCATGGGATTAAATTTGTGAATATTGCTATCTAGCAACCCTTTTAAAGCATCCCACATTTCCGAAGTGTTCAATATTAATCCTTCTGGATCTCTCGGCAGCATTTGATACAGTGGACCATGGGCTTCTGATTGAGCGACTGATATATTTCTGTGGTCTGGATGGCACAGTCCTAAGCTGGTTCAAATCATTTCTCACAGGCAGGTCACAGAGAGTATCATCTGGATTATACTCATCACCACCAGTGCCATTGCCATGTGGTGTCCTACAAGGTTCTATACTATCCCCCATGCTTTTTGCAGTATACATGCTCCCATTGGGCGAAATAATCAGGCGCCATGGCCTGGTCTACCACTGCTATGCAGATGATACACAACTGTACTTGTGCTTTGCTCCGGGCACTGATAACCCAATAGCAACCCTAAATGGCTGTCTAGCTGAACTACAGGAGTGGATGAGCGCCAGTTGGCTGCGACTGAACCCGGATAAAACAGAGGTCCTTTTGATACGACCGCAACATCAAAGGACAAGACTGCAGCATAGCCAACCAACTGGACTTACACTGGGGGATTCAGAATTACAGACCAGTGATCGTGTGCGGAATCTTGGCGTTGTCCTGGATGGTGGCTTGACACTTAAACATCAGATATCAGCTACAATCAAATCCTCATTCTTTCACCTGAGGAACATAGCCAGAATCAAGCACTTAATTCCCTCAGATGACATGCCAAAAGTCATACATGCATTTGTATCATCTCGTTTAGACTACTGTAATGCCCTCTACCTTGGTCTACCAGCAAAAGAATTGCAACGCTTACAGCTGGTGCAAAACACAGCTGCCAGGCTATTAACCAACCAGCCCCGTTCTAGCCACATAACACCCATCCTCTACTCCCTTCACTGGCTGCCTGTAAGATGGCGAATCATCTTCAAGATTGGCTTACTGAGTTTCAAAGCATTACATGATCAAGGCCCAAGGTACCTGAAACAGCTTCTGACCCCATACTGCCCCACTCGATTACTGCGATCTGTAGATGAAGGACTTTTAGCAGTACCTAGAATCTACCGTAATTCATCTGGGGGTCGAGCTTTTAGTCATGCGGCTCCGACTCTATGGAACTCACTTCCCCGCACAGTGCGAGAGGCCCCAACTATAGAATCCTTCAAAAGTAGACTCAAGACTTTTCTGTTTACTAAAGCATTTCCATAGTGTCCCTTTTAGTATCTTCATGCTTCTGTATTTTATGAAAATGTATTTCATTATTTTCTGTACTATATTATGCTATGTATCTGTTAAGCGCCTTGAGTCCTATTGGAGAAAGAGCGCTATATAAATAAAATTATTATTATTAATTATTATTCTTACCATGAAACAAAACTTCCCACTCAATGTCGTTTAGTGCACATCTCAGGATACTGAAGTTAGCCTTCCTAAAGTTAAATGTTTTGTTGACCCCTTATAGCTTTGTTTCTTAAAACGGATGTCGAATGTGATCATATAGTGATCACTGTTACCCAAAGTCTCCCCAACTTCAGTATTCGATATGATGTCCACATTATTAGTAATTACTAGATCCAGAGTAGTTTTACCCCTAGTTTGGTCCTCGACTAACTGAGACAAGTAGTGATCCTTTATCATATTTAAGAACCTGTTGCCCCTAGCTTTAACACATGAGTCGTTACTCCAATTAATATCAGGATAGTTAAAATCCCCAATCACTAGGATGTCCCCCAATCCCGCAGCCCTTTCGATTTGCTGCAAGAGTTGTTCTTCCTCATATATGCTAATATCTGGCTGTTTGTAGCACGTGCCTATAACTAGTTTTTTGCATCAATACCCCCACATGAGATTTCAACCCATAGTGACTCCACATTATCGACAGCCCCCTCATAAATAACCTCCTTTAAGTATGGTTTAAGAGATGGTTTAACACAAAGGCATACACCTCCTCTCTTTTGCTTGCCCTGTCCCTCCTGAAAAGAGAATACCCCTCCAAGTATGCAACCCAGTCGTGAGAGTCGTCCTACCATGTTTCTGTAATACCTATAATATCATACTCAGCCTTTGATGCTAACAATTCCAAGTCTCCCATTTTACTTGCTAGACTTCTTGCGTTTGCAAGCATGCATTTTAGTTTAGTGGTTCCCTTGTCCGCTTGTTTTTTTAAAGGTATCCTATCATGGTTTACTAGAGCCTCCCTACAGTTTCTCTTACGGACTGTCCTTTTCACCCCCTTTCCACCCCCACCATACTTAATAATGCCCACCTTACTCTTCTCTTTGCTCAACCCAGTGTTTTGGCCTAAATTCTCCACCCTGACATAATAAGATTTTACTTACCGATAAATCTATTTCTCGTAGTCCGTAGTGGATGCTGGGGACTCCGTCAGGACCATGGGGAATAGCGGCTCCGCAGGAGACAGGGCACAAAAAGTAAGCTTTTAGGATCACATGGTGTGTACTGGCTCCTCCCCCTATGACCCTCCTCCAAGCCTCAGTTAGGTACTGTGCCCAGACGAGCGTACACAATAAGGAAGGATCTTGAATCCCGGGTAAGACTCATACCAGCCACACCAATCACACCGTACAACCTGTGATTTGAACCCAGTTAACAGTATGATAACAACGAAGGAGCCTCTGAAAAGATGGCCCACAACAATAACAACCCGATTTTTGTAACAATAATTATGTACAAGTAATGCAGACAATCCGCACTTGGGATGGGCGCCCAGCATCCACTACGGACTACGAGAAATAGATTTATCGGTAAGTAAAATCTTATTTTCTCTAACGTCCTAGTGGATGCTGGGGACTCCGTCAGGACCATGGGGGTTATACCAAAGCTCCCAAACGGGCGGGAGAGTGCGGATGACTCTGCAGCACCGAATGAGAGAAACTCCAGGTCCTCCTCAGCCAGGGTATCAAATTTGTAGAATTTTACAAACGTGTTCCCCCCTGACCACGTAGCTGCTCGGCAAAGTTGTAAAGCCGAGACCCCTCGGGCAGCCGCCCAAGATGAGCCCACCTTCCTTGTGGAATGGGCATTTACAGATTTTGGCTGTGGCAGGCCTGCCACAGAATGTGCAAGCTGAAATGTACTACAAGCCCAACGAGCAATAGTCTGCTTAGAAGCAGGAGCACCCAGCTTTTTTGGGTGCATACAATATAAACAGCAAGTCAGACTTTCTGACTCCAGCCGTCCTGGAATTATATATATATATATATATATATATATATATATATATATATATATATATATATATATATATATATATATATATATTTATATTTTCAGGGCCCTGACAACGTCTAGCAACTTGGAGTCCTCCAAGTCCCTAGTAGCCGCAGGCACCACAATAGGTTGTTTCAGGTGAAACGCTGACACCACCTTAGGAAGAAACTGGGGACAAGTCCGCAGTTCTGCCCTGTCCGAATGGAAAATTAAATATGGGCTTTTGTAAGACAAAGCCGCCAATTCTGACAATCGCCTGGCCGAGGCCAGGGCCAACAGCATGGTCACTTTCCATGTGAGATATTTCAAATCCACAGATTTAAGCGGTTCAAACCAATATGATTTGAGGAATCCCAACACTACGTTGAGATCCCACGGTGCCACTGGAGGCACAAAAGGGGCTGTATATGCAATACTCCCTTGACAAACGTCTGGACTTCAGGAACCGAAGCCAATTCTTTCTGGAAGAAAATCTACAGGGCCGAAACTTGAACCTTAATGGACCCCAATTTGAGGCTCATAGACACTCCTGTTTGCAGGAAGTGCAGAAATCGACCTAGTTGAAATTTCTTCGTGGGGCCTTCCTGGCCTCACCCACGCAACATATTTTCACCACATGTGGTGATAACGTTGTGCGGTCACCTCCTTCCTGGCTTTGACCAGGGTAGGTATGACCTCTTCCGAAATGCCTTTTCCCTTAGGATCCGGCGTTCAACCGCCATGCCGTCAAACGCAGCCGCGGTAAGTCTTGGAACAGACATGGTACTTGCTGAAGCAAGTCCCTTCTTAGCTCCCGAGGCCATTAGTCCTCTGTGAGCATCTCTTGAAGTTCCGGGTACCAAGTCCCTCTTGGCCAATCCGGAGCCACGAGTATAGTTCTTACTCCTCTACGTCTTATAATTCTCAATACCTTGGTTATGAGAAGCAGAGGAGGGAACACATACACCGACTGTTACACCCACGGTGTTACCAGGACGTCCACAGCTATCGCCTGAAGCTCTCGTGACCTGGCGCAATACCTGTCCCGTTTTTTGTTCGGGCGGGACGCCATCATGTCCACCTTTGGTCTTTCCCAACGGTTCACAATCATGCGGAAAACTTCCCGATGAAGTTCCCACTCTCCCGGGTGGAGGTCGTGCCTGCTGAGGAAGTCTGCTTCCCAGTCGTCCACTCCCGGAATGAACACTGCTGACAGTGCTATCACATGATTTTCCGCCTAGCGAAAAATCCTTGCAGTTTTGCCACTGCCCTCCTGCTTCTTGTGCCGCCCTTTCTGTTTACGTGGGCGACTGCCGTGATGTTATCCCACTGGATCAATACCGGCTGACCTTGAAGCAGAGGTCTTGCTAAGCTTAGAGCATTATAAATTTGCTCTTAGCTCCAGTATATTTATGTGGAGAGAATTCTCCAGACTTGATCACACTCCCTGGAAATTTTTTCCCTGTGTGACTGCTCCCCAGCCTCTCAGGCTGGCCTCCGTGGTCACCAGCATCCAATCCTGAATGCCGAATCTGCGGCCCTCTAGAAGATGAGCACTCTGTAATCACCACAGGAGAGACACCCTTGTCCTTGGATATAGGGTTATCCGCTGATGCATCTGAAGATGCGATCCGGACCATTTGTCCAGCAGATCCCACTGAAGAGTTCTTGCGTGAAATCTGCCGAATGGAATCGCTTCGTAATAAGCCACCATTTTTACCAGGACTCTTGTGCAATGATGCACTGACACTTTTCCTGGTTTTAGGAGGATCCCGATTAGCTCGGATAACTCCCTGGCTTTCTCCTCTGGGAGAAACACCTTTTTCTGGACTGTGTCCAGAATCATCCCTAGGACCAGCAGACGTGTCGTCGGAACAACTGCGGTTTTGGAATATTTAGAATCCACCCGTGCTGTCGTAGAACTACTTGAGATAGTGCTACTCCGACCTCCAACTGTTCTCTGGACCTTGTTCTTATCAGGAGGTCGTCCATTTTCTTTGAAGACGAATCCTCATTTCGGTCATTACCTTGGTAAGGACCCGGGGTGCCTTGGACAATCCAACGGCATCGTCTGAAACTGATAGTGACAGTTCTGTACCACGAACCTGAGGTACCCTTGGTGAGAAAGGCAAATTTTGGGACATGGAGGTAAGCATCCCTGATGTCCCGGGACACCATATAGTCCCCTTCTTCCCGGTTCGCTATCACTGCTCTGAGTGACTGCATCTGGATTTGAACCTTTGTAAGTGTTCAAATATTTCAGATTTAGAATAGGTCTCACCTAGCCTTCTGGCTTCAGTACCACCATATAGTGTGGAATAATACCCCTTTCCTTGTTGTAGGAGGGGTAATTTTATTATCACCTGCTGGGAATACAGCTTGTGAATTGTTTTCAATACTGCCTCCCTGTCGGAGGGAGACATTGGTACAGCAGACTACAGGAACCTGCGAGGGGGAAACGTCTCGACATTCCAATCTGTACCCCTTGGATACTACTTGTAGGATCCAGGGGTCCTGTACGGTCCCAGCGTCATGCTGAGAACTTGGTAGAAGCGGTGGAGGGCTTCTGTTCCTGGGAATGGGCTGCCTGCTGCAGTCTTCTTCCCTTTCCTCTATCCCTGGGCAGATATGACTCTTATAGGGACGAAAGGACTGAGGCTGAAAAGACGGTGTCTTTTTCTGCAGAGATGTGACTTAGGGTAAAAAACGGTGGATTTTCCAGCAGTTGCCATGGCCACCAGGTCCCATGGACCGACCCCAAATAATTCCTCCCCTTTATACGGCAATACATCTTTGTGCCGTTTGGAATCTGCATCACCTGACCACTGTCGTGTCCATAAACATCTTCTTGCAGATATGGGCATCGCATTTACTCTTGATGCCAGAGTGCAAATATCCCTCTGCGCATCTCGCATATATAGAAATGCATCCTTTAAATGCTCTATAGTCAATAAAATACTGTCCCTGTCAAGGGTATCAATATTTTTAGTCAGGGAATCCGACCAAGCCACCTCAGCTCTGCACATCCAGGCTGAGGCGATCGCTGGTCGCAGTATAACACCAGCATGTGTGTGTATACTTTTTAGGATATTTTCCAGCCTCCTATCAGCTGGCTCCTTAAGTACGGCCCTATCTGTAGATGGTACCGCCACTTGTTCTGATAAGCATGTGAGCGCCTTATCCACCCTAAGGGGTGTTTCCCAACGCGCCCTAACTTTTGGCGGGAAAGGGTATACCGCCAATAATTTTCTATCGGGGGAAACCCACGCATCATCACACACTTCATTTAATTTATCTGATTCAGGAAAAACTACAGGTAGTTTTTTCACATCCCACATAATACCCTTTTTTGTGGTACTTGTAGTATCAGAAATATGTAACACCTCCTTCATTGCCCTTAACGTGTGGCCCTAAAGGAAAATACGTTTGTTTCTTCACCGGCGACACTGAAATCAGTGTCCGTGTCTGGGTCTGTGTCGACCGACTGAGGTAAATGGGCGTTTTACAGCCCCTGACGGTGTTTGAGATGCCTGGACAGGTACTAATTTGTTCGCCGGCCGTCTCATGTCGTCAACCGGCTTGCAGCGTGTTGACATTATCACGTAATTCCATAAATAAGCCATCCATTCCGGTGTCGACTCCCTAGAGAGTGACATCACCATTACAGGCAATTTGCTCCGCCTCCTCACCAACATTTACCTCATACATGTCGACACACACGTACCGACATACAGCACACACATAGGGAATGCTCTGATAGAGGACAGGACCCACTAGCCCTTTGGGGAGACAGAGGGAGAGTTTGCCAGCACACACCAAAACGCTATAATTATACAGGGACAACCTTTATATAAGTGTTCCTCCCTTATAGCATTTTAATATATATTCATATCGCCAAATCAGTGCCCCCCCTCTCTGTTTTAACCCTGTTTCTGTAGTGCAGTGCAGGGGAGAGCATGGGAGCCTTCCCACCAGCATTTCTGTGAGGGAAAATGGCGCTGTGTGCTGAGGAGAATAGGCCCTGCCCCCTTTTCGGCGGGCTTCTTCTCCGGAGTCTGTGATATCTGGCAGGGGTTAAATACATCCATATAGCCTCAAGGGCTATATGTGATGTATTTTTCGCCATACAGGTATTATACATTGCTGCCCAGGGCGCCCCCCCCCGCGCCCTGCACCCTCCGTGACCGCTGTGTGAAGTGTGCTGACAACAATGGCGCACAGCTGCAGTGCTGTGCGCTACCTGATGAAGACTGAAAGTCTTCTGCCGCCTGGTTCCGGACCTCTTCAATCTTCAGCATCTGCAAGGGGGGTCGGCGGCGCGGCTCCGGGACGAACCCCAAGGCGAGACCTGTGTTCCGACTCCCTCTGGAGCTAATGGTGTCCAGTAGCCTAAGAAGCCAATCCATCCTGCACGCAGGTGAGTTCACTTCTCTCCCCTAAGTCCCTCGATGCAGTGAGCCTGTTGCCAGCAGGACTCACTGAAAATAAAGAACCTAAAAACTTTTTCTAAGCAACTCTTTAAGAGAGCCACCTAGATTGCACCCTGCTCGGACGGGCACAAAAACCTAACTGAGGCTTGGAGGAGGGTCATAGGGGGAGGAGCCAGTACACACCATGTGATCCTAAAAGCTTACTTTTTGTGCCCTGTCTCCTGCGGAGCCGCTATTCCCCATGGTCCTGACGGAGTCCCCAGCATCCACTAGGACGTTAGAGAAAAGTATTTTCCCTTATGCTACATACATCATTTTCTATATGCTGTAATGATGACATATAAATGTTAGTTAATGTTTTGCCAATACCTTTGTCACTACCCTTTTTAGAACCCATGCAAATACCCTTGCCAGCTGCTCTTTCCCTCACCCCTTCTCCACCCCAATTTAGCTCACTACCACCATCTTTACTATTCTCGCTGCATGACCCATAGTTTCTAACTAAACCCCCCCCAGGCTCCTAGTTTAAAAGCTCCACCAACCTACTAACCATCCTTTCCCCCAGCACCGCAGTTCCCTCCTCATTCAGGTGCAATCCATCCCGACAAAAAAGACGGCACCTGACTGAGAAGTCCGCCCAGTGTTCCAGGAACACAAACCCCTCCTTCCTACACAGGTCTTTAAGCCACACATTCACCTCCCTGATCTCCCTCTGCTTCCCTGGGCTAGCGCGTGGCACTGGTAATATTTCAGAGAATATTACATTAGATATCCTTTTTAGTTTCTGGTCTAAGTACCTATAATCTTTCTTAAGGACATCCCACCTACCGCTAACTTTGTCGTTGATGCTGACGTGCACCAAGACCGCCGGGTCTTTCCGAGCCCTTCCCAACAATCTATCTACCCGGTTCGCGATGTGACTTTTCTCAGAAAAGCAGGGTGCAGGAGCCAGGAGAGCAGAGGTGGGCCCATGAAGCTGGAGCTCGCGAACATTAAACATTACTTGTGATATTTCCAATTCTGCGTGGAAATATTCTTACAAAAGATTAAAAACGCCCCACATTTTATGAACCATGTCACTCATATCCATTCTAATGACTTTTGCCAACACTGGATTATTTTCTGCCCATGCTACTTAGCTGGGTACTTACTAAGTGCTTTTTTTTTTTTTTTGAAGGTGCTAAAACCGACGTGACTTGCTGGATACCTTTACAATCTGATTGGTTTTATTTGCAAAAAATTATTTTATTTAAACCACCTTAGTAAAAATAAAATATACTTCTGTGATCAGTGGGCAAACATTTATATATAAATGAGTAGTTTCAAGAAACTTCTTAGAAGAAATACACAATTTGAGCCTGCAATGGTAACAGAGATCTCCTGAGGTTGTGCGACAGTGAATGCCCATACCTTATAGCACAATGCCGGGTGCGCACTGCAGCTCCCCCTCCACACGTCCGGGAACACGGAGACCAGCTCTGCCATGAACCCCACTCATTGCTGGACCTCAGAGGTGGACTATGCTCGGGGCCAAACCAGTTGACAGCTCCTCTCTGAAAGGGCACCCTCTGCACCTAATGAAAGCAAACACTGAGCAAAGGCACTTTCAGCTAAAAAAGATGCTCTTTAAATCTGTAATTGTAGAACATGAAATGTTGTTTCACAGCTGGAGACTACCGTTGTTATGTAATGGAGGCTTTGCCTGTCTGCAACAACAGGAAATCCAAACATGATCTTCATCTCAGTGCATGACAGTGCTATAGGGTGTCAATGCCTCCAGGCATGCAGCAGTGCCCTATAGGATAAGGCCCAGTGTGTTTACAAAGACAGTGTTGTGAAACAGGAGCTTGGGGTGTCTCTATCTGGTAAGAATGTGTTATGGAACAGACAGCCCTGATCTATCTCAAGTGAAAAAACACTTGTCTTTTATTTCCAAAGCCTGTAAAACATGGATTTGCTGGATGAAAAGCAAACAATATGCCAAAACAGTAAAATAATCATAACAAGTTGGTAAAATCAGCTTAATGGCCTGTTGACAGGAGCTTCAGATTACCCCACTTTGCTGCAATATGCTCTCACCGCCAATAAATGCAAATTAAGATTTTAAAGGAACAGAACATTCTACCATCTTGTGTCTTTCCACAGTATTCCATATAGCTACATTCTAAAACTCCTGTGTCTGTGACTTTCTGTAAGGCGGTAATATAAATGGATCTACAGTTCTGTGGCTGAACCAATACTCAGCCTATTAAGTAACTATGAAATCGGTAACATCAGAGAGGAATGAGGCATTATTAAGCTTCACTCTCAAGGGTGCTGATCAAAGCCATACAATTGCTGCCTATATTTTGTGTAGACGACAAATACATTACATGTTGTTTTATGATGCACCCTTAATAAGACAACAAGACCTGTATTACATTGTTCCTTTGTACTCAACAACTGTCCAGAATATTTAAATCTAGGCAACAATATTTTCAGCATTATCTAGAATAGTGGTTCTTAAGTGTAGTCCTTGAGTACCCCAACAGGTCATGTTTTCAGGATTTCTATCTGTGGAAACAGGTGGGATAATTACGGACCAAGCAAAACAGATGAACACACCAATATTTAATTAAAGAAACACAGTAAATCTGAAATATTGGGGGTACTTGAAAACCACTGATCTAGAACACAAATTACAATGATTACCAAAGCCTATTTATTTCTACTTTTCCCTTGATCCCAAATCTGCTTAATAAAAATTACTATTTGGGTAATTGTGGCTTCAAAAGAAGGGGAAAAGGACAACAGATTAAATAATACAGCATGTTTTGTTAATCCTGAATAATTCATAATTGGGGAGGTGGCAGGATGTAAAAATATAAAATATAATAATACTACATTAAACAGGTTGTGAAAAAACACCTTAATAAATGTGGGTAGGAGGAGTTTATTTAAGTAAATAATATTGCTCCCATCTTCCAAGGTACATGATCTTATTTACAAGGATGAAGCATATAGACTTTGACCCATCTCTAATAGCTCTGCCCTTTGTGCTAACCTGTAACATCGGAGAACTATAAGATGGTGACATGTACACATCTCAGGCAGCTCGTGGAAATGTAAAATAACTCAGTAATAAACATTTATTTTCAACGTCATCTGAAGAGTACAGATTATTATAGAAAGCATTTATGTATTCTGTGCAACTAGTTAAAAGTGAAATATTTCACATTGCCATTCATTGTTTGCAGAAATCCAATAATATCGGTATTGTTAGAGGGATAGTAATACCCGATGCACTAAGGCTAAACACAATAATTAGGACTGACACCTATAACTAAATTGTTGAATGTCTTGCCCACAGGCTTTCTCTTAGGGAATATCAGTAAAAGTGTATGGCCCATACACAATGTAATGTGAATCCAAATAGGTCTAAGAACAACCTAATTGGAAGTCACTACTATAGTATGGATGGACACATTAAGAGTTACGGAGTGGATGTGACACCTGATTGGACAGTTACATCTCTTGACCAATCATAAAACAGAACTACACTTACTTTTTAATTCCAGTGCTGGAATATTACCACCAGCCAGACAGTCCTCCCATTATTGTTTAATGCTCTCTGCAAGTGGGGATAAAATGAGGCGTGTACCGGGGATCCCGGAGGTCAGAATGCCGGTGGGGGTGGGTGGGTGGCGAGGAAACAAGCCCCCTGCCACGAGTTCTATTCCCACTCTATGGGTGTCGAGGACACCTACGAGTGGGACTACTCCCTGTTGGTCGGCATGCCGACCGTCGGGATTGTAGGGGTGCAGGATTTAGGTGGAGGTAATGTGACCAGCGGTCTCCTGACCGCGGGTCACATAACTACATTCCAACAAAATGCTATGGTACATAATATGTAGAGCTACTGTAAATGTAATAGCCCGGGAGTTGCCGGAGATGCAGGACTTTGTTGCTTTAAAAAAACAGGCAGACTCGCACAATCAATTACAAGGCAAAATCAGGTTGGTTTTGCCTTGTAAATGATTGTTGCTTTAATAAAACGGGCAGACCCGCACAAAGTCCCGCACCTCCAGCAGCTCGAAGGCTATTACATTTAGCCCGTAAAGTTGGTTGCCCTATGCTTATACAGAAAGGAAAGGAAAATAATAGCATAGACATTAGTTTAAAAATTAGGGTGACTCAAAAAGTGTCCATTACATGTAAACCTGATGATGCTCCTACAATGTCACTATACAATATAATGTCACCTCCCTTTTTGCGATGTTGACAAAACCACCCTGAATAAATATCAGTGATAATGTTTAAAGCATGAACTGCTTAGTTATGTGAACACTGCCCTGGCTATGAGAAAAATCATTATATTATCAAACGGTTTCAATGGACCACAGAATAAGGATATTGTTAAACCTAAACTGACAACTGAATAGCACATATAACAATGATAAAGGCTATTTTTCTTGTAAATGCTTGGATGGACAAAAACAAATAAAAAAAAACCCAGATAGCATGAGAATGCTTTTAATAACATAATCTCATTATGATTAGTAGTAGAGAAAGAATTTATGCAAAGTTAATCAAACAGGCACCTATTTACTGTACCTGGCAGAAGGATGGTATGATAGGGAGGACCAAAACCACATATAGAGTAGTCAAACATCGACATATCAACCTGAAAGGGGAAACGAACATAGTAAGTATATGTAGGCTTTCAATCAATTGAAAGAGAGAAAAAAAAAAAAGGAGTGGAATAACCAATTCCAATAAGATGTGCTGAAGAAGCAACTTAAACACACAGAAATATGCATATCTAAGTTCATATAACATGCAAAAACGAAAAGAACAAATGTGAATCCTAAATGATAAAAGAGCTTTTCAGCAGATGATTGCAAGTTACGTTCCTCAGCTGTCAACATTTTAAGCACTGAAAGGCTATGCTGTTCTTCAGTAACCTTTAGCGGGGACTATGGAGGGATGTGGTATGATATATCGATGACGTGAGAATGCCAACATTCATCACATAGACAGCAATGAAATATTGACATGTCAGAATGTTGACATATCATCCGAGTGGTCACTTACTTGCTCCAATCGCCTTCAACAGCTTCAGCGCCACTTCCAAGTCATGTGACTATCACTTCCAGAACACTCCTCTGATCCCCCAGCATCCACAATCCCTCCATTTAGTACCTAACCCTAAACCCCCCTCACCCAAATCCTGCAGCCCAACCCTCCCATCATACAGCTGAAACCTAATGACAATGTTGACATATTACATGTCGAAATTTTAACAATTTTGACATTATAACTGTCGACATTGTGGGGTAAACACTATGACTGACGACACTGCAAATGTCAAACTAATGGCTATGTCCCACTTTGGGAAACACAGGAAAAATGGCTCAACAACAAACTTCGCCTTCACGATACCCTGCGTAAGGTCTATGAAGATATGGGCCTTGTATAAGTTTTGGTAAGTCAGACGATACAGAATAATAATAATAATAATAATAATAATATTATTATATCTACATAAATAATAAAATAGCATTGAAGCTACATGGTCTAATAAAATGTTACAAATTCACTACATTACAGAACTATGCAAACAGTGTTTATTGACATCTGTGGCACACAGAAAGGAAGGGTCCACCAACAATTTAAGAAAGGACTTTCTAAGTGATCTCACTTGTGAGGGTACCCCCCCCCCACCCCAGATGTCAGCCTGATTTTGATGGATCCTCAGTGCACAAACCTGTGGACTAGACCTACTGCATAAGCACTTGGCTCAGCAATGTATTTCCTCTCCAGAGATATAATCCAGAGGAACCATAATCATCAATCAAAATCCGCAATAAGTGCAGCCTCAGGCCTAGTTATAAGAAGTAATTGAATAGCTGCTAAGAATAAGAAGTAATTGAATAGCTGCCAGAACTTAGCCTACTAAATTGAATCGATCCATAGGAATCTTAAATATGGTTTTATTTTATTGAATGGACTTAGAAAAATTATATACAGTATTACGTAACAACATCCTAATAGATTCCCACAATAGTGTCCTCTTGGTGTGGGATGTCCCAGTGAAGAGGTCAATTGGCCCCACTTACCTTTAAAAATGTAACCTCCCTTTGGCTCCACCTTTGGACAGTCCATTTTGAGTCCATTAATGAGCTCTTTAGACGAAGGATGTAAACGCAAAGGGGGTGATTCAGACCTGATCGCTGGGCTGCTAAATTTGTTATGCTGTGTTCAGATAGTCGCCACCCAAGTGTATATTCGCCGTGCAAGTGTGCGATCACATGTGTACGCCGAGCTGTAAAAAATCCCTAAGGCAGCGGACAGCTGCAAATCTGTTCGCACCTCACTCACCATTGAATGATTTTTCCAATGTGTGTGCAGCCTGTGCGCAGCCCTTGGACTTACTCCTACAGTGCGATCAGAACAGGCTGATCCAGGCCGGAGCGGATATCACATGCCCTCCCTGAAAACGCCTGTGTTATCCTTGACACTCACAGAAAATGGGCCGTTACCAACCACAAATGGCCTCTTCCCGTCACTCACCTTACGAACGCCCGTTGTCGCTGTCCGGCGATGTCTGTTTGGCGTAGCGTGTGCACATGGCGGTGCATGCGCAGTCTATTGCTGATCGCCTGCTGTGCGAAAATGCACAGCAACGATCAGGTCTGAATCAACCCCAAAGTCCAGATAGTACCTGTTGGCGGCGAGGAATCAGTTACAGGACAATCTTACTCTTATCTCAGTGGTCACCAGACACTCCCCTCTACCATGTAATAGTTGCCATTGTCCTGACCTTGAATAAAACACAGCTCCAATCTTGGTGTATCCACTGCACTGCACACTATGGCATCCGAATCTAACATACCCTAGGGCAGCAGAAATAAAACAACTCTGGCTGCTGATAGAAGGCATGAATAGTGAATGAAACAGACAAAACAAACTGCAAGGATAAAGCAATAACGGTGCTGTGATTCCAAGTGGTGTTGGGATTCCGATGCTGGTCACCTGACCGCCGGCATCAACACCACCGGGATGCTGACCGCATCCCCTTCAGAGTATCAGCACAGCACGTACAATTTCATTGTTTTCTGGGTCAAAACATTAACTACTGATATAATTGAGGCACAAACATGCATGTTCCGTCAGTCATGTCTACTGCATAGGAGACCTGTATACTATAGTGAGAGACAATAAGCAAACTTTTACAATTCAAGTTAGCAGTGACCAATAGCTATATATTTTGACTAACATCATTGCAAAATATACGTTATGGTAAGTACTTCCTGTTGATAACGGTATTTCTCCTAAGTCCAAAGGATCCACAGGATAACAATGGGATATGATGAAGCGACAGCGGATTTGCACCAATCGGTCAAAGCTTTTCCGGCCTCCCAGCATGCAACGGGCCCGTCCATATATCCCCGCCTCCTTGCTCAGGCAAATCAGTTGTATAACAAAGCTCAAGGCAGGAGCATCATAGATAGCCCTAATCAGGCGATAAGAACACACATGCACACCCTTCCCTACAAGAAGGAAGAGGTTAGTGAGTAAAAGGATCCTCAAATCAGGTGCGTCAGGGTGGGATCCCTGTGGACTTAGGAGAAATACCGTTATCAACGGTAAGTTCTTACCATAACGTATATTTCTCCGGCAGGGTCCACAGGTTATCCACAGGATAACATTGGGATTTCCCAAAGCAATTTAATGGTGGAGACGCTCCTGATTGGACAGGAGAATCCTTCGCCCGAATTCAGCATCATGAGAGGCAAAGGTATCCAAGGCATAATGTTTAATGAATGTGTTAATGGAAGACCATGTGGCTGCCTTACATATCTGTTCTGATGAAGCACCACATTGTGCTGACCATGAAGGACCTACCTTACGAGTAGAGTGAGCAGAGACATTAGCCGGAACAGGGAGATCACCATGAGAATATGCTTCTGAAAACATCATCCGAAGCCATCTTCCCAGTGTCTGCTTATCAGCAGGCCATCCTCTCTTGTCAAAAATACGTAGAGAATGAAGAGAGAATCTGTCTTTCTGATGGCACTGGTACGATCCACGTAGATCCTTAAGGCACGGACCACGTCCAGCGATGCATCTCCCGCAGAAAGGCCCGGTACCTGGAAAGCCGGGACTACAATTTCTTCATTGAGGTGGAATTTAGACACCACCTTAGGAAGATACCCAGATTTAGTCCTGAGAACTGCTTTATCTGGATAGAAAATCAGAAATGGGGAATGACATGATAATGCTCCTAAATCTGATACTCTTTTAGCTGACGACATAGCCATTAAAAAGAGAACTTTAGCTGTCAACCATTTGAGATCCACTTTATTAATTGGTTAAACGGGGCAACTTGAAGGGCTTTCAGGACTAGAATTAAGTCCCAAGGCACTGTAGGAGGAACAAAAGGAAGTTGAATGCGCAGCATTCCCTAGAAAAAAGTACGCACATCCTGTAAATTGGCAATTTTCTTTTGGAACCATACAGTCAATGCCGATACTTGCACTCTCAAGGAAGCCACCTTCAAACCTTTATCCATCCCTGCCTGAAGGAATGCTAAGACCCTGGAAATTCTGAAAGATTTAGGGTCCACTTTCCGTTCACTGCACCAATGAATATAGGTTTGCCATATTCGGTGATAAATGCGAGCTGAGGAAGGTTTCCTTGCTCTGTGCATAGTTTTAAATACCTGTTGTGATAATCCTCCAGACTTCAGGATAGAGGTTTCAAGAGCCACGCCGTCAAAGACAGTCGATCCAGATGTCTGTGATAACAAGGACCCTGCATCAGTATATCTGGACGTTGAGGGTGCAGAAGTGAAACATCCAGCGACATCCTAGGCAGATCTGTGTACCAATGTCTTCTGGGCCAAGCCGGAGCTATTAGTATCACGGTATATTTTCCTTGCTTTATCTTTCTCACCACCCTGGGAAATAGGGTGATTGGAGGAAACACATAAGCCAGATGAAAATCCCATCTCACCTACAGGACATCCACAAAGATCGCTCTGGGATCCTTTGTTTTTGACCCCTGTGTGAGTACTTTGTTGTTCAGCCAGGACGCTATGAGATTTATCTCTGGCAACCCCCACTTGTCTACTAGAGTCTGGAAGATCTCCAGGTGTAGAGCCCATTCGCTTGCCTGAATGGCATGTCGACTGAGAAAGTCCGCTTCCCAGTTTAGGACTCCCAGAATGAACACTACGGACAAGGCTGGATGATGAAGTTCTGCCCACTTTAGTATGTGACTTAACTCCTTCATCGCTTTTCAACTGCGAGTTCCTCCTTGATGGTTGAGCGGATCTGGAATGGTTTTCCCCGAAGAATGTCCTTTGCCTGAATCAGTGCCCGAAGTTCCAATATGTTTATTGGCAGGCAACTTTCTTCCCTGGTCCATTGCCCCTGAAAACACAACCTTCCTGACACTGCTCCCCAGCCCTGGAGACTGGCGTCTATCATCAGAATTTCCCAACCTGATATCCAAGAGTCTCCCCTTTTCCAAATGGGATGTCTGTAGCCACCAGGCTAATGACCTTCTTACTTCTATCGTAAGAAACATAGGGGGTAATTCCACGTTGATCGCAGCATCAAATTTGTTAGCAGTTGGGCAAAACCATTTGCACTGCAGGTGTGGCAGATATAACATTTGCAGGGAGAGTTAGATTTGGGTGGGGTGTGTTCAAACTGAAATCTAAATTACAGTGTAAAAATAAAGCAGTCAGTATTTACCCTGCACATAAACAAAATAACCCACCTAAATCTAACTCTCTCTGCAAATGTTATGTTATATCTGCCGCCCCTGCAGTGCACATGGTTTTGCCCAACTGCTAACAAATTTGCTGCTGCGATCAACTCGGAATTACCACCATAGTCTGTGTTTTTATCGTCTGATGCAACCCATTCTATTTGGCAAGAATACAGAGGCCTCGAGTGGAATTGTGCATACTCCACCATGTCGAATGTTGACACCATCAAACCCATCACGCGCATTGCTGCGTGAATGGATACCTTTTGACTGTGTAACAAGTCTTGAATCCTTGACTGGACCATGGATATCTTGTTCAGAGGTAAAATTACTCTCTGAAGACTTGAATCCAGTACAGCCCCTAAGTGAGTCATCTGTTGTGATGGAACCAGAGACGATTTTGCCCAATTTATGAGCCACCCATGCCTTTGCAGACACGTTATTGTCTGTTGCAGATGACATAAGAGCAAATCCTGCATCTGTACCAGGATTAAAAGATCGTCGAGGTATGGAAAAATGCTTATCCCCTGCTGGTGGAGATAAGCTGCCATTACCACCATAATCTTGGTAAATACTCTGGGAGCTGTGGCTAACCCAAAAAGTAGGGCCTGGAACTGAAAATGCTGTTGGAGGATAGCGAATCTGAGATAGCACCGATGGGACAGTGCTATAGGCACATGTAGGTAAGCCTCCTGTATATCCAGGGATACCATATAATCCCCTGGCTCCATGGCCAAATTGATGTAACGCAACGTCTCCATGTGAAACCGAGGTACCTAAATGTATTTGTTCAGTACTTTGAGATTAAGAATGGGCCGAAATGACCCATTTGGCTACTGAACTAAAAACAGGTTGGAGTAAAAACCCTGTCCTCGTTGTGCAGGAGGAACTGGAATGACACTCCTGACTGAAGCAATTTCTGAACTGCTTCCAACAAAGCCCTGGCCTTCGTCTCTACCCGAGACGGGCTGGTACAAAAAACCCTTCGAGGAGGGTGCTTCCTGAAGGCAAAAGCATAACCTAGAGATACTGCTTCCTGCACCCAGGCATCTGTTGTAGACCCGCACCATCAGGCTAATGGTTTATTATCTGTTTTGCCAACCGGTCCTCTGATAGCTCCCCAGAAGCTATAAAAAATTTCCCCTCCAATGCATCAGCCCAGGCAGCTACTGTCTTTGCCATCCAAGCTGAAGCCATGGCTGGCCTAATGACTGCCCCAGACAGGAAAAAAATGTTTTTTAGAAAACCATCCACTCTCCTATCCGTGACATTATTTAATGATGTTGAAGGCAAAGATAATGTAGATTTTCACGCTAATCGAATTACATGCGTATCTACTTTAGGAGCCACCTTCCTTTTAAAACAACCCCCAGCTGGAAGAGGATAATTGGAATTCCATTTCTTAGGAATTCTAAACTTCTTATTGGGTGTAGCGCAAGCCTCTTCCATAATTTCCGCCATCTGATCTGACCCTGGAAACTCAGTCTTAACTGTTTTGAGACTTTTAAACACAGGTGACTTGGTTATCTTTTGAGAAGCTGCTGCTGGAAGTTATACATCATAGGTGGGGAGGCACATGTAAGGGTTAATAGTGTAACTTATCCCTGGTACAGGAGTTGGAGGAATTATCCTTTCAGCTATACCGGATAAAGTCTGTGCAAACATAGCCCAAGGTGGAACCATCTGCACCCAAGTCTGCCTTGTATTTTTTCATTAACCCCTGGTGAAAGCTAAAACAATTTGCACACAAACCATCCTGAACCAGATCCTGAGAGGATAACACAGCTTTGCAAGACAAACATGGTATGAGTGTTGGTGTTGCTGTGAGTGTACCTTCCTCACCTTTGCCGCTCTTAGACATAAATAATCAACACTTCCAGTGTACTACACAAATTTGTGACTGTAATTACTTTAAATTTCTTAAAGTGATATACAATCCGACCCTACCCATGCACCAGCATTGAGGATCGGAATACACAAACTGACAGAAATAAAGTAAAGTCAGCAATCACATTAGCAGTCAGTCACATGCTATACATTAGTATATAATGAACACATCATCAACTACATTTTAAATATGTAGGAGAACATATTACTACATCATGTTTAAACAGATCTAACATATTCAGACGCATAGCGAAAGAAACAACAGTAAATATATACAGACTCATATGCAATAGGCACTAACTATAGGTACTCAAAGGGTAGATAGAGACTTAGTGCTGTGTAACCCGTACTCAGTAGAGTGGGATAAAGGGAGACTCACCTCGCTTCCAAGACCGATCAATACATTAGCGAACAC
The DNA here is from genome assembly GCF_028390025.1 of Pseudophryne corroboree. Classification (NCBI taxonomy): domain Eukaryota; kingdom Metazoa; phylum Chordata; class Amphibia; order Anura; family Myobatrachidae; genus Pseudophryne; species Pseudophryne corroboree. Next base: position 250,474,287 of record NC_086449.1, read on the forward strand.
TGAGTGGATCCAGACGCTACTAGTGTACACTGCCGCTCCATGAACCTATAGTGAACACAGACGCTCAGTGAACACAGACGCACCAGTCACACAGCCACCTATGCTGCGACTGGGTCCTCTACGTGTACAGCGTCTGAGATGGAAGCGGGAAACAGTTCACGGAGGGAAACTCGGAGGAAACTGGTCATGAACCAGGAGGAGTGGTGACCAGGAAAGCGTCCGACTCCCCACTGCTGACATCAACCCTTGGGATCGCGGCCTCATACTATTCCTGGAGCCTCTGATCCCTAATGCCTAGCGCTGGTGTACCCAGGGTGGCTGCCGTGTCAGCGACTGTTTGGTGGTCTCCACCCAAAACACAGCGGCTGTGTTCGTATTCCCCTTCTAAGCAGAACTGATGCCTTACCTTTTCCCCGTGCTCCGGCCACAGCCTGGTAACATCTCCTGGACCTGCTAGTATATCCGACACAGACGCCCGCCGAAACAGCACTGTACTCGTGGGTAATCGTTGTCGCGACCCTGCGGAGACTTGTTGGAGGCACTCTTTCTAAAAGGTACATATAAGACGCTGTTTAGAAAGATCACTCAAAAAAATAAAAAATAATACTATAAAAATAAAATATGAAAGCTTATGGTTGCTAAAAACCAGCATCCCTCTGACCATAGTCCGGCTACTGCCGCCCCAAGCAAAAAACTGATTTGCCTGAGCAAGGAGGCGGGAATATATGGACGGGCCCGTTGCATGCTGGGAGGCCGGAAAAGCTTTGACAGATTGGTGCAAATCCGCTGTCGTATCCCATTGTTATCCTGTGGATAACCTGTGGACCCTGCCGGAGAAAATAATAATAATAATAAAAATTGTGCTACATTTTGCCATTGATAATTTGTATTGGTCAGCAAGAAGCAACAGTCATCAGCACCATCAGAAATGCTTAAACGCAGCGATGGGCCTCAGACGTCCTCCAAGCTTCACTTGCAGCATCCATATCCTTCCTGCTCTTTAGCCAAATTTCTCAGCTTTTGCTAGTAATGCTGGTTTAAAATGCACGGAGACAGATTATTACAGATAGATGTCTTTCGTTGATTAAATGTATTGAGTTAGCTTATTTCTGAGATTGATAACAAGCTACCCTTTTGAAGGTTAGAGGGCCGCCATATGCAGCCCTTGAAAAGTATCAGGTTGCCCATCACTGAAATAAAACACAATTGACCTCAGTTCCTGTAACACAAAGTCAAAACAGCCTGTTAGATTCAAATCAACATGAAAGAAACGTTCCTTATGTGGGAGATTACTCACTAAATGAATTGCACTAAAAAGGTTCGGACTTTGTTGTTGCATGAGTGATTGACAAGGGGAAACTACAAAGTCATGAAGGGACAATTTAAAACCTTAAAATTACACTAACAAGCTTGCTGGGCGGAGGGGGGGGGGGGGGGGGGAACCTCCCAAAACTAAAAATTAGAGAAATATGCGACAAAGCAATGTGGGAACGGGACAAAGCGCGGCAGCCGAGAGTAGGGGGGGGGGGGGGGGGGGGGGAGGGACACGTATCAGACAGTCCTTGTTAGTGAGTTATTTATGAAGACTGTAAAGCTTTAAATGGAGATTACTAAACAGACAATAAAGACGCCAACTCGACTGCCCCTGTTAATCATGTGAATTAATAATAATAATAATAATAATTCATAATTTTATTTATATAGCGCTCTTTTTCCAAACAGGACTCAAGGCGCTTTACAAGGTTCTGGGCTTCTTTGGTTCCAGTGAGCCCATACCCACTTGTGCTTGCAGCCGCCCACATGTTGGTCTATTATTATAATCATCATTGTTTGTTAGGTGCTACAAGGTGTAAAAAGCGCCATAGAAGAAGAGGGAGACAAAGACAAAGCCTAAAACGATGCACAACAGCAAGTACAAAGCATAAATACAAACACTGGGTACAATTCACTGTAGCTAGCTAGTCAGACAGTGTCAGTCATTGGATGGGAGGAGCAGCACTGGTGGTAAAGACAGTGGAAAGGAAAAACTGAGATGGACTAAGCAGCTGGAGGGTGAAAATTTAAACCAGAACCCATTTGACATGTGGTGTCCCCAATGTTTTACTAATGCCAGTGGATAACCAGCCTGTTAGTGGAAGTACACAAATATGGGAACATGTTACTTCTGCGTAAACAAGTAATGAGTCAACATCAAGGTTACTATTTAAATCTTATGTATGAGGTTGTCTGTTTGCACAGCTATTACATCTGACAAGGTATTTTTCTGTAGACATATCAATCATCCTTTTCACCCCTATGGGAGTGTTTCTTCACCTACTGAGATTATACAAACAAAAAAGAAAAAGCAGAAAATTTTGAAATGTCTACATTCCACCGTGGTGATAGCCAGTCAGATAGCATACAGAACGCTGCTATTCCTTTTACCTATACATATATAACAGAAAAAACACTGATTTGCGCTTCTGTATTTATTTGCACATTGCATATACTGTGCTTTCACGAAGAATGTGGCATCCAGGTTTAGGTTTGACAGAAGAGGATATATGTATGTCTTATGTTTTAACCAATAATACATACAGTGCATCCAGAAAATATTCACAGCGCTTCACTTTTTCCATTTTGTTATGTTACAGCCTTATTCCAAAAGCGAATAAATTAATTTTTCCCCTCAAAATTCTACACACAATACCCCATTATGACAACATGAAAAAAGTGTTTTTGAGATTTTTTCTAATTTATTAAAAATAAAAAACTAAGAAATCACATGTACATAAGTATTCACAGCCTTTGCTATATACTTTGTTGATGCACTTTTGGCAGCAATTACAGCCTCAAGTCTTTTTGAATATGATGCCACAAGCTTGGCACACCTATCTTTGGTCAGCTTCACCCATTCCTCTTTGCAGCACCTCTCAAAGCTCCATCAGGTTGGATGGGAAGCGTCAGTGCACATCCATTTTCAGATCTCTCCAGAGATATTCAATCGGCTTCAAGTCTGGCCTCTGGCTGGGCCACTCAAGGACATTCACAGAGTTGTCCCGAAGCCACTCTTGATATCTTGGCTGTGTGCTTGGGGTCGTTGTCCTGCTCAAAGATGAACCGTCGGCCCAGTCTGAGGTCAAGAGTGCTTTGGAGCAGGTTTTCATCCAGGAAGTCTGTATATTGTTGAATTAATCTTTCCCTCTATCCTGGCTAGTCTCCCAGTTCCTGCAGCTGAAAAACATCCCCACAGCATGATGCTGCCACCACCATGCTTCACTGTAAGGATGGTATTGGCCTTGTGATGAGTGGTGCCTGGTTTCCTCCAAACATGACGCCTGGCATTCATGCCAAAGAGTTCAATCTTTGTCTGATCAGACCAGAGAATTTTGTTTCTCATGGTCAGAGTCCTTCAGGTGCATTTTGGCAAACTCCAGGCGGGCTGCCTTGTACTTTTTACTAAGGAGTGGCTTCCGTCTGGCCACTCTACCATACAGGCCTGATTGGTGGATTGCTACTGAGATGGTTGTCCTTCTGGAATGCTCTCCTCTCTCCACAGAGGAATACTGTAGCTCCAACAGAGTGATCATCGGGTTCTTGGTCCTGACTAGGGCCCTTCTCACCCGATCGCTCAGTTTAGACAGCCGTCCAGCTCTAGGAAGAGTCCTGGTGGTACCGAACTTCTTACATTTACAGATGATGGAGGCCACTGTGCTCATTTTTATGCACCCTTCCCCAGATTTGTGCCTCAAGATAATCGTGTTTCGGAGGTCTACAGACAATTCCTTTGACTTCATGCTTGGTTTGTGGTCAGACATGCACTGTCAAGTGTGGGACCTTATATAGAGAGGTGTGTGCATTTTCAAATCCTGTCCAATCAACTGAATTTACCACAGGTGGACTCCGATTTAGCTGTAGGAACATCTAAAGGATGATCAGTGGAAATAGGATGCACCTGAGCTTAATTTTGAGCTTTATGGCAAAGGCTGTGAATACTTATGTACATGTGATTTCTTCGTTTTTTATTTTTAACAAATTTTCAAAAATACTTTTTTCACATTGTCATTATGGGGTATTGTGTGTAGAATTTTGAGGGGAAAAATTTATTTATTCCATTTTGGAATAAGGCTGTAACATAACAAAATGTTGAAAAAGTGAAGCGCTGTGACTACTTTCCAAATGCACTGTATAGATAGATCTCTCTATTATTATTATTACAACCAGTTATTTATATAGTGCACACATATTCTGCAGCGCTTTACAGAGAATAATTGGCCATTCACATTAGTCCCTACCCCAGTGGAGCTTACACTCTATATTCCCTACCACATGTACGCACACAGTCCCACTAGGGTTAATTTTGTTGGGAGCCAATTAACCTACCAGTATGTTTTTGGGTTGTGGGAGGAAACCTGAGTACCCAGTGGAAACCCACGCAAGCACGGGGAGAATATACAAACTCCACACAGTAAAGGCCTATACAAATCTCTATACAAATAGTATGTGTGTATATATGTATTGGATGTCTAAAAAACATCCCAAAGCTATTAATAAAGGGTAATATCAGATCTCCCTAATAAAAACACAAAATAAAAAAAAGTCATGCTTTGAAGAATGCAGCAATGGATAATGAACCTACAGAGATATAACTAATATTTAGATATAATCACTTTGCTTACTATAGAAGTTCCTAGATTTGAGATGTTAGTTTGATCAGGTATAAGGCTCATTCAAAATGTCAGGAAAGACTTGGGAAGTGCACCTAAAATCTAGTTGTACCATTAATCTCTATGGAAACAGTTCCTGTTCATTCACAACTGACAACACTGCTACATGAAACATTCCCAAAACACTGGGCTCTTACAAATGTTCAAATGAGAAAACGCAGATGTTGTTGCCATAAGAATCCCAATTCTAGCTGCATTCTTGATGCATTCAAAATTGTAACAGTACACTAAAATATAAATATAGGTATTAATATAGCGGTAAAAAAAATCTAAACAAATGTTCTAATTCAGACCTATTAACTTGTTCATTTTTTAGTTGCTGCATCTATATGTAGAAAATAAGCTGCATTTGCAAGGAGTCGGAGCACATTTTTGCTATTAATCCTTATGTCCACATTTGGGCTCAGTCTGAGGTGGGCACAGTGACAATATGCACACAGTTGGCCAATGTTTTTTTTACTGCGCATGCGTCCCAATTGTCTTAGCACAGAGGCGCAGTAAAGACCTCACTTGCCTATTCTACCGGATCCTACAGGAGACACGCGATTTTTCGGGTAGTCCCCCGCAGCCCAGAAAGCGTAAGCACCCCTCCCACATCCTGCCCAGTTCCTAATGAAGAGGGCAGAATGGGGAAATAAATATAGGTAATTCAGGGGCTCTCGAGGAGCGGTTGGGGCCTAGGGACCCATTTCTATGAAAATTCATCATTTTGGCCCCGCCTATCCAATCATGACAATTTACTCAAGAGGGCTTAATGACGCAACAAGCCCGGTCCCACCCCTATTGCCGCCCACCTGCATTTCCACTTTGGGAGTGTAAATGTTGATTTACTTACAGGACTAAAAGCAATACTTTAAACACACTTAATACACTTTAAAATCGAGCCGCTGCGGCCACTGTATTTAACCTTTTACCCTTATATTGGTTACACACCTTACGTACACATATTCGTACCGTGTACGCACTCTGCGTACGTACGCCGAAAGGGCGTAGTGACTACACAGTTTGCGTACACAGGCCTACACACTGTTAGCACAATGTAGCAGCCCGAGTGGCTGTAAATACACTTTAAACCTTAGCAATGAAATGGGACACGACACCAATTGTAATTCAAAAACTATGATGAGGTCCAACCCACAACGGTTATCTTTACTAGCAGGGGGTTACAACAATATTACAATACAATTAGAGAAAAAGGCTACAGTCAATGGTACATACGTTTGGTTTCGCCTGCGCTTCCCGGTCCGGTCCTCAGTCATCAAGGTAGATGACCTTCAGAGTCTGTGAGAGTGACCTGGCCTGCAGCTGGCTATTTATACATTTGTCCAAAACCTAATACAATGGAAACTGTGATCTCTTTGTCCATTGGACACAGGGATGGTCATTTACAGTACAGGAGAGGTCATAGGTCAGTTTGAATAGGTGGGCGATGTCTGTTCCAGGTGCACTTGCAGATGTTCTCCTCTGGGTTCCCGCCGCATATCAAGTGTACAGTAATACAGTTAATATTTATATTCTGTTCCTGCGCATAACTATTCTCAGGAGCGTGCAATCTTCTGCAAACTAACACCGGAATATTGCTCTTAAAATACCCTACAGCTGGATACCAAACACCACCTTATAACCCAGTTCTGTCCCCTCCATCCTGTAAAGGTGAATCCCTTTGTTCTTATACCATTTAAACAAGTGTAATTCGCTGGTGTTGTGCAGGGAGACTATGGCCCTCATTCCGAGTTGTTCGCTCGGTAAAAATCTTCGCATCGCAGCGATTTTCCGCTTAATGCGCATGCGCAATGTCCGCACTGCGACTGCGCCAAGTAAATTTGCTATGCACTTAGTAATTTTACTCACGGCTTTTTCATCGGTCTGGCGATCGTAATGTGATTGACAGGAAATGGGTGTTACTGGGCGGAAACAGGCCGTTTTATGGGCGTGTGGGAAAAAACGCTACCGTTTCCGGAAAAAACGCAGGAGTGGCCGGAGAAACGGAGGAGTGTCTGGGCGAACGCTGGGAGTGTTTGTGACGTCAAACCAGGAACGACAAGCACTGAACTGATCGCAGATGCCGAGTAAGTCTGAAGCTACTCAGAAACTGCTACGAGGTGTGTAATCGCAATATTGCGAATACTTCGTTCGCAATTTTAAGATGCTAAGATTCACTCCCAGTAGGCGGCGGCTTAGCGTGAGCAACTCTGCTAAAATCGCCTTGCGAGCGAACAACTCGGAATGACCTCCCATGTGTACATTGTGCACTATTTGGATTAAATGTGTAATATGTTTTTATGGCTTTTCCATGCGATTACAAACACTACCGTAATTACTCATACCACGCGCTAATACGCAGGACCGCGGGAGCGACCATACGCAAATTGCAAATATGCGCACGCACGGCAGAACAAGTACGCGCACGGAGACCATCTGTGTGTAGTTTGTACGTGATGTGTGTACTGCAATATTTTTCGACTTCGACAGGAGAAGCCCAGAGAGGAAAAAGCTAAGTATGGTACAGACTTGGATGCAGGATCTAGGAATTATAGTGGCCATTGCTGGGAGGTATCTGGTGGGGTAGCAAACCCGGCGTGGGTAAGAGATGCAAAACCATCACTATAGAAGGCCATACTCATACAAAGAATCTGCACCTGCCATAGAGCTGGTGTAAGTTTCGATGGTGCGACCAATGCTGTGCCAATGAAGTGTCTGAAGACCAAAATGATCTGACTTAAAACAATGTAAGTCCTCAGTCCTGCAACAATCGGATGCTGCATTAGCATAAAGACGCACATCCATATGTATCCACTTCTGACAGAGCCCATTACAGTTTTGAAATGGAAAGGTGTAATAAGCTCGTAGCCAATCAGACCATTGAAGTGTTGACAGCTGTACAGATTGTCAATTATCTCATCAACAGGACTTTTGGAGGAAACACACAAACATTTCACTCCACACAGATATGGCCCACATGGAATCAAACAAATGACCCAGTGCAAGCATGGCCATCACTGACTAGCAACCATCAATGGTTTGGCACCAAATGTCGATGACTTTGCCATCAATAGAGGAGATTCGATGGTTCCTGCCATCGGTGGCAGCTACAGTGGTTCATTTTGGTACCTCCCTTGGTGCAGGGGACATTGAGCACAGATATAATGCATGCACTGCCACAGCTATAGCATTCCCTAAAAGAAAAACTGTGCCAGGGCTTGCTGGAACATGTAGTTTCACAACAGCTGGAGAGCCAATGTTTTCCTGTCATTGAGGAAAAGCATAGAAGGGACCATGCTGCTAACCACTGTACCGGGATGTAGTTACAGTCGGGATCCCGCCGGTCAGGATACAGACACCGGAATCCCGACCACTGACAATGCCGCCAGCCAGAATCCCGGCTAACATGGGCTATTTCCACTCATGGGTGTCCACGACACCCATAGAGTGGCAAAAGAACCTGTGCCGAGCGCAACAAGCCACCCACAAGGAGCTTTGTTGCGCTCGCCCCTCTGCCGGCATTCTACCGTCGGTATGCTGACCGCCGGGATCCCATACCCAACGCCACTGTACCACTGCAGTAACCATGATCTCTTCATGAATACTTTGTTAAGTAGCAGGTCATAAATCACAACATTACCACCAGCAGTATTTTATCATTGTCCTTTTTGTTTATTTCACACTTGTACGTTGGTTGGATTTGCTAGTAACTTTTCTGAATTAAATGGTGCAAATTTTCACCTAAGCATACCCTCCTATCAACCAGCTGGTAAAGCATTCTGGAACTTGCAGTTTCACAGCAGTAAAATTGAAGGTGCTAAATCACATTAGTAATACCCCTCAGGTGCTTGGGAGGGGTAATTCTAAACAAAATAAAAAAAAATAAGAATTTACTTACCGATAATTCTATTTCTCATAGTCCGTAGTGGATGCTGGGACTCCGTCAGGACCATGGGGAATAGCGGGCTCCGCAGGAGACAGGGCACATCTAAATAAAGCTTTTAGGATCACATGGTGCGTACTGGCTCCTCCCCCTATGACCCTCCTCCAAGCCTCAGTTAGGTACTGTGCCCGGACGAGCGTACACAATAAGGAAGGATCTTGAATCCCGGGTAAGACTCATACCAGCCACACCAATCACACCGTACAACTTGTGATCTGAACCCAGTTAACAGTATGATAACAAAAAACGAAGTAGCCTCTGAAAAGATGGCTCACAACAATAGTAATAACCCGATCTTTGTAACAATAACTATGTACAAGTATTGCAGACAATCCGCACTTGGGATGGGCGCCCAGCATCCACTACGGACTATGAGAAATAGAATTATCGGTAAGTAAATTCTTATTTTCTCTAACGTCCTAGTGGATGCTGGGACTCCGTCAGGACCATGGGGATTATACCAAAGCTCCCAAACGGGCGGGAGAGTGCGGATGACTCTGCAGCACCGAATGAGAGAACTCCAGGTCCTCCTTAGCCAGAGTATCAAATTTGTAAAATTTTACAAACGTGTTCTCCCCTTACCACGTAGCTGCTCGGCAAAGTTGTAATGCCGAGACCCCTCGGGCAGCCGCCCAAGATGAGCCCACTTTCCTTGTGGAGTGGGCCTTTACAGATTTAGGCTGTGGCAGGCCTGCCACAGAATGTGCAAGTTGGATTGTGCTACAGATCCAACGTGCAATCGTCTGTTTAGACGCAGGAGCACCCATCTTGTTGGGTGCATACAATATAAACAACGAGTCAGATTTTCTGACTCCAGCTGTCCTTGAAATATATATTTTTAATGCTCTGACAACGTCCAGTAACTTGGAGTCCTCCAAGTCGCTAGTAGCCGCAGGCACCACAATAGGCTGGTTCAAGTGAAAAGCCGAAACCACCTTAGGGAGAAAATGAGGACGTGTCCGCAGTTCTGCCCTGTCCGAATGGAAAATCAGATATGGGCTTTTGTATGATAAAGCCGCCAACTCTGAAACTCTCCTGGCTGAAGCCAGGGCCAATAGCATGGTTACCTTCCATGTAAGGTATTTTAAATCTACCGATTTTAGAGGCTCAAACCAATGAGATTTGAGAAAATTCAAAACTACGTTCAAATCCCACGGTGCCACTGGAGGCACTATTGGGGGTTGTATATGTAGTACACCTTTGACAAAAGTTTGTACTTCAGGCACTGATGCCAATTCCTTCTGGAAGAAGATTGATAAGGCCGAAATTTGAACTTTAATGGACCCCAATTTTAGGCCCATAGACAATCCTGCTTGCAGGAAATGTAAGAATCGACCCAATTGAAATTCTTCCGTTGGAGCCCTACTTGGCCTCACACCACGCAACATATTTTCGCCAAATGCGGTGATAATGTTGTACAGTCACTTCCTTTCTAGCCTTAATCAAGGTAGGAATAACTTCCTCTGGAATGCCCTTTTCTTTTAGAATCCGGCGTTCAACCGCCATGCCGTCAAACGCAGACGCGGTAAGTCTTGGAACATACAAGGTCCCTGCTGAAGCAGATCCCTTCTTAGAGGTAGAGGCCATGGATCCTCCGTGAGCATCTCTTGAAGTTCCGGATACCAAGTTCTTCTTGGCCAGTCCGGAGCCACCAGTATTGTTCTTACTCCTCTTTTCCGTATAATTCTCAGTACCTTTGGTATGAGAGGCAGAGGAGGGAACACATACCAGAGCGTCCACAGCTATTGCCTGAGGGTCTCTTGACCTGGCGCAATATCTGTCCAATTTTTTGTTGAGGCGAGACGCCATCATGTCCACCTTTGGTCTTTCCCAACGGTTCACAATCATGTGGAAGACTTCTGGATGAAGTCCCCACTCTCCCGGGTGAAGGTCGTGTCTGCTGAGGAAGTCTGCTTCCCAGTTGTCCACTCCCGGGATGAACACTGCTGACAGTGCTATGACATGATTCTCCGCCCCGCGCAGAATCCTTGCAGCTTCTGTCATTGCTCTTCTGCTTCTCGTGCCGCCTTGTCGGTTTACGTGGGCGACTGCCGTGATGTTGTCCGACTGGATCAACACCGGCTGACCCTGAAGCAGCGATTTTGCCAGGCTTAGAGCATTGTAGATCGCTCTTAGCTCCAGTATATTTATGTGAAGGGACGTCTCCAGGTTTGACCACACGCCCTGGAAGTTTCTTCCCTGTGTGACTGCTCCCCAGCCTCGTAGGCTGGCATCCGTAGTCACCAGGACCCAGTCCTGTATGCCGAATCTGCGGCCCTCTAACAGATGGGCACTCTGCAACCACCACAGGAGAGACAACCTTGTTCTTGGTGACAGTGTTATCCGCTGATGCATGTGCAGATGCGATCCGGACCATTTGTCCAGCAGATCCCACTGAAATGTTCGTGCATGGAATCTGCCGAATGGAATCGCTTTGTAAGAAGCCACCATCTTTCCCAGGACTCTTGTGCATTGATGTACTGACACAGTTCCTGGTTTTAGGAGGTTCCTGACAAGTTCGGATAACTCCCTTGCTTTCTCCTCCGGGAGAAACACCTTTTTCTGAACCGTGTCCAGAATCATTCCCAGGAACAGCAGACGAGTTGTCGGGGTCAATTGAGATTTTGGAAGATTCAGAATCCACCCGTGTTGCTGAAGCACTACCTGGGTTAGTGCTACACCGACTTCCAGCTGTTCTCTGGACTTTGCCCTTATCAGGAGATCGTCCAAGTAAGGGATAATTAATACGCCTTTTCTTCGTAGAAGAACCATCATTTCGGTCATTACCTTGGTAAAGACCCGAGGGGCCGTGGACAAACCAAACGGCAGCGTTTGAAACTGATAATGACAGTCTTGTATCACGAACCTGAGATACCCTTGGTGTGAGGGGTAAATTGGGACATGCAGATAAGCATCTTTTATGTCCAGGGACACCATGAAGTCCCCTTCTTCCAGATTCGCTATCACTGCTCTGAGTGACTCCATCTTGAACTTGAATTTCTGTATGTACAGGTTCAAGGATTTCAGGTTTAGAATAGGTCTTACCGAACCGTCCGGCTTCGGTACCACAAATAGTGTGGAATAATACCCCTTTCCCTGTTGTAGGAGGGGTACCTTGACTATCACCTGCCGAGAATACAGCTTGTGAATGGCTTCCAAAACCGACGTCCTTTCTGAGGGAGACGTTGGTAAAGCAGACTTTAGGAACCGGCGAGGGGGAGACCTTTCGAACTCCAACATGTAACCCTGAGATATTATCTGCAGGATCCACGGGTCCACTTGTGAGCGAGCCCACTGATTGCTGAAAATCTTGAGTCGACCCCCCACCGCTCCTGAGTCCGCTTGTAAAGCCCCAGCGTCATGCTGATGGCTTTGTAGAACCCGGGGCGGGCTTCTGGTCCTGGGCAGGGGCTGCTTGCTGCCCTCTCTTACCCTTTCCTCTGCCTCGCGGCAGATAAGACTGTCCTTTTGGTCGCTTGTTTTTATAGGAGCGAAAGGACTGCGGCTGAAAAGACGGTGTCTTTTTCTGTTGGGAGGGGGTCTGAGGTAAAAAAGTGGATTTGCCGGCAGTTGCCGTGGCCACCAGGTCCGAAAGACCGACCCCAAATAATTCCTCTCCTTTATATGGCAATACTTCCATATGCCTTTTGGAATCCGCATCACCTGACCACTGTCGCGTCCATAAACTTCTTCTGGCAGATATGGACATCGCGCTTACTCTTGATGCTAGAGTACAAATATCCCTCTGAGCATCTCGCATATAAAGAAAAGCATCCTTTAATTGCTCTAGAGTCAATAAAATACTGTCCCTATCCAGGGTATCAATATTTTCAGTCAGAGAATCCAACCACACTACCCCAGCACTGCACATCCAGGCTGAGGCTACTGCCGGTCGCAGTATAACACCAGTATGTGTGTATATACTCTTCAGTGTAGTTTCCAGCCTCCTATCTGCTGGATCCTTGAGGGCGGCCGTATCAGGAGACGGCAACGCCACTTGCTTTGATAAACGTGTGAGCGCCTTATCCACCCTAGGGGGTGTTTCCCAGCGCGCCCTAACCTCTGGTGGGAAAGGGTATAATGCCAATAACTTCTTGGAAATTAGCAGTTTTCTATCTGGGTTAACCCACGCTTCGTCACACACGTCATTCAATTCCTCTGATTCTGGAAAAGCTACAGGTAGTTTTTTCACCCCCCACATAATACCCCTTTTTGAGGTACCAGCAGTATCAGAGATCTGCAAAGCCTCCTTCATTGCCGTGATCATATAACGTGTGGCCCTATTGGAAAATACGTTTGTTTCTTCACCGTCGACACTAGATTCATCTGTGTCGGTACCCGTGTCGACTGACTGAGGTAAGGGACGTTTTACAGCCCCTGACGGTGTCTGAGACGCCTGAGCCGGTACTAACTGGTTTTCCGGCCGTCTCATTTCGTCAACTGACTTTTGTAATGTGCTAACATTATCACGTAATTCCATAACTAAAGCCATCCATTCCGGTGTCGACTCCCTAGGGGGTGACATCACCATTACCGGCAATTGCTCTGCCTCCACACCAACATCGTCCTCATACATGTCGACACACACGTACCGACACACAGCAGCCACACAGGGAATGCTCTAATCGAAGACAGGACCCTCTTAGCCCTTTGGGGAGACAGAGGGAGAGTTTGCCAGCACACACCAAAAGCGCTATAAATGTATATAAACAACCCTAGAAGGTGTTGTTTTTGATATAAGCGCTTTTAATATATCAATATCGCCAAATTATGCCCCCCTTCTCTTTGTTACCCTGTTTCTGTAGTGCAGTGCAGGGGAGAGTCCTGGGAGCCTTCCTCACCAGCGGAGCCGAGCAGGAAAATGGCGCTGAGTGCTGAGGAGAATAAGCTCCGCCCCTTTTTCGGCGGGCTTTTCTCCCGGGTTTTAAGAAAACTGGCCTGGGTTAAATACATACATATAGCCTTAATGGCTATATGTGATGTATTTATTTTGCCACTAAAGGTATTTAATATTGCTGCCCAGGGCGCCCCCAGCAGCGCCCTGCACCCTCCGTGACTGAATCAGTGAGACGTGTAGCAACAATGGCGCACAGCTGCAGTGCTGTGCGCTACCTTCATGAAGACTGAGGAGTCTTCTGCCGCCTGCTTTCCGGACCTCCGTCTTCAGCGTCTGTAAGGGGGATCGGCGGCGCGGCTCCGGGACGAACCCCAGGAGGACCTGTGTTCCGACTCCCTCTGGAGCTAAGTGTCCAGTAGCCTAAGACTCCAATCCATCCTGCACGCAGGTGAGTTGGAAATCTCTCCCCTAAGTCCCTCGATGCAGTGATCCTGTTGCCAGCAGGATTCACTGAGATTTAAACCTAAAAAAACTTTTTCTAAGCAGCTCTTTAGGAGAGCCACCTAGATTGCACCCTTCTCGGACGGGCACAAAAACCTAACTGAGGCTTGGAGGAGGGTCATAGGGGGAGGAGCCAGTACGCACCATGTGATCCTAAAAGCTTTATTTAGATGTGCCCTGTCTCCTGCGGAGCCCGCTATTCCCCATGGTCCTGACGGAGTCCCAGCATCCACTAGGACGTTAGAGAAATAGGATTTTGGTACTTACCGATAAATCCTTTTCTCCTAGTCCGTAGAGGATGCTGGGGACTCCAAAAGGACCATGGGGTATAGACGGGATCCGCAGGAGTTTAGGAACACTAAAAAGACTTAATCTGGGTGTGAACTGGCTCCTCCCTCTATGCCCCTCCTCCAGACCTCAGTTATAGGAACTGTGCCCAGGAGAGACGGACATTTCAAGGAAAAGATTTTTGTTTAAACTAAGGGCTACAAACCGACCAGCCCACACCACAAACATACCATACCACCGGAGTAACTTTAAACCAGATAACAGTATGCATTAACATTAACACCAGCAACAAGCTGAAACAAAACAATACACGACCCGTGTATAAACTAATTTAACCAGCAAGAAAACACTGCAAGTAATAGTCCGCACCGGGACGGGCGCCCAGCATCCTCTACGGACTAGGAGAAAAGGATTTATCGGTAAGTACCAAAATCCTATTTTCTCTTACGTCCTAGAGGATGCTGGGGACTCCAAAAGGACCATGGGGATTATACTAAAGCTCCAGAACGGGCGGGAGAGTGCGGACGACTCTGCAGCACCGACTGAGCAAATGCCAGGTCCTCATCGGCCAGGGTATCTAACTTATAGAATTTAGCAAACGTGTTAGAACCCGACCAAGTAGCTGCTCGGCAAAGTTGTAACGCCGAAACGCCTCGGGCAGCCGCCCAAGATGAGCCCACTTTCCTGGTAGAATGGGCTTTCACTGACTTCGGCACTGGTAGTCCGACCGAAGAATGAGCCTGCTGGATCGTACTACAAATCCAGCGTGCAATAGTCTGTTTTGAAGCAGGATGACCAATCTTGTTGGCAGCATACAAGACAAACAACGCCTCAGTCTTCCTAGCAACAGCTGTCCTAGTGACGTAGATCTTCAACGCTCTTACAACATCCAGAGATTTTGGAATCGCCACCGCTTCCGTAGCCACTGGAACCACAATAGGTTGGTTAATGTGAAATGAAGAAATCACCTTCGGCAGAAATTGTTGACGAGTCCTCAATTCCGCCCTATCAGAATGAAAAATCAAGTACGGGCTCTTATGAGATAAAGCCGCCAACTCTGACGCCAGCGCCAAAAGCATAACTACCTTCCAAGTGAGAAACTTCAACTCAACCTTACGCAAAGGTTCAAACCAGGAAGACATGAGAAACCGTAAGACCACATCATGGTCCCATGGAGCTACGGGAGGCACAAAAGGAGGATTGATATGCATTACTCCTTTCACAAAAGTCTGAACCTCTGGGAGGGCAGCTAACTCTTTTTGAAAGAAAATAGACAAAGCCGAAATCTGCACTTTGATGGAACCCAATTTTAGGCCTGCATCTACCCCTGCATGTAAAAAGTGGAGAAAGCGACCCAAGTGAAAATCTTCCGCAGGAGCCATTTTAGACCCACACCAGGAAACATACTTCCTCCAAATACGGTGATAATGTTTCGCCGTAACCTCCTTCCTAGCCTTAATGAGAGTTGGAATGACTTCCCTGGGAATACCCTTACGAGCTAAGATCTGGTGCTCAACCTCCATGCCGTCAAACGCAGCCGCGGTAAGTCTGGAAACACGCATGGCCCCTGAAACAACAGATCCTCTCCTAGAGGAAGTGGCCAAGGATCTTCCATCAGTAAGTCCTGAAGATCCGGGTACCAGGCCCTTCTTGGCCAGTCTGGAACGACGAGAATCGCCTGAACCCTTGCTCGTCGAATGATCCCCAGTACCTTTGGAATGAGAGGAAGTGGAGGGAACACATACACCGACTGGAACACCCACGGAGACACCAGGGCGTCCACAGCAGTGGCTTGGGGGTCCCTTGACCTGGAACAATACCTCGGGAGCTTCTTGTTGAGACGAGACGCCATCATGTCGATCAACGGAATTCCCCAGCGTTCTGTCACCTCTGCAAATACCTCTTGGTGAAGAGCCCACTCTCCCGGATGGAGATCGTGTCTGCTGAGGAAATCTGCTTCCCAGTTGTCCACTCCTGGTAGGAAGACCGCTGATAGGGCGCACACGTGTTGTTTTGCCCAGCGAAGGATTCTTGTGGACTCCTCCATTGCCGCTCTGCTCCTCGTTCCGCCTTGACGGTTTATATGCGCCACCGCTGTGATGTTGTCTGACTGCACCAGGACAGGTCGACCCTGAAGAAGGCTTCTTGCTTGCAGCAGGCCGTTGCACATGGCTCTTAACTCGAGGACATTTATGTGGAGACAGGCTTCCTGAAGCGACCATTTCCCCTGGAAGTTTCTTCCTTGGGTGACTGCGCCCCAGCCCCGGAGACTTGCATCTGTTGTTAGAAGTACCCAATCCTGGATACCGAATCGGCGTCCCCCTAGGAGGTGATGACCTTGTAGCCACCACAGAAGAGAAATTCTGGCTCTGGGAGATAAATTTATCTTCCGGTGAATGTGCAGGTGAGACCCGGACCATTTGCTCAGCAAGTTCCACTGAAACACCCGGGCGTGAAACCTGCCGAATGGGATGGCTTCGTACGCCGCAACCATCTTCCCCAGAACCCGAGTACACTGATGGATCGACACACTCTTCGGCCTCAGAATTTCCCTGACCATCGTCTGCAGTTCCAGAGCCTTTTCTTCTGGAAGAAATACCTTCTGTAATTCCGTGTCCAGAATCATGCCCAGAAAAGGAAGCCGAGTGGTCGGAATCAACTGGGATTTTGGCAAATTGAGCACCCAACCGTGCTGTCGCAGAACCGACAGTGACAACTCTACACTTCTCAGCAACTGTTCCTTGGACCTCGCCTTTATCAGGAGATCGTCCAAGTACGGGATAATTGTAACCCCTTGTTTGCGAAGGAGAACCATCATTTCCGCCATGACTTTGGTGAAAATCCTCGGAGCCGTGGAAAGCCCAAACGGCAACGTCTGAAATTGGTAATGAGAATCCTGTATCGCAAACCTGAGAAAGGCCTGATGTGAAGGATATATCGGGACATGTAAGTAGGCATCCTTGATGTCGACTGACACCATAAACTCCCCCCCCCCCCCCCCCCTTCCAGGCTGGCAATCACCGCTCGAAGGGATTCCATCTTGAACTTGAAAACTTTCAAGTATGGATTGAGGGATTTTAGATTTAGAATTGGTCTGACCGAACCGTCCGGTTTCGGCACAACAAAGAGGCTCGAGTAGAACCCCTCCCCCCGCTGGGACGAGGGAACGGGAATAATGACCCTCTGTATACACAGTTTTTGAATCGCTGCTAGCACCACCTCCCTGTCCGGAAGAACTACTGGTAATGCCGAAATGAAGAACCGGTGAGGGGGCATCTCCTGAAACTCCAGTTTGTATCCCCGAGACGCGATCTCTAGTACCCAAGGATCCAGGCCTGATAGAATCCAGACCTGACTGAAAATTCGTAGACGGCCCCCCACCGGTTCGGACTCACCCAGGGAAGCCCCAGCGTCATGCGGTGGACTTGGTAGCAGCAGGGGAGGACTTTTGGTCCTGGGCGCCTGAACCTGCAGGAGGTTTCCTTCCCCTTCCTCTACCCTTTGAAGCGAGGAAGGACGAGCCTTTTCCACGCCTGTATTTATTGTGACGAAAGGACTGCATTTGCTGATGTGGTGCCTTTTTCTTTTGTGTGGGAACATAAGGAAGAAAAATAAGAATTTACTCACCGGTAATTCTATTTCTCGTAGTCCGTAGTGGATGCTGGGACTCCGTAAGGACCATAGCGAACCTACCTAACAGGTAGTAGTTTGGGCTTCTTAGGCTACTGGACACCATTAGCTCCAGAGGGATCGACCGCAGGACCCGACCTTGGTGTTCGTTCCCGGAGCCGCGCCGCCGGCCCCCTTACAGAGCCAGAAGCAAGAAGCAACAGATGGCTCAACAATAACCCTGTAGTTAAGCAACAACTATATACAAGTATTGCAGACAATCCGCACTTGGGATGGGCGCCCAGCATCCACTACGGACTACGAGAAATAGAATTACCGGTGAGTAAATTCTTATTTTCTCTAACGTCCTAAGTGGATGCTGGGACTCCGTAAGGACCATGGGGATTATACCAAAGCTCCCAAACGGGCGGGAGAGTGCGGATGACTCTGCAGCACCGAATGGGCAAACTCTAGGTCCTCCTCAGCCAGGGTGTCAAACTTGTAGAATTTTGCAAATGTGTTTGACCCCAACCAAGTAGCTGCTCGGCAAAGTTGTAGAGCCGAGACCCCTCGGGCAGCCGCCCAAGAAGAGCCCACCTTCCTCGTGGAATGGGCTTTCACTGATTTTGGATGCGGCAGTCCAGCCGCAGAATGTGCAAGCTGAATCGTACTACAGATCCAGCGAGCAATAGTCTGCTTTGAAGCAGGTGCGCCCAACTTGTTGGGCGCATACAGGATAAATAGCGAGTCAGTTTTCCTGACTCCAGCCGTCCTGGAAACATATATTTTCAGGGCCCTGGCTACGTCCAACAACTTGGAAGCCTCCAAGTCTTTTGTAGCCGCAGGCACCACAATAGGTTGGTTCAGATGAAACGCTGATACCACTTTAGGGAGAAACTGGGGACGAGTCCTCAATTCTGCCCTATCCATATGGAAAATCAGATAAGGGCTTTTACATGACAAAGCTGCCAATTCTGATACACGCCTGGCCGAAGCCAAGGCCAACAACATGACCACTTTCCACGTGAGATATTTCAAATCCACGGTTTTCAGTGGCTCAAACCAATGTGACTTTAGGAAATCCAACACCACGTTGAGATCCCAAGGTGCCACTGGAGGCACAAAAGGGGGCTGAATATGCAGCACTCCCTTAACAAAAGTCTGAACTTCAGGTAGCGAAGCCAGTTCTCTCTGGAAGAAAATCGATAGAGCCGAAATCTGGACCTTAATGGAACCCAATTTAAGGCCCATAGTCACCCCTGACTGTAGGAAGTGCAGGAAACGGCCCAGCTGAAATTCCTCCGTTGGGGCCTTCCTGGCCTCACACCACGCAACATATTTTCGCCATATGCGGTGATAATGATTTGCGGTTACTTCTTTCCTAGCCTTAATCAGCGTAGGAATGACTTCCTCCGGAATGCCCTTTTCCTTCAGGATCCGGTGTTCAACCGCCATGCCGTCAAACGCAGCCGCGGTAAGTCTTGGAACAGACAGGGCCCCTGCAGCAGCAGGTCTTGTCTGAGCGGTAGAGGCCATGGGTCCTCTGAGATCATTTCTTGAAGTTCCGGGTACCAAGCTCTTCTTGGCCAATCCGGAACAATGAGTATAGTTCTTACTCCTCTTCTCCTTATTATCCTCAGTACCTTTGGTATGAGAGGAAGAGGAGGGAACACATAAACCGACTGGTACACCCACGGTGTCACTAGAGCGTCCACAGCTATCGCCTGCGGGTCTCTTGACCTGGCGCAATACTTTTCTAGCTTTTTGTTTTGGCGGGATGCCATCATGTCCACCTGTGGTCTTTCCCAACGGTTTACAATCATTTGGAAGACTTCTGGATGAAGTCCCCACTCTCCCGGGTGGAGGTCGTGCCTGCTGAGGAAGTCTGCTTCCCAGTTGTCCACTCCCGGAATGAACACTGCTGACAGTGCTAACACGTGATTTTCCGCCCATCGGAGAATCCTTGTGGCTTCTGCCATCGCCGTCCTGCTTCTCGTGCCGCCCTGTCGGTTTACATGGGCGACCGCCGTGATGTTGTCTGACTGGATCAGTACCGGCTGGTTTTGAAGCAGGGGTTTTGCCTGACTTAGGGCATTGTAAATGGCCCTTAGTTCCAGAATATTTATGTGCAGGGAAGTCTCCTGACTTGACCATAGTCCTTGGAAGTTTCTTCCCTGTGTGACTGCCCCCCAGCCTTGAAGGCTGGCATCCGTGGTCACCAGGACCCAGTCCTGTATGCCGAATCTGCGGCCCTCTTGAAGATGAGCACTCTGCAGCCACCACAGCAGAGACACCCTGGTCCTTGGAGACAGGGATATCAGACGATGCATCTGAAGATGCGATCCGGACCACTTGTCCAACAGGTCACACTGAAAGGTTCTTGCATGAAACCTGCCGAATGGAATCGCTTCGTAGGAAGCTACCATTTTTCCCAGGATCCGCGTGCAGTGATGCACCGACACCTGTTTTGGTTTTAGGAGGTCTCTGACTAGAGATGACAGCTCCTTGGCCTTCTCCTCCGGGAGAAACACTTTTCTCTGTTCTGTGTCCAGAACCATCCCCAGGAACAGTAGACGTGTCGTAGGGACCAGCTGTGACTTTGGAATGTTTAGAATCCAGCCGTGCTGTTGTAGCACTTCCCGAGATAGTGTTACCCCGACCAACAACTGCTCTCTGGACCTCGCCTTTATCAGGAGATCGTCCAAGTACGGGATAATTAAAACTCCCTTCTTTCGAAGGAGTATCATCATTTCGGCCATTACCTTGGTAAAGACCCTCGGAGCCGAGGATAGACCGAACGGCAACGTCTGGAATTGGTCATGACAATCCTGTACCACAAATCTGAGGTACTCCTGGTGAGGATGGTAAATGGGGACATGCAGGTAAGCATCCTTGATGTCCAGTGATACCATGTAATCTCCCTCGTCCAGGCTTGCAATAACCGCCCTGAGCGATTCCATCTTGAACTTGAATTTTTTTATATATGTGTTCAAGGATTTCAAATTTAAAATGGGTCTCACCGAACCGTCCGGTTTCGGTACCACAAACATTGTGGAATAGTAACCCCTTCCTTGTTGAAGTAGGGGCACCTTTACTATCACTTGTTGTGAATACAGCTTGTGAATTGCCTCTAACACTGCCTCCCTGCCTGAGGGAGTGGTTGGCAAGGCAGATTTGAGGAAACGGCGGGGGGGAGACGTCTCGAATTCCAGCTTGTACCCCTGAGATACTACTTGAAGGATCCAGGGATCCACCCGTGAGCGAGCCCACTGATTGCTGAAAAATTTGAGATGGGCCCCGACCGCACCTGGCTCCGCCTGTGGAGCCCCAGCGTCATGCTGTGGACTTAGAGGAAGCGGGGGAGGACTTTTGCTCCTGGGAACTGGCTGTATGCTGCAGCTTCTTTCCCCTACCTCTGCCTCTGGGCAGAAAGGACGCGCCTTTAACCCGCTTGCCCCTATTGGGCCAAAAGGACTGTACCTGATAATACGGTGCTTTCTTTGGTTGTGAGGGAACATGGGGTAAAAATGTAGACTTCCCAGCTGTTGCTGTGGATACGAGGTCCGAGAGACCATCCCCGAACAACTCCTCACCCTTATAAGGCAGAACTTCCATATGTCGTTTGGAATCTGCATCTCCTGTCCACTGCCGAGTCCATAACCCTCTCCTGGCAGAAATGGACATTGCACTAATTTTGGATGCCAGCCGGCAAATATCCCTCTGTGCATCCCTCATGTATAAAAGTGCATCTTTTATATGTTCTACGTTTAGCAATATAGTGTCCCTGTCTAGGGTATCTATATTTTCTGACAGGGAATCTGACCACGCAGCAGCAGCACTGCACATCCAGGCTGAAGCAATAGCCGGTCTCAGTATAACACCTGTGTGTGTATATATAGATTTCAGGATAGCCTCCTGCTTTCTATCAGCAGATTCCTTCAGGGCGGCCGTATCCGGAGACGGTAGTGCCACCTTCTTTGACAAGCGTGTGAGCGCTTTATCCACCCTAGGGGATGTTTCCCAGCGTGCCCTATCCTCTGGCGGGAAAGGGTACGCCATTAGTAACCTCTTAGAAATTACCAGCTTTTTATCAGGGGAAGCCCACGCTTCTTCACACACTTCATTTAACTCTTCAGATGGAGGAAAAGCTACTGGTAGTTTTTTCTCTCCAAACATTATACCCTTTTTTGTGGTACCGGGGGTAACATCAGAAATGTGCAACACATTTTTCATTGCCTCAATCATGTAACGTGTGGCCCTACTGGAAGTTACATTAGTCTCATCGTCGTCGACACTGGAGTCAGTATCCGTGTCGACATCTGTGTCTGTCATCTGAGGTAGCGGGCGTTTTAGAGCCCCTGATGACTTTTGAGACGCCTGGGCAGGCACAGGCTGAGAAGCCGGCTGTCCCACATTAGGTATGTCGTCAAACCTTTTATGCAAGGAGTCGACACTGTCGCGTAATTCCTTCCACAGCACCATCCACTCAGGTGTCGACCCCGCAGGGGGTGACATCACGTTTACAGGCATTTGCTCCGCCTCCACATAAGCCTCCTCATCAAACATGTCGACACAGCCGTACCGACACACCGCAAACACACAGGGAATGCTCTGACAGAGGACAGGACCCCACAAAGCCCTTTGGGGAGACAGAGAGAGAGTATGCCAGCACACACCAGAGCGCTATATAACACAGGGATCCAACTATAAATAAGTGTTTTCCCTTATAGCTGCTTTTTTATATATCATATATATATATATATATATATATCTATACTGCGCCTAAATTTAGTGCCCCCCCTCTCTTTTTTCCCCTTCTGTAGTGTTCAGACTGCAGGGGAGAGCCAGGGAGCTTCCTTCCAGCGGAGCTGTGAGGGGAAAAATTGCGCCAGTGTGCTGAGGGAGATGGCCCCGCCCCTTTTTTGGCTGACTTTCTCCCGCTTTTTCTGGAATACTGGCAGTGGTAATTTTACATCTATATAGCCTCTAGGACTATATATGATGTAGATTTGCCAGCCAAGGTGTCATATATTGCCCTCAGGGCGCCCCCCCCCCAGCGCCCTGCACCCATGCACCCATCAGTGACCGGAGTGTGAGGTGTACATGAGGAGCAATGGCGCACAGCTGCAGTGCTGTGCGCTACCTTGGTGAAGACCGAAGTCTTCTGCCGCCGATTTTCCGGACCATCTTCGTGCTTCTGGCTCTGTAAGGGGGACGGCGGCGCGGCTCCGGGAACGAACACCAAGGTCGGGTCCTGCGGTCGATCCCTCTGGAGCTAATGGTGTCCAGTAGCCTAAGAAGCCCAAACTACCACCTGTTAGGTAGGTTCGCTATGGTCCTTACGGAGTCCCAGCATCCACTTAGGACGTTAGAGAAAGAGGACTTACCCGCAGTCGCGGTCGAGACCAGGTCAGCCAAGCCGTCCCCAAACAAGACAGTACCTTTGAAGGGTAGCGCTTCCATAGCCCTCTTGGAGTCGGCATCAGCGTTCCATTGGCCGATATCGACATGGCATTGGTTCTTGAACCCAAGAGACAGACGTCCCTCGCCGCGTCTTTTATGTAATCTGCAGCGTCCTTAATATAACCGAGAGTTAGAAGGACATTATCTTTATCAAGAGTATCCATATCATTAGCTAAATTCTCAGCCCATTTAGCAATAGCACTACTCACCCATACCGACGCCACAGCGGGTCTGAGCAATGCACCCGAATTAGCGAAAATGGACTTCAGAGACGTCTCCAGTTTGCGATCCGCTGGATCTTTGAGAGCTGCCGTGTCAGGAGACGGAAGTGCCACTTTCTTAGACAAACGAGATAGAGCTTTGTCAAAATTTGGAGATGCCTCCCATTTTTCCCTGTCATCAGAGGGGAAAGGATACGCCATGTAAATCCTCTTGGGAATCTGCCATTTCTTCTCCGGCGACTCCCAAGCCTTTTCACAAAGAGTATTCATTTCATGAGAGGGGGGAAATTTCACCTCAGGTTTTTTACCCTTGAACAAGCAAATCCTTGTTTCCTGTACCGCAGGTTCACCAGAAATGTGTAAAACGTCTTTTATAGCTACAATCATGTACTGAATACTCTTAACTAACCGTGGATGTAAAGCTGCCTCAGTGAAATCGACCTCGGAATCAGAGTCCGTGTCGGTATCAGTATCTACCACTTGAGTAAATGGTCTCTTTTGCGACCCGGATGGGGTCTGCACCTGAGACAAAGCCTCTTCCATGGACTTTTTCCACACCTGGGTCTGTGCCTCAGACTTATCTAACCTCTTTGATAAGGAAGCTACATTCGAGTTTATCGTACTGAGCAATGCTAGCAAATCAGGTGTCTGCTGCGTCGACAGTACCAACTCTAGCCCCGCATCCGCTCCCCCAATAACCTCCTCCGGTGAATAACCTTCAGCCTCAGACATGCTGACACGTAGTACTGACACACCACAACACACAGAACGTCCCAGCTAGGTGACAGGCCCACAATAAAGCCCAGATAGAGGACACAGAGGGAGTATGCCAGCTCACACCCCAGCGCCCATATATCGCAAGAAACGATATATGTACCCAGCGCTGCCTTATGTTACTATTAAGCACCACACTGCGGCCCCCCCCTGAAAATGCCCCCCCCCCCGTTACTTGGGAGAGAAGCGTGGAGGTCCCGGCAGCGTCTATCCCTCAGCGGCGTGTTGCAGGGAAAATGGCGACCGTGAACTGTGGGACGAAGCTCCGCCCCCTTCCCGGCGCGCTTCGGCCCGCCAATTTCATATCTGTAAATAAAATGCCGGCGGGGGTCTGTAAACGGTGCCGAGGCACCCAGAATCTTTTTGCCGCCCAAACAACCTCCAGTAACATGCTGCCCAGGGCGCCCCCCCCCCCCAGCGCCCTGCACCCAGTGAAAACCGTTGGTGATGTGTGTGGGAGCATGGAGCACAGCGTTACCGCTGTGCTGTACCTTCCGTTACTGAAGTCTTCTGCCGTCAAGTCTTCTGATCTTCTCATACTCACCCGACTTCTGTTTTCTGGCTTCTGTGAGCGGGTGACGGTGTGGCTCCGGGAACAAGCAGCTAGGCGCACCAAGTGATCGAACCCTCTGGAGCTAATGGTGTCCAGTAGCCGAGAAGCAGAGCCCTTAACTAAGAAGAAGTAGGTCTGCTCCTCTCCCCTCACTCCCACGCTGCAGGGAGCCTGTAGCCAGCAGGTCTCCCTGAACATAAAAAACCTAACATAAAGTCTTTTCTAGACAAACTCAGGAGAGCTCCCCTAGTGTGCATCCAGTCACTCCTGGGCACAAAGTCTAACTGAAGTCTGGAGGAGGGGCATAGAGGGAGGAGCCAGTTCACACCTAGATTAAGTCTTTTTAGTGTGCCCAAGCTCCTGCGGATCCCGTCTATACCCCATGGTCCTTATGGAGTCCCCAGCATCCTCTAGGACGAAAGAGAAAAACTGATTTCCCAGCACATCAAGGGACATTAGCAAAAACATTTTAAAAACTACATGGTAACAGAAAATTCCAAGATCTTGGTTACATATATTTGCAAAAATATGATCAACGCCAGTTCAAGGCTTTTCTGATACTGGTGGTCCCTAACACTGCATGATAACAGTACCCACTCTGGGCCATATAATGGTCTACTGTAAGGCTACATGATAATAGCACATACAAAAATATATCTAAACTGAGAGCCAGTTTACCAGGAGTCACCTCTAGGTCCTCCAAATGGCACTGCAAAAACCAGCATGCTCTCCAAATGCTGGTACCATCTATGCCTCTCAAAACTGCAGTATAAAATGGATGTAGTACCTTTGAGCTTTCCTTATTCCACCAAGCTGCTCAGGCATGCTATGCATTTGCTACATGAAGTATTACAAGGGGATGTAATCATGTGACCGGCAGTCAGGATCCCGCCGGTCACTATACCGACGGCGGTATCCAGGGGCGCTGGAATGTTTTGAGGTTGGGTGGGGCGTAGTAAACATGACATTTTGCCGCTCCCCTCCAAACCTCCCCACCCCCCAGTGCGGGAGAGCGGCGCTTACCTCCGGGCAACTCCTGCTGTATCAGTGTGCTGCCGCTGCCTGCTATGCCCCATGTCCTCCTAGCCGGCCCGGCTCTTCACAGATGTATTACTGGGAGGAGGCGGGGTTGTCCCAGCAGCCTCCCAGTAATGAGTCAGTGAAGAGCCGGCTAGGAGGACATGGGGCATAGCAGGCAGCGGCAGTACATTGATTTTACAGAAGGAGTCGCCCTCTGGGATCAGGGGGTAAGCGCTCCCCCTCACCCGCGCCTCCATTTGGTTTGGGGGGCATCCTGCCCCCCCCCCCATCCTGCCGACAATCTGCCGGCGGGATCCTGGTGTCGGTATGCTGACCGCCGTGACCACCACCGCCGGTCGCCCGATCCCAACCCATTACAAGATAATATATTATTGATGCAACAAGTAGAAGTTAGAGACCTATTTACAGTATGACTATACTCTAAAGGCCCCCATACATTACTGCGACTTGTCTGAGGTAAAAGTCGGATACGATTTCCCTTGAACTCCCCCGGAAGCTCGTCGGGACTGCTTCCATCCAATTTGGTACCAGATGTGCCATTTTTACATGCGATTTATCACATACGATATATCGCATGCTGCTGCTGCCGCCGCTGTATGGGTGGGTAGCAGCATCCGGAGAAAAGCCACTCGAGTGAAGACATTCAGAAATCGTATATGCAATATATATCGCAGGTGTTAAAAAACTAGCCATGATGTGCACCTGATGGCTGCGATTCCAATGTATCCTATGTGAAGCACGTCCGACCACTGACTCAGCCTGATGCGCACGGGGACGCGCATCGGATCAGATGTCCAACAACTGCGATTTCGCAGTTTTGACATGATTTCCCGGCCCGATCTGTCAGAATCGGGTTAAAAGAGGCCGTATTGGCCAAGTGTATGGCTAGCTTAAGTGTAGTGAACAGTGAACCATTTCAACCACTGCTCTCTGAAAAAATGAGTGGTGTCCTTCAAATATGGGAATAATCAATATTTTCCTCTTTGTATTAAAGGGGGGTTATTCAAACCTGAACGCCAATTTCCAAAAAATCACAGACAGACGATTTTGTCTGAACATGCGCCACAAACTTTAACTATGCGAACGCATCCCGGAAGGATGCAATCACATACTGATTGTTAGGCGGTGGGAGGTCAGGGGCAGTGTTGCGGTGTAGTGGTGCAGGAAATACAGGAGTGTCATGGCTGTCAAGGAGGCTGGATGACAGGAAACATGGTGGCGGTTCGCCCTGTATATGCACCCTAAGTATACAGGGGTCGACCTCTATTTGCTGCTTTCTGCGATCGCGCATTGCTGTGCAGTGCTACACATGCTGGGTGGCCCTAATCATGCGATTTTATCAGTAACAGTTTTTGCTATTTTAGCAAAAACTGCTACCAACTCTGAATAACCCCCTAAGTTCAAAGGGTATTGTGCGATACTTTACAAGCCAAAGCTTGAAGAGAAGCGTAAACAAAATACCTTACTTTTGCCAGTTTATAAAAATAAGATTTTACTTACCGATAAATCTATTTCTCGGAGTCCGTAGTGGATGCTGGGGTTCCTGAAAGGACCATGGGGAATAGCGGCTCCGCAGGAGACAGGGCACAAAAAGTAAAGCTTTTTCCGATCAGGTGGTGTGCACTGGCTCCTCCCCCTATGACCCTCCTCCAGACTCCAGTTAGGTACTGTGCCCGGACGAGCGTACACAATAAGGGAGGATTTTGAATCCCGGGTAAGACTCATACCAGCCACACCAATCACACCGTACAACTTGTGATCTAAACCCAGTTAACAGTATGATAACAGCGGAGCCTCTGAAAGATGGCTTCCTTCAACAATAACCCGAATTAGTTAACAATAACTATGTACAATTTATGCAGATAATCCGCACTTGGGATGGGCGCCCAGCATCCACTACGGACTCCGAGAAATAGATTTATCGGTAAGTAAAATCTTATTTTCTCTATCGTCCTAGTGGATGCTGGGGTTCCTGAAAGGACCATGGGGATTATACCAAAGCTCCCAAACGGGCGGGAGAGTGCGGATGACTCTGCAGCACCGAATGAGAGAACTCCAGGTCCTCCTTAGCCAGAGTATCAAATTTGTAAAATTTTACAAACGTGTTCTCCCCTGACCACGTAGCTGCTCGGCAAAGTTGTAATGCCGAGACCCCTCGGGCAGCCGCCCAAGATGAGCCCACCTTCCTTGTGGAGTGGGCCTTTACAGATTTAGGCTGTGGCAGGCCTGCCACAGAATGTGCAAGTTGGATTGTGCTATAGATCCAACGAGCAATCGTCTGCTTAGACGCAGGAGCACCCATCTTGTTGGGTGCATACAATATAAACAACGAGTCAGATTTTCTGACTCCAGCTGTCCTTGCAATATATATTTTTAATGCTCTGACAACGTCCAGTAACTTGGAGTCCTCCAAGTCACTTGTAGCCGCAGGCACTACAATAGGCTGGTTCAGATGAAATGCTGACACCACCTTAGGGAGAAAATGCGGACGAGTCCGCAGTTCTGCCCTGTCCGAATGGAAAATCAGATATGGGCTTTTGTAAGATAAAGCTGCCAATTCTGACACTCTCCTGGCAGAAGCCAGGGCTAGAAGCATGGTCACTTTCCATGTGAGATATTTCAAATCCACCTTTTTTAGTGGTTCAAACCAATGAGATTTTAGGAAGTCCAAAACCACATTGAGATCCCACGGTGCCACTGGAGGCACCACAGGAGGCTGTATATGCAGCACTCCCTTAACAAAGGTCTGGACTTCAGGGACTGAAGCCAATTCTTTTTGAAAGAAAATCGACAGGGCCGAAATTTGAACCTTAATAGATCCCAATTTGAGACCCATTGACAATCCTGATTGCAGGAAATGTAGGAATCGACCCAGTTGAAATTCCTCCGTCGGAGCACTCCGATCTTCGCACCACGCAACATATTTTCGCCAAATTCGGTGATAATGTTGCACGGTTACTTCCTTCCTTGCTTTAATCAAAGTAGGAATGACTTCTTCCGGCATGCCTTTTTCCTTTAGGATCCGGCGTTCAACCGCCATGCCGTCAAACGCAGCCGCGGTAAGTCTTGAAACAGACAGGGACCCTGCTGAAGCAAGTCCCTCCTTAGAGGTAGAGGCCACGGATCTTCCGTGATCATCTCTTGAAGTTCCGGGTACCAAGTCCTTCTTGGCCAATCCGGAACCACTAGTATCGTTCTTACGCCTCTTTGCCGTATAATTCTCAATACTTTTGGTATGAGAGGCAGAGGAGGAAACACATACACCGACTGGTACACCCAAGGCGTTACCAGCGCGTCCACAGCTATTGCCTGCGGATCTCTTGACCTGGCGCAATACCTGTCCAGTTTTTTGTTGAGGCGAGACGCCATCATGTCCACCATTGGTCTTTCCCAACGGGTTACCAGCATGTGGAAGACTTCTGGATGAAGTCCCCACTCTCCCGGGTGAAGATCGTGTCTGCTGAGGAAGTCTGCTTCCCAGTTGTCCACTCCCGGGATGAACACTGCTGACAGTGCTATCACATGATTCTCTGCCCAGCGAAGAATCCTTGCAGCTTCTGCCATTGCACTCCTGCTTCTTGTGCCGCCCTGTCTGTTCACATGGGCGACTGCCGTGATGTTGTCCGACTGGATCAACACCGGTTTTCCCTGAAGCAGAGATTCTGCCTGGCTTAGAGCATTGTATATTGCTCTTAGTTCCAGAATGTTTATGTGAAGAGACGTTTCCAGGCTCGTCCATACTCCCTGGAAGTTTCTTCCTTGTGTGACTGCTCCCCAGCCTCTTAGGCTGGCGTCCGTGGTCACCAGGATCCAATCCTGTATGCCGAATCTGCGGCCCTCCAATAGATGAGCACTCTGCAACCACCACAGAAGAGACACCCTTGTCCTTGGAGACAGGGTTATCCGCAGGTGCATCTGAAGATGCGACCCTGACCATTTGTCCAACAGATCCCTTTGGAAAATTCTTGCGTGGAATCTGCCGAATGGAATTGCTTCGTAAGAAGCCACCATTTTTCCCAGGACTCTTGTGCATTGATGTACAGACACCTTTCCTGGTTTTAGGAGGTTCCTGACAAGCTCGGATAACTCCTTGGCTTTTTCCTCCGGGAGAAAAACCTTTTTCTGAACCGTGTCCAGAATCATCCCTAGGAACAGCAGACGAGTTGTCGGCATTAACTGGGATTTTGGAATATTCAGAATCCACCCGTGCTGTTTTAGCACTTCTTGAGACAGTGCTAATCCCATCTCTAGCTGTTCTCTGGACCTCGCCCTTATTAGGAGATCGTCCAAGTATGGGATAATTAATACGCCTTTTCTTCGAAGAAGAATCATCATCTCGGCCATTACCTTTGTAAAGATCCGAGGTGCCGTGGACAATCCGAACGGCAGCGTCTGAAACTGATAGTGACAGTTTTGTACAACGAACCTGAGGTACCCCTGGTGTGAGGGGTAAATTGGAACGTGGAGATACGCATCCTTGATGTCCAAGGATACCATAAAGTCCCCCTCTTCCAGGTTCGCTATCACTGCTCTGAGTGACTCCATTTTGAACTTGAACTTCTTTATGTACAGGTTCAAGGACTTCAGATTTAGAATAGGCCTTACCGAGCCATCCGGCTTCGGTACCACAAAAAGAGTGGAATAATACCCCTTCCCTTGTTGTAGAAGAGGTACCTTGACTATCACCTGCTGAGAGTACAGCTTGTGAATGGCTTCCAACACCGTCTCCCTTTCGGAGGGGGACGTTGGTAAAGCAGACTTCAGGAAACGGCGAGGTGGATCTGTCTCTAATTCCAACCTGTATCCCTGAGATATTATCTGCAGGATCCAGGGATCTACTTGCGAGTGAGCCCACTGCGCGCTGTAATTTTTGAGACGACCCCCCACCGTCCCCGAGTCCGCTTGAGAAGCCCCAGCGTCATGCTGAGGCTTTTGTAGAAGCCGGGGAGGGCTTCTGATCCTGGGAAGGAGCTGCGTGTTGCTGTCTCTTCCCTCGACCTTTGCCTCGTGGCAGATATGAATAGCCCTTTGCTCTCTTATTTTTAAAGGAACGAAAGGGCTGCGGTTGAAAAGTCGGTGCCTTTTTCTGTTGGGGAGTGACTTGAGGTAGAAATGTGGATTTCCCGGCTGTAGCCGTGGCCACCAAATCTGATAGACCGACTCCAAATAACTCCTCCCCTTTATACGGCAAAACTTCCATATGCCGTTTTGAATCCGCATCGCCTGTCCACTGTCGCGTCCATAAAGCTCTTCTGGCCGAAATGGACATAGCACTTACCCGTGATGCCAGTGTGCATATATCCCTCTGTGCATCACGCATATAAAGAAATGCATCCTTTATTTGTTCTAACGACAGTAAAATATTGTCCCTGTCCAGGGTATCAATATTTTCAATCAGGGACTCTGACCAAACTACCCCCGCACTGCCCATCCAGGCAGTCGCTACAGCTGGTCGTAGTATAACACCTGCATGTGTGTATATACTTTTTTGGATATTTTCCATCCTCCTATCTGATGGATCTTTAAGTGCGGCCGTCTCAGGAGAGGGTAACGCCACTTGTTTAGATAAGCGTGTTAGCGCCTTGTCCACCCTAGGAGGTGTTTCCCAGCGCTCCCTAACCTCTGGCGGGAAAGGGTATAATGCCAATAATTTCTTTGAAATTATCAGCTTTTTATCAGGGGCAACCCACGCTTCATTACACACGTCATTTAGTTCTTCTGATTCAGGAAAAACTATAGGTAGTTTTTTCATACCCCACATAATACCCTGTTTAGTGGTACCTGTAGTATCAGCTAAATGTAACGCCTCCTTCATTGCCAAAATCATATAACGTGTGGCCCTACTGGAAAATACGGTTGATTCGTCACCGTCACCACTGGAGTCATCGCCTGTGTCTGGGTCTGTGTCGACCGACTGAGGCAAAGGGCGTTTCACAGCCCCTGACGGTGTTTGAGTCGCCTGGACAGGCACTAATTGATTGTCCGGCCGTCTCATGTCGTCAAACGACTGCTTTAGCGTGTTGACACTATCCCGTAGTTCCATAAATAAAGGCATCCATTCTGGTGTCGACTCCCTAGGGGGTGACATCCTCATATTTGGCAATTGCTCCGCCTCCACACCAATATCGTCCTCATACATGTCGACACACACGTACCGACACACAGCAGACACACAGGGAATGCTCCTAATGAAGACAGGACCCACTAGCCCTTTGGGGAGACAGAGGGAGAGTTTGCCAGCACACACCAAAAGCGCTATATATATATCAGGGATAGCCTTATAATAAGTGCTCCCTTATAGCTGCTTTGTTATATCAAAATATCGCCATAAATGTGCCCCCCCCTCTCTGTTTTACCCTGTTTCTGTAGTGCAGTGCAGGGGAGAGACTTGGGAGCCGTCCTGACCAGCGGAGCTGTGAGAGGAAATGGCGCCGTGTGCTGAGGAGATAGGCCCCGCCCCTTTTCCGGCGGGCTCGTCTCCCGCTATTTAGAAAAATTAGGCAGGGGTTAAATATCTCCATATAGCCTCTAGGGCTATATGTGAGGTATTTTTAGCCTTTATAGGTACTCATTTGCCTCCCAGGGCGCCCCCCTCCCAGCGCCCTGCACCCTCAGTGACTGCCGTGTGAAGTGTGCTGAGAGGAAAATGGCGCACAGCTGCAGTGCTGTGCGCTACCTTTAGAAGACCGCAGGAGTCTTCAGCCGCCGATTCTGGACCTCTTCTGACTTCAGCATCTGCAAGGGGGCCGGCGGCGCGGCTCCGGTGACCATCCAGGCTGTACCTGTGATCGTCCCTCTGGAGCTTGATGTCCAGTAGCCAAGAAGCCAATCCATCCTGCACGCAGGTGAGTTGACTCCTTCTCCCCTCTGTCCCTCGTTGCAGTGATCCTGTTGCCAGCAGGAATCACTGTAAAATAAAAAACCTAGCTAAACTTTTTCTAAGCAGCTCTTTAGGAGAGCCACCTAGATTGCACCCTTCTCGGCCGGGCACAAAAATCTAACAGGAGTCTGGAGGAGGGTCATAGGGGGAGGAGCCAGTGCACACCACCTGATCGGAAAAAGCTTTACTTTTTGTGCCCTGTCTCCTGCGGAGCCGCTATTCCCCATGGTCCTTTCAGGAACCCCAGCATCCACTAGGACGATAGAGAAAACCCCTTTACTCTCTGAGCAAACTCTAGTTAAGCATGATTCTACATTATAATTCAATTAGACCAAAGGACACAAAAATACAAAAGAAAGACTAGTCAGTGCCTCAGCTCATTACATTTGCTAATTAGTATTGTATTATTTTTACATTTTATGCACCATTTGTCACTGACATTAGACATCATTAGCCTTTAAGTGATTGTGCCTTTACAATGGAGGCTTAATGCATTCAGATAGGAATAAAAGGATAAAATTAGCCCCAGGAGCAATGACCTTACATCACAGGACAATTAAGATAAGTTACAGAAGAACAGAGCTTTTTGGGGGGGTTTTTTGTTTGTTTTGGCAGCAAAATTACTCAAAATTGAAAAAAGAATGTTTATAAACAATAAATAGCTAATTTCCTTTCACAGAAAACACAGCTTGGTTAGTACACAACATAAACATTGGTCACACAAGCTATAACATGCACTTAATAACTAGAGGTCTGAAGAAAAAACCCCACAATAATCACTGGATGATAGATTTCGAAAGCTTCTTCTTGACACCGATGATGAAATCAGGTGATGAGTAGTGAGCAGGGTGATGCAGGTAACAGATCAGTCTTTTCACGGGCTGTACTACATTAAGCCTAGTGTTTTTACACACCTACAATGCATTTAACCCTTTGACACACATTAGACTGTAGAAAACTTTTGCACTTCTCAAAGGATTTCTTTAATCTCCTATCAACGATGGCCACAGTCATTGCAAGGGGCACCACACACAACGGACAGGACACTAGCGATATCCATTTCTAGAAATTCACACACTTGACCTACAATCGCATGGAATGTGCATATACACATGTGAGATTACTCATCTGGGAGGTCACCAATGACAAACCAGCTTGTAGCGTCAAACTTCCCAATGCATGTCAGACGTGCCTAGCCACTCAGTACAAGAAGTGCCTCAGTACCTTTTCTGCAAAACTATGTAAGTTCTAGCAATGTCTAATATTGAGCCACGCTGGAGAACACAAGGTAACAAAGACAAGTCCCTTTATCTGCGTGTACCCATGCACATAAAATAAGATTGTATGATTGACAGAGCAGACAATCAGTGATTGGGAAATCCTGTGTGTGTACAGAGCATGGCAAATAATTACTGAACTGAAAATAGGACTTTTCTAGATAGCATCAGGGTAAATAGCAGAGTGCCATCTAGATGGAACAGATTTATCAGATACCCCCTCCTGTGTATTGTTGAAGCATTGCAATCCTGCAAGACAACAGTTATAGCTCCATACCTATACTTATTGGCTAACATGTAAGTACAGACCACATACGGGTGGGTGGCCCATTTTAAAGGTGCCCTAACTAACCACACGCCACTTAGTCACAATTTTGTAGAGTATGCCTTTTGCTCTTTGCTCTAGTAAACAAGCTATAGACCACTGACCCCTCAGTAGATAGAACAGTACCATTAGTTATTTGCACTCCTCTCTGCCCCTGCCCTGACTCTCTTGAATCTGTATCCGCACCATCATTTTCCGTGTTTACATATTGTGATATTTAAGGTCATAAAATGTCATAACTCAGTAACTTAAAGGATCTTACTATTTGCTTCTACACGCACTCCTGCAACGTTAACTAAATATATGACTATCGTGTGACTATCTTCTCTGCTTTTCAGCCCTGTGTTTATATCAACAAGTTTAGGGCCTGATTCAGAGGTGGATGCAAATGAGCAACAATATTCCATCGCCGCAGGAAGCATCTTGTGTAAAAATACACCCACTGCCGGCTTCTCTGATCCGCTGGCTGCGTCCGAAGATGCAACATCAGATCAAAATCACGACCATCAGATATCTGATTAACCCTAAGGTTACCCGGAATGTGCACCGCATCTAAGCTGCTGAAGTCAGTAAATCTGCTTCTGAAGATGAAGACTCTGGCTTCGGCCCTCCAACAAAATGGCTGTAACACACCTTTTGTCACCGAAATTGCAGCTGTGTCCAGGTAAATGCACACTGCAGTCCTCAACACATCGCCCATCTGCGTAATATTTGAAACAGCGTCCACCTCTAATTCAGCTCCTAAATTGCTTATTTCTAATGGGTATGACACAGATTTGTTTATTTCACTACACTGGATACAACTGTATGTCAGGGAGGCAATTACGTGACCGCCGGTCAGAATACCGACGCTGGAATTTCGCCCCCTTACAGTCCAGACAGTCGGCATGCCGACTAACAGGAACTATTCCCACTCGTGGGTGTCCATGACACCCATAAAGTGGGAAACCGAGCCGCAAGGGGCTTTGTTCCGCTCGCTACCCCCTGCCGGGCATCTGCAAGCCAGGATTCTGGCGTCGGTATGGTGACTGGCGGCCACCCAACCCGTAAGTCATATGTGTGGGTAAGGAAAATAAACAGCTCTGTCTGCTGGCGTAAAAACGTGGCAGGAAACTGATAGAAAGCTGAAGATATGTGTTTTGTAACAGCTACAGGAGGATAAGAGTGGGAAACAAAATAAATTAAAGAGACATAAACCTTGACGTGCCCCCAAACTGGATGGAGACCTATGATTTTCTAAACATGCAGAGTTGTGGACAGAACTGTGCCCCAGGAATGGCAGCTCTTGAATAATGATAGAAGTGACCATGTTTATTGATATGCGTCAGAGTAACTAATGTCCACAGTGACTTATTGCTCAATACTTTTGGCACGGTGCCCTACTAGATAGGATACCCTATATCCAAGTAATCTCTGCAAATCTCCAAATAATGCACATGACATGCAGCACTCAGAGTAGCGCAGCTGTCACTTGCCTCATTCATTCCTGATTTTCCTTGTCCAACCTTAGTGGCTGTGGGTATTACCACAAAACATATGTCTCACCATGAGCAGGAATACAACTGCTAGTTAACCCTTTCCCTGCCTATAACCTCCTTGCGGAAAAAAAAAAAAAAGGAGGATCTTTCGTATTCAAAAGGATTAAAAATAAAAAGCCAGAGCATATAAGAAACACTGAATTGCTGTAGATTGCAAGCTCCCAAGGCTACAGAGCATACAAGTACACAGAATTAGATTGCAAGCTCACCAGGCTACAGAGTATACAAGAACGTAGAATTGGAGCATACAAGAACATAGAATTGGATTGCAAGCTCCACAGGCTACAGAGCATACAAGAACACTGAAATTCTAAATGCACAACCTGCCTGTAGCCTGGTGAGCTTGCAATCTAATTCTAAGGGAATATAAAAAGAATACAGGTCTTATCCCTGAGAAATGTATTAGTCTGCCATAGATTTTTGGGGAAAATGAGTAGAAATAAGCTTGCCTGCAGATAAATGTCATTTCCATACCATAACATTTACATGCTGATATGCTCTCACACACACAACAGATTATTCTTATGTAAATTCTATTTTCCAGGTGCATGCCTCCTGGGTAAATGAGCTATGAATTAATTAGCAACAACTTTTATTGGCCGAGCAATTATTTACAGTAAACTTGTCATGTTGGAAACATCCTAATAACATGTAAACAGAATGAAACACATATGCAGTTGACAGTAAGTGGGCAATAAATAAACAGGATGGGACATCATCCCAGCTCTTACCTGCAGCTAGAAAGCATCCTCCTGCGATAAAGGAATGAAGCAGCCGGGAGGAACATGCAGGGTGGTGGGAGAGTTCCAAAAGAGAATGTGAAAGTTCTAAGATCCACAAGTGATCAGAGCACTGCGAGTGCGCCCGGTGGGTCCATTCGGGAGTGCTGGCACAGCCATGGTCATGCAGTGGGCCAGGCTGTACCCCTCCTCTAGCCCATGGCTCAGTGAGTGCCCCACGCCCTGCGCTCCAGAGAGGGCTTTTGCTCGACTGTCAGCGATGCACCGTCCGGGTTGGCCAGACCACACTACTCGGAGAGAGGAGTATAATATATGTGTGTGAGACTGTGAGTGTGTGCTGCAGGAGGGCTGAGAGGAGAGCAGTATAATATATATGTGAGTGTGTGCTGCAGAAGGGCTGAGAGGCGAGCAGTATAATATATATGTGTGTGTGCTGCAGAAGGGCTGAGAGGCGAGCAGTATAATATATATGTGAGTGTGTGCTGCAGAAGGGCTGAGAGGAGAGCAGTATAATATATATGTGAGTGTGTGCTGCAGAAGGGCTGAGAGGCGAGCAGTATAATATATATGTGAGTGTGTGCTGCAGGAGGGCTGAGAGGCGAGCAGTATGATATATATGTGTGTTTTGCAGGAGGGCTGAGAGTCCAGGACAAGCTCTGCCCTCCCGCCCTGAGCTGCTGTAACACACACACACCCTCTTCTTGTCAGCTCCACACACTTGTTGCTGGAGGTGTCTTAGCTCCTGTGGTGAGGAGGTTGCCTCATGTTAGCTTCAGGACACCGGCAGAGTGTGTGATCCCTGGATCTAGTGAAAAAAATGTGCAGCATGCTTCCTGCCTGCCTGGTGTCATCAACATACAATACATAGGGGACATCCTCGTCACCTGTCCGGAGCACGCCATTGTGCAACTCGCTCGTCAGTGATAAATTCAGACCCTCCAACATGACCCGCCCCACTAGGTACAAAATGCTCTGTTTCTGGACTTCCCTCTTAATTTATGATTTCCATCACCTGTGTTGAACTAGTTAAATGATAAGAAAGCTGTTTCTTCACAGGTGATGGCAATAATAAATTAAGAGGGAAGTCCTGAAACAGAGCATTTTGTACCTAGTGGGGCGGGTCATGTTGGAGGGTATGTAAATTCAATTACAACATGTAGGGAAACCTGGGGACTTTCCACTAGGGTAGGTAGTGGTTGCGTCTGTCTTATTAGATGGCACTTGTTAGTAGTGTTATGGCATTGCTTTTGCAGTTTCAATATACTGCACATTGGAATATCTTCTGTGCATATATTGTGTAGAGCATGATTACTCAGTATGTTGCTCTCACGAAAGCTATTCGCATGCACTATTATATGTACACAGTTACATGAGGACACCTTGGAAATCGGTCTATGGCAATTTCTCGCAGCCATGCGAACGGGTCTGAACTGTGCATGCGAGAGCACAGAGCGACGGACCTTATGAAGAAGCCGTTCGCAGCGGCGAACGCAAGAAGATTGACAGGCAGAGGGCGGACCTGGGCGGCAACTCACTGTTTTCGAGGAGTGTCCGGAAAAACGCAGGCGTGCCCAGCCATTGAAGAGGAGGGTTCCTGACGTCAGCTCCAATCCGGATCATCGCAGCGGGTAAGTCTTGAGCTGTGCAGAGACTGCACAAACTTTTTGTTTGTGCAGCTCTCTGCACAAGCGATTGCAGCCCTGCACAACCCTAACCCCCTCCCTTGTAGGCAGCAATTACCTGGTGGCAGCAGGGGGAAAAAATAGCCTGCGTGCGATCAGGTCGGAATGACACCCATAGTTCTAGTTACCTTTTTTTGATTAAGGCTTCAGATCCACAGTGCTAGACAATAATGCAAAGAAGGACTATAAAGACCATGGGATAGATACAGTATATCAAACCTTGACCATAGCAACCAATCAGATTCTAGGTATAATTTATCAAGTACAGTATATAGAATGATGATAACTAGATGCTGACTGGTTGCTCTTGGAAACATCTCCACTTGTACTCTTTAGGAGGTTCTATACAACTCCCCCATTTGTTATATTCAACCTCTGATCTTAGCCGTGTACACGAAGCACTGAATGCAGCTCATACTTAGCATATCTTAGACATGTAGATATTACTGATTTTATCATTACTGCTCAATCAATGGTATGATCCTACAGGGGGCTGCGGTTGAGCTGAGTCTCAATAATAACACTTGAGCTTTATATACACTGCAGCATCATAAATCTTTCGAGAAGCTATCCCACAATGGTCATGTGTTTGGAAACACATCATCAATGAAAGAGGCCATCAGGGGCTGATGCAATCTGCAATAGAGTTACAGATGGGCTACAGTCAGTCAAGAACACTTTGGTACAACATTGGCACTAAGGAACACATGTAAGTTTACCTGTAAACTGTTAGGCGCGGGCGGCTCTCCGAGTAACAGTCACGGCCGTTGCGCCTCCCTGTTCTCCCGCACGGCGCCTAGCAATGCCAGGACGCCGTGCGCGCTGAGCCGCCGGGCACCTAGCAACGCTAGGACGCCGTGCGCGCCGAGCCGCCGGGTCCATGGCAACGGGGACATCACAGGCGGACGGCGTTCCCCGTTGCCACGTGAATCTAATACACCTGTTTAGCTGTGAGTCGTGCAGCAAGGCAGCTGCACGACATTACCAATTAGGTTCTCTGCAGCTATTGGAGGGCTCCCTGTTATATTCTATCTCAGTGCATTACCCGGACGCCAGTGATAGCTTCCTGTGAGCTGTTCCTGCTCTGGAGAAGATTCCCTGTCCTGTGTTCTGTAGTCCAGTCATCTTGTTCCGGTGGTCCTGATTCCTGGTGTCGAAAGTCAATCGTTACACTTCTCCCTGCCTTCCTGCCGGTCGTCTCCTGCATTAGAGATCCGAAGATTCCGGTTCGCTTATGGTTGTTCCCGGTGTTGTGAGTAGCGGCCTTCAGCCGCGCCTTGCGGCCTGGGCCGTGGAATTCCATTTATTCTTGTTCCTTTTGGTGTTTTTGCGTAGGTGTTCCGCCATAGCTGTCCTTCCTGGTATACGGCGGTGCCGTGTAGGGTTTGGATAGCGTACCTTGGTTTTCTTTCCCTTTGGCGGACGTGCCGCACATACTATTAGTTTGTTGTTCTGAAGTAGCCCCTAGCTCAGTTTTTGTGTTTAGTTAGAGGTCCTCTTGTTATCATCCCGTCTCCATTTACGCCTTGTCCCATACTAAGACCGGGGGGCATCGGAGTTGGGCAGACCTAATCCGCCCTTCGGTTGGGCCCAAGAACACATAGTCTCGCAGGTGTAGACGGACCACGTGGGTGAAACAACGGAGTTAGGTTGCTAAGGGTTATTGTTTATACCAAGTCATCATTTCAGCGTCACATTTTTGTGCTCGGGACTTACCACTCCATATCATTCGTTCAGAGCACAAAGAACGTAACATTATCACCAGCCCAAAAAGAAACAAACAAAATTAAACATAAACACAATTTATCCAATATTCTAACTGGGAAGTGTTGAAACTCTCTCCTCATGAATCCCAATCAGCTTTTGGCCAATCAAATTCAGGAACTCACCCAGATGGTGCAGGATCTTACCCTTCGGGTAAGGTCGCAGGAAGATCTCCTGCGGGCTTCCCCGGGTGTGACTCCTGAACCAAAAATGCACCTTCCCGATCGCTTTTCGGGTAACCGAAAAGATTTTTTTAATTTTAAGGAAGCCTGTAAACTGTATTTTCGGTTAAGGCCCCGGTCTTCGGGTACAGAGTCTCAGCGGGTGGGCATTGTGATGTCTTTGCTTCAAGGCGATCCCTAAACCTGGGCGTTTGGGTTAAAATCTGATGATGCAGCCTTACAAACTGTAGATGCCTTCTTCAAATCATTAGGCTTATTGTATGATGATCCGGATAGGGAAGCATCGGCTGAAAGCCGCTTACGTGCACTTAAACAGGGTAAAAATCCCGCTGAGGCATATTGTACGGAATTTCGCCGTTGGTCGAACGACTGTGGCTGGAATGATCCTGCCCTGCGCAGTCAGTTTCGCCTCGGTTTGTCTGAAGTAATTAAGGATAGTCTTCTTCAGTATCCAGTTCCGGAGACTCTGGATAAGCTCATGGAGCTTGCTATTAAGATTGACCGTCGTCTCCGAGAACGGAGGGCTGAAAGAGGGGCTAATTTCAGGTCTAGTCCATGTGTATATGCTTTCCCTGAGAACGTCGAGGAGCCTATGCAAGTGGGTCTCTCCCGGCTGTCTCCAGAAGTAAGAGCCAGAAGGCTAAATTCGGGGCTCTGCTTATATTGTGGTGGGAAGGGACACGTGGCGCGTAACTGCCCAAATAAGCAGGGAAACACTCTGACCAAGTGAATTGTGAGGGGGTTCACTTGGGTCTGCAGTTAATCTCCTCAAACGATTCCTTGTTAGTTCCTGTAAAAGTTTCTTCTGGAAGTCGCAATTCATTTGTGTCAGCCTTCATAGACAGCGGAGCTGCTGGGAATTTTATGGATCTTGCCTGGGCTCAGGCTCTGGGAATTCCGCAGTTTCATTTAGATAGACCTATCACCATGCACGGGTTAGACGGTGGTCCACTCTCTAATGGGGTAATTACTCATCGCACCCCTCCAGTTCAACTGACAGTGGGGGCCTTACATTCCGAGAAAATTGAGTTTTATCTTACCCATTGTCCGGCTGTACCTGTTGTTTTAGGTCACCCCTGGCTTGCCTTTCATAATCCCACCATAGATTGACGGTCTGGGGAAATTTCCCAGTGGGGTCCCTTTTGTGTTAAAGAATGTATTTCTCGTCCAGTCCGGGTCACGGCTGTCACTCCGGAACTTATACCTTCGGAATATCAGGATTTTGCTGATGTTTTTTCTAAGGGTAATGCAGCTATTCTGCCTCCTCATCGGTCATATGACTGTGCCATTGACTTAGTCCCCGGTGCCACTCTACCAAAAGGGAGACTATATGCATTATCTGGCCCCGAGACTAAGGCTTTGAATTATTATGTACAGGAGAGTCTGAAGAAGGGGTTTATTAGGCCCTCAAAATCTCCGTTAAGTGCAGGGGTTTTTTTGTTGAAAAAAAAAAAAGGATCCCTTAGACCGTGTATTGATTATCGGGCCTTGAATAAGATCTTTATTAAAAACACTTACCCCTTGCCGTTGATTTCGGTACTGTTTGATCAGCTCCGAACTGCGGTTATTTTTTCCAAAATTATCTTGGAGGGGCCTACAACCTCATCCGAATAAGATCTGGGGATGAGTGGAAAACGGCTTTCAGTACACAGGCCCTCATTCCGAGTTGTTCGCTCGTTGCCGATTTTCTCTATTTTGCGATTAGTCGCTTACTGCGCATGCGCAATATTCGCAGAGCGCATGTGCTTAGTTATTTTACTCAACAGTTAGGTATTTTACTCATGGCATTACGAGGAATTTTCTTTGTTCTGGTGATCGGAGTGTGATTGACAGGTAGTGGGTGTTTCTGGGCGGAAACAGACCGTTTTATGGGTGTGTGTGAAAAACGCTGCCGTTTCTGTGAAAAACGCGGGAGTGGCTGGAGAAACGGGGGAGTGTTTGGGCAAACGCTGGGTGTTTTTGTGACGTCAAACCAGGAACGAAACTGACTGAACTGATCGCAGTGGCAGAGTAAGTGTCGAGCTACTCAGAAACTGCTAAGAAATTTCTATTCGCAATTTTAAGAATCTTTCGTTTGCAATTCTGCTAAGCTAAGATTCACTCCCAGTAGGCGGCGGCTTAGCGTGTGCAATGCTGCTAAAAGCAGCTTGCGAGCGAACAACTCGGAATGAGGGCCCCAATCTGGACATTACGAATATCTTGTAATGCCATTCGGTCTGTCTAATGCTCCTGCTGTGTTTCAGGATCTTATTAACGA
This sequence comes from Pseudophryne corroboree, assembly GCF_028390025.1. NCBI lineage: Eukaryota > Metazoa > Chordata > Amphibia > Anura > Myobatrachidae > Pseudophryne > Pseudophryne corroboree. The sequence goes on from NC_086449.1 coordinate 250,516,850, forward strand.
TGTCCTCCGCGACTTTCTAGGGAAGTTCGTGGTCGTTTATTTAGACAACATTTTGATTTATTCTGAGTCTTCCGAACAGCATGTGGTCCATGTGCGACTAGTACTTCAGAGGTTACGGGAGAATCACTTGTACGCCAAATTGGAGAAGTGTGATTTCCACATCACAGAGGTGTCCTTTTTAGGGTATATTATTTCTCCGAAGGGGTTTTACATGGAACCAAAGAAACTCCAGACAATTTTAAGCTAGACGCAACACACTAACTTAAAGGCAATCCAGCGATTCTTAGGTTTTGCGAATTATTATAGGCGTTTTATTCATGCCTTTTCAGATTTAGTTGCTCCTATTGTGGCATTGACTAAGAAAGGAGCAGATCCTTCCAATTGGTCGCCTCAAGCCAAGTCTGCCTTCCAGGCCCTAAAACAGGCCTTTGTCTCAGCTCCAGTACTCAGACGGGTCTGGGACTCAGGGTCGACAACAAAAAGGTCGACACACCTTAGGTCGACGACAATTGGTCGACACACCTTAGGTCGACATGGACAAAAGGTCGACATAGACAAAAGGTCGACAGGAACAAGGTCGACATGGAAAAAGGTCGACATGAGTTTTTTATGGGTTTTTTGGTGTCGTTTTCTTCGTAAAGTGACAGGGAACCCCAATTAGTGCACCGCGTCCCCTCGCATGGCTCGCTTCGCTCGCCATGCTTCGGGCATGGTGCCTTCGCTCCGCTACCGCTTCGCTCGGCACAGATTAGTCGTAGTCCACGTGGATCGTTAAGTATGAAAAGGTTCAAAAAAAGAAAAAAATCGTGAAAAACTCATGTCGACCCTTTTCCATGTCGACCTTGTTCCTGTCGACCTTTTGTCCTTGTCGACGTAAGGTGTGTCGACCAATTGGCGTCGACCTAAGGTGTGTCGACCTTTTTGTTGTCGACCTGGAGTCCGGATACCACTCAGACACCCTAACCCAGATCTTCCCTTTATTGTCGAGGTGGACGCCTCAGAGGTTGGAGTGGGAGCCATCCTTTCTCAAGAAGACCCAGAGTCTCTGGAGTTACACCCTTGTGCCTTCATGTCCAGGGAATTCTCCTCCGCAGAATCCAACTATGATGTTGGTAATCGAGAGTTGCTGGCAGTTAAATGGGCTTTCGAGGAGTGGAGGCACTGGCTTGAGGGAGCGAAGCATACCATTACTGTGTTCACTGACCACAAGAATCGGCAGTATATTGAATCAGCAAAGCGGCTAAATGCTCGGCAGGCACGTTGGGCGCTGTTTTTTACTCGATTCAAGTTCATCATCACCTCAGGCCCGGTTCTAAGAATACCAAAGCCGATGCCCTGTCACATTGTTTTCTTCCTGCTCACAATAACCACTCTCCCGTAACCCCCATTGTCTCATCATCCGTCATCCGGGCCGGCCTCACACAGGATTTATTCACACAGCTAGTCCAGCTTTAGCAGCAGGCTACCAGTGATACTCCTGCTGATCGTCTCTTCGTCCCTGAGTTCTTGAGAGGCTCTGTCCTTGCTGAGTTTCATGATAGTAAGGTTTCTGGTCATCCGGGTATTGCTAAAACCTTGGAGTTAATCTCTTGCTCGGTGTGGTGGCCTAATCTTTCCAAGGATGTAAGGGAATTTGTCCTTTCCTGTCCGGTTTGTGCTCAGCACAAGATATCCCGATCTCTGCCGGTCGGGCAACTCATGCCTCTTGCTATTCCACTCAGGCCATGGTCGCACATTTCCATGGATTTCGTGGTGGATCTTCCTCTTTCATCCGGATTCCGGGTAATTTGGGTAGTGGTGGACCATTTTAGCAAAATGGCCCACTTCATTGCTCTTCCCCAATTACCCTCCGCTCAAGTTTTGGCAGTTCTGTTTCTCTGCCATGTCTTCAGGCTTCATGGTTTACCCGTGGATATAGTCTCAGACCGGGGACCACAATTCTTTGCCCGTTTTTGGAAACGTTTTAGTGCCTCATTAAACATGAAACTCTCTTTAACTTCTGGATACCATCCACAGTCTAACGGACAGACTGAACGTGTCCATCAGTCACTAAAACAATATTTACGTCTTTATTTTGCCAAACTTCAGAACGATTGGTCAGATTTTCTTCCTCTGGCCGAGTTTGCCTATAATAACTCTTACCATTCTTCCACCAAGGAGTCTCCGTTCTTTTCGGTCCTGGGCTTTCATCCTAGAGCCAATTCCTTTACCCCTCATTGTCCAGCTTCTTCGTTGACCTTAACTTCCCGTCTCAGAGTTATTTGGAGGAAGGTACATCTTGCCCTTAAGAAGGCTGCTTTCCGAGAGAAAGTTTTTTCTGATAGGTCCCGACGCCCGTGCACATTTAAGGTGGGGGAAAAGGTGTGGTTGTCAACCCGCAACATCAATCTCCGACAACCCTCGGCTAGATTGGGTCCCAGATTTATTGGACCATTTCTTATTGTCAAGAAAGTCAATCCAGTGGCTTTTCGGCTACGGTTGCCTAAATCACTTAAAATCGGCAACACTTTCCACTGTTCTCTTTTGAAGCCATATATTTATTCCAAGAGATTTCCTCGGAAGACTTTCCAGGGTAGACCTCCGGTGGATGTTCAGGGTCAACAAGAGTTCCTTGTGGAAAAAGTCTTAGATTCTAAGTTTTCTCGTGGTCGGCTCTATTTTGGTTCATTGGAAAGGGTATGGCCCGGAGGAAAGGTCTTGGGTCCTGGACAAGGATTTACATGCCCCTAGACTCAAGAGGTTATTCTTTCAGGAATTTCCTCAGAAACCCGGATCTAGGAGTTCTTTAACCCCTCCTCAAGGGGGGGTACTGTTAGGCGCGGCGGCTCTCCGAGTAGCAGTCACGGCCGCCACGCCTCCCTGTTCTCCCGCACGGCGCCTAGCAACGCCAGGACACCGTGCGCGCTGAGCCGCCGGGCGCCTAGCAATGCCAGGACGCCGGGCGCGCTGAGCCGCCGGGTCCCTGGCAATGCTAGGACGCCATGCGCGCCGAGCCGCCGGATCCATGGCAACGGGGACGCCACAGGTGGACCGCGTTCCCCGTTGCCATGTGAATCTAATACACCTGTTTAGCTGTGAGTCGTGCAGCAAGGCAGCTGCACGACATTACCAATTAGGTTCTCTGCAGCTATTGGAGGGCTCCCTGTTATATTCTGTCTCAGTGCATTACCCAGACGCCGGTGATAGCTTCCTGTGAGCTGTTCCTGCTCTGGAGAAGATTCCCTGTCCTGTGTTCTGTAGTCCAGTCATCTTGTTCCGGTGGTCCTGATTCCTGGTGTCGTAAGTCGATCGTTGCACTTCTCCCTGCCTTCCTGCCGGTCGTCTCCTGCATTAGAGATCCGAAGATTCCGGTTCGCTTACGGTTGTTCCCGGTGTTGTGAGTAGCGGCCTTCAGCCGCGCCTTGCGGCCTGGGCCGTGGAATTCCGTTTATTCTTGTTCCTCTTGGTCTTTTTGCGGAGGTGTTCTGCCATAGCTGCCCTTCCTGGTATACGGCGGTGCCGTGTAGGGTTTGGATAGCGTACCTTGGTTTTCTTTCCCTTTGACGGACGTGCCGCACATACTATTAGTTTGTTGTTCTGAAGTAGCCCCTAGCTCGGTTTTTGTGTTTAGTTAGAGGTCCCCTTGTTATCATCCCGTCTCCGTTTACGCCTTGTCCCATACTAAGACCGGGGGGCATCGGAGTTGGGCAGATCTAATCCGCCCTTCAAACGCGGCTGCCGTGGGCCCAAGAACACATAGGGGGTAATTCCAAGTTGATCGCAGCAGGAAATTTTTTAGCAGTTGGGCAAAACCATGTGCACTGCAGGGGAGGCAGATATAACATGTGCAGAGTGAGTTAGATTTGGGTGGGTTATATTGTTTCTGTGCAGGGTAAATACTGGCTACTTTATTTTTACACTGCAATTTAGATTTCAGTTTGAATACACCTCATTTAAAACTAACTCTCTCTGCACATGTTGTATCTGCCCCCCCTGCAGTGCACATGGTTTTGCCCAACTGCTAACAAAATTGCTGCTGCGATCAACTCAGAATTAGGCCTATAGTCTCGCAGGCGTAGACGGACCACGTGGGTGAAACAACGGAGTTAGGTTGCTAGTGGTTATTGTTTATACCAAGTCATCATTTCAGCGTCACGTTCTTGTGCTCGGGACTTACCACTCCATATCATTCGTTCGGAGCACAAAGAACGTAACATAAACTAGTGATGAGCGGTTTTGTTTTATTGAAAACCGTACACACATGATTACTTTTAAACAATAATTTTTATTTGTTTCCCCCCCAAGAAATAAGGGGGTACAGAAAGAAGAAATGGGAAACACTGTGTGTGTGTTGGGGGGAACGACAACAATATAAACTTGGATCACTTTTGATGGATCCAGCACTGTAATAGGTATTTAAAGGATTTCCTGGCACACTGGCAAGCTGCCAGTTCTGTTCCTGAATCACCTGGAGCTGCTGTTGGTTCCTGTTCTATTAGACCTGTTATTCCTCACTGTGCTCCTGTGGTGTTCACTCATACCATCTGTCCTGCCTGCAGTTCCAGTGGTTCCTATTCAGCTCTCAGTATTACCAGTACTTGCATATCCGGTTCCTGCCTGGTGTCTGAATCTAGCAAGTCCTAGCCCGGCATACCAGCATAGCTGATACCAGCTCGGTCTACCTGCATTACCAGTTCCAGGCCAGTGTCTGCGTGTAGCCGGTCACAGCCCAGCATAACAGCATAGCTGGTCCCAGCCCGGTCTACCTGCATAAACGGTTCCAGCTCGGTGTCCAAATCCAGCTGGTCCTAGCCCGGCATACCAGCATAGCCAGTCCCAGCCCGATCTACCTACATAACCAGTTTCAGCCCAGTGTCTGAGTCTAGCCAGTCCCTGCCCAGCATACCAGCATAGCCAGTCCCAGCCTGGTCTACCTGAATAACTGGTTCCAGCTCGTTGTCCTAATCCATCCGGACCCAGTCCGGCATACCAGCTAAGCGGTCCCAACCCGGCATACCAATCGTAAACCTATCCTTGTCTAGCATACCAGCACAGCTGGTTCAAGTCCAGCACCTTTCATTCCTATTCCAGCCGGTTCTTCTGTGCTACTGTTTCCAGTCCAGTCTACTACAGTGACACTCTACCAGCTCAAGCTTTAATCCACACCTCGTACGTAGGAGCTATATACGACCGCCCAGCTTCCTACATTCGACACTCACCTCTGAACCAGCCCAAGCATCGTCCCAGGGAACACAAAAACATAAAAGCTTGACACTGTAATTCCCCCCCCCCCCCCCCCCCTCATGATTTCAGGCGCCATTTCACTCAGGAGAGTGTACGGTGAGGTGGGCAAAATTGACTGGACATTAATGTAATTGATATGTACCGAATAGGTGCAACAGGGTGCGCTAAATCTGTGAAAGTCAGTTACACGTTTTTAAGCCCTTTAGCGTGGGTAATATGAAGAATTCACAGTCAAAGAAAATAAATACAAACTTCAACAATTTATGACATGCCACACCACTAATGTAGTGTATTTGATCGAATGCAGCTGCAATCTTGTATATATAGGACGCACCAGCAGAGCCTTAAAGACTAGACTGAGCGAACATCTTCGCAAAATAAAGAAAGGACTGACTACTCATTCACTATCAAACCATTTCAAAGAAAAACATAACTGTTCAACAAAAAATATCATCCGTTTTTTGGCAATTGAAAATGTCAAAAATAATTGGAGGTACAGAGATGAAGCCACCCGTCTAGCCAAAAGCGAGATGAAATGGATCCATAGGGTAAAAAGCCTCATCCTTTATGGACTTAACGCAGATTTCGAACTGAAATGGTTTCTCTAAAATTATCCATCCCTTCCCCCCTCTCTATTCCGTTACTATATCCACATGTTTTGCATGATTCACTTATATTTATACTGTTCACCGTTCCACACTGTATATCCATTACGCCATTTTTAATCATCATATATTGTTCACCGTTCCACACTTAATATCCATCATGCCATTTTCAATTATCACTAATATTTTTTATGTACACAATTTTTATGTGATCAAGCTACTGGAGTTCTAAGTGTACATATGTCCTCCTATTCCAACTGGCCAATAGGGGCGCTGAACTGCATTACAACATTACAACATGGAAAGGACGTTTGACGATACCGGAAGTACGTCACCGGAAGTCCCCCTTGCGTTCCAATGTGCGTTTCACGGTAGAGCAGAAGTCCGCTCTCCGTATCTGGAGGCTTCCATAGAACTTTGTGATGGACCACATACCAGGGAGAACCCCTGGTGATTGAGACACAGTGACTTTCAAGTTTTATTGTAATACATAAGATGCCGGCGTATAAGGTATGATCGCGGCCGCAACCGGAAGTGACGGGAGCGTCACTTCCGGTCACCGGGACATTGTCTCACAGGACTTTTTTAAAATAGAATCTTCAATATAATTCATGTTTTACATAATACATTTAACAGACATACTCATCTGAATTATGCACAGTAGATTATAATATAATTATAAAGAAAGTCTCCTAAACTCCGGTTCCCGGCCTCTGAACCGGAAGTAATTAACAAGAAAGGTTTAAATAGGAAGCTCTGCCACTCCACCCTCACTGCCTGATGAAGGGATATTCCCGAAACCCGTAGCAGCAGGAGAGTGGAGCATTTACTGGACTTAACCCAGGAGAAAGGCTGACCAGATAACGGTGTCGTGGACGAGGGGACCAGGTTCCGGAGCCAGTTGCCCTAAGGTTACATCTTAAACGCCCATTAACACTTGATTTCTGGTAATCCTTCACCCTATTACCCTACATTGGGATCTTTGAGAAAAAGACGTGTTTTTAACGTGTGTGATTTGTTTTATCTGTATTTAAATCTTGTATTAAATTTTCCCTATACAAATATACTACACTATATGCTATTTTTCTGTTTCCTTGCGTATGGAACTCAATTATGAGCGGATGCATATATGAAGTATTAAGGGAAGTATTGTTTTAAATTGATTACCCACGCTAAAGGGCTTAAAAACGTGTAACTGACTTTCACAGATTTAGCGCACCCTGTTGCACCTATTCGATACATATCTACAGTTTCACTCTGGTATAGGGGAATACCTTTGGTACAAACGGGGTTTGCTGCTCACAATCTGATTTGGCGCCACATAAGTTCTTTATACTTCATTATTACCATTAATGTAATTGATGTTAATAATACTATAGGAACAAGTCACATTACGTTAGCTGTTTTTATAGGTTTTTAAAGAAACCCAGATTTAAAAAAAACAAACCCACAACACTGGAGGGTGTTTTTGCAAAACCAAAAGGTGGCTGTCTGCTCACATCTCTAATATCACTTTTTCCTACCAGGTGTTTATGCCAGTTCTTCACCTGAAATAGAAAAATCATTTAAGCATTAAAAGCATGCATTGGAAGCAACAAAACAAGTTCAATCACTTAATCTACGCACCTGAACTTTACGCTGTGCATGGTAAGAAGAAAAAAAACGAGTTTTATGGTAAGAACTTACCCTTGTTAAAACTCTTTCTGCGAGGTACACTGGGCTCCACAAGTCTGGACAATGGGGTGTAGAGTAGGATCTTGATACGAGGCACCAACAGGCTCAAAGCTTTGACTGTTCCCAGAATGCACAGCGCCGCCTCTATAACCCCGCCTCCAGCACAGGAGCTCAGTTTAGTTAACCAGCCCAATGCAGTAGCAGGAAAAGAGACGACAACGGTTAGTAGCCACATACACCACACTCTCACGACAAGAGAAGTGTCAGCGGCTAATGCCATATCAACCCAAAGAAGCTAAGTGCGTCAGGGTGGGCGCCTTGTGGAGCCCAGTGTACCTCGCAGAAAGAGTTTTAACAAGGGTAAGTTCTTACCATAAAACTCGTTTTCTGCTGCGGGGTAAACTGGGCTCCACAAGTCTGGACAATGGGGATGTCCTAAAGCAGTTCCTTATGGGAGGGGATGCACTGTAGCGGGCACAAGAACCCGGCGTCCAAAGGAAGCATCCTGGGAAGCGGCAGTATCGAAGGCTAAGAACCTTATGAACATGTTCCCGGAGGACCACGTAGCCGCCTTGCACAATTGTTCAAGGGTCGCACCACGTTGGGCTGCCCAAGAAGGTCCAACAGACCGAGTAGAATGGGCAGTAATGTGAACAGGAGCTGACAGACCAGCTTTCACATAAGCATGCGCAATCACCATTCTAATCCACCTGGCCAGGATCTGCTTCTGAGCAGGCCAGCCACGTTTGTGAAATCCAAACAAAACAAAGAGAGAATCAGACTTTCGAATAGAAGCAATTCTCTTCACATAGATACGGAAAGCCCGTACCACATCCAAAGACCGCTCTTTGAGAGACAAATCAGGAGAAACAAAAGCTGGAACCACAATCTCCTGATTAAGGTGGAACGAAGAAACCACCTTAGGTAAATATCCGGGACGAGTCCTAAGAACCGCCCGGTCATGGTGAAAAATCAGATATGGGGAACTACAAGACAAGGCACCCAAAACACTCTTCTAGCAGAGGCAATAGCCAGCAAGAACACCACCTTAAGGGAAAGCCACTTAAGGTCAGCTTGAACCAAGAGGTTCAAATGGAGGCTCCTGCAACGCCTCCAAAACCACCGACAAGTCCCAAGGAGCCACAGGCGGGACATAGGGAGGTTGGATATGCAACACACCCTGAGTGAAAGTATGAACATCAGGTAAAGTCGCAATTTTTCTCTGAATCCACACCGACAAGGCAGAAATATGAACCTTGAGGGAGGCCAGACGCAGGCCTAAATCTAGGCCCTGCTGTTGAAAAGCCAAAAGTTTGGCTATACTAAACTTGGAAGCGTCATAATGGTTAGATGTGCACCAAACAAAATAGGAATGCCAGACCCGATGGTAAATCCGAGCAGAGGCCGGTTTCCGGGCCCGCAACATAGTTTTAATGACCTCTTCAGAAAAACCCTTAGCTCTTAAGACGGAAGCTTCAAGAGCCACGCCGTCCAAGACAGCCGGGCTAGGTCCTGGTAGACACAGGGGCCCTGAACGAGGAGGTCTGGGCGTTGTGGAAGTAGAAGTAGCCGCTCTGACGATAGGCCTTGCAGGTCTGAGAACCAGTGCGGTCTGGGCCACGCCGGAGCTATGAGAAGCAGATTTCCTTTTTCTTCCTTGAACTTCCGAATTACCCTGGGCAGGAGTGACACCGGAGGGAACACGTACGGCAGCTGAAACCTCGACGGCACTGCCAGCGCATCCACGAATGCTGCTTGAGGATCCCTTGTCCTTGCTCCGAAGACGGAACCTTGTGATTGTGTCGAGACGCCATCAGATCCACATCTGGAAGACCCCACCTTTCCACGAGGAGTTGAAACACTTATGGATGGAGGCCCCACTCGCCGTCATGCACGTCCTGACGACTGAGAAAGTCCGCTTCCCAATTCAGGACTCCCGGAATGAATATTGCCGATATTGCCGGTAGATGGCGTTCTGCCCAACGTAGAATCCGTGAGGCTTCCTACATTGCCAAACGGCTTCGAGTGCCGCCTTGATGATTTATTTAAGCCACTGTGGTAGCATTGTCCGACTGTACTTGAACAGGATGGTTCTGAATCAAATGCTGGGCTAGGTTCAACGCATTAAAGACCGCCCGCAATTCCATAATGTTGATCGAGAGGAGAGATTCCTCCTTGGTCCACCGACCCTGCAAGCAGTGCTGCTCCAGCACTGCGCCCCAACCTCTTAGACTGGCATCTGTCGTCAACAGGACCCAGTTGTATATCCAAAAGGGACGGTCTCTGCACAATTGTCGGTCCAGGAGCCAGCAGAGCAGCGACAGACGGACCTCCGGAGTCAAAGAGATCATGTGAGACCTGATCCGGTGAGGCAGGCCATCCCACTTGGCTAGAATCAGCTTCTGGAGGGGGCGAGAATGGAATTGAGCATACTCCACCATGTCGAATGCTGACACCATGAGGCCCAGCACCTGCATTGCCGAATGTATCGACACTTGCGGACGAGAAAGGAAGCAACGAATCCTGTCCTGAAGTTTCAGGACTTTCTCCTGAGACAAGAACAACCTCTGGTTGTGAGTGTCCAACAACGCTCGAAGATGCACCATGCTCTGAGCAGGGACCAGGGAGGATTTCTTAAAGTTGATGAGCCACCCGTGGGCTTGTAGAAACTGGACCGTCATATCCAGATGACGCAGGAGAAGATCTGGGGAATTTGCCAGGATTAACAAGTCGTCCAGATACGGCAGTATCCTGCCCCTTGACGGCGGAGTACCACCGTCCTCACCGCCATACCTTTGGTGAAGACTCGCGGAGGTAACGCCCGAAACTGGTAATGGAGGTTGCCAATAGCAAACCTCAGGTATTGTTGATGTGACACTGCTATAGGAATATGCAGGTAAGCATCCTGTATGTCCAGGGAGACCATGTAGTCCCCAGGTTCTAAGGCCAGAACTATAGAGCGAAGGGTTTCCATACGGAACTTGGAAACCTTCACAAACTTGTTCAGTGCCTTGAGGTTGAGAATGGGCTGGGAGGACCCATTCGGTTTCGGGACTAGAAACAGCGGAGAATAGTACCCCCGGCCCCTCTGAGCAAGAGGCACCTGTACTACGACTCCTGTATCCAGGAGGGTCTGTACCACCGAATGCAGAGTGTTTGCCTTTGTCTGGTCCGACGGGACGTCTGTCTGACAAAATCGATGAGGGGGTCGGTTTTTGAAGGCTATGGCGTAACCTCGAGTGACGACTTCCCGTACCCAGGCATCTGAAGTGGTCTTCAACCATTCCTGGGTATACCCTAGAAGCCGGCCCCCCACCCTGGGATCCCCCAGGGGGAGTCCCGTCCC